>NC_062273.1:28284179-28981679 GCF_916048215.2 Malus sylvestris
GCACTTCATTTGCAGCTGCTTCAGGGATGTCATTGTGACTTTCTTCATCTGAAGCTAATGGATCAACTCTTTTGACTGCGCCATCTGGTTGTGCCTCTTTATCCGAATCCCCAATTGTTTGATCTTCATAAAAGACCACATCTCTACTTCTGATAAACTTCTTCTGGTATGGGTCCCATAATCTGTAACCAAAATCTTCACCGCCATAACCAAGAAAGATACACGGTGTAGCTTTGCAGTCTAACTTTGATCTCTGCTCTTTGGGTACATGCACAAAAGCTTTGCAGCCAAACACCTTCAGATGAGAGTAAAACACATCATTACTAGTCCATACTCTCTCTGGAACATCAAGACCTAATGGTACTGATGGAGATCGGTTGATCAAATAACAGACTGTCCTTATAGCTTCACCCCCACACTGCTTAGATAACTTTGCAGTCCTCAGCATACACTTGACTTTCTCCATGATGGTTCGGTTCATTCTTTCAGCAACACCATTATGTTATGGAGTTCCAGGAACTGTCTTCTCATGACGTATGCCATGTTTCACACAATACTCTCTAAACTAGCGAGATGTGTACTCGCCGCCGCTGTCGCTACGAAGGCACTTGAGAGGTTTCCCAATTTCCCTCTCCACTATGGCATGGAACTCCTGGAATGTCTGAAACACCTGGTCTTTGGATTTCAACAAATACACCCAGACCCTTCGTGAAGCATCATCAATATAAGTAACAAAATATTTATTTCTTCCAAGTGACTCAACTTCCATGGGACCACACACATCTGAAAAACAAGATCTAACAAATTTCCTTTCTTTGTAGATGGAACAGAAAAACTAATTCTTCTTTGTTCTCGGAATAAACAATGCTCACAAGAGTTTAACGACGTACATTTGGCAAAGGGAATGTGAGACTTCTTTGCCAAAACTTGTAGGCCTTTTTCGCTCATGTGGCCTAGCCTCTTATGCCACAAGTCTAGAGATGAGTCATCTACAGCATTCAACTCACCTTTCAAAACCTTGGCATTTGACCGGTACAACATACAACAAAGTTGTGCTCTTGCTACCACCATTAAGCCTTTAGTAAGCTTCAATTTTCCTTCACCAATATGGTGATAATAACCTTGTCGATCAAGGGTACCGATGGATATCAGATTGAGACGTATATCAGGAATATGTCTCACATCTTTCAACATCAACTGGCAGCCAAGATTAGTTCTTAGGCAAATATCACAAATTCCAAGAATTTTGGAATAGCTTTCATTCCCCATCTTCACTATGTCAAAGTCACATTCTTTGTATGTACTAAAGAACTCTCATTTGGACGTAGCATGGAAGGAAGCTTCATTGTCAAAGATCCATTCAATGTCTCTGTCAGAGTTGCCCATATGCAGACATTCACCAACAGACAATATTTCTGGTACATCACCACATATGACAGTGGTGGTATTGCCACTATCATCTTTCTTCTGATTGTTTCCTTCCCTTTGCTCTCTCTTCCATACTCGACAGTTTTTCTTCATATGGCCTTCTTTGCCACAATGATGGCATGTACCCCTGAACCTTGACTTGGATCGGCTAGGACTCCTGCCATGACCTCTAGGCCCTCTGCTCTTGCTTCTTCCGCGGTTCTTTGTGACAAATACTTGGCTGCTATCTGTGCCTGAAGTCTTTCTCCTTGTTTCTTCATTGAGCACGCTATTTTTAACATTATCAAGAGTAAGAACACTATTAGGAGCAGAGTTACTTACACTCACCACAAAGGTCTCCCAACTGTCTGGCAATGATTCAAGTAGCAATAACGCTTGCAGCTCGTCCTCAATCGTCATTTTCATAGTAGCCAACTAGTTGATGATATTCTGAAAATTGTTCAAGTGTTCTGCTACACTTAAACCATCCTTGTACTTCACATTGATGAGCTCTTTGATCAAGAAGGCTTTCTTGGCTGGGGTCTTCTTCTCGAACAAGGACTCAAGCTTCGTCCAAAACTCGCGGGCATTGGTTTCATTAGACATATAGTGAAAAACACTATCGTCCACCCATTGTCTAATTGTGCCAATAGCCTTGCGATTCATCTTCTTCCACTCGGCATCGGACATGCTCTCAGGCTTAGCGGCATCTCCTTCAATTGGCTCATGCAAATCCTTGCAATAGAGAATGTCCTCCATCATTGGCTTTTATGTTACCCAATTGGAGTTGGTGAGTTTAATCATAGTGCCACTTTCTTCCATCTCGTAGTACGAGCCAACCGGGCTCTGATACCACTTGTTAGGAATGTCGGTACTACAAGATAGAGAATGCACAAGGTAAAGTAGAAAATGGACACTAAGAATTTATGTGGTTCGGCAATTTATGCCTACGTCCACGAAACAAGGATCAATCTTCACTATATGAAAAAGATGAGTACAACAAGAGTAGTCTTACCAAGCCAAAGACAAGGCTTGATGGATATAAGAAAGTATGACACACACTTTCTATCACTCTAAACTTCACTCACAATGTGTAGTGGAACACTCTCACTCTCACTCTTGGAGTGGAACTCTAGCTTTGGACTTGATTCTTTGCTACTCACACTTGGTTCTTAATTGGTTACTTTACTACAACATCACAACCATATTTATAGGTGAGGGTTTGGCATTCTACTAGTTTCTAGTGTATTCTTCAAACCTTTAGCATAGATAACTCTAGACTAGCCATAAAATTATAGCTTCTAGATCTTTCCATTTGCAACCAAGGAAGCTAGTACTCTCTAGCTTCTTCCATCAACTTAATAACATGCTAGAATTGTCTAGCATGCTCCAGCTACCTCACTTGCTTACTAGAATAATCTAGAACATTCATCATGGGCTGGACCATATACCAACAAGATGTACTCAAAACACTTACCATGAGAAAATTTACCAAAACCATCCATAAACATTTCTAACATGTTTCTAATAAAAAACACTTCGGTTATATATAAGCACGAGTCCTAACATGCATACACATATTATTATACATTGTGTATATACGAAATTTAGAATCTTCTAATATCCTAAGTACAATCTACTAGTAATTTACATAATCATATGTGTTGTAATCAATGTCACAACAATTTTGCATATTTAAGAATGATATATGAAATTTAGAATAATTAGGATCTTATTAAGATTGTCCAATCAAACAACATCACATAATCACTGGTCATCAGCTACAAATCTCCTCCTCCTCACACTCACGGGCAATCCACCTTTCATCCTGAGAGTCAAAGACAACAGATACTCAGGACAAGTATCCCTATCCTATATGTCGATCACAAACCTCTCCATCACCGATGCTACAATCGACTTCATCTGAATATAGGCCAAATCCTTCCCCAGACATATCCTTGGCCCAGCATGAAATATTGGATACCGGAAAACACTCTCATGTCGACACGTGCCGTCCTCGGTCAGCCACCGTTCCGGCAAATACTCACGACAATTAGTCCCCCATATCCTCTCCATCCGCCCCATCGCGTAAGCATGGTACGTCACTAACCACCCCTTCGCCACGGCTGTCCCGTCCGGCAAGACATCATCGTTTAGACACTCCCTCGTGTCGATCGGTACGGGAGGGTACAGCCGCATCGCCTCTGAAATTGCCGCATGTAAATAGTGCATGTCTCGGAGCTCGTCCAAATCATAAATATCACCGATACTTTTCCCGTTTCGGACCCTAATCATTTCGAGCTCATTTAAAATGGCACGCTCGACATGAGGTCTGGACGACAGAAGCCAGAAGAACCACGTCAGAGCTGATGATGTTGTGTCTCGGCCGGCGAGAATGATGCTTATCACGATGTCTCTAAGAAAATTTGACGAGTTGGTGTTTTCGGGAATACCAATAAACAAGGACAACAAATCCTGATGATCCTCCAACTGTTCGTCGCTAATTCTCGACTTTATAATCTTACATGCGAAGCTATGGACGGTCGAGATTGATTGTTTTAACCTCCACTCTGATCCAAAGTTGAAAAACTTCTTAATCTTTAGCATAAATTGAAATGCATAGAAAAATCTCCCAGAGATAAGTGTGGTTGCTTCTTCAAATGCATGCATGAACTGATCCGGATTGAGATTGGAATCGAAATCTGTGGACTCAGATTTTCCACCACCACCGCTTCCGAGACAATTCGGGTCTACATTAAAGGCTAACTTGCAAACATTGTCGAAAGAAAAGCGTTCCAAAACATCTTGTAAGTCTAAACGGCGTCCTGTTTCGGCGGCTATGTCCAGGGACGGAATTAACCTCGACTCAATCTCAACCCTAACGTTTTCCATAATGAAGTTCCGGAGCGATTTCGTGTTGAAGGCATAGCTGGCAGTCTTCCTTTGGACCTTCCAGAGCTCGCCGTCGGAGTTGAAAATTCCATCACCGAGAAAGTCTTCGATAAGGGATATGAACCTTTTGCCTTTCGGGTAGTTCTCGAAGTTGGTTTTCAGCATGTGCTCGATGTTGGCAGGGTTGGCGGTTATGACACCGCGGATTTGTATCGGGCGGTTGACGATTCCGGTGCTGGTGGGGCAGCTGGTAAGGATTTCAGTTGTCCAGTCAAGGAACCGGTGTCGATTTTTTAGGAATCCCGGTAGGGCTCCGAGAATTGGGTAGCTTTTGAAGCCAGTGTGTTTGTGCTTGTTCGAAGAATCGAAAAAGTGGAGGTAGAGGTAGAGGGAGAGGGAGATAAGGAGAATGAGGAGGAGGAAAGATTGCAGAGGGAAGAGCTCCATGGCAAACTGGAAATATTGTTAGTGCGGAGTGTGAGGAGTGGCTATGCTGTTAAAATATAGTGGCTGACATAATATTTCTCACGACAATAAAGGCAGCAGCTCCCAACTACATCCAACTACAAGTAATAAAAGCTAGGCTATACAACGAGTGCCTATACAGTAGACTCTTGACTATGTAATCACAAAGTATGATTTTGCTTGATCTTGTTTTTATTGTGACCGGAATACGAGAGGTACATTACGTGTTTTCATATAAGTGGTGCGAAATTTTATTTTTTAAGTTATTAATTTTTTAACACACATATCCACCATTTGTATAATGACACGTAGTGTACCATCTCGTGTACCGATTACACTAAAAAATTTCTCCAGCATTCTTTATCTTCATCATTCCATAGATTAAGGAGCATTAATACTTTATTTCATTAACATTTTGGTGAAGGTTAAACGTCGTTTTCCATGTTCATCACACTGTCTCTCCTCCCAGAGACTCAGTGCCACACAAAGTCCAAGAGCCGGATATTTTCCACAGAATGATTCTCATACGACGTGTCGTTAACTAACACCATCAGAAGCCACGGACCACACAACCTGTATATGCCATTGCCACACATTCTCCTTTCCAGTCTCTTGTGGCACAAACACTCGGAGTTTGAGAGAGAGTGTGAGAGAGGAGGGAGAGGCTCATGGCTGCCATCTGCGGTCGAGTCCCTCTTTCGCCAAACCATGGATTCAATCTCAACAAATCAGGTACTTTGTGTTTCTGGGCTCTTTCAAATTTGAGCAAAAATTTCAGTTCACGCACTATTTCTGTAATTTTTGTCAAGTTTGCATCCATTTGTGGAGATGGTTAAAACTATTTTATACATTTTCGTAGGCACAGATTCTGTATTTTGTACTCTAATTTTTCAACTCTTAAAATTAAGAAACTTTATCATGCGCCTGATGTCACGGTGATAATATCCCAAATAATTATGCACAATACGCAGTGTGATAAGATTTGATTTTTAAAACTCTTTTATGCATTTTCTGAGGAACAATATGTGGTGTTATATATGGAGGTGATATCTTAAGTCAATCACGCACTACATGTGATAATGCGTGATTGACTTGAAGTACCAAGATCGATGCGGTAATACCGCTATAGATGAGTTTCTCTCTTTTACAGTCCTATGTTGCTTGGTAAACATGCTTGGGTTTGTTGGTTAACTCAAGGTTTTATTATTGACCATGCAACAGGTGATAAACATTATTTCCACAGACAAAGTCCAAATCGGAGCATCTTGATGACAGCATCGAGCACCAGGCTTGGCACAGGTGGTGGGGTGTTGGACAAGCCAACCATAGAGAAAACAACTCCTGGTCGTGACTCTGAATTTGACGTAAGGTAAATAAAGTAGAATTTATGGTGCGTTTAGATGAGACTTCAAAGTTTTATAGAACTTATACTAAACTTATTCAGAATGTACTACATAAGTTAGAAGATTAGAAATGATGAGATGCAATATATTTGAGAAAACTTTCTAATAACACCTTAAAGTCCTTTGCTTAGTGTGGTGCTTTGTAGCGTTTGAGCCGTTCATTGGTAGTGTTCTAGTAGTGCATTTTTAATAATATAATCTAAAGGTTCTCGGTACCTTGAAGTCCCTCAAGGTAAAATTTGTTTGTGGGATGAAAATTCTTGAAACCCCAACATCATATCTAGCATCTTGAAGGGTGTTAAACGTAGGCCGACTTAGCTCAGTACAATTAAGCAAACGATTAAAGCTTTCAAAGAAAGTAAGAAACATAGCAAGTGCCAATACAAGAATCGCGAACTCAAGAACTCGAGTATAAGGGTGAAAGCTCCTAACGAGCTACAAGCCTGTTATTAGTAAATAAATATTTGAGGGTTAGAAACTATTTTAAGTTTTAACAGCCCTTTGCCCTTTGCTCCGTTGCATGTATAAATCATTTGATTAACATTAGAAAGTATAATTTACTAGGCTTTTCCTTGATCAATTTTGTTCAGGAAATCAAGGAAAATGTCTCCGCCATACCGAGTGATGCTGCACAATGACAACTATAACAAGAGGGAGTACGTTGTCCAAGTTCTGATGAAAGTCATCCCAGGAATGACAGTCGACATTGCGGTGAACGTGATGCAGGAGGCGCATCACAACGGCCTGGCTGTCGTAATTGTGTGTGCTCAGGTGGATGCAGAAGATCACTGCATGCAGCTCAGAGGCAACGGGCTTTTAAGCTCCGTTGAGCCCGCCAGTGATGGATGTTGAGAGTACTGCTAGAGTCTATTAGTGTCATCTTCGTAATCCATAAACCAAATAATTACACAAAGAATTGCAGTATAAGTTAATTTGGCATTAAATTTGTGCTGCTTTTACGTACATAAAACTTGCTCACATTAAAGGAACTGTTTCATGGTATACTACTAGCAGTTCAGGGCGTATTTTCTAATTCTTTAAGAAAAGACATGGAGCACTTGGAGCTAACCAAAGACTTGGCGCAAAACCAAGCGCACTGACATTTTAAGATTCATATAGCCGAATCTATTTAATCGGATAAGACTTTGTTGTTGTTGTAGTTCTTTTGTTTAATTAAAGAAAAAAAAGATGAGAGTGATGAAGGAGAAGAGAGATGTGAACATTAAAGGCGAAAGAAACATCCTGTTCTATAATATATAGATCTACAGTTCATAAATTTTCAGTTTATCTCCTCATTCTTTTAGAGCTCACAGTTTTCATCTAGTTAAGAACGACAAAACAATTATGACACCAATCATTTATCAGTGAATAATTTTTATACAAACGATATTTTAGACTAGACTTTCAAACTGTTAGAGAAAGATTCAAACTTGAGTGCATAGATAGGAGCATATTGTTCTATTAACTTGGCCCCGTAAATTAATTGACCAATATGTTGATATAGCTTATATATATAGGGAATTAGGGATAAAGATACTACGTATAGGGTAAGGGTTTGAACTTTAAACTCCGGGGGCTTTGCTCCCGAAACTCTCCCTTCCTCGTCCCCACCCCTAACTCGTCTTTTGAAAGACAAGATTCGAATAGAGGAGTATTTGTTGTTAAAATGTGAGCATTCAACTAAACATCAATTGACAATAAAACGGAAATGTCCAGTATTGTTTAAAGCTAAAGCAAAACTTCATTTTTTTATCAACGTGGGAACTCTCTATCAGTTTAATAGTGGTGGGTTTTGTTTGTGAATTATCAAAGACAAAATCTGGTTCCAGAAACAGCAAGGATCTTTGTCTTGCACGACTGTTTTAAATACGATATTTGAATTATGTTTTTGGAAAACGTTTTTCGGATGATTAATATGCAGGGTTTCTGCAAAGTGAATTCGAAAAACAGATTTCAGAAATCGCCCCATGAGATGTGCAGAGAGTACCGTGACAATAAAATGTCAACAAAAATGCAGAAAAGGAGTGGAGACGTTGGGAATCGAACCCCGTGCCTCTCGCATGCGAAGCGAGCGCTCTACCATATGAGCTACGTCCCCATCGCGACGTTGGCATTTAATTTTATTTATCAAATGATTATTCGGCGCTGAAATATATTTTAATTTTTAGGTTAAACTTAAAACAAATAATGTCATTCTCATTCACTGGGGGGCTAAAGCATCCAAGTCACAGTATTATTCCAAATGATAACGGGATATCGTATAGTTAAAAGAACTTATATATGTATAATTTTTTAGTTATATTGTTTGATCAGTTGGCTAATCCGACCATTCAATATCGATAATCATATCAACAACAATGGATATGTCATTTATATTAGTGATATTATCAATGCTTCAAGTATGTGATCACTAACATATTTGTCAATGAAAGTCTACGGGAAAAATAAATTACGGTGTGACGTTATATAAGAATGTCTTCACTTTATCAAAACCCAATTTTATCTTATTGGCATGGCCAAAAAATAAATGCTACATTTGCATTACTAAACTACATCAACAAGTTTAAATACATTTGCAAGCTTGTCCTTCTTGCAAACCATATCAGTCAGCATTCCCCACATATCTGTAAGAATATGATCATGATTATAATTCCTAAGGCCTGCTATTTGTTTCAGATCCGTATAGAAAAGTCCCAATGTAAAAAGGTATACTTAATCCTTATTTGTGAAGGATTGAATGAAAGTATGAAAACTGGTTTTAACACTTTGTATACAATAAGGTAAACTTATTCAGTATTGAATAAGGATTCTAATAGGAGAATTACATGGATTGATTGTGTATAAAAAGTAGCCTCTGCTCTCACAAAACATACGCTCATTATTGAACTAAGGCCTATTGTTAGTTTGAGTATTATTGGTTTTGACAGAGAGGAGAAGGTCTACTACTTGTTTGATCATGGCTTCATCTATGACTGCTGCAGGTTGGTTTATATTTCATACTTGTAGTATATTAATTGTTTTGGTTATTCGTGGTTTGTTTAACTGGACTAAGATTTCTAGGAGGCTTTATTGGTTCTTACATGTGGTATCAGAGCCTAAGTTTTAGTTAAAAAACTCGAATTATAAAATAAAAGGGGCTCCTAAAGGTTTCGAACCCCGGAGCTGTCTTTATAAAACAAAGTTAATGTTTATTTGGTAAAATAAAGTTACCGTCGTTTCGAATTTGGGGTTCAGAAAAAACTGGGTTTTCTGATCGAATTGGGGTTCATAAAGAGCAGTCAATCTAGATTACAAATAATTCATTACTTCCGCTGCACTACTTCATTTTCAATCTGGATACTTACTGGTATGTGTTTCGTTTTCATTTTCGTCTAATTCAATCTTTGCTGATTCATAAGAAAGTGAAAAATTTTCGTTTACTGCATTTCTCTATGATTTTGAATCTGAGTGCCTTATTCTAATGATACTATATGAGATTCAGAAGCAATACAAACTCAACAGACTTGTATGAATTGGATTTAAAATGCATATATGTTAATTATGATCCCCATGTTATCGTGTGATTCCTTAATTTTGCCAGAAGTTGAGATCTTAATTATCTATTTTAATTAAGATGACTAAAATCATTGCATCCAGACATCTCCAATAATTGATTGGTTTTGCTTGATGGGTCGAAGAAGAAAAAAAAAAAAACAGTTTTTGAATTGTTTGATCTATGTGTATCCTTTATCATTGAGACTACATATATGGTCAAATTGGTTCAAATTTTGTTCTGTAAAGTTTAACTAGTAGTAGGGAAATCAGGAACCTATTGGTTCATGTTTACTGATTTCATTCTGATCTACTGCAGTTTCACTGAAAACCTTGAATCTGGCAAGTGTTCCGATTCTCACTGGTGGAAGTAATTTCAAGAAGTGGAGACGCGAGATCAAGTTGCTACTGACACTCAATGAATTTGACATTGCAATTGACAATCCACAACCCCCATTATTGACTGACAAAAGTTCCAAGGCTGAGAAAGCAGAGCACGAGAGGTGGTGGAGATCAAATAAATTGACACTGTCCATTTTGGAGGCTGGCATGACTAATCATGTTAGAGGAGGTATCAAACAACATGATCTTGCTGTTGATTACTTCAAGGCTATTGAAGAGAAGTTCCAAGAACCTCAGAAGGCTGAAATTGGACACTACATGTCACTCTTGACAACTTACAAGTGTGAGGGCAATGGCTCAATTAGGGATCATATTCTGAAACTCTCAGATGCTGCCGAGAAACTCAACTCAATGGATGTACATATTTCAGAGACTCAACTGGTTTTTATGGTGCTTCAAGCACTCCCTGCTAAATATTGTCGACTGAAAGTCTCATATAACACTCAAGGGAATCTTTGGACACTTGATGAGCTCATTGCTCAATGTGTCCAAGAAGAGAAAAGACTGAAGCAAGACAAGGGCAAGGAAATTGAAGCAGTAAACCTTGTACATGCATCCAAAGGAAAGAGCAAGAAGGGTGGCGGATTTAATCCAAGTAAGAACTCTAAATCTTACGATAATGTCTCTAAATCTGGTATGCCTGCTAAATATGCTCAATCCTCTATGAAATCTGGCAATCTTAAAGTTAAAATTAAAGATATAACTAAGCTTAAATGTTTCTTTTGCAAAACCAAAGGTCATATTAGAAAAGATTGTGAAGCATTTAAGGATTGGCTGAGGAGTAAGGGTAATACTGATGTCTATGTATGTGAGGAGTCTAACTTGGTTGAAATTCCTGCTAAATCTTGGTGGTTTGATACTGGAGCATCAGTTCATGTCACAAATACATTGCATGGTTTTGAAAAACAAAAACAAACAAATAAAATGAATTATAGTGTTTTTGTTGGGGAAGGGACTAAGGTTGCTGTAGAAGCTATAGGGAAAGTGAAACTAAAATTATCTTTTGGTTTTATACTTAAACTAAATGATGTACTTTTTGTGCCTACAATGAGAAAGAACCTAGTTTCTGCATCAAAACTAACTAAACAGAATTTGGTTTTTCTTGGGGATGATGAGGGCATAAAGTTTTTTCAAAAGAATAATTTGGACTCAGTTTTGGGAAAAGCTTATTTACGTGACAACCTTTGGCAATTGGATTGTTCTCTTGAAAAGGATTATGTACATGTTTTAAATGTAAACACCAAAAGGATGCATGATTTTGAAAATTCTTACATTTTGTGGCACAAAAGGTTGGGACACATTTCGAAAGAGAGAATCTTACAATTATCTAAATCCAATTTGATTCCCTCATTTGATTTTCAAACCAAAAGTGAATGTGTTGATTGTTTGAAAGGGAAATTGACTAATACTAGAAAATTAGAAGCTAGGAGGAGTCAAAATCTACTTGAAATCATACACACTGATGTATGTGGTCCTTTTCCAGTTAAAACTATATGTGGAAACAACTATTTTGTGAATTTTATTGATAACTTCTCAAGATTCAGTTTTGCTTATCTCATTAGTGAAAAATCAGCCGTCCTTAGTTGCTTCATAATTTTTAAAACTGAGGTTGAGAGACAATTAAATAGAACTATTAAAATTGTTAGATCGGATAAGGGAGGAGAGTATTTTGGCAGGTATACTGAGGCAGGTCAACAGAAAGGACCTTTTGCTCTTTATCTGGAGAAACATGGCATTGTGGCACAATATACGACACCTGGAACGCCACAACAGAATGGAGTATCAGAAAGGAGGAACAGAACTTTGATTGGGATGGTGAGAAGCATGGTGTCTAGAGCTAAACTTCCAGCATTCTTATGGGGAGAAGCACTTAAAACAGCAACTTATATACTCAACAGGGTGCCAACTAAAGCTGTTTCACAAATCCCTTTTGAAATTTGGACTGGAAGAAAACCAAATTTTGATTACTTTCATGTTTGGGGCTGCAAGGCTGAAGCAAGGTTCTATAATCCACATGAGAAGAAATTAGATGCAAGAACTCAGTCTTGCTATTTTGTTGGCTACTACGAAAAGTCCAAAGGGTTCAAGTTTTATGATCCACAAGCTCATTCAAGAATTCAAGAGTCACACAATGCTATTTTTCTAGAAGACCAAGATGTGGCAGATCTGAATCAAGAAGAATTTAATTTTGAGGAACAAATCTCAGATGAATATGTCTCTCCTGCAGAAAATTACAAGATTCTTCCCATATTCCCGCAACAGATTATTCCAAATGAAGAAGAAGATCATCAAATGGTAGATTGTGGACTTGAAACAGAAACTACATTTGAACAGACTCAGCTGGAAGATCATGTTGTGCAAACACAACAGCAAGTTGACAGTTCAGAAGCACCTCGAGCTGAACCAGAATTAAGAAAATCGACAAGAACAAAGAAGTCAGCCATATCAAATGATTATGTCTATTTGCAAGAATCTGAGTATGACATAGGTGATATTGATGATCCCATCACCTACAATCAAGCTATAGAGAGCTCCCAATCAATCTTATGGATCAATGCAATGCAGGAGGAATTGGAATCGATGAACAAAAACAAAGTCTGGACATTGGTCGAATATGATTCCAAAATCAAGCCCATAGGTTGTAAGTGGGTTTATAAAACCAAAAGAGACTCTCAAGGTAGAATTGAAAGATACAAAGCTCGATTAGTTGCAAAAGGGTTCACTCAAAGAGAAGGTATTGACTACAACGATACTTTTTCACCTGTTTCATCAAAAGATTCCATGAGGGTCATAATGGCTTTGACTGCACATTTCGATTTGGAGCTGCATCAGATGGATGTCAAGACGGTTTTCCTTAATGGAGAGCTACAAGAAGATATTTATATGAGGCAGCCGATTGGATTTGTTGAAAGGGGGAAGGAAGATATGGTTTGTAAATTAAATAAGTCAATTTATGGTCTCAAACAAGCTTCAAGGCAATGGTATCTCAAATTTGATCAAGTAGTTACAGCTCATGGTTTCACTGAAAATAAGTTAGACGATTGCATCTATATCAAGTTCAGTGGATCAAATTTCATTATAATGATGCTATATGTCGATGACATACTACTGGCTAGTTCTAGTTCTCAATTACTGCAGAACACTAAGTCCATGCTTAGTGTTAATTTTGAAATGAAGGACCTTGGTGAAGCACACTATGTTCTTGGAATAGAGATTGTGAGAGACAGAAGGCGAAGACTCTTGGGTTTATCTCAAAAGGGCTATATTGATAGAGTGCTAACTCGGTTCAACATGGAGCATTGCAAAGGAGGTCACGTTCCTGTCAATAAAGGTGACATATTCACCAGAGCACAATGTCCCAAGAGTAAAATTGAAGAGGAAAAGATGAGAGACAAACCTTATGCCTCTTTGGTGGGTAGTTTGATGTATGCAAATGTTTGTACGAGACCTGATATTGCCTTCATTGTTGGCATCTTGGGTAGGTTTCAATCAAATCCAGGTGAAGCTCATTGGACTGCGGCAAAGAAGGTATTGAGATATCTGCAACGGACCAAGTTGTTCATGCTCGTATATGGCAGAAATCCACATCTAGAAGTCACTGGATATACTGATTCAGATCTAGCTGGAGACTTAGATGAAAGAAAATCCAATGGAGGTTATGTCTTTATGCTTGGAAGTGGAGCTATTTCATGGAAAAGTTCTAAGCAGTCTATCATAACAACATCCACCATGGAAGCAAAATTTGTAGCCTGTTTTGAAGGCAGCAAGCAAGCTAATTGGCTTAAGAATTTCATAAGTGAGTTGAAGTTAATCGATTCAATTCAAAAGCCGATAAAGATGTTTTGTGACAACACTTCAGCTGTGTTTTTCTCTAAAAACAATAGGAGGACTTCTGCTAGTAGACTGATGGATGTAAAATTCCTGAAAGTTCGGGAGATGGTAAAGAAAGGAACTATAGAAGTGCAACATCTGAGTACAAATCTCATGGTTGCAGATCCTTTGACTAAAGCTTTACCAATTGGAGTCTTCAAAGCTCATGTTACTCGAATGGGAGTGCTGGAATCTTTTGATCAGTGGGAGTAGTTGCTGGTACAGAAGTATTGAAGGTGATGACATCTTTGTAGGTTTATTAGTTAGTTTTGTTTCAATTATTTTGTTTCAACTAGTTTTATGTTTTAGCTAGTTTTGAATAATCGAATGTTTTCATTTGGGTTCAATTTTTCCAGATTATCTGTGATTAATTGTTCTAGAAGACAAAATTTTGTTTTATGGTTCTTACAATGCTTTAAAGTCAGTTTTTGATTTGATAAAGCAGTTGGCTGAATTATAAAGTGTTGTTCATAGTATTACTTATGATCTTTCGAGATTTTGGTTTAAGTAATTACTTGGATTATGAATCATGTTATTCAAGTGGTTTGAATATTGAGATGATTACGATTTGATATCATGTGTTGATATTAAATGTTTTGGCTTCAAAAGTGGGAGCAAACTTGTTTTGAGTTTGTCTTTAATCAGTTGGTTCACAATGTTACAAAGGTGCAGATTGAGTATCTGTGATTTTGAAATTAGCTCTGTATTGTATCAAGAGTGAATTTCTGGATTCAGTACTTTGAAATGCATTGATAGATTGTTTGTGATGAAGTAATTTTTCATTGAGATTTAGTGATCACTTCTATAATGATCTGAATTGTTGTGCGATGGTTTTAGGTCATGATCAAGTGGAAGAATGTAAGAATATGATCATGATTATAATTCCTAAGGCCTGCTATTTGTTTCAGATCCGTATAGAAAAGTCCCAATGTAAAAAGGTATACTTAATCCTTATTTGTGAAGGATTGAATGAAAGTATGAAAACTGGTTTTAACACTTTGTATACAATAAGGTAAACTTATTCAGTATTGAATAAGGATTCTAATAGGAGAATTACATGGATTGATTGTGTATAAAAAGTAGCCTCTGCTCTCACAAAACATACGCTCATTATTGAACTAAGGCCTATTGTTAGTTTGAGTATTATTGGTTTTGACAGAGAGGAGAAGGTCTACTACTTGTTTGATCATGGCTTCATCTATGACTGCTGCAGGTTGGTTTATATTTCATACTTGTAGTATATTAATTGTTTTGGTTATTCGTGGTTTGTTTAACTGGACTAAGATTTCTAGGAGGCTTTATTGGTTCTTACAATATCTACATGAAGAAATTTGCCCTTTCCCTTTCCCAGACTAGTTAAAACTGTCCCTAACAACTCTGCACTACCTTCCTCACACAACACCTCTACAAGTTTCTGTGTACTTGCAAGCCGGGGCGCGAAGCCCTTGAAGACCGTCTCGTCCAAAACAAGGGCTGCTTCTTTGAACTGTCTCCAATCGCAAAGTCCATCGAACATACATTGTTCGATATGAAACAAAGTCGGGAGTACACCTGCGTCTTGGTAAATCTTCGAGCAAATCATTAGCTTCCCTCCATTTCCCTTCCTTGCATAGTCCACCGATAATTGTATTGTAACTAATAACATCTGGCTCACACCCTTTCTCCGCCATCTCATCCAAAACTCTGTATGCTGCTTCAAAATTCTTCTCTTTACACAGCCCGTGAATCAATGCATTAAAAGTCACAGTATCTGGTTTGCACCCGTACAATCTCATTTCGTCCAAAAGCCCGGAAACCTCTTCTTTCCGGCCAGCATTGTAAAGCCCGCTGATTAAAGTTGAATTAACAGCTGAATCGGGTTTGATTTTCTTCGTTGCCATCTCCTCTTTCAGCCTAAAAGCCAAATTCATTTCACCAATCTTACAAAGCCCCTTGATCTAAGAGGCATACACGTATAGATTAGGCACAACGCCATGAATCACCACCATATCATATTTCAACTTAAATGCTTCTTTCAACCTGAAATTCGAACAAAGCCGATAAATTAACGTCCCAAACATCACCGTAGACGGACGTACACCCCTCCTAAACATTTCATCGAACACCTTCCGCGCAGCATCGAAGCACGCATTCGCACAACAAGCTTTGATCAATATATTATAAGTACACTCATCTGGGACGGGCCGCGTAATTCTCAAAACCCACAAAAAATCTCCCCATTTTCGCAAACTCCCCGCACTTGAAAAGCGCATCCAGCAGTGAATTCAACGATTTCGCGGTCCTTTGGCAACGGAAAGCAGGAATTTCATCGAACACTTGGAGAGCGCGGTCGGGAAGGCGAGCCCGACCGTAGAACGAAATGACATTGCAGAAGATTATCTCCGGCGGGTAGAAACGGGTTTCTTGATTCATTTGGTGGAGGACTTGCTCCATCCGGTCGAACATTTTCGCGCGGCCGAGCTTGGTGATGATGAGGTCGTAGGAAAGGAGAGAGTAGCGAAAGGGCTGTCCAGGCGGTGTTTCCGTATCGGGGTTGAAATTTTGAGAGTTGGAGAGCGAGATTCGGGTTCTTCTCGCGACGGAGGAGGGAGCAGAGCCTGAAGGGAGAGATTGATCTTGAAGATTTCATATTGGTTCACTGAGATTGTTGTAAATTGCCGCCCTAATAGACTGACTAAGCGCGCCAACGGTAACGGCTACATGGGAAGAGCATACTTCGGTGAATCTTCTCTGGTGCACATTTAAATTACGGATGTGAACAAGTCATTAGATTTTGTTACGTTAAATAATTTAATGGGTCTTATCAGATGTGCAACTTAAATGTGCGCTTTTGATATGTACTAGAGAAAACATTGATACTTAGGTGCAAGGTTGTACTCATGGTCCGAAATGCCGATAATATCGGCGATATATCGCCGATATTATCGGTTTTTAGGGGAACCGAAATTTTTTTCACTATCCAAATGGTTTTCGGGATAATATTGCGATATTATCGATAATATCGCGATATTATCGAAATTATCGATAATATCGGAATGGGAATACTCGGAGAAGAACGCCGGAGCTGTAGAAGCTCCGGCAGAGTGTAAAACAGGACCCTAGACTCCGATCTAGGTATGAAAATGAAATAGAAGACAAGATGAACGTTTTTATATATGAAGTTTGCCGTGAAACGGTCGGAGGTGTTCGGAAAGTGAGTCGACACCCACGGCCTCGCCGGAGTTCGCCGAGTTGCAGAGACGAGAAGGAGAGGGAGAAAGACGAGGTTGTTGATGATGATGGGTGTGCGTGTGTGTATGTGGGTCTCGGACCCTCGGTGCAGAGAGAAAGGAGAGAGACGGCGGCGACGAGGGAGAAGTAGAAGCCGATCTGCCGATGTGGGTCTCTGTGCGTGTGTGTGGGAGTGGGAGAAGGATCGAGAGACCTTGGGTCTCTGTGCGTGTGTGTATGTGTGTGTGGGAGAAGGATCGAGAGACGTGGGAGATCTGTGCTTGTTGTCGGCGGAGGTCGAGAAATGAGAGTGAGAAGAAGATGAGGAGGAGGGTTTGGGTTTAAAGGAAGAGAAAGACATCGGTGGAGGGGACACGTGGAGGGAGTCAGGGACACCTGTTGGATGCGTGGAGAGTGAGAGTCTGCATGGTGAGAGAGGAGCTGGAGTGTTCAGTGATATGTCATCGACCTTTTGTTGGTTTGTGTGTTTTAATTTGTTTTCTTCGAATGATGGATAATGTGGTTTGGTGCAAATGGCAGTGTGAGTTTTGGGGGAGTAGTTTTTTTTTAATTAAATAAGATTAGAGGGTGATCAAAATATATAGGATGAATTTTATATTTTTGTGAGGTGTGTTTTATGATTTAGGTAGTTGATTTTATCCAAGTTTTATCTACGTAGTTATGTTAATTTGCTACATTAGGTATTTACATTTGAATGCTCATTATCTTGTTGATAAAACAATTTAAGTCTTCTAAATAATTTGGAACGTGTGAAGGCTCCAATATGGCTGGTGTAAAATTGATATTTGAGTTTGTTACATAGAGTAAGTTTTGGAACTTATATGCTTTTGTGCTTGGTGTGAAATTGAAAAGGATATCATAATATGGTTTGATAACCGATGCTTGTTTAATCTCTTAAAAAAAAATCCAATGATCTTCATCGTTTGGTTTTACTTAATTTCAACAATGGTATGCCTAACATAGTATACTCATATGTTAATATATTATGATTTATGATGTAGTCATGCCTTGATGGTTGGTGATGATTTATGTGTGCTACATTAGTTATTTATGATAGAGAAACATTTAGGTATGGACATAGAGATGATGAAGATAGTGAAAATTTTGAACCTCATAGGAACTCTATGTGGTACTAAGTCACTCATGTATCTTACCATGCAATGTATAAAGTGTAAAATATTGTACTAATTTATTATATATAAATGATTATGGTGTGTTTAGACTTCTTTCATTAATTACTACATATTTTCTACACTCACAATGTTTGTCGGCTCGCTATATAATCAACTTGATAATGTTAAATCCATCATGCAATGCATTTCCTTCCAATTTTTTGTGATAAATTAATAGATAATTGACTAAATAAACATCCTGCAAAGTTTCAATAAAAATTTCCAAGTTTTTCTTACAATTTCCGTGGTTTCCATGTAATTTTTATCGATATCGATATTATCCCGATATTTCCATCGATATTTCCGTGTTTTCAGACTACCGATATCTCCGATATTACCGATATTTAATACCTTGGTTGTACTTCATAAAGACAGAGATTGTGAGTAGTGTCCAAAAAAGGGGTGCCCTTTGGCATGTTTTATTCTAGTGATGTTTTAAAATTATATCGATTTCTGCCTTTTGGTTATTTGACCTTATAATTTTGGAAACTTTAACGAAAAGCTCCTGGTATTGTTTACTTTAACGAAAAACCATATTTTTACATTAAAAAATCAATCCTGGTACTATTAATTTTACTCTTTATTTTGTCCTTATCGTTAAAACTCAAAGTTTTCAAGCCATTTTCATTAGTTTTCTTTATAATTTTTCGTTAACTTGAGGACATGCATGACAACCATGCGACCAATTTCTAGATTGACATGAAAACCACATTTACAACATCATGAAGTTACGATTTGTGTGTTTGTTGTGGCAGCAACAGAGCGGTGAGGGTTTTTTTCCCTTTTGTGTGTTGGCTTTGATGTCTATCATCAAGGGCGAAGCTACATAGGGACAAGGAGGGGCGATCGCCCCTCCCCTCGTCGGAAATCAAGCCCTGGAGCGGTGGTTCCGCCCCTCTGGTCCCATCGAAAGTGATGAAATTCGATCTGTGTTGTTTTGGATTTCCGGCTGCGGCGCAACTCTACGCGCAAGAGTTCTAAATTTTTTTCAAAAAAGCCAGGCCAAAACGACATCGTTTTTTGGTCCTGGTTAAAAAAAAAAAAGTAATTCCCTTTAATGGGACAACGTCGTTCCGCCTTATGAGAAAAATAACCATAACAGACGGAAGATGAATTAGTCACAACTCACCAGGTTGGGGGATAGGAGGGACGGGCTAAGATGAATCCTTGAGGATGAATCTGATGAACAACTAAGTTGGAGATAGTGATAGAGAGAGGGAGGGATTGATGAGACTCTGATAGAGTTGGGTTTCCTTGTCTTCCTCCAAATTTACATGCTCAAGTTTCAGATGTTATTCCTCCTACTTCTTTCTTAAGTTGTTCTTCTTCTTGCTCTAATTAAATCGAGTTCTTGGGATTGAAATTCTGGAACTAAAGTTTCAAAATGAGTTTGCTTCATTGCTTGGCCCGTCCTGATTCATAATTACCACGTACACATGGCAGCTTGGCCTTCACCCATGTATATGATACGTGGCCTTTATCCGCATTACTATTAACTGCGTTGAAGTATGTATTTGCACTTTCTTGAATGACATGTTTTTTGCTCCAAGTAAATAAGAGAATTAATTGCTTTTTATTTTGGGAATACTTGCAAATAACGAATTTTTATCGTGAAAATTTTATAATCAAAACCGTTCAAACGTCTTATTCTTCATTTGAAGATCATTTCTACAAAAAAAATCTTTTGAATCGAAAATTATTTAGTTATTCATATTGTATTAAATAAATTAACGGTGTTTTTGTTTTTACTGATAATGACACCTATTATGCGACATATTCAAAATATGAAACTTGTCCGGCAACAGTTGTAACTTATTTGTATTGGTAAACTATGGACGATATTAATGTCATTTACTATCTAAAAGTATTTAGTTGTCGGCATGTGTTTTAACCTTGCACTCTTTTACATTCGCCCCTCCCCCTAAAAATTCCTGGCTTCACCACTGTCTATCGTAGTCTTTTTTTTTTTTTTTTGTAATTAGGTCTTTATTTGTATATGTATGTTTTGTTAGTAGTGAGAGGTTTTAGGTTCGATTCTCATAAAAAGCGAATTTGAACTAAATTATTGCTAGCTCATTGTGAGGTTATGCTCACTCCCTCCTTTTTAGTATAGATAATATCGTTTGTTAAAAAAAAAGCTGATAGAGAAACTATTTAACCACCTTAAATCAATGTAATATGAAAACAGATTATCTTAAATAAATGTAAAGCTAGAAGCATTTAAATTTTAAAGTCTAATAAACAATAAGGAATTGTAACTAGTTCTTGGTACAGTTCTCTCCTTTTGTGAGAGCTTTTCTCTCCACCCCACCCCATGAGAGCCTTTTCAACATGTGTTATGAGCCTTCTTCAAACTTCCATCTCCTCCGTCACCAGCCCTTGCCATGGCCTGGGTCGGTGGTTCTCGGGTTTAGTTTTAGTTTTCCCTGCAAGCTATCTACTAATCGTCACCAATATGTGCTTTAATTTTCTAATTCCTATGCCATCAATTCCAATTTCTTTTCACCATCGTTTCCATCCACCTCCTTGGCCCTTCGCAAACCCATTTGATTTTGGATTTGTAGCTACTTTGTGATAATTTTCTCAGGATTTGTTGTTGCGATTTTCTCGGGATGTGCGTAGAGCTCCGGTGCAGGCTTCAGCTCGGGTGTTTACACCACCACCTCCCATGGATTTGTCTTCAATGGCTTTTTTGCCTTCGGAGACGTTGTTGTTGATGAGTTCTCTAATCAGTTTCCTGTGTTTTGTTACAAATCTATCATCTATGGTGCTTTGGGATGGTTGTTGGAGTAGTATATTCATCATTTTTGTGGAATTACTTGGCTGGATTTGGGCGTCTGTTGGGTGGAGGTTTGCAGCGACGCATCAACAGCGGTTGTAAGGAAGTTAGGGTTTTTTGTTTCTAGGCTTAAACTTGTGGCTTGGGCTTTGTTTTGGGGTCCATATTTTCTTTTGGTCTTTTTTGTATTTGGACCTCAACAGCTATAAATGTTGTAAATTTGTGTGGTTGGTAATGTATCTTATCTGGTGCCCTCTTTGTAGGGTAACCTATGACCAAAAAAAAAAAAAAAAACAATAAGGAAGTGGAGATTTTGAGCATTTGCCTCTTTCAACAAAAACTTTCAAGTTTGATACCATCAATTTGGTTGTTTTTGGTTTTTGACTTTTGTTTACATGCAGGAGTTGAAAATAAGTTGGAAACAACTGAAGCTTGTGTTTAGCTCGTCAAAACTCGGCTTGTGAAAAAACAAGCAAAATCTATGTCCGGCTACGAAAATCTAAAATCTTCTAATCTTCCTACTCCGATCATCCAAATGAATGGTGCAAACTTGATTTGGTAATCGTTGGTCATGCTTCATTCACTTGAAAATATATATCCATATATGATATGGAATGATAGCTACCTCCCATTTACTGTAATGTTTTCACGTTCAAAAATTGACATATCCTTTGATGTGATTCACAAATGAGAATCTTGAGTTATTAATTTTGGTGCCAATGTCCATCTGCTCTTTCGAAATAGTTGCAACAATAGGATACCATTACTACAAGAATATTTTTGTTCACTACTCTAAAGTGACAGTGATGTTGACCATCTTATTTATTGCTTTCGAAGAATTTAAATTTTGAGATCTGTGTAGTTGATAGTTACATATATCAAAATTTATACTCATCCAATAATAACAAGTAGTCAACATTACCATCAATTAAAGACGATGAGCAGAAATACACTCCCAGTACTGCGATGCAGAAATTACCATTACTCTTTCTGCACCGTTGATTCATTTTTCATATGAGACTGTAGGCATTCGAGAAACTTGGACTAATGCGGTAGGTTGGTAAAGCACAAAAAAATGCTTATTGCTTAATTAAACAGATTAATCTTTGCTATCAATCACTTTATCCTCTTCGAATTCTATTATTCAACAAGTTAAATTTAATCTAAGAATTATTATATTCGAAAAATTACTAAACAATGTCTTAGTACATGCGTATAGGTATATGCGTGTTTATATATGTACATGCATAATATTGTTGTAAGAATTATTACAACAAAATACTACTCTATGAGGTATGAGGAGGAGGAGGATATCCTATTGGGAGGATGAATTAGGCGAATAATATGGGTCAGTTACTAGTTAAGTATCGAACTGAACATAAAAAATAATACATCATCGTTATCTATGTGAGTCGAATCGAATTTTAAACATCTCACTTATTGATATAAATAAACACTATTAAACTGTAATACTAATTTTTCTTAAAATGTGTGTAATCTTAAATTTTGTAATCATCGATAACTAACCAATAATGTTAAGTCTCGTCACCCTAAACTTTGGTGTATACTCACCATAAGCCTAATCATATACCGCGTGTCCCTTCACTTATTCTTGATTAATTTTTTCAAAATTGAAAAAGTAACATTTAATTTGAAAGTTAATTAGAATTTAGGTAAAATAACACATGACAAATTATTAGGTGAATGGTGAGCATACATTATAGTTAAAATTGACTCATCAAGTCTTGTCTTTGGCTTGGTAAGATTATTCTTGTTGTACCCCTTATTTTTATATACAGTATAACTGATGGCTACCTCGTGGACGAAGGCACAAATTGCCGAACCACGTAAATTTTCAGCGTCTATCTTTCCACTTTATTTTGTGTTTTTCTCTATCATATAGTGCGGTCGATTCTAACAATTTATACATGCAATTAAAAAATTACGTGAAAAAAGATATAAGACGAGAAATATTGTTTTTGGTGGTAACGCATAAGTGTTTCTTCAGCTGTACGGACGTCGAAAGAGAGCCATAGATCTTGACTTCAATTATTAATATCACCTTTAGTCTCATCATCGGTTGAAATCAATCACCAAACTTTTTTACCTTTGCCCCCGAAATGAAGGAGAAAAAGAAATGCAAAAAACGCAACACAAATAAACAAACCACTCCCGACATTTCTGCCATTAAAAAGCACACAAGCATAAATTTCAAAAGAATATTGTTCATTTTCCATTTCTGCAATATAAATTAAGTTTAAAAAACAAAGAAACAAGTATTTATAAGTGCCTTTCGATTATGGCACATAATGAAATGATGTCACGTTAGAACTTAGAAGTTACAATAAATTTTGGTTTATTAATAAAAATAGCACTGTTTTAAAAATTTATGCCTAGCCCTGCCTAGGTTCTGCGTATGCACTAGATGGCTGGTCATCGTCCTGATTAATCTCTAGGTGTTTGAAAATTACTTGGCTGGATTTGAGCGTCTGTTGGGCGGAGGTTTTGTAGCGACGCATCAATAGCGGTTGTAAGGAAGTTAGGGTTTTTTGTTTCTAGGCTTAAACTTGTGGCTTAGGCTTTGTTTTGGGGTCCATATTTTCTTTTGGTCTTTTTTGTATTTGGACCTCAACAGCTGTAAATGTTGTAAATTTGTGTGGTTGGTAATATATCTTATCTGGTGCCCTCTTTGTAGGGTAACCTGTGACAAAAAAAAAAAAAAACAATAAGGAAGTGGAGATTTTGAGCATTTGCCTCTTTCAACAAAAACTTTCAAGTTTGATTCCATCAATTTGGTTGTATTTGGTTTTTACTTTTGTTTACATGCAGGAGTTGAAAGTAAGTTGGAAACAACTGAAGCTTGTGTTTAGCTCGTCAAAACTCGGCCTGTGAAAAAACAAGCAAAATCTATGTCCGGCTATGAAAATCTAAAATCTTCTAAGCTTCCTACTCCGATCATCCAAATCAATGGTGCAAACTTGATTTGGTAATCGTTGGTCATGCATGCTTCATTCACTTGAAAATATATATCCATATATGATATGGAATGATAACTACCTCCCATTTACTGTAATGTTTTCATATTCAAAAATTGACATATCCTTTGATATGATTCACAAATGAGAATCTTGAGTTATTAATTTTGGTGCCAATGTCCATCCGCTCTTTCGAAATAGCTGCAACAATTGGATACCATTACTACAAGAATATTTTTGTTCACTACTTTAAAGTGATAGTGATGTTGACCATCTTATTTATTGCTTTCAAAGAATTTAAATTTTGAGATCTGTGTAGATGATAGTTACATATATCAAAATTTATACTCATAAATATCAAAATTTATACTCATCCAATAATAACAAGTAGTCAACATTACCATCAATTAAAGACGATGAGCAGAAATACACTCCCAGTACTGCGATGCAGAAATTACCAATACTCTTTCTGCACCGTTGATTCATTTTTCATATGAGACTGTAGGCATTCGAGAAACTTGGACTAATGCGGTAGGTTGGTAAAGCACAAAAAAATGCTTATTGCTTAATTAAACAGATTAATCTTTGCTATCAATCACTTTATCCTCTTCGAATTCTATTATTCAACAAGTTAAATTTAATCTAAGAATTATTATATTCGAAAAATTACTAAATAATGTCTTAGTACATGCGTATAGGTATATGCGTGTTTATATATGTACATGCATAATATTGTTGTAAGAATTATTACAACAAAATACTACCCTATGAGGTATGAGGAGGAGGAGGATATCCTATTGGGAGGCTGAATTAGGCGAATAATATGTGTCAGTTACTAGTTAAGTATCGAACTGAACATAAAAAATAATACATCATCGTTATCTATGTGAGTCGAATCGAATTTTAGAAATCTCACTTATTGATATAGATAAATACTACTAAACCGTAATAATATTTTTTTCTTAAAATGTGTGCAATCTTGAATTTTGTAATCATCGATAACTAACCGATAATGTTCAGTAAAAAGACAGAGCATTGTTGCTCACCACCCTAAACTTTGATGTATGACCACCATAAACCTAATCATGTAGTGCGGTCGATTCTAACAATTTATACATGCAATTAAAATATTACGTGAAAAAATATGTAAGACGAGAAATATTGTTTCTGGTGGTAACGCATAAGTGTTTCTTCAGCTGTACGGATGTCGAAAGAGAGCCATAGATCTTGACTTCAATTATTAATATCACCTTTAATCTCATCATCGGTTGAAATCAATCACCTAACTTTTACCTTTGCGCCCGAAATGAAGGAGAAAAAGAAATGCAAAAACGCAACACAAATAAACAAACCACTCCCGACATTTCTGCCATCAAAAAGCACACAAGCATAAATTTCAAAAGAATTTTGTTCATTTTCCATTTCTGCAATATAAATTAAGTTTAAAAAACAAAGAAACACGTATTTATAACTGCCTTTCGATTATAGACATGCTTAAGCGTTGCCTAGCCAACCCAAACTTGCCTAGGTTGCAACCATCACTTAGATAGAAAATAGATAACTTTCATTTTGCATTTTATTTTCATAAAAAATTGTAGAAGACTTATGAACACACACTGTATGCTTGTTCCCCATATTTTCATTATATTCTAATACGTTATAATATATATGTCATTATATTTTACAATTTAGGCATCACAATGCAATTATTTATTTTTAAGCATAAGTACGCACTTATTTATACAATATATAATAAATTTACTTAAATCTGCTTAGTCTGCTTAGGTTCCGTCTAGTTGCGTAGGCTCTACGGGCCTACTACCCGACTAGTGCCTAATGTTTTTAAAAGTTTTGTAAAATAATCATTAAACCTGATCCCCAACAATAAAATCGATAAAAATATTTTATTAATTTATCTACAGTATATTATTTTGATTTTTATATAAAAAATCTATCAATATTCTCAAAGTAACGACAATCAATAATCGAACAAAGCTAAGTGATTAAACAGTGTGAATATAAATCCATTTTCAATTTTTCACACAGAAAGTTGGTAAAATTAGAGATGGCCGCCAGCTTTTCAAAATCCAAATTAAGTTGGGCCCCAGTCCCAAACCACTTCCCAATGCTCTTCAATCTTTACGTCACCAACCCTCTCTCTTTCTCTCTTTCTCTCTTTCTCTCTCTAGATATGTTGCTAAATAAAGTCCATCTCCCTCCCACTTTCACTTCCCACTCATCTCTGAGCAGCTCAGCCCTCTGCTTTCTGCAAAAATGGCTCAGAAGACGTTTTTCTACCTGGCCATTTTCTCAGCATTCTTCACGCTCACTTCACTCTCCCGCACCCTACCCGAATCCGAAACCGCCACCTTCCTCGACGTCCCCTCCTCCCTCCGCCAAGCCCACGCTGTCCTCTCCTTCGATCCGGAGTCCCTCCAACCGCTGGAATACCAATCCCAGGAATCCCAACCCCTCAACTCCTCCGCCTTCTCCCTCCAGCTCCACCCCCGCGACGCCCTCTTCAATTCCCAGCACAAGGACTACAAATCCCTCACCCTCACCAGACTCGGCCGCGACTCGGCCCGAGTGAACTCGCTCCACACCAAGCTCCAGCTGGCGCTCCAGGGGATAAAAAGAGGGGATCTCGAGCCCATGCACGCCGAGATCCAACCCCAGGACCTCTCCACCCCCGTCGTCTCCGGCGTCAGCCAGGGCAGCGGCGAGTACTTCTCCCGGATCGGCGTCGGGACTCCGGCGAAGTCGTTCTACATGGTGCTCGACACCGGCAGCGACGTCAACTGGCTCCAGTGCGGCCCCTGCTCCGATTGCTACCAGCAATCTGACCCGGTTTTCAACCCGGCCGGATCTTCCACCTACAGCCAGCTCACGTGCGATGCGCCGCAATGCCAGGCCCTCCAGGTGTCCGCCTGCCGCGCCAATAAGTGCCTCTATCAGGTGTCGTACGGCGACGGATCCTACACCGTCGGCGATTACGTCACTGAAACGCTGTCGTTTGGGAGCTCGGGTTCGATTAACAAAATCGCGTTGGGATGCGGACACGATAATGAGGGATTATTTGTCGGGGCCGCCGGGTTGTTGGGCCTGGGTGGCGGGCCCTTGTCACTGACCTCCCAGTTTAAAGCGACGACGTTTTCATACTGCTTGGTTAACCGCGACTCGTCCGCGTCGTCGACTCTCGAGTTCAACTCCGCCCCACCAGCTGATTCCGTCACGGCGCCGCTAGTCAAGAGCGGAAAAGTCGGCACATTTTACTACGTGGGGCTCACAGGATTCAGCGTCGGCGGCCAACCGGTCTCAGTCCCGCCGTCGCTCTTCGCGGTGGACAATTCCGGAAACGGAGGGATCATCGTCGACTCGGGGACAGCCATAACTCGGCTGCAGACTCAGGCGTACAACGCCCTCCGTGACGCATTCAAGAGGCTTACTCGGGACCTGCCGACTGCGAGCAGCTTCGCGCTGTTCGACACGTGTTACAACCTGTCGTCGCGGACCAAGGTGCAGGTCCCAACGGTGTCGTTTCAGTTTTCCGGCGGGAAGTCGTTGAGCCTTCCCGCGAAGAACTACTTGATTCCAGTGGACTCGGCGGGGACGTTTTGCTTCGCCTTCGCGCCGACGTCGTCGCCGCTGTCTATCATCGGGAACGTGCAGCAGCAGGGGACACGCGTCAGCTACGATTTTGCTAACAAGCGCGTGGGATTCTCGCCAAATAAGTGTTGAGAAAAGTTTAAAACAGTAGGGTCGGACTCGGGTTTTTTAGGTAATAGGATCGGATCGTGACATGAAATTAATGTACGACAACCAGCTATTTTATCCCCTCATAAATTTTATTAATCATAAAGAAAGTAACCGTATATTTGGTATGGTATTGTGGAGTACTGAAATACGAACGCGGTATAACTATTTCAGATGTAGGAGAGTTGCATCTACTTCGATATCAAATATTTGTATCCTTACTAGTTCGTTGATATTTACGTGTAATTAGTTTACGTATCATAATCTGAGCGACAAATTAGTTGACATATGGTATAACTAGTTTATTTATTAACAAGAGTAAGTCACGTGACTGTAATACTAACAAGTAACAGACCCATAAATTTTATTAATTATAGAGAAAGTAACTGTATATTTGGTATGGTATTGTGGGGTACTGAAATACGAACGCGGTATAACTATTTCAGATGTAGGAGAGTTGCATCTACTTCGATATCAAATATTTGTATCCTTACTAGTTCGTTGATATTTACGTGTAATTAGTTTACGTATCATAATCTGAGCGACAAATTAGTTGACATATGGTATAACTAGTTTATTTATTAACAAGAGTAAGTCACGTGACTGTAATACTAACAAGTAACAGACCCATAAATTTTATTAATTATAGAGAAAGTAACTGTATATTTGGTATGGTATTGTGGCGTACTGAAATACGAATGCGGTATAACTATTTCAGATGTAGGAGAGTTGCATCTACTTCGATATCAAATATATGTATCCTTACTAGTTCGCTGATATTTGCGTGTAATTAGTTTACGTATATAACTATTTCAGATGTAGGAGAGTTGCATCTACTTCCATATCAAATATTTGTAACCTTCGTAGTTCGTTGATATTTACGTGTAATTAGTTTACGCATCATAATATGAGCGACAAATTAGTTGACATATAGTATAACTAGTTTGTTTATTAACAAGTAAAAGACGTTAAATTAAAATTGTGTTTTAGTACTATACAATAAAAGTAGGATACTAATTTGTCTCAAAATATGCATTACACATCCATCTACTAAATAAATTTTGAGTAGTGTGCCTCTTTTTTAGGGATTTTAGCCCAGAAATATAATTGAATCGCTGGCGTGGCCCGGGTCGGCCTGATTTTCTGCCGGATTCGGATCTGAAACACATGCTTTCAACTTCAAACTAAAAAGTTTCAAAAATGCATATCAATTTTAATTTTGAATCGGAATTGCAATGGCATACGAAATTTAGTACTTTTGGAATCGGATTAATTCGGAATTTCAAAGTTATGGAATTTAATTGCCCTCAAATTCTCATTTTTTTTATGTAATATATTAATGGAAGTGTAATTGAAAAAATAGTTACATATTTGAGTACATTATATTACAAATCCAAAGCTAATGAGTATATAATTAAGTTATGCAAGTTTCGCAAACTTATATCGGACTCGGAATATTAAATACCTTCCAATTTTTGTCCAAATTTTTTTGAAATTTTTCGGATATCATAATATCGGTTTCAATAAATCGAAAGAAATATCAAAATAAGTTGAAATCGGATATTTTTATCCAAGTTGCACACTGTGGGTCTTCAATGTGTTCACAGACATGGATTTGGATCCTCTTCGAGTCAATTGGTCAGGATCCTTCTAATTGGTGCTTGTGGATCGTTGAATTTTTATTCAACGGTTACAATTATTATAACTTTTAGACAGTCTTCTTATTTGTAACCGTTGGATAAAAATTCAACGGTCCATAAACACCGGTCAAAGGATCTGACCAGTTGTCTCTAAGAGGATCCAAATCCCGACATAACTCTAGTCCAATGCCGTACAATAGTACCAAAGTCTGGAATACGTTGCAACAGCCCTGCATGTCTGCCACGTGGAATTGTATTTGTTTGTTTATTTAAATTTCATATTTTAATGGTGCCGTGTTCCCATCTCTGACTGTTTGTTTCTGCATGTGATTTTTGGAGCGTTTACGTCTGTGACTCTGGTGGGGTTACGGATCACATGGATCGTAGGGTCCACTTTCGGAAGTGGACGACAACGTCGGTAATAAGCTCTAGTGGAAGACAACGTCACTGTTTGACCGTGATGATGATTACTATTGTGCTACTAATTCACGTGTTATAATGTATAGTTTGTAAACAAAAACCTGATCTGTGATGCTTCGTGCTTGTTTAGCACATCTTGGAGACTTGGGGTCGTGATATCGGCGGAGAAAAATTTGTACGATATTATGTTATGGAGCAAGAATGTCATTAGAACTGTGTATTCGTTTTAGAATATTATTTGGCTACTAAAAAATGAGTATGAATCCTTACTCAAAACTATAGTATTTGAATCATAAAGCTTTGTACTTATGATCATCTCTATAAAAACTGAATTAAAACTAAGGTCGTTTAGTCAATCAATTATAACAAATACATAGATGGCTTGTAATGCTTTTAAGAATTCCGTTCATTTGTTTTTATACAGTTTTATGACTAAACGACATTAATTTTAATTGATTTTTTGCAAAGACGATCTTTATAAGATGATTGATAATATAAACAGTTCTAATTATAAACACGAAATTTTATAATTAGACACCGATTAATTTTAAGTAGAAACTCCTACATATTCTTTAAATAGCCAAGTATTGTACTTCATTTTACGTAAGTCGTTCCCGTGATTGTCGGCAGCTGCTCTTTCTGGTTGGGGCCTGTGGCTTTTGTTCAGACGAATGGAAATGCATCTAGTTGAAAAACAAAAATCCACTATGCGGAGAACAAAATTTCAACTTAATTAGATTATTTTTATTATCTTTTTTGGGTCAATCATCTTTAGATTATGGTAATCACAACTGATTACCAATGAATTGATTTTTCTTTTCAGAAGTCAGAAGATGGAAAATTATATACTTTTTGCAAGAAAATAACTATTTCTTAATATTATTTTGATGATTAATTAGTGAAATGGAAGATTAAGGAACTAGTTAAAGTGCCCAGATATTTGAAGATATTCGGGCTTAAGACCCACCTGCCTTATGATCATAGTCATCTACAGTTATTGGAGGGTCCCCAGACCTCTGCAGAGAAAAACCCCTAGAAGTTTTATTTGAGTAATATTCTGATTTAATCACAACTAGCTTTCATGCAAGTGCGTTTTGAATCATGGCGTGTTATGCGTGATTTATACGTTTTAAATGTATTTATATGCGTAAATTGACAAAAGAAAAGTCAAATATTTGAAGTAAATGAATAATCTTAAATCAACTATCATTTGTTAAAAAAAAAAAACAATCATTTGACAACTAATTTAATCACATTATTATTCGCATGGGAAATATCTTTTTTATAACCAGCGAATCACATTATTATCTGCATGGAAAATATTTTTTTATAACCGGCATTACATGTCTCTTAAGTTGTTTCGAACATATTTAAAAATAGAGAAAATAATATTTCATGAACATTATTATCTGATTGAATCACATTATTATTGGCATATTGTAAGATATTAATTAAAAAAAAATTGTAATATTTTATCACCGACGCTACGCTCATCTTAAGATGTTTTGAACATAACATTTATGATTTTCTTTATTTTTTATTTTATTTTTCTTTCCCCTTCACATGGGCACCATCAACTTTCACTCATCATTCTATTTTTTTTATTCTTTTCTCCCTCCCTACTTATTATTTATATTATAATATTATATTTTATGATAACCAAATTACCCTTGCATTATTTGATGTATTGCTATAATATTATATTTTATGATGACCGAATTACCAAATTACTCTTGCATTATTTGATATATTGTATAGGGCTGCTTTTGAATTTTTTTGGTTGAGGGATTATTTGGTCCAATTATTTTTGTCAAAGCCGGTGACATCAAAACAGCCTTCCGGCTTTATATATAGATTATGAGATTATAATTCAAAATTTAATTGCTAAAGAGAAGCATAGTGTTATAATCAACTTTGTTACTTCTTACACACTTTTATTAATTTTTGTCCATTGATTTTTTTTCAATTCATTCGATTCGACTACCAAAGATGTCAGAATTAAAAATAAGTACCTATCTTTACCCTATTGAAAGCATAGATCAAACCACGAAGACTTACAAAAGGTGGGTGAGTGTTCCAAAAACTAATGAACTTACTTGGGCCTCTTCCCATAGAGAAGAATTGGTTCACCATCAATGTGATGTTTCAGTCTAATTATCACAAACGTCACATGACGATAAACCTGTTTCATGCAAGATTTTCCCCACCTTCACATGTCATGCCTTTGGTTGAGATGAAAACCCAGAATGTTGGAATGTTTTGAATTTGAAAAGCTTAATTGTATTTGATGAGAAAAATTCAGACTAAATAAATTGCATAGATCCAAATATGTAAAACAAAAAATGGGAAAAATATAAGTTGCTAATTCTCAAGTATGATGTTCTAATCAAATGTATAGCCGCAGCTGCACTTTCAGCGAGAGGATATCGGAACCACTCTGGACTGCATAATCCTATGGGGGCTCTGTATAATTCTTCAGGTAGCGTTTGTGAGTCGGCATCACCACCAGATAACAATGCAAGTAATGATTGTTCCGCCGGAATGAGAAACCTTGGAGTAATATGATTCTCAAGATAACAAATGAAGCAATTTAACCGCATTGTTCCAAGGGTTTGGCAGTATTAACGAATGTTGCGCTTTTGTTGAACCCCTCGAGCAAAAGAATACGCACCGCTTCTACACCATCTTGAAACGTAAAATTCAACTGAAAAGCATTTATAGTAGTTAGAATCACGGATTAATCTATACATAAGCCTCTCTAGAGATTGCATTAGAAACTTTACAAACCTCGTGTTGTTCTTGTTTAGTAAATGGACGAAGAACAAAGTTGACAGGATCCATTTTCCCAGGAGGACGTCCAATGCCTACAGAAATTTCACCAATTGAATGAAATTTTTTTACACATTTAGTTCGTTTTCCCTAATGCGTAATATAGAAAGAAGTATTAGGGAAACACTTTTGGTGGTCTAGGGAAAGTACCGATTCTTAAGCGAGGAAAATCTCGACTCCCTTTAAAGTGATCAATGATACTCCTCATCCTGCAAGAGAAAGCAGATGACAGGAACCAGTCAAGAGTCATTATGCCATTTTAAATATATTTTCCTTTACATACTGAGTTAAATCTAACAGGCAGCCTACTACGATGGCACTGTATATTTACCCATTGTGTCCTCCATGTCCACCTTTTGGCAACATCCGCAGCTTTCCAAAGGGAAGATCTAGATCATCAAATATCTGAAAACGGGAACCAAAAACTTAAAGGCACGGCAAAGAAACAGAACACTCTGACTCGGAGAAGGAAAATGAGGTAAAAAAAGAGAGATAGAATGGTAGTGATTAAGTAAAGGAGAGAAACTGCACCACAAGTACTTGCTTCAATGGAATCTTGTAATACGAAACAATCGATCCAACCTTCAACAAAGGGTCCAATTATCAACCAATTATCACCGAAACATATACAAGTCTCAAGACAAATCCTGAGATAGCTTACTTACAGACTCACCGCTTTTATTCATGTAAGTTTGTGGCTTGGCAAATATAACCGGAACATCGCCAATAAGGCCTGGAAAATATGAAAACAAAGCTCTATGAAGATTATAACTTTCCCTAACAATTGGGGATCTTGGAAACAAAGTAGAGAACTATTCATCCATAAGCGCTGTAAAGCAGCCACAAATTCATAAACAAAATGAGATCGTAAATGGTAGAGACTTAAGAAAAGATACATTCAGAAAAATTATGCAAAAGTGAATACGATCAAACAATTTAGCGAATTTAGTTGCGGCCCCTTGCGGGTTTGGTTAAGTAACTACATGTACAATCAATCAAACGATATTTCACCAGATGCAGATAATCACACAAGTAGAGAAAATTGAATCAACACAACAAAACTTTTCCAAATACAATCTTGTAAATTTGAAATAGATAACCAAATTTAGAGCAAACAAACCTTTTCCAACAAGGGCTTTGAAAGAAACACTGCTCAAAGGTATCCCTTCAGCTTCAGCTATGGCATCTACCATCTCAAAACCCACCTGCAAAACAGCACCACCACCATAAATTGCAAGCTTTTGAATTTCAAAATTTACGAGAAAATTAGCAATTGGGTAATCAAATAATCAAGATTTAACACAAGTATGAGGATCATAGTATTGAACTTTGTGTGTCAATTCCAAAGAGGGCCGTACGGACATTGTGGCGGGTGCTGTTGTACTTCTTCCCGGGGTTTCCGAGTCCGACGATGAGCCACGGCTGCTTGGGCGGCTTCTTGGCTTCGACAGGCGCCGTGTCCGAGCTCACTGGCGCCGCGGATACGGCGGAGGGAGATGGTGATGACGAGATTCGGGACATTATCTGAAGCGACGGAGATCGAAGTAGGGGTTTTGAGAAGCGGAAGCAGCGGTGGCAATTGGGGAAGCGGACGGTGGCGATGGATGATAGGGAAGCAGCAACGTTCATATTTTGTTCTGTTTAATTTGTTATATAAACCTATAATTAGCTGAGGGTTTTGAGAAACAGAGGTATAAACCCTACGGCTAAATTGCGAGGAAGAAGATGATGCGGGGGAGCCTCTCAGCCGCGGCTTTAGATTTTAGAAGTACCTTTTTTTTATCTTTTTTTTAATTATTTTTATTTTTATTAAAAACACCATAAAAATAGTACAATGGATACATTGGATTAAAAAAAAAGAAAAAAAAAAGAAATGGTAACCGGCTCTGTCAAAAGTGTAACTCTTTGTACCTCACGTTTTTTAATTTTTGTGTCAATATTATAAAATATTGTACAAAAAATATGAAGTTATGGAAAGTTCCACTTTAAGATAGTCTCATTCTCTCACAAAAAATAAAAATTTATATACACACCTCGTATTTTATTGACTACACCACATATCTACTTATTATATTAAATTTATCTTAATATACTCTACATACTTTTCAAAACTTATATTCCAATACTACTCTCACACCTACAATCTTTATCAATTAAATTTTTTAGGACTTTGTAGTATTTTTCTATTCAATTTTCAGCACATCTAGTATTTTATCCATTTGAGGGTTTATTTTTCTATCAATTTCGGGGTTTCTATTTACTGATCTTGATTCATGACGTATCTAATCTTCACTGTCGAAGATGTTTGAGTTTTCAAGGGATGGATGGAATTGTATGATTATTCTAAGCTTTTTTCATTTTGCTGTTATAACATAGGGAAGTGTAACATGATTATGGAAATTTTGATGCTTAAGTAAGTTGAAGCACAAGTAAACCAGAATTAGTCTAGCTTGATCCACCTTCAATCGATTTTTATGTCTAAAGAATTATTGTGAAAATATTACTTTTTGTAAAGCTTTTAGCTATTAAAAGTTATTCACTCAACTAATTTGGTTGATCTTTAACAATTGTTACTATCTAATACTGATGCTGCTGCTAGATTGCCCCATGATAAGATAAGTTTCCCTATATAAGTTTTTTTTTACTAAAGGAGTGGGAGAGTGCGGTAAACCTCACAATGGGCTTGTCAGAAAAATATGGTTTAACTTCACCTTTGACAATGATAAAATTTAAGACCTCTCACTTGAGGAATACCCCTAGACTGTAGTACTAAGTGACATATAAGTTTTCTTAATGTTTGGAGTTTTTCTGTTTTAAAATTTTAAGGGGTTTAAAGAGTCATTTTATATAAGGTACATAAGTCATTTAATAATATTTCCACGGTTTTAGTTTGAGTAATGTTAGGTAGACCAATTTTTTAGACCAAATTTACATACCATGTGATGTGTTACCAATAAGAATTAAGCACGCTAATCGATATTTAAGTAATAATTTAATCATCAACAAGACGTCATATAGTTTACAAAATATAATTAAAATAGATGGTCACCCTAGCATTGCTCTTTTAGTTTTATTTTGTGAGTCATCTTTAAATATGGATTAGTTGGGGGATATTTGGAAAAATAACCACAATTTTGACCTCATATAGAATTATAATCAACATTGTAAGTTTATGATAATTATAACCAAAATTTGATATAAAAGTGCTAATATACCCTTACTAGCAGTGCTGCAGCATGCATCGTCAAGCTTTCCTTTCCACAATTCTTGCATCACCAGTGCTGCATAATTCATGTACTATTTGAATTTCTATTCCTGACATACTTGCCAATAATATCGAACACTAATGCATGAATAATCAGAAAATACACTTCTCCATTTCTTCACTGAAATTTGGATCTGCTTTCCCAAATTTTATTATTATTGGGCTATTAATATATTAATTTTACCCTCTTGCTCTTAATAAAATTGTAATCTTTCTGCAATTTCTTACCCGAATAATAATAAAATGTTTGTTTCCCAGGATCTCCATCAAAACATGTGGACGAGGAAGCCTTCATACACAAACCCGAGACCCTGCTACCACTTATTAGCTTACAAGCATGGTTGCAACGGCCAAAAATCCCTCAAAGTCCACCCCGGACAAAAGAATAAGCTTTCGGATTCACAAAACAAAGATACCCAGATGTAGTTTCTGTAATGGGTTCGAGGGTAAACTGCCAATTTAGTCCCTAAATTATCATCTTAGTGAAAATTAGGTCATTAAATTATTTTTTCAAAAAAATTAGTCACTGAATTATAAAAATTTGCCAATTAGATCCCTAATGTTATATTCGAAGCTACTATATTCAATTTTCCGTCAATTTAAGTCACGTTACTTGTATGTAATACACATTGGAGGGTAGATTGATAGTTTTTCATAAAGAAATAGTGTATGGAGTTAACTTTTGAGGAGAAATTGGTAGTTTTTCATAAATAGTATAAGTTAACTTTTGAGGGTAAATTAGACATTAAATTCGTAACCTATATGAAATGTTAAGCACTTATAGACGAGAAAATGATGGTTTTATACTCTAAAGTGTGTCAAGTGACTTAAATTGACGAAAAATTGGATAAAATAGCTTTGAATATAATAGTAGGGATGAAATTAGCAATTTCTAATGAATTTAGGGACTTATTTTACTGAAAAAATAATTCAGGGACTTAATTTTCATTGAGGTGATAGTTCAGGGACTAAATCGGCACTTCACCCTACTTTATATTTGCTTGATTTGCTCTTGGGTTTGGTGTTCGAATCACGTAGTTTTGTATACCTACATACCTCTGTAATGTGCTTAGGAAAATTTAATTTTAAGGATATATTAGTACTTTTACATCATTTTTTGGTTATACTCAAAACGGTGGCTATAATTATATATGGAATCCAAATTTTGGTTACTTTTCCAAATTTCCCATTAGTTGTTTTGCTGAGAAGTTTTATTCTGTGAGCCATCTTAAATATCGGTTAGTTGGAGCCTAATTATTTTATTTTGTTTAGAAGTTTGTATGATTGAACTCAGATGCTAGGGTTTTGCTTCAACATTGGTTTTGTTCACGATTTTTCAATTTAAAATTCGGTGTTTTGGGAGTTTTGTTATTTCATTCTGAATTAGGGGTTTCAAAATAAAACTAGGGTTTAGAAGGTCTTTGAAACCCAATTTCAATCACCCTTGTCTACATCATACTAGGGTTTTCAAAATCAAATTGAATTTGGTGGTTTTGGGGTATCGTTTTCTGGAAGCATCAGTTGGAAATTTTTATTGTATTAGACTGCCATCATGGGGGCAATTTCGTGTTTGGATCCTGTAAAAGCATTGTTTGGTCGATTTTTAGGTTTTTGTAGGAATGAACAGTCATCATCGTTAGAGCTTCCATACGTTCCCTTTGATATAATCAATGAGATTTTGAGCTGGTTGCCGGTGGAGTCTTTACTAAGATTCAAGTGCGTGTGCAAGCGTTTGTTTTTGTTGATTGATCAAGATAACGAGTTTATTGCACAACAAACAGTTCGGGGCAGTTATCCTATGCTGCGGGTTTGGTATTACTGTGCTTTGAAAAAAAATTACTTCTACTATGCTGTGAGAATAAGCTCATTTTTGCTGTTTCACGTTTTTAGTGTTTTTTCACCCAAAATTGTGAAAATAAGTTGTTTTTAAGTGTTTACCAAATACCTTTATGAGCTCAGCTTTTTTTTATACCCATTTTTTATAAAACCACCTCAATACCAAATCAGGAGGAAACTACCTGTCTAGCAGCAGCTCTTTCCGATGAAAATTTCACTTTTGAAGCCATTTGTTATGGCTTGTGTCTAGAGACCAGAGTTGGTCATCCTCAAGTTGCGCGTATCAGAAATCCAGCAACCCGCCAAGTACTTTGCTTGCCTGATGCACATAAGGATACCTACGATTTGTCATTTGACTTGAATTCATCATCTGGTGAGTGTAAAGATGTATGTACTTACATTATCGAAAAACAGAATTACTTTGGCACTGGTGTTGGTTTTGAAGTTCTAACTGTTGGGAAGGATGAACAATGGAGACTTCTGAAAAACTCTAAACAAAATTTACCGGAACAGGGTGATGAGGGGCTGATGCTGGAATTGAGGTTTGTACATCAGTCTGACGAAGCGATTCACGTTGCCGCCGAAATTATACTGGATGAACTTGATTCCTACCTAGAAATTTATTCTCTTGACATGATCATCTAGCAGTTGCCGAGGTAAAGGACAACGTCCTTAGTGTCTTGGTGTTAGAAGACTACAAGCAGCAAATTTGGAGTGAAAACAAGATCATCATTCCCCTGAAATTTTTAAAGGACGATTCGCATTTGGAGGATAAAATTATTCTTTCATGCATTTGGTTTAATAAGATCAGATTTTATAACAGTGAAGGGAAACAATGTTTTTGGTATGATATGGATACGGAGAATACGGATGTTGTTGAATTGTCATGGGATGTTAAATCTTTAGCTTCATGGAAGCCAAACTTAGTGAATATTATAAGGGAATGAAACCAGAAAGAGAAGGGGGTGCACAGTAACTTCAGGCAAGACTGATCAATAGACTAGCTAAATGACTAGATTTTATGTTTAATCTGTGGCGAAGCTCTTCGTACGTAAGACTTTTGCCTCCCTTTTAATGTTTTTTTATATTTATTTTATGCTTTGTATTTGCCAAGACTTTAGATTTATGCATAAGACATATCTAAATTTGGAATGGAAACAGTGAACTAACTTGAGTTGCAACACAAACATCTAACTTCTTACTGTTTTTGATTCGTGAAGATACTAGAAATGATTCAATGTGAGTTAAGCCAATTAGCCAAATATTTTGCATGCCAGTCAGTCTCCTTGCCTTCGAGTTGTTCTCTCCACGTATGTCACGGACCTTAAGATTATATACTGGACTTGTGTAAAAATTTGTATTCCTCTTCCTTTTAGCTAAGAAGATTAATGTACATGTATTAATTGATGCATTTCATGTACCGACGGGAAACATATGTGGTGGAGTTAAGGGCGGGAACTTTCCCGCTTCACTATTTTTGTTCCGATAATAATGAGCTAATGTCGGTTATATCCGACCGTTCTTGTTTATGTCTAATATAAGCGATAACAGTGCCTTGTTATCCGGCACTATTTAAATGTTGTCGGAAATATTTTATCCGACAATAATTGTATAAGACCTCCACCACTCTCCGACACATTAAATTAATTTTGTAGTTGTGGGTGTATTGTATATTAATTTTGATGAACTTTTATAAACTCTGTATTCAATATATTATGGTCTTATCTTATGTGTTAATTTGTAATGGCATCTGAGCATTACTTTAGATTATTCTTACCCCATATATTCCTGGGTAGGGCTGCTGCATATCTATAGCACTCTTTGGATCAATTTACCCTTTACAGAAACAACAGTGCAAAATGGCATAATTTTCTATTGTTAGTGTGGAAGTTCAAAACTGGAACAGGCATTCCAAGGGTGATGTTCATCAGTTCATCTCTTATCAGAAAAAAGATCATTACAGTTAATATACGACAATTATACACACCAAGATAATGTCATCACATTCAAATTTCAAGAGCACTCCGATTTCCCCTTCCAACATAAAAAAAGCCATGAATCCCTTCATTGTTCACCGACAAACATTAATCTTTTTCTTTTGTTGAAATTTTTTTGGGTATACGGGGAAGGCTTTTATTCCTAAATTAATTGAGAAACAAGGGGAGGAAGGAGCTTATAATACCTGGCCCCGAGTACTTTTATCTTCTAAAAGCACATTGTGAATAATATCAGACGACTCTTCGAACCATTCAAAACACAAATAATTAAAGAAAAGATTGAGGGAAAACGACTGTAAATTTCTGATTGAATAACAGTACTTTTCTCTTCGTTTTGGGACATACTAAGGCAGATAACAAATCCAACTCCTCACTAAGTGGTAACTAGGACGATGAATATACCAATTTAAAAGCACTCTTTAGTCCTCAAATCTCAGTGAAAGTAGTAAACATGGACTCTGATAGATCTAAGCAAGGAATTAAATATCGATATTATCGGCGAAATATCGCCGATAATATCGTTTTTTTGACCCGGAGATATTTTTTTTAGTAAAAATAAAATATCTTTAAAATATCGCGATAATATCGCTAATATCGCGATATTAGCGATATTATCGCGATATTCGTCGTCGTCGCCGCCGCCGGGAGGTGAGAAAGGGATCCAGAAACCAGATCGAAGAAGATGGATCCAGAAACCAGATCGAAGAAGAAGGATCCAGAAACCAGATCGAAGAAGAAGGATCCAGATCGAGGGAGAGATGAAGACGGAGAGACCGAGGGAGAGACGGAGACGGAGAGACCGAGGCAGAGATGGAGACGGAGAGACCGAGGGACAGACGGAGACGGAGAGACCGAGGCAGAGACGGAGACGGAGAGACCGAGGCAGAGACAGAGACGTAGAGACGGAGATGGCGATGAGGTGGTGTCACCGTTGATGTGGTGTGGAAGTGAGGGTGTGGGTTGTTCACGGGGAGAAGGAGAGAGTGCAGAGATGCAGAGAGTGCAGAGAGTGCAGAGAGGGCGAAGAGGGAGAATGAGGGTTGTTCACGGGGAGAAGGAGAGAGTGTAGAGAGTGCAGAGAGCGATGAGGAGGTGTCGCCGTTGAAGTGGTGTGGAAGTGAGGGTGTGGCGTGTGGGTTGGTTCACGGGGAGAAGGAGAGAGTGCAGAGAGTGCAGAGAGAGAGCACGGTAGAGATGAGAGAGTGAGGGAAAAGAGAGATCTGAGAGAAAAGAGAGACGGGGACACAAAAGCAAGGTGGGCCCCCTGGGCACACCTATTAAGATCTAAAAATAATTTTAAAAGCAAGATAAACTCAAACTTAGTGAAAATACAATTTAAATTGGGGTGGGTGTAACAATCTACCCCTCTTAAAAGAATTTCGTCTCCGAAATTTAAAATCACTTACTAAACTGAAATACTAGAAAATAGGAAGAAGAATATATGTATAAAGAGAAATCAAGTCCAAATAATTACATCATATTAAAATTTGATTAATTTTTTTTCAGTTACATATATTCTATATGATAAATTTCTATTTTAAATCAAGTCCAAATAATTACATCATATTAAAATTTGATTATTTTTTTTTCAGTTACATATATTCTATATGATAAATTTCTATTTTAAATCAAGTCCAAATAATTACATCATATTAAAATTTGATTATTTTTTTTTCAGTTACATATATTATATATGATAAATTTCTATTTTAAATCAAGTCCAAATAATTACATCATACTAAAATTTGATTAATTTCTTTTCAAGTTTCTACTTTTGAACTACTCACCACGTTCACTCTATGTGATACTAAGTCACTCATGTATCTTACCATACAATGTATAAAGTGTAAAATATTGTACTAATTCATTATATATAAATGATTATGGTGTGTTTAAACTTATTTCATTAATTACTACATATTTTCTACACTTACAATGTTTGCCAGCTCGCTATATAATCAACTTAAATCAGTTAAATCCATCATGCAATGCATTTCCTTCCAATTTTTTGTGATAAACTAATAGATAATTGACTAAATAAACATCCTGCAAAGTTTCAATAAAAATTTCCAAGTTTTTCTTACAATTTCCGTGGTTTCCATGTAATTTTTATCGATATCGATATTATCCCGATATTTCCATCGATATTTCCGTGTTTTCGGACTACCGATATTTCCGATATTACCGATATTTTCTTCCTTGGATCTAAGGCAATTTTTAATTTCTCAGTTGTATTAAATCTATCATTTACACAACATGAACAAAGATTTCACTTTTAATCCGCCTCCCATTTTCTTTTTTTTGCTAATATGTGCTCTCCATTGAAGGTCTCATAACCTTTTTATAATTGTTTTCTCCTGAGTATTTGACATTCATGAAAAATGGAACCTGCCCCAAACACGAACCACTTAAAATATAAACGTGGTTAACACAGCACGCAGATGACAGGGAAACCAAATTTTGTAAACACAGACATGAACAAGACTCATTTTATTCTACGTAATGAAAACAAGACATTTAATTTCCAGGCCAAACAAAAATATGGCAATTTATTTCTTGTTCATTCACAATTTTTTTTAACAGGAAAGAGGAAATAATGATCAAAACAATTGAAGGAAGGATTTCGGACATCATGATGATGATCATCAAATTCAATCTACGACAACCAGCTTCTGGTACAATTCCCCGGAGATGGCCTCTTCCATAATACGTTCCGGGCTGATGTCAATTTCACCGTCTTCATCCAAGAACAATTTCATCAAATTCTTGGAGAAACCACTCAAGAGAGCCACTCCTTTTTGTGATCCAGACACTGGCGTAGAACGCGAGTGTCTCAGATTCCAAAACACAATCTGGGGCACCACATCCCCGTACCCTTTCTCCTCAAACTTCCTTTGTATTACCTCATAATCAGTCTCCCACTTCCCGCTCTCCTCCCTACCACTACCAGTATCCCAACCCCATCCCCCAGGATACCTGCAACTCGAAGCTGAAGCCTCATCGAACTCCATGTCGCTAAACACAAAGATCCTCTTGATCATATGCTCTGGTTTCAAATTCCCATTCACGGCCACTTCCAAAAGTAAATCAAACACTTTCTGGAAATCAGTGTTCGTACCCCATTCCATCCTCCTTATAAACTCGCACTTCGAACTTAGATCATCGCCTTGTATCAAATGTAGCTGAGGGTCATGACTGAAAGTGATGACCTTTCCCTTCCACGGCTCTCCACTCAGTTCGGACAACAACAGTCCTAAAGCAACACACACCTCCATCGGAGTCCCGCACATGCTTCCCGAGACATCACACACAGCCAAACAATTTTTCATCTTGCCTTGTTTCAACATGTCCTCCACCATTCTTTTCCAATGCAGCTCACCCACTTCCCCGCCATCACCATCTTTCAGCGAGGCTATGATCTCATGAGGAAGCAGAGCACCCGCCGCAATCTTAGACTTTCCAGCCTTCACGTCCTCCAAATACTTCTTAAACCTCTCTTCATCGTGCTTCATGAACTTTTCTTTGTAAAGTTTCATGGCCACGGAGGCCACACGATTGTACGGAATAGCTCCCCATTGATTAGCACCCATATACACCTCGGGCAACTGCAACACCTTCCTCAACGGCACCAGCACCTCCTTCCTCAGCCGGTCTCTCACTCTGTACGCGTAATGCGCCTCCTCTACACCTTCATATTCCAGGTAGGATTCTCGCGGAAACACCTTCCTTGCAATCGCTTCACAGAGAAGAGTGGAGCGATCGAAGGAGGAGTCGAGGGAAGGGCACCACTTCGCCGCCAGGGTGATCTTCTTGTACTCATTGGACTTGAAATTTTCGAGATCCGACTTCAAGCACTCCGCAAAGAGATCCGAAACCTGATGGTGCAAGAACCGGTAATCCGGGTCACGCTGGTACCTCGCAACAGCCTTCTTCGCCATGGCGATCTTCTTCTCTTTCCTCGCAGCACTCACCTTTTCTTTTTCCAATTTTACCCTCTCCAATGCCTTCATCATCTTAACCGCTTTAGGCTCACTCTGTCTCCTGCCGTTGATTGCTCCAGAGATTTTAGTACTAGTACGTCGGGTTCTTTTCCGTAACAGTCGCCGGATTGTCGGTCTCCTACGGCCGAGAAATCTTCCTTTTGCAATGGACCACTCCTCCCTTTGCTTCTTCCTGACGTCATGGCCTTCTAGAAGGCGGTATAGAATCTCCGGCATGTCTTTAAAATACCCGAATTCGGCAAAGGAAGCGAGGTTGCAGGCTAGGGTTTTGGGGTGGTTCTTGTGGAGCCAAAATGCCGCCGTGTAGAACCCTTCCTTATCGGACTTTCCGGTGCCGCGGACTCCACGGAGGTTGCATATGAGCTTGAGGGTGGTTAGGGCGTCGTGGGCCCAGGCCAGAGGAAGTTGTTGGTTGATATAGGAGGCGGGGGTGGATGGTACGATTTGGAAGAAGAGATCGAGGCAGGCGTTGCCGGAGGAGAGGAAGGTGCCCGAACCGTTCTCGGTGAAGCCCATGGGCGTTCGGGACCCGCTGGGAGCGGGATTGGGTTGTGCTACTGGGGCGAAGGTGTTGATCTGTGGAGGACCAACAATAGGAATAGCACGTGGAGGAGCCAAAGGAGGAGCCATTGGAGTGAGCTTGTTGTGAAGAGATGTGAAAGGCCCAAATGAAATTAGGGTTTCGTTTGCAGTCTTCTGCTGGATATATTACTTTTTTATAGGCGATTGTTTACTTGTGGGGCACGGATTTTTTTCCCTTTCCCAAAATAATCACTATTGGATAATATTATATAGGTACTAAGGAAAATTATATATACCCTTTTTTTTTTTTTGACCAAATTAAAAGATGATACGTGTTTTTTTATAAGTTAAAAAATAAAAAATAATATAAGGACTATTTTAAAACAATAAAATTGTATTAAAATATCATTAATTGGACCATATCTACAAGTGAGTATGAGAAATTTTTCACTGTGCTTTGGAACATGGGCAGTACACTACAAGTCATTAATACTATCGGAGATAACTTTTTGTTTTCAAGTGTTCTTCCAATTATATAATAACATGTGACATATTGTTTCGTGCTCCAAGCATATTGAAAAATCTCTCAATAAGTACCTAAGTATTATCCATAACCAGTTGATAGAAAACTAAATTCAAATCGAATTGAAACTGAAAAGTTGTAGCACTACAAGGAATACCCACACTACACACTGACAGCAATCCGTTCTTATTGTATGTTTTAGCAACTCACTTCAGTCCTTAATGTGGTTTGGGACAGTGCAGCTACAGATACCCCTCCGTACCTTCTATATCCGTCCCAACCAGTTTTCCATTTTAAACTAAATTAATCAGCATTTTCTTCCATCGGTCTCCTATATGAAATCCCACTTTTATTCAATTATTTTATTACTTTATTTTTGGTTAACATGAAATTTGAGTGAGATATTTATTATGTCCAGTAAATGACTTTCTCGCTCCCCTCCTCGATTAGGGAACGGGCCAGTTTGAATAACGTGGTGGTCTATCCAGTGCTCTTCCTTGGCTTGCTACTTCTGCTGAATGTGCAACCTGAGAATTGAGTCAATAAATAAAAGGCCAAACGTACGAAATGGGCAAATGAACAAATCAATCTGAAAAGAAATCACATACCATATTCAGATTTGGTAAAATCCCCATGCCCTTAACCTTTCAACAAACCATCTCCAAATTAGTGTTGGGGCTTAAAAAGACTTCACTACTTTGGAGACGTTTATCTCACAAAGAAGAATGTCGTGCAGCGGAATTGATAGACAAAAGAAAGAAAGAACACTCAATGTATTACACAAGATTTTTATTCACTCACAAACTTAGTACAAGAGGAAACACGCAAACACTCTCACACTTCTTGCTCTCTTACTTGCTCTCACTTCTTCTTGTTGCATAGCAACACACACACACACCTAAATTTATAGGCAAGCAATAACCGACTCACCAAGTCGGTGCAATTGGACTAAGTTCCTCCTAGCCACAAGTTTTAATTATTCTAGAGTTTTCTATAACAATGCATCAAACATCCTTGCCGACTTAATAAGCTCAAATGCTAGAATTGTCTAGCATATTAATATGCATGCATGATGCACTGACTTTGGTGCTAGAATTCTCTAGCATTTCCTGTGTATTCACCGACATGCTTCTTGCTAGAATTATCTAGCATTTGTATGAATCTTGTATTGCCTTTTCAACATGGGCTGGACTCGGCCCAAGACTAGATTAGAATTCAACATCCCCCCTTAATCTTGTCTTGTGACGTCGATTGAGTTTCTTAATCTGACAAAGTCTTCTTGTTTGAGTGGCTTGGTGAATATGTCGGCGACTTGGTCTTGAGACTTCACGTATTCCACTTGCACATCCTTTCTTGCAATACACTCTCTTATGTAATGATAATGGGTATCTATGTGTTTGCTCCTGTCATGGAATACTGGATTCTTTGCTAGAGCTATTGCAGACTTGTTGTCGACATAGATCTCTATTGGCTCTTCTTGTGGCATGCTTAATTCTTTCAGCAAGTTTCTCAGCCAGATTGCATGATAGACACATGAGGTAGCAGCTACGTATTCAGCTTCGCAGGTAGAGAGAGTGACAATCGGTTGCTTCTTCGACATCTGTGTGAATGCAGTGTCTCCCATGAAGAACACAAATCCAGTAGTGCTTTTTCTGTCGTCGGAATTTCCTGCCCAATCACTGTCGCTATATCCAACAAATTTGTAGTTACTAGAACTTGAATAGAACAAGCCAAAGTTAACAGTACTTTAAGGTATCGAAGAATTCTTTTGGCTGTCTTCAAATGTGTAGTTGTAGGATTCTCCATATAGCGACTGACTAATTTGACGGCATAGAGAATGTCTGGTCTTGTGCAAGTCAAGTAGCGCAAGCTTCCAACTAAACTTTTGAAAAATATTGGATCTACGTTTTCTCCTTTGTCATGCTTGGTTAGTTTGACTCAGCACTCAACTGGCGTGCTTATGGGCTTGTAGTCGTCCATTTTAAACTTTTTCAGTATCTCCTTTGTGTAGCTTTCATGGGAGATGAAAATGCCTTCTTCGTTCTGCTGTACTTCCATGCCTAGGTAGTATGCCATTAGCCCGATGTCGGTCATCTCGAATTCTTTGGTCATCACTCTCTTGAACTCTTCATACATGCTTGGATTACTTACGGTGAAGATTAGATCATCCACATATAAGCACATAATCAGAATATCTTCATCCTTGACTTTGACGTAGAGAGCATGTTCATGAGGGCACTTGATGAAGTTGTTTTCTTGGAAGTACTTGTCGATGTGACTATTCCATGCTCTTGGCGCTTGTTTTAACCCATAGAGGGCTTTCTTCAGCTTCATAACTTTGTCTTCATGCCCTTTGATTTCATAGCCTGATGGTTGCTGAATGTAGACTTCTTCTTCAAGAACTCCATTTAGGAAAGCGGACTTCACATCCATTTGTTGAATCTTCCATTTATTTTAAGCTGCCAAAGAAATTAGTAATCGTATAGTTTCCAACCGAGCAACAGGTGCAAATACCTCATCATAGTCGATTCCGGCTCTTTAACTATAGCCCTTCGCCACTAGTCTCACCTTGTATCTTTCAACCTCTCCGGTGGCATTCTTCTTTATCTTATACACCCACTTGACTCCGATGGCTTTGAGTCCTTTCGGAAGAATAGCGAGTTCCCATGTATCGTTCTTATGGATTGCTTCAATTTCTTCATCCATTGCTTTCCTCCACTTACTATCTTGCACTGCTTCTTGGAAGTCAACTGGTTCACAATCAGCAAAGAGACAGAAAAATGTAGGATTATCGAGTCTTTCAGCTACCTCATAGAGATCTCGTAGACTTCTTGTGCGTGGTACTTCTCTTTCATTTAGACTCCCACTTGACGATGCTGATGCTGGTGAATTACCATGATTGGTTGATGTTGGTGAAGCAGGTGGAGTAGTGGATTCTTGTTGAACCTCTCTTGCTTGCTCCATCATCCCTTGTTCATTCTCTTCTTCAAACTGAGAAAATAAGTGAAGATCACCTGCATGAGAGCCAAAATCCCATTCTCCTTCTTTATCGAACATCACGTCTCGACTGATCCCCGTCTTCCCATTGTTTGGATTATACAGTTTATAACCTTTTGAATTTGAGTCATAGCCGATGAAGATGAACTTCTCACTTTTGTCGTCGAGTTTCGTCGTCCTCTCGTCTAATACATGTACATGGGCTATGCTTCCAAAAACTCTTAGATGAGAGATACCTGGTTTTCTTCCACTCCATGCTTCTTGCGGAGTCTTTCCTCACACACTTCTTGTTGAAGACTGATTTGATAGGTAGACAGCACATGCTACAGCTTCTGCCCATAACTCCTTAGGCAATCTCTTGCTTTTGAGCATGCTTCGAGCCATGTCGAGGATGGTTCGATTTTTTCTTTCCACCACACCATTTTGTTGAGGGGATCTTGGAATTGTCAAAGGTCGACGAATTCCATTGGCTCCACAGAATTCTTGAAATTCATTTGAAGTGAATTCTCCTCCTCGATCAGATCTCATGGCTTTGATCTTGCAGCCACTTTCTTTCTCTACAGCAGCTTTGAACTTCTTGAATGCTCCAAATACCTCTGATTTCTGCTTTAAGAAATACACCCAGGTTTTCCTTGAAAAATCATCAATGAAGAGAAGGAAATAATTATTTTTACCCAAAGAGCTTGGTTTTATTGGACCGCACACATCGGTATGAATGAGCTCGAGTGGCTTCTGGGCTCTTATGGTTGACTCCTTTGGAAAGCTTTTCCTGAATTGTTTCCCAAGTAAACATCCTTCGCAAACTTGATTAGGGCGACTGATGCACGGTAAGCCTCTCACCATCTCCTTATTGGATAATAACTCTATTCCCCCAAAGTTAAGATGCCCAAAACGAAGATGCCAAAGCCATGATGTGTCTTTGTAACATGTTTTGAGGCACTTTGCAACATCATTTTGAATATTCATAGGAAACATCCTATTCTTTGACATTTTCACCTTGGCAATTAATCTTCCTTTGTCATCTCTAAGAAAAAGGCTATAATTTTTCATGTGAATATCATAACCTTTTTTCTAAGAGTTGACCCAAGCTCAAAATGTTGATTTTCATATTGGGCACGTAGTAGACATTTGAAATTAATTGGTGACTGCCATTTTTTAGGGGAATTAGGATGTTACCTTTTCCTTTGACGGGTATTTTGGATTCGTCTCCAAAAGAAACGTTTCCACTCATCGATTCATTGAGCTCTACGAACATGCTTCTTCTTCCGCACATGTGGTTGCTGGCGCCAGTATCAAGATACCATGTATAGTCTTGGTCTCCATCATTGTTCTTGCATGCTAGTAACACAATCCCATTATCTTCGTTCTCTTTTTTCACATAATTGACCTTCTCATCAGGCCTGTTGCTTGGAGCTCTACATTCCTAAGCATAATGCCCAAACTTTTGACAATTGTAGCATTGAACTTGAGATTTTTCATACCTTAAGTTTGAGCGCCCTCTTCCACGACTTTTTGTTGAGCTTCCTCCTCTTTCACAGTTGTTATGATTGTTAAAGTTCCAACCACGTCCACATCCATGTCCACGTCCGCGACCTCGACCGCGACTTCTATCGTACTGGCTTCTCTCGTTGTTTAAGCTTTCTTTTTTCTTTTTTGGCTGGACATGCGTCTTGAGGAGCTGCTCATCATTCCTTTGCCTCTTCTTATGTTTCTCTTCATATGTTTGTAGCGAACCCATTAATTGCTCTATACTAATTTCTTCTAAGTTTTTAGTTTCTTCAATTATCACGACAATGTGCTCGAACTTGGGGTCCAACGAGCGTAGTATCTTCTCCATAATTCTAACATCTTCTAACTTTTCTCCATTTCTTTTTAATTGATTGGAAACGGCTAAGACTCTTGAAAAATAATCAGAGATTGATTCAGACCCTTTCATTTGTAGAGATTCAAACTCACCTCTTAGTACTTGTAGACGAACCTTTTTCACTTGTTCGGCTCATTTGTAAGAGGTTTGAAGCTTCTCCCATGCTTGCTTGGCAGAGGTTGCACTCGAGACCTTCTCAAAGCCATTGTCATATAATGCTTGGTAGATGAGGTAGAGAGCCTTGTTGTCTCTCTTTCTTGAATCTTTCAAACTCTCATTCTGGGGTTGGGACAGAGTAGCTTCATCTTCTGGCTCAGTGTAGCATTTCTCCACGACGTCCCATACATCGTGTGCTCCCAAAAGGGCCTTCATTTTGATACTCCAAGTATCGAAGTTGTTGTTGTCGAGCACTGGAACTTAGAAGGCTGCCATAGCGTTGCTAGCCATAGCTTTGGTACCACTTTGTTGGGGCTTAAAAAGACTTCACTACTTTGGAGACATTTATCTCACAAAGAAGAATGTAGTGCAGCGGAATTGATAGGCAAGAGAAAGAAAGAACACTCAATGTATTACACAAGATTTTTATTCACTCACAAACTTAGTACAAGAGGAAACACGCAAACACTCTCACACTTTTTGCTCTCTTACTTGCTCTCACTTCTTCTTGTTGCATAGCAACACACACACACACACACCTAAATTTATAGGCAAGCAATAACCGACTCACCAAGTCGGTGCAATTGGACTAAGTTCCTTCTAGCCACAAGTTTTAATTATTCTAGAGTTTTCTATAACAATTCATCAAACATCCTTGCCGACTTAATAAGCTCAAATGCTAGAATTGTCTAGCATATTAATATGCATGCATGATGCACCGACTTTGGTGCTAGAATTCTCTAGCATTTCCTGTGTATTCACCAACATGCTTCTTGCTAGAATTATCTAGCATGCATGCATGATGCACCGACTTTGGTGCTAGAATTCTCTAGCATTTCCTGTGTATTCACCGACATGCTTCTTGCTAGAATTATCTAGCATTTGTATGAATCTTGTATTGCCTTTTCAACATGGGCTGGACTCGGCCCAAGACTAGATTAGAATTCAACAATCAGGTCCTGTTAAATAAACATCCAATTATTCTCAATAAGCTCAAAAAAGAAAAAGAAAATCAAATCAGTCCCAAATCTGTATTCCTTGTACTGTAGGAGCAGAAACAGTACAGTTATACTCAAGTTAAGTGGCTTCTATTTTTCTCAATTGCAGTCCCTTCAGGACTTCAGAAATGAAGCACCATTTACTTGTGCATCAAGCAAATGTGAAAAGTTTGAACTTAACAAACATTTTGCACACAATATGTTTATGTGCAACCAAACATCATAATCCAAAACAATTTGGGTTTGAAGATTTAAACTTCTCACTTCGTCAGGATGAGACTGAAGAGAAGCACCATTATTCACTGAAGGGAAGCACCACTTGAAAGGACAATAGAACAAATTGAAACTGAAGGGAATCACCATTATTTACTGCAACAAGAAAAAGTGAGAAACTGAGCAAATAATGACTGAAGCAGCATGGACCTGGGGTTGCTTTGCTACCCTAGCTTCATCTGAAAATCAGTACACAAAACATGAGATGTGCTCCGGCAAAGATTGATTATCTTCGCAACCAGATAGACGAGCCATAGAAGATGAAATCAGAGGGGCTTGCGATATAACAAATCATCGATAAATATTGTTATGTAGACGAAAGCAGGACATTTGACACTCACCTGGATGAGCAAAAGTTCCAACAATTGGCTTTGCGTAAGTTCTTACAGTTGCTGCATACTGAAAACACACTCTTCGCTTCTTGTAATTGAATGGGAACTGGACTTGGCTGCTGCTTAATTCTTCAGCAGCGAAGTTAAATCCATTGAATGGGGCATGATTACGGATCTCCAGAAGGTGTTTGATTTGATTCTTCAAGTGTCCGTAAATGGGAGACTGAAGCCAGAGCATATGATCAAAGGGATCTTCGTGTTCAGCGACATGGAGTTCGATCAGGCTTCGAGTAATAGCTGGGAAACTGATTACGAGGCCATACAAAGAAAGTTTAAGGAGAAAGGGTACGGGGATGCAGTGCCACAGATTGTGTTTTGGAATCTGAGGCACTTGAATTCTACACCAGGTCTAGGACACAAAGGGGATGTAGTGCCAAGAAATAGAATTAAATATTTTGAAGGGGTGTGATATCCACACACCATTTTTTACTTCTCACACACCCTTCTAATTTTCGGCCGTCGGATCGGATGAATGGAAGAAGATCAACGAATAGAAATTAACAAAGGGTGTGTGAAAAGTAAAATAAGGCGTGTGGATAGCACATCCTTTTTATTATTTTATAAATTTTTTATGAAGTTGTTCTTGGATTATGAGGGGTGAGTTCACCCCGAAATTATCATGGAACTAGCCATCTCCGTCGAAGAGTATCAGAGTCTGCCTGCGGTGGATTGATGGCATGGCGGTGTTCGGTCATCATTTGTTTGAAAATTGTTTTCGCTTTGAAAACAAAAATGTATATGAAGATAAAGAATTAAGAAAAGTCCTAGCTAGTTTCATGTTATTTGGTCTCGTCTTTTATTTCTCTGAACTTTTAGATCATCAAGTGCCAACAAACCATAAGTACCGCAAACGCTCCTAATCAGTTGAGTTACACACAAACACCCCTTAAATTGTACTTGTTGATCAAGTTATACTTCTCTTGTTATGTGCATTAAGAGTGATTGTCGAAATTCTATTTCCAAGGCTTCGATCGGTCTCAAACAGATATCAAATTCAAGTAAATTATTATATGAAGTGTGTTGATGCACAAAATCAGCGAGGACTTTGGTACAACAGAAAGTGTCAGGTTTGTGACCTTCGCTTGGTTGCTTCGATCACTAGTGAAGATAAGTACGTAAATGAATAGGGACAGGGAAGCAAACACAAGATGTACGTGGTTCACCCAGATCGGCTACGTTCACGGAGTAGAGGAGTTCTCATTAATTGTGAAGGGTTTACACAAATACATAGGTTCAAGCTCTCATTTTGTGAGTTCTAGTGAATAGTTTAGTACAAAATGACATTAGAGATTATTGTGGGAGAATGATCCCTATTTATAGAAGAGAGTTTCTAGTTTTGTTCTAACATTGACACGTGTCGTGTTGTGATTGACTTCTGATGTTGACACGTGTCGAGCTGTGATTGGCTTCTGATGTCGACACGTGTCGCATTGTGATTGGCCTCCTGGTTGAAGGGAAGCTCTTCTGGGTCCTTGACGGTATAATGTTGACCGGTGCTCAGTAGTTTCGGGATTGGTCAAGTATGGTACAAACAAAGCGAACAACTTCACCAATGGAATTCCACTTGCAGGTCATTCATATTATGCCCGGCGTGACGTACGGAGGCACAGAATTTCCACCTTGGTTTATTTTCTGAGCATTGGCGATATAACCTGTGTAATATTCGTCACACAATGGTTTAATCAAAGCTACCAAGTATAATTAAGACAGTGGATTCTATACCTAGGGCAGGGTCTAGTCCACGGTTTTTGACGTCATGGATACTTCAGTGTCATATTATCTTAACCATATATATATTGGAAGGTATCTCTCTATACAAAAAACCTAAGAAGGAAATTGACCAGTTAAACAAAATTCTCTCTTTTCCTGTTTTTAGAAGATGAAACTTAAAAAGTGTTTTACTGAAGCGCAAAGTAAGATAAATGAACGCAAATATCCAAAACAACAATCCTATGAAAACATAAGAGGATATATAAGCTGTTAGACGAAGTCAACCTGAGGATAAACCCACCGTGCTTTGAGGAACTCCAGCGCCCTTCCAGGAGTTCCTTTTTGTTTACACTTCTACCTGATTAGGTTTCCTTGTTAATAGGATGTATTTTTTGAATATTTGTAATCTGTTGTTTTCTGTTTTGGTATCTTTTGAATTTCAAACCTCCTTGTAAATAGGGTTTTCAAACCCTCAGATGTAATCGTGATGAAGTTATAAATACAAGCATCCCACAGTTGAATGGGTATGCAAACAAGTGGAAAATCTATGTTCTTAAGTTTTATATAAGCAATACTAGCTTTTTAGCCAAAATGGTCTATGAGATTTGCATAACACATCACTTTGGTTCATGAGATTGAAAATCAATAGAAATGGTCCCTGAGATTGTCCACCATCCATTAACACATCACTTTGGTTCCTAAGATTGAAAATCAATAGAAATGGTCCCTGAGATTGTCCACCATCCATTATTTTGGTCATTCCGTTAAAAACTCTTTTAAGTGTCCCGGAGCTCTTGGCTGAAAGTTTGGGCAATTTTCAAAGTTTCGTAACTCAATCGTTTCTTAAACAAATTTGACTCATAGTACATCAAAATGAAGATAGGAAAGTGTAGAACAAGATTATACCTATTTGAAAGCCCAATGGTTGCCGGAGATGGCCAGAAAATAGCCCGAAAGATGACTGGTCTATGGGAAAACTGGAAAACTCACCGGAAACTGGGTAAATTTTAAACGTTCATAACTTCTTTAATACTCAACGAAATTGAGTGATTTAACAACGAAAATTATACTTCTCGACGAGATGAAGAGAACGGTACCCTTGTTGATGGCTAAATCACTGTGGTTTGGCCGTAAAATTGATCGAAAGTGTCTATCTTGGTCTCGAGTTAGCCACTTTCGAACAGTTTTTCCAGCCAAACCACAGCAAATTAGCAGTCAAGAAAGGTACCATTATATTCGTCTCATTGCGAAGTATGATTTTTGTTTTCGAATCACTCGATTTCGTTGAGTATTGAAGAAGTTATGAACATTTAAAGTTTACCCAGTTTCAGGCGAGTTTTCCAGTTTTCCCACTGACCAGTCACATTTCAGGCTATTTTACGGCCATCTCCAGCAACCATTGAGCTTCCAAATAGGTATAATGTTATTCTACACTTTCCTATCTTCATTTTGATATATTATGGGTCGAATTTGGTTAAGAAACGATTGAGTTACGAAGCTTTGAAAGTTACCTAAACTTCCGGCCAAGAGCTCCGGGATACTTAACGAAGTTTTTAACGGAATGACCAAAATAATGGATGGTGGACAATCTAAGGGACCATCTCTATTGATTTTCAATCTTAGGGACCAAAGTGGTGTGTTATACAAATTTCAGGAACCATTTTGACTAAAAAGCCAAGCAATACTTGAACTTGAAAATGTGAAGTAGCTTAATCAAAGAAAAATGATTACCATGAAGAAACTGAAATTTCTTCATTATTACCAACAAAACAAGCATATTATGATGAGATGATATTTGAGAAATGATCTACAAGATGAACAGTTGGATCTACGATGTGGAGTAAGCCCCACAAAGAATCTTTTATTTGAAGGATCCTTCAATGAGAGGGGACTGATATGTGTGTGTGTGTGTATGTATATGTATATATGCCGTCCATATTGTTGATATCATGGAGCCGATACTCGATGTCATTCATATTGTTGATATCATATTGTGTTGATAAAACGTAGTGATATGGACACATATATGGTGGCGATAGTCTGAAAATATACATGTGAAGGTCTTTTAAGGACCCTCCGAATATTTGGTACCTACACATCTCTTTTATGCCCATCAAGTGTTTGATGTAACATTTGTCAGACATATTTCGACAGGTTGCGTCGACTGCACTCGACAAATTCTCTCATATCATTCATCAAATTCCTTCGGCATGTATATGTCGATATATGTTGACATGTTCATAACATGGTTTGGCTGACGACAACAAGTCAACTAGGCATTTGAAAATTTGCCTCAATGAGTAAAAAAAACAATCTAGCGCTTCATGCGCTTTTCTATCTAAAAAACTTGGACATTTACTAGTAGGACTCCCCAAGGTTTAAATCTTGAATCCACCATTAGAGGTAGTTGAAGTTTATTATAGGTGTTGTCAATATGTCTTAGTTTGTTGTCAATATCTTACATATCGATATGTAGTCGAGTATCGTGCTCTACAAAACAGTGAAGCAAGATCCCTCTTAACAAAAGACGCATATATATATATAAGTAACATATTGGTTAAAACAAAGTGATGCCACTGATTTGTCCCATATATATATTATATACGTATTAGTTGAAACATTCAACTTAATTGGATAGTTAATAAGGCTCTCTTGAAGCAATATGATTTTCCCATCGACTTTAATTAGGATGTTTCGTGCTATATCGACTTTAATTAGGATGTTTCGTGCTATTGAAGAGGCCATGTGCTCAACAATTATATAAACCACTAATAAGGTCAACCTAATTATGAACTTAACCAGAGATTATAGTTTGCTGGGTCAAGCTCTCAATTCCAAAGCTAAACAAGGCAGCTCCTCCGCTAGCAATAATCAAAATATATCTATTACAATTTGCAGACACATTCCGCTAGCTGCCAGCGTTTTTCTGCATTGCAAATAATTAATGACATTCTGGTCAAAGTAAACTCTTCTGCAGTTCCATATTATCGACACTAGACAGTGATCGCCACGACTTTCCCACGATAAGTATTGAAGTTAGGGATGGGCAAACACCCATCAATTATGGGTAACCGTGGTTATCCGCCTATTTAAATTTTACGGTTACGGTTATGGGTAACCGTTTAGATAAATAAACGGTTATGGGTATAACCGTTTACCCGCGAAATTTAAATGGGCAATTATGGGTATTAACCGCGGTTATAAATAGGTAACCGTTTATCTATTTATTTTATATATGTAAAATTAACACAAACCATGTTCCTTATCGAACAAAACTTTGATCAATGCTATTGACTATAGTGCATGATTTATGTAGCTAATATAATATAGTTTTCCTTAACCACTTTAAATTTCATGGTCCATTATATATATTATGTTAATACTTAACATTCTGAGTTAAATAACTCAAGAATACTGTCTTTTAACAGTTTTCGTAACCCAAGAATACTTAGCAAATTTTATATTACCTTCATTGTTAACAGTTAAAAATATCGTCCGTAAATTATTATTTCAATTATTTGAATGATATAAGGACTTAAAAAATTAAAATGCGGAAATGTAAGATGAATGTACCTATAACGGTGTTTAATTGTCAGAAAAAGAAAATTATGACAAATTTTTCTTTTTCAATTTTCAAGTTGTTAAAAAAACACGTAGATAGAAGAAAAATGAGTAAATGGTAAAAAAGAAAGGATAAATGGGTTAAAAAAATGATAAATGGGTAAACGGGTATTAAACGGTTACGGTTAAATGAGTACACGGTTATGGGTATGGTTAACCATTTATAAACGGTTATGGGTATGGGTATAACAATTTAGGCAATTACCCAACGGGTAAACGGTTATACGGGTATGAGAATAAACGGTTATGGATAAATAACCGCGGTTACCCGCCCGCCATAACCATTGCCCATCCCTAATTGAAGTTGAACAAATCCATATAATCTATCCCCTCTCACACGTAAAGAATTTTTTTGTTGAAGAAAGTAAAGTCCCTTGCCAGATATTTGGCAAAGTAAATATATTCCATTGATAATAACACGAAATTATTTTGTTTAAAATTTCGGTACTTACTAATCTGTATATGTTATTAAGTTGGGCGCAATATTATTGAGGTTAACATTTTGTTAGGTATTTCTTTGCTTTTGTTTTTTTCGCAAGATAATTGACTTTCAATAGCTTTGTGTTTGACTTCAGTAATATCCTGACAGAAATCCCACAAGTAGGGTTTTGTTAATTAGTAAGATTGCTTCCTCAATTGCACAACATGTTCCCTTCATTAGTAATTGGTGGGAGTGGCATATATATAAATGTATAGCATGCAACTATTGTTTTCATCCGCAGCTCCCTGTATCTATACATCTCTATTTCTCTGAGATCCCATCAAAAAGAAAATTAGAGTAGTAGCTAGCTAGCTAGGCTAATGGGAAATCCAGAAGGAGGGCCGTCTGCGAACGACGGCGATCATGATCTCTACCAACCTCAAGTGGAGGTGGAGCATGAGTTACAAGCTGATCAACAATTTCAATACCAACTAGTGTCCGAAACCACCAGCCACGACCAAAACCAAGAAGATCAATACCAACAGCCACCACCACAGCCACCCAATAATGCACCTCAAAATAATTATGACCCCCAAGCACAAGCACAAGCACAAGCACAAGGAGTCTTTCAGCAACTACCGCCATCTCAGCCTCAGCCAGTAGGGTTCCCACCACCACAAGGTCCTCCACAACAAAACCCCTACCAGACTCCAACGCCTCAGCCAGCACAGTTCCCACCTCAAGGCCCACAACAATTCCCACCGCAAAACCCACAATTCCAAAATCAACAACAAGAAGCAAACTATCAGCAGCCTAGGCCTGCACAGTTTCCACCCCAGCCCCAGAGTAATATGCAAACCAATCCAAACCGTAATCCCATGTATGCAAATGTACCTAACCAACCCGGGGCGGTCTACCCGCCACAAGGACCACAACCAATGGGCATGGGGAACCAACAACCTCCAGCTCAGTTTCCTCCCCAATCTCCAGCGAATTATAATCAGCAATATCAGAAGCCGGCAGTGCAATTTTCCACACAGAATCAACAATACCAACAACAGCAGCCTAATAATGGTTATGCTGCTCAAGGGGTTCCAATGCAGCAGAGTCCTTACCAGCAGGGACCTCTTAATCACGTCAACCTGCAGAATGCTGGAACTGAGCAATGGAGTTCTGAGTTATTTGATTGCATGGATGATCCAATGAATGGTACGCACATACATACATACATATCTAGGGCTTGTTTGAAACTGTTTTTGTAGGAAATAATTTTGTTCATAAGCGTTTTTGCTAAAATTGCTTTTTCTTAGAAACACAGGTTATTAAAATTAAAGTTTTTTCAAGTGCTTTCTTAGTGCTTCCCCAGAAAGTGCTATAACGCAAAACCACTTTTAACTTCATTTCATCAAATGCTTCAAAAGTGTTTTTAATTGTCATAAAGCACTTCTAGCCCTTTCAAAAATAACCACACCCTTATTTATTTCTCCTTCCGCATCCAATGTATAGCTAGTTTTCATATTTTGAACTATGAGTTGAGATTTATTATGAACATTACTATGACATTTCAGCTCTCACAACGGCTTTCGTTCCATGCTTGACGTTTGGCCAGATAGCAGAGGTTGTAGATAACGGCAGATCCTGTAAGCCAAATTCCAAAACATGTATCTTATATTCAAACTACATATCATTTTACAATATTTGAAGTGAGAATTAATCCGTATTGTGCATGCGATATTGACGTATATATCCATACTACTGTGTAGCATGTGCGACCAGCGGATTGTTCTACGGATTGATTGCAGCGTTCATTGGGATACCATTCATAATGTCATGCACGTATCGCACAAAGCTGCGCAGCAAATACAACCTAATCGAGTCCCCCGCACCCGATTGGGTCATCCATTTATTATGCGAACCCTGCGCTCTTTGCCAAGAGTACCGGGAACTTCAAGTCAGAGGGATTGACCCTTCAATCGGATGGATAGGAAACGTGCAAAGGAATCCCAGCTTGCAGCAGCCGAATGTTAATATGATGATGCCTCCAATGAACCAAAATATGAATCAGTATTGATTAAAAAAAATCCTAATGTTTGTGATGAACAAGATCAACCGTTTGCAGATTACTTGCATTTACTTATGCATGCCTCAAGGCTATTTTTCTCTCTGTGTTATGTTTATTTTCGTATGTTGATATTTGTGGATACTCTGAATATGTATCGCTTCCTTTTGTAATTTTGAACGATTTGCCATTTTCATGTATTGAAAATTCAAAAGAACACTTTTAGTTTTGATGATTTCTGGAGTTCTGTATACTATTAAAGATTTAGATATAACGTGTGCAGCCGCAAGCTAGGTCTAATGGTTAGTAGACATTCATCTTTATACAAGTTGGTAAAGTCATTAGGTTAACTAAATAACTACTAGTAAATGATTACATACGACTTGGGAGCAGCCTCTCCATAAATGGGGGTAAGGCTAGCCGACATTCACCTCTCCCAGACCCTGCGTAAAGCGGGAGCCTTGTGCATTGGGTACGACTTTTAAATGATTACATACAACAACATTATATAAAAGGTGCAGATGTGGTTAAACTAATTAGTCAGAGCAATTAATATGACCATATCCCTTGTACGTGAGTTTAATTTTCCCTCCATTCAAATTAGAACAAAAGGTTATGTTGGATTTTATAATTATTCATTATCCCATACAATTTTGTATAATTAGAGACTAGTAAGCTGGAGTGATCAATGCTTCCTTGCTGTCAACCGTGTTGATAATGTGTGGGCGTATGGATAGAATAGTAAGTGAGAGGCTGTCCTTAGTTTTCTCGTCTGTATACAAGGACTTGTTGAAGAAGTTGTCCATTGGGTACCTTTGATGGTCAAACCCCTCTTCCCTGGACAAAGGGACGTCCTAGGGTTGATCTCATATATAGGACGTCCTCAAGCACACAACGATCATGGAACATCAACCAAATCAGGCGGCGCCGCTGGTATTCCACTCTCAAGCGTCAAAATTAGCATCACTACATGTACATGTCCAAAAACTCCCCCACCACCACCAACCTTAACAACTCCCACCTCAAAATAACCCTAATATTAATTCCCACATCAACATTATTAACAAAGGACCTAGTCCTGATCATGAAGCAGGTAATCATCAGGCAAACCCCCTCTTCCTCTTCCCACAAAAATGCCGGAATATCACGCCCTTACCATCAGGCAGATCACGATCACTATCATCATCAACATGCCCGGCCATTACATGTACAGTTGCCACCCTCAAACCTCCATAGTGCTAATCTCATCTTGCAACAGCAGATTAAATTGGCCTCACCATAATTACAACGCGTTTGTACCCTCAGCTCCACGCCCGCCTTCACGTACATATTATCCTCCTCCTCATCATCATTGAGCTGCTTCGGCTGATGCATTTAATCATTTTCATCATCATCACCATCGAGCTGATTCTGCTGATGCAATAAATTATAGTACACACCAAGTGCTTTTTCCTCCTCCGGCTGCCTACCAAATTGTTCCTCATCAGCAGCTACAGCTGCAGTATCATAATCATGCTTCCGCGGCAAGAAATCAACTGCAGCCGGTGTTGCATTATAACAATCATTTTGCTGAAACAGGAATGCCCATCCAAAACATTGAATACGTACCAGTGCCGCTAACTCCGGCAGGCATTGACGGAGCTTGGAAAACGGGGCTCTTTGAGTGCATGGACGGTCCCCCAAATGGTGCTTCCAAGTCCCAAGTTAATTCATCCTCATTCTCTAGTTCATACTACTTATATTGAACTGTTCAACTTCTAATTACACAGACTTTTTGTGATAAAACTCCACATACCTGTCATACTGAGCAGGTTTAAGATGAAATTAGTTGAGAGACAGTAACAGTATGATTACGAGTTGGCCATAGGCTGTCTCTTTGAAATTTTGGCACTATTACTTCTAACTAGTGCTAGCTACATTATGTGTTTTCTAGATATAAAACTGCTCCCAACTTTCTTTTACAGTAATTTGCAGGAGACATTCATGAACTATTTCTTGTTTTGATTATTTCAGCTCTCATGACGTTATTGTGCCCATGCTGGACGTTCGGTCAGATTGCAGAGATTGTCGATAATGGTCGAAGCTGTAAGTCGACTGAATCAATGTTCAACTTTCGTAATTAGCAATTCTAACGTCCAAAATACTCATCCGATTAATGGCTGGTGTGGTGTTTATGTTGGTCATTCATACAGCTTGTGCAACCAATACACTGATTTGCAAGCTGGTCATGTTGTGCATCTTTGTGCCATGCTTGCTATCGTGCACATACCGGAAAAAGCTAAGGAACAAGTTCGATCTGCCCGAAAGCCCTGCTCCGGATTGCGTCAGTCACTTCTTATGCGAGTGGTGTGCTCTTTGCCAAGAACATAGGGAGCTCCAGCTCAGAGGCCTAGACCCTTCTTTGGGTACGAGACTTTATATATTTTTTATTGACAAAGCAGTTTTAAACTTCTCTGATCTAGGAGATCGAAATGAGGCTCTAAAAGCAAACGCATTGAAATCAGGGGTTTCATATCTGAAAAATTTCAACTTTGTATGTTTAGGATGGGTAGGAAACATGGAGCAAATTCAGAGGATGCAGCAAAAGCGGCAAGCTGCTGTGAATCCACCAGCTACCCAAAGAATGACGGGTTATTGAACAAAACACGAAGTGTAGCAACTTCAGTCATGACATGCTCACCGTGATTTTCGATCCACCGATGAAGATGCTTCGGTTTTCCGTTCGTGGTGCAGGGATGGATCATCCGTGTATATACCGTTCGATGTGAATGAAAATTTTGTGCTTATCGTAGTAAAGAGACACATTAAGGGATAAATTTCACACATACAATACCACAATCCAATCTCCGGTAAAATCAGCAAGACATCGTAATTTGGTGCCGAAAATGCGACGTAAAAATACCAAACTAAGCAAACTTGAAAACGCACACCATCGAGCAAGAAATACTATTTCGTATAATAATACAAAAACGGGGCAACAACAAAACACCCCCAACTTCTTTTCGTTTGTATTTATAGCTTGAACACGTTACATCTCAGAATATACGTAGGTAGGTACAACGTATAGTAACTGCAAGAGAAAACAAAACCTATGCCATTCAATATTCAGCGGAAATACACAAATGCACAAAGAACTTAGATGTTTATGGTGGCTTCCCAAAGCCTAAGAAGTCCATTACGACCGCCACTGCATATCCTTTTCCTCTCGAGGTCCGTTGCAATACATCTTACCTGGATAGCACAAGGGGAGTAAAACTGGGGAATCAAGTAGCCATTAACAATAAATCATCGAGATCTCTGCGTAAACATTTATGACGATATGGTGCATAGATAATGGTAAAACATTAGAACAACAGAATGTTCGCTTGTAGGAATAAAATGACCGGTGCAGGAAAAGTCAGGACTTCATACCACAGCAACTGTTCTTTGTGGTGTTCTATATAGTTGCCACCCGGCCATTTTTGATCCCGCGCTAGAGGAGCTACCGAGTCTCTCTTGAGGCCGATGAAAGAGAGACATGGAATTATCAGCTGCTCCAATTCCTAACCAGTGTTCTGCAGCATTGATGGACAATACAGCAGCAGTGTGGACAGTAACATTTTTTACGCATCTTATACCTCCTGCATGCAACAACAGTAACATTGAAAAAGGCTTTACTTTTAATTGGAATATGCATCTCTATCTGACAGTAATTCAAAGGGAAACTCAATCACTTCCATGAACTCTGACATAATTATGTGATAATTACACGATCTTGTAGAAACCAACCCACACCATTTTGTATTCCCTTGACTTTTCAATAGCGTCTCCATTTCTTACCCAAAAGAAAAAGAAAAAGAAAACACAGCAATAATATAGTCGACAATGAAAGAAGGAAGAAAATTGTGCTCTTACCCTCGACATTTTCCCAAAAGCGGAGTAGCCCATCAGTTGAACCTGAAACAGAAATCACATGGTATAATTCCACGAGTTCCTAATGGCACGTGTAAAAGATTTGCAACCAAAAATCTTTGAAGCAATCTAAGGAAATAACAATGCAAACAGAATAGGATATATAGTGCCAACCTGTAATTATTCCTTTGTCAAGTGTGGAATACTCAACGCTTAATATGGGGCCAGCATGGCATGCTAGAACAGCATCACAAGTTCCTCGGGAAACAGACCACATCCTTGCAGTCCAGTCATCACTACCAGTAACAACTGTGTCCCCCACCATTCTAATCGACCTGCAAGATTGACATATAAATTATGTGTCTACTTAAGAATCATCAAGAAAAACATAAAATCTGGAAAAGCTATGCTCCTTTAGCTTACCGAATCCATTTGGTATGCCCTACAAGCTTGTGCATTGGCTTGCCAGCACGAATATCCCAGATGTTTGTGACGCTGATAATGCAGGTACTCAGAGAATTAATTTCTAGGAATTTGTTGAAAAACATTTTAATTCATAATTTTATGAGCATGCTTAATCATCAGTTTCATTATACTTACACATCTCTACCACCAGCTGCTAAAATTCCTGTGGAATCATCATATTCCATACATAGAACAGCACTAGAGCAACGACCAACGGTTGCCACACAAGTGTCAGTTCTGACATCCCACATCTTTACAGTTCCATCATGAGCAGCAGTAAGTACACGTTCACCAGACAGCATGCGTGCACAACTAACCTACAAGGATGGACAGTGGAATAGAGTTCAATACACAGTGTACATTAAGGACGAGATATTAATTTCGAAATATTGGTCACTTTTCATGACCATCGCATCATAATGTAACAACTGAGTTGATTTTTCATGCACCGGAAAGTAGTCAATATACAAAGTGAGTAAGCTCACTGGTGCATCATGGCCTTTCAACTCTTCTAGAAGCTGAGTAGTTTGCTTATCCCATACTAAAACAGTTTGATCATCCGAACCTGATACTACTTTTCCTCGATCAGAACTTATTGCACGGACAGCTCTGTAACAAGGCCCAGAAAGACATGAGAGGAAGGACACTAAGCTAAGTTGAATTGGTCATGCTAAGTTGCATCATGTGTGAGCATGCAAGAAAAGCCAACCAAATTCTAAAAAAATTTAGTAACACTAAAGTTTATTTTAAAAGTTCAATAATAGAATAGTAAACTAGTAAATGCAACCAAAAAAGAACATAATGATGATAGCAAGAACAAAAAAACAGTAGAATACAAACAAAACCTTGTATGTCCTTTCAAGGTTGCTCGAAGTTCATTACCACGAAAACTAGGATCCCAGATCTTAACCTGAAAGATTGCTGAAAAGAATTATTATTACCCCTTTACAGGATACATTCTGTGCAATGAATTGTATGGTAGATATGTAAGGCTTACAGTGGAGTCTGTGCTTCCACTGATAAAGAAACCGGCATCTTCCCGGTCACCCACAAGATCCCAAACGTCTCTCTTCGTTACACAATGTAAAGCAGTGACGGAACCACTATGACCTCTAAGTAAGCGAACATTGGTTTGAGTTTTCTTCTGGCCAGTGGCTGACAAATCTTGCTTACGAGGAGTCCCATTTTCATTTGCAGCTTAATGACAAGAAACTACGGTGAGTACATGCAGATAATCAAACATCACATGCAAGCACATAATCTTAGCAACAGACATACCTGAAGAGCCACCATCAGAAGTCCATTTACGAACACGACTTAAAGAGGTGGTTCTGGATGCAGTATCCCTGCTGAACATGCTCTGAACCCAGCTCCTTCCAACACCAGAAGCTTCAGCAGGCTGCTGATTCTCAACTGTAGCATCTTTTGAACGTGGAGATGCTAATCCATGAGACAACATGGATTGACCCTTGAAATTAGTGATACCCCAATAACCAATGAGTAGGTGCTCGATATGCGACAAGAACCCTCTCAGCTTTATCTGAAAAATACATAACCAAGGAACACCATCACCAATGGATCGAAAAACCAAAGAAAACTTCAGTTGCATGCATCCAAGTGGAAAAAGGGAGGGTGCCAATAAATTTGACCGCGGCTCCTCATGGATCTCAACAGTGCATCTGAATGGCCATTAGTCACTAGAATAATGAGTAAAAGTAGATGAAACAAGTTCGAACCCAAAACAGCACTACAAGATCAAGGGCATTCCTAGCCACCCCAAAAAAGTAATAAGGTATGTTTCAAGTTCTTTTTTAAACAATTTTGTGAGCATAGGTTATCAGTTTTCAGAATTTGAGAGCGAAACCAATAGCCTGCATCACCGAAGACAGAACCAACACAGATAACCTAATATCATCTAGCCAACAGTGAGCACCTAATCTAAAGGAAATTATAATCTCATACAGAAAAATAGACAAGGATACCACTGCAATATTAATTAGAACTGCATAAGCTGAAATAGAGAAAAAAATTACTTACAAATTGTGTGTATCCAATATTGTTCTTCTCTGCTATCGTTTCAATCATGTACCAAGCATCAGTATCAGGAATTCCCAACCCAGCCTTCATGTTGACATAAAACGAACTCGTAAACAAACTAATGAAAAGAAATTAAAAGGTTGACAAGTGCCAGAAAATTTATAAGATAAAGAAGAAACAGCACCATGTGCGATTCCACATAAATTAAGTGCGCAGCCACCAAAGACGCATAGTTAGCCGACCTGATGTAACAACAAAAAACAAACATTACTTTGCAAAAGATTACATCTGACATGGTGTAATATAAGTTTATTATTTCTAGTGTACTAAGTAGAAGATCAAAAACTATATGCTACTTTGAAGTTTGTTTACTAGCTTCTGTCTAAGCTTACCATTTAAGTCCAAGGTACAAGGCTTGTATATATAAATTCATCAGACAGTAAATTCAAAATTCGGGATTAAGTTGATTTATCCACCAAGTAAAAAAGAAGATAAATGCCTGAAATTCTTACTTGTTTGAAGACCGTTCCATTAGATAGTCAAAGTATCCTTCCCAAAAGCTGCAAAATAAAAAAAAGTACACAGTGAATCAACAATTCACTTGTAAAACTACTAGGTAGGACAGATGTAGAAATAAGTCAGTTTTAACATAAAGAAATAGAAACTTGAGTGCTATAAAGAACCTAAACAAGATAAGAAAGCCACTATGTAGCGGAAAAGAATATGAACTACAATACAAATCTCAAAAATCTTATAGAGTTACTTAAGGCAGCCTATAAATAAGAGTAAGCAAAGCTTGTCAAGTACTGCAAGTAAGTTACTATCACTAATGGCGTTCTTGTCATCTGGTTTATTTATTACTCTTGAATATCCACATTGTCATGATGTAAGTTTAAATTACAGTTTTACAGCTCTGAGCTTCAAGGAAGACCGGAAACGTAAGGCTTTATAACACTTTGCGTTGGTCTAGATTTACGGTTACTTCCATTACTGAACATAAACTCAGTTAAAAATTTCACAGAATATGGGAAAGCATATAAGTGTGATAGACCAATGAGAAGAACCAATAACAACTTATTGCAAGGGAAAAATGAACATCAGAATAATTTATGCTCGAAATTGAGGGGCAAATGACTTGTAACCACATACCGTAATTCCTCCCAGATGGACAAAGATATAAGATGACGCTCAATGTAGTCTGAAACATTATGTGCATCCTTCTTATACATGTCAGCGGATACTTCAAGGGCATCCCTGATTGTCAACATATCATTTCGGGAAGTTGCACGACTAATAGCTGTTTTGAGCTGAATTCAAATACAAGTTATTGTTGAAGAAGATAAATTTAAAAAACAGATTATCACAAAATTCTTCTTCTGTATAAAGGTTATTAGCCTAATGACAACAGTGGACAACATGCAAAATTGACATAAATAGTCAATAATCTGTCTTCAAGTAAGCTTCTACAAAAATATGAATATAAATGAGTGTTCATGTGTATGTGCATTTTGGAGGGAAAGTAGGATATCCTTATACCAGTTCATAACTGAGAAAATGATTCGGTTTTTGCTGGATTACAAAAACATATCAATGAAGCCAGGGAAAAAGAAAAGTTCAACAAAGGAGATTTTGATGTTACAAGATCGTCATGATTCACTATTATAACTAACTTAGATCCATCTTCTGAAAATAATGAGATTTATTTGTATACCAGTTCCTTAACAGCAAGAAATTGTCCTTCAGTCAACTGACAGTGCCATCCCTGATTTATGTGTTCCCTTATACATTCAACAAACCCACTGCCACCAATTCCCTCAGCATCAGATTCAATTAAAGCTGCAAAGCCAACATACTAATGCCTGTTAATTCAAGGTCCACTGAACCACAAAACAGATTGGAATTCCAAGAAAGAGACATCAGAACTCAAGCCTCGTCATAATAAATGTTAGAGTTGAACACAGAAAAGCATACCGAGGATTGTGCCATATTCAAATGAAGAAAGAGGATCATCAGTAGGTCCCAATTTCAGAAGACGAAGCCACAGACCCTGGTCATTAAACACAATCACATCATTTAACATTAGAAGTGAAAAAAATGTCAATAAGTACATCTGTAGAACTTAATAAAATATTAATCAAGTAAAAAAAATTTTGTCCACCAGTACTTAATAACATAAAAGTAAAACATGTACCTGCAGCTTAACTTTTATGTCCAAAACCATGCACTCCCTTTCCGCCTGAATGACCAATAATTTACAGTTAAGAAAGCTCTAAAGTAGAGATACCACTACTACACATCATGTCGGAGTATAGAACTTACAGCCCTCTCCAGTGGAGTTAGGGTTTCTGATTTAGAGTCTTTACCCCCTGGAACAGACTGTGAGCTGAGGGAGAAACATAAAAATGACACAAGATTAGAAGCTCCGTTAAGATGTGTACAAGTGTTCAATTTTACTGAAAAAGCCATATCCAACTTCAAATAACCAAGAATTGTTTGGTTTCATGGTCAGCCAAGATAAAAATTAACTAGAGTCTCAAAATCCCACTACTCCAGCGGTACTAAAGTTGCTAATCTCAAGAACAGTCATTGTCTCAAATTCTCCTCAAAATAAAAAAAGTATATTAAAAAATCTCAATCTACTTATATATACTGCCACCACCTTTTATCATCCACAAAATTGCTTACATGAACCAAATTACTAACTAGTAGCAAGATTAATAACCATTTTTTAGTGTCTCTAAATGAAGCAAGTTTATTTCCAGAATGACTGAAAGTAACAGACATGAACAACATTCCATTTTCATGTGCAATAACATGCCATGTATATACCTAGAGGATAATCCACTTGCTGCAGCCAGGATCTGCTTCCTCTTTTCTTCTTGCTCTTCAGTCCTAAGGTCCGAGGGAAACCTATCATATGTGTATTTGGTACCTGCTCCTGAAATCCAGAGAAAATGAGGAAAAAACCAAAATCATGTCAAACTTAAAATCTTTAACATCTTCTGTTGACATAATTTTCAATCTTAGATAACAGCACATCAAATTCACCTGAATTTCTCACATCCGTATCTGCAATTGTTATAATCTCAGGCTCTACTGAATTTGAAGGAAGAATTGAAATAGGATTTTGGCCCCTTCTAAGTGCATCTTGTAACTTGTCAAGTAGATTATTAGTGTTTTCTTCAGAACCCAAACATCTCTCTAGATAATCCATGAAACCATGCGAATCCAGAAACTGCGTTAACTGTCAATACCAACGCAGAAATAAGCATAACACTAGGAACCCAGGACAAGAAGTTAAAATGATACTGAAAGAAAAAATTTAGTTAAAATAAACACATTCAATAAACCAACAGTACACACAAACATACTTGCCTGCTCTCCTAAAAATTCTGCAAACATGTAGAGTAGCACTAAGAATAATAATCACGACAATTACAATCACGACCATAACTACAGTAGTCATCCTGATTATGGTGCCAATATAGCCAATGTAAGTTGATATCTCAAAGACAAAGATGGGTTCAATGAAAATAAATACCATGGGTTCTGGTGGTTGGCCAGTTGACCGAGAGCGCATTGTCAAGAATGCTTGAGTGTTGAAGACATGAGTAGCAGAAATTTCCTTGGGAAAAAAGACAATTATACCGAATAAAATTCAAATGAATCCACAAATATAAATAATTAAAACCAATTCATGATCAAATTAGATAAAAGTTCGTACTATGAAGTTGCGGTAGCCACTTAAAAGTGATGCAAAGAACTTTAAGAACACTAACCTGCACAAAACAATCAAACACAAGGAATATGTGTGAAAACTTAACAATCTCCAAACAGTCAGGCTTTAGAAGAACTAAGTAGCCATAGATCAGATGGAAGACACTGAGTATAATCACAGACTGGTTAACAGTTCTAAGGTAATTACATTGCTTCAAGACCTCACCAACTTAAAGTTAAACTTAAAGAAGAATCAAGTGAACAACAATGACAGCAGGGTGTTTGTTTGATCGTAATCTGCTATGTTGGTCACAAATGTTAAGATCAATCAAGGCATAATTGCTCACTTAGCATGGAACCCCTAGAATAAGACATCAACATCTCAAATTTTACATGAATGAAAAAAAAAATGATATCCATTAATACTTCATAATCATTTCATTTGGCACCCAAGTATCACCTAAGTTGAAGGTCGTGATCCTCTCCCCAAGGTTTATTGCCAGCTTTAGAATATTGCTCAGATGAACTATATAAACCATCCTTGATCTGATCTATCCCCACAACATTGGGATACAATAGCTTTGATATCTCTCCACGCAGATTGCCCAATTCTTGCTCTGGGATTGGAGGTATATCTTCCGTTGTTGTGATACGATTACACTCAAGGTCAACAACAACTACCTAGAACCACATGAGGAAGGCAAAAAACAAATATTACATCAGTTTAATCTTCTTACATAAAAAAATTTCATCACAATTTTGCATTCTGTTGGAAGACATGATAGAAGAAGTCACAGAAGAAAAAAAAAAACTAACTAACCCAAAAGAAAAGGGTAAAAATGGAGAGCTGTAAGACATATTTATGAAAATATTGTAATTGGCTATGCTGACTAGGAATCTAATAAACATAAAATGCATATAAAAGACCAGGATATATATTGTTTAACCAGCACATGTAAATTATAATAACTATAAATTGACAAAAGTACAATTTAAGCAGAATGACTTACACCATCCATGGCCAAAGTAGATGTATCAACGCCTGAATGGAGACCCATCATATATGGCGTAGGCGCATCAATATAGTCTACTCCACTGAAAAAGAGTAACGGAATGTAGACTTGCTTCGCACAATAAACATGCACAAAAGAGACAAAAGTCAAATACAAGAAGCATAAACGATACTACTACAGCATTAGTTTCCATTGAACAAAAAATAAGTTTGGTGGGAACGTTGGAGCATAAGAAATTTTGCCACCATAATGACAAACTAAATGAAGCATATATAAAAGGGAAGAGGAACATCATTTTCTTGATCCATAAAAAGCAGTTCACGGAAGATCAATGTTTACCTGCCACCGCAATGGATAAAGTAAATGGCAAATGGCTTCTGATACAAGGGTCAAAAGTGAATATCTGCCAAAAACAGGTCAAGTTATCAAAAGGATGCACAAATACACAGTATTAAATTGTCTTAAGTAAAATGCTTACTTGTTTGATCGGATCAGTATTCTCCTTTCAAGCAACACAGCGGTGAAAAATTTAATCAAGTTGTCAACATCTAGGCACTGTACCAATGGCTGAAACGATATCTGCATGAAAGAAATTGCATAGGGTTATTGAACAGCCAGGTCAAATCTTCAACAAAAGGCAGAAGCATACTCATAACAAAGCAGAAAAGAATGGAGGGTGTACATCAACATGAGGGAGCCCATCCTTTGGTGGAGCCTCCACAGAAAGTAGACAATTGTCAATAGCAAACAGAACTCGGTCCTTTCCTGGAGTAGGCAAAGGTACAGTGGACACCAAAGATGCAATAACTTCCCATAAGGGTTTGCTGCAAATTTGACCAAACATTAGGATTCTTACCACTACGGATCTCCATATCCAAGACCATCAAATTTACCAACAGGGGATTCTCACCTACTTCCATTAGGGGAAAAACAAAGTGTAAATAATTCCTCCAGTGCATTCTTAAGTAAACGAAAGCTGGGTGACCGTGAAACAAGACAGATACATTTATCAGCAAATGAATTTGCAGGTATACAGTAAGCTTCAGCAACATCCTCACTGACTGGATCCCGGAAAGCAATGCAACTGACATAAATTTTTGTCCCATCACCCTCTGCAACAAATAAGGATTCCACCCTTAGAAAGAAACAATAAGGCAAGCCTACATGCATACTTGTAAGAAAGTAACTGCAACAATAGAAGGAACTAAACATAAAAACGATGATTAAATAAACATACTAAAAGTTGAACACAAAATAAATAGCTCTATACAACAACAACAACAACAAAGCCTTTTCCCACTAAGTGGGGTCGGCTATGTGAATCCTAGAACGCCATTGCGCTCGGTTTTGTGTCATATCCTCCGTTAGATCCAAGTACTCTAAGTCTTTTCTTAGGGTCTCTTCCAAAGTTTTCCTAGGTCTTCCTCTACCCCTTCGGCCTTGAACCTCTGTCCCGTAGTCACATCTTCGAACTGGAGCGTCAGTAGGCCTTCTTTGCACATGTCCAACCCACTCATTCCTAATCTTATCCTTTCTCGTGAGCCCACACCTCCAACGAAGCATCCTCATCTCCGCTAGACCCATTTTGTGTATGTGTTGATGCTTCACCGCCCAACATTCTGTGCCATTCAGCATCGCCGACCTTATTGCCGTCCTATAAAATTTTCCCTTGAGCTTCAGTGGCATACGACGGTCACACAACACGCCGGATGCACTCTTCCACTTCATCCATCCCGCTTGTATTCCATATATTTGTTTAAATAGCTCTATATAAATTCTAAATCTTTGTTTAAATTATAAACATACTAATCAGGAAATCTACCCATATAATGGCTCCAATACCCCCTTGGGCTTCGTATCACCACAAATTCGCGTAATCCTAACTGTATAAATGTGTGCAAAACCTCTTCATTACATTTTCCCAGTTTCTAAGCAACAAAACTAACTTCTGTACTAATGTTAAACAGAAAATAAATAATCTATCTAAATTCCAAAGCTTTGTTTAAAGTATAAACATACCAATCAACCAAGCAACCCTTATACCGGCCTCAAAATTCTCTCAATTTTCCTATCACCACGAATTTCGCATGTATAAATGTGCGTAAAACCTCTAGGTGTCATTTTTCTAGTTTCTACGTAACAACACTAACTTATGTACTAATGTTAAACGGGAAACAAATAGCTCTATCCAAATTCTAAAGCTTCGTTTAATGTTCAAACATAGAAATGAGGAAAACCGCTCGCTTGGCTCTGATGTCCTCTGAAGCATCGTGTTCCCACAATTTCACACAACCCTAAATGTATAAATCTGTGCATTACCTAAGCATCGTTGTTCGAGTTTCAAAGCAACAACACTAACTTAACTATGCAAGCTCGATTATTTCTTCAACAAGTCCAATAACAACGAAACGGATTCTCGAAAATGCATACAGCAGAGTGCATACCAGTGAGAACAATGGGGTAGCTCCGTGGAAACGTGTAGGCGTCATTGGAATCAAAGCCCGACGAATAGAACAAAACACCAGCTGGCAACACACACTGCATCAGAAAGCAATCATCAGATCATTCACAAAATGTACAAGCGCAGAAACAGAAGCAGCGAAGATTGGCCGTTGTGGCGGCGGCGGCGGCGGCGGCGGGGTAGCGGCACTTACGGTGGGGAGCTGAGGCGGAGGAGGAGGGTAGAGAGTGTGGTTGGGCGGAGGGTACTGGTCCAGAAGCGACGGCAGGTAATATGTATCGAAGCCATGGAATCCCTTGGCGCCGTCGAGGGTCCGAATCTCGGGTCCGATCCCGCACACCACGAAGTGCTCGAAGATCCGAGCCATTGGTTAACGATTGTCGCTCTCTTTCTCTCTCTACACAGAGAGATGGTATGAGAGAGAGAGGAATGGGGGGCTCAGATCTGGTGCAATTGGATTCAATCTGTCATCAGCCGCGCGGAAGCTCGCGCCTTTGGATTCCAGTCATTTTTTCTGGGTGAAGAAATTACCGGAAGGAATCAGATTCAGTCGGATAGCCCCAGTTTATACATTAATCATTGTTAATTTCAACTAACGAAGATTAATTAACCATCAAATCTCGTACCCCATAGAATGTTGGTATCACAGATGCATTTCACCCCTCCCTAGCCACATGTCTGACTTTCACATTAGTAGCATCCAAGACCTTCAGGTTGTAATTTTAAGAAACTCTCGTAATCCGTCATTTATCACTGCACTACTAACTCGTGATTATCATGTTCAATTTTTTTATTGATGCAAGTGCATGATATTTTTATATAAATTTCATAATTGCAAAAATTTATTTTATAGCATATACAATTGTTTCACAAAATAACCAATATAATTAAACATTATGAAGATTAATCTTTAGTTGCATCTTTTTTTATTTGCTTGGGCCATGTGGTAAATCAATCATTTGTCTTCTTGGGTTTGGATTTAATCCTCTCATGCCTACCAAAACATTCATGCCTAATGTGAAATTCTATCCTTGAATTTTACTATTTACGGCGTAAATTTTTTTCAAAAGGTGTAAAAGGACGAAATGCTTCTATTGTGCTCAACGGGAGTTTACGTTAACATATTTCATCATTTCATGTTTTTCCACATTTCTCAACATATTTAAATGAAAATTTTAACAAAAAACTTCCGGTACTGTTCATTTTAACGAAAAATCACATTTTTACACAAAAAAAGTCAATCTTAACACTATTCACTTTACCATTTATTTTGTCTTTTTCGTTAAAACTCAAAATTTTCAAACCCTTTTCATTAGTTTTTCTTATTTAAATAATACATGTCGCTACGAACGGTTATCGTAAACTAAAAGTAATTCAAAGCTATAACGAAACTTGAAATGTAGTCATTTTACATTTATTGGAAACACATTTGGTTATGGAAAACTCTCTCGGTCAATCTCTTCCCGTCTATCATCTCTCCATTTTCTCTCTACCCCTCTCTTTGTCCAAACAAAAAGTCCACCACACCATCCGACGAATTTCTTACACCAAAATCACCATATTTGTGACCGTCTCACTCCCACGAACCCAGTGATGGGTTTTGTTTCATGAAAAACCGAAGAAAAACAGAGGTTCTGGAGCTTCAAAACGGACCGACACCATCCCAGCCAATTTCCCGCCGATTCTGGCCAGGGTGAGACCTCTAACCACCATATTTGGATTACTCTCGTTGAATAGATGAAGTTTCATATATGGATTGTGGAATTTAGTTGAGAAGCGAGTGACATATGAGCGTTTGAAATTTCTCCAGAAAACTGGCCATTTCTGCAGAGTGCAGACGCACAAACCAAACCCAAGGGCGCCAACTGCACTACATTTACGTTCAACAGTAGCACAATATTGAATCCATATCCATCAATTTCAATCAACTTTCGTACTACCATTCGTCATTAAGTTTCTTCAACAAACTTTATAAAGATTGCACGTTGCTACTTAGGCACGAAGGAATCTTCACTCTCATTCTTAGCGGTTTAATTAGTTTAAAGTTGAAATATTGCTTATATAAAAGAAGAGAATTATTATTAACATTAAAAAAATCTCATTTTGCACATCAAATTTTTTATAAATAGAAAGAAAAATATACTTGTAAGAAACTCGAAATGAGATTTTATTACTCCTAATAACAATTCCGTAAAAAATTCATGTAACTTTGATTTTTTCTGTTGGTAAAATTTTGTTTTGCTTGTACTAGGGTAAAGTACCCATTTTCACATACATGATTTGACTCCCTTTGGTAATATTTTAATCAGCCGTTGGATCTTGAATCATTCTCTATAAGTATCCAACTATATGAGTCTACGTCCAAACGTCCCATTTCTCGATCTCACCCAAAAATCAAGAAAAAATGAGTCCTTCAGAAATAACCATCCTAATCCTTGTCTTCCTTACCTTCTTATGGTCTCTTCTCCGCATCCTAATCAACGCCTCCTCAAGGCAAAGCCAAAAACTGCCTCCTGGCCCTAGGGCTCTGCCAATCATTGGCAATCTTCATATGCTAGGCAACCTCCCACACCGCAGCCTCCAGAACCTAGCCAAAAAGTACGGACCCATAATGTCCATGCGCCTAGGCAGCAAAACCACCATAGTAGTCTCATCCCCCAAAGCCGCTGAGCTATTCCTTAAAACCCACGACACCATTTTCGCTAGCCGCCCCCAAGTCCAATCCTCCAAGTACATGTCGTACGACACGAAGGCCATGGCCTTTTCTAAATATGGTCCATATTGGCGCCATGTTCGAAAGCTCTGCACGCTTCAACTTCTTTCTCCTTCAAGAATCGAGGCTTTTGCTCCGCTTAGAAGGGAGGAGGTAGGGTTGTTGGTGCAGTCCCTAAAGGTAGCCGCAGAGGCGGGCGAGGTGGTTGATCTTAGTGAGAAGGTCGGTGAGCTTGTTGTGGGAATCACGTACAGGATGGTGTTGGGGAGAAAAAATAATGATATGTTTGATCTCAAGGGGATTATAGAGGAGGTCATGTTCTTGTCAGGAGCTTTCAACATTGGTGATTATGTGCCTTTCCTCATTCCACTTGATCTTCAGGTATGTTACCCTTCATTCTTAATTACCGAAAATGTTACATGCATGAATCAACAATAAAACTAGAGAAATGCTAGCAAGATCATAAAGTAGAAACATTTAGAATCACTGCTTGCACGCTACTGATCGTGAAATGCTAAAGAACAAACACAAGACATTTCAAATAAGTAAATGCAAATATGAGCAACACTGTCCTCGTGAAAAAAAATTGGATGGATGGTACATTAACAGGAACAAAAGCAGTGTCAACAAAGTAAAGTGAACAAGGTGAATTCATAGTTTAGGGAAAGTAAATCAGCCAATAACTAGTTCACAACGCTACTAATCTTAGTGGATTAGCTGTTTACGTTAGCCAGCTGGTTTTCATCGTCTGTTTGTTGGTGACATGATTCACAAGTCGCATCCACACACAGCTAAAAGAAAGATCATATCGTACTCGTATGGTCCATTTCCATAGGCTGCAAACTTTGATATTATCACCGCTGATGGCAGTGACACTGACACGGTTCTTATCTTATGCTTAATTCGGCTCCATTGTCAAGTTTAATTTGTCGACCAAAAAAGTGGGCAAGACATATTCAACGCCGGCCGGGATATTCTATTACAATTCATTATTTTAGGAACCTTAATTTTTTGCAGTCAACCGTATACAAATTATATGGTTGTTTTCTTTTATCCTTCATGGAAGACGTAATATTAATAAGGATTTTACCATCAAAAGAGTCCTTTACAAAAATTCAAAAAATAAAATGCTGGTAATGAGTAGATACAGATTCTGAGGTTTATAATTAATAATGTTAGGGAGACTAAATTTGTAGATAAAATTTGTAAACAAAATGATGTGTTACAAATAGGGATGAGTACGTTTATCAATGCTTAAGTAATAATCCAATGATCAACTTCCATGTATTTTAGTTTACACAATTTTGTTTACAAATTTAGTCTCTCAAGCATTACCCATATAACAATAATGTTATCGAAATTAAACTCAACTTACTTGATTATTATATACATGTATGAATCAAACCAACCATAACCAACGTGAAAAGCCTTTGTACTAGATAATGCTAGGTAGTCCAAATTTTAAATAAAATTTTATAAACCATATGACATGGTTGTTGATAATTGAATTATTACTTAAGTGTTGATTAACGTACTTATTTCATATTCATGACACGTCGTGTGGTATGCAAATTTAGTCAACTTTGTTTACTTACCATTATTCTTTTTGTAGTAAGGGTTTGCACGTGATCCCGTGTAAGATTGCCGCCATATGTGACTATCCTCACCCAAAAGTTACTCCTAAATTACAAGATGTAAAAGATTTTATATATGCATGCATGTCTTGATCATTTCATTGCCTAGATTAAAATAGCGATGGCTAGAGTACTCATCTAGAAGACTAGTACATATATTGATTGGATTGTATGGAATCTTAACTGCTTCCTCTTAGGGATTGACCAAGCGCATGAAGAGAATTAGCAAGACTGTCGACCAACTATTCGAAAAGATAATTCAGGATCATGAACAAGTTTCTAGAAGTGAGCAAGTACAAGGCAATCATCATAAGGACTTTGTAGACGTGCTGCTTTCATTAATCCACCAACCATTAAACCCCAACGATGAGGAAGTATTCATGTTCGAACGAACAAATGCCAAAGCCATTTTACTCGATATGATTTCTGGTTCCTTTGACACTTCAGCCACGGCAATCGTCTGGACCCTGGCCGAACTCTTGAGGCACCCGGAAGTTATGAAACGTCTCCAAAAAGAGCTCCAAAGTGTGGTCGGGATGGATCGAATGGTTGAAGAAAGTGATTTGCCAAAGCTGGATTACTTGAGCATGGTGGTCAAGGAGAGCTTCAGGCTACACCCCGTTGGACCATTACTTATCCCTCATCAATCCATGGAGGACGTTATAGTTGATGGATATCACATACCCAAGAAATCAAGAGTCTTCATCAATATTTGGACCATTGGGAGAGATCCAAATGTATGGTCAGATAATGTGGAAGAATTCTACCCTGAAAGGTTTATGAATAGTAACGTTGACCTGCTAGGACATGACTTCCAGCTCATACCATTTGGGTCTGGTCGAAGAGGGTGCCCTGCTATGCAGTTAGGGTTGACCACAGTTCGTCTAGCTCTGGGAAACTTGGTGCACTGCTTCAACTGGGAGCTCCCAACTGGCATGCTACGTAAAGACTTGGACATGACTGAAAAGTTCGGCTTATCGTTGTCGAAAGCCAAACACTTGCTTGCCATGCCGACGCACCGCCTATAAAATCTCACACACACCCACAGAGAGAGACACACACACACGATGTGTCTAGGCATAAATAAACAGTAATGAACTGTATACTTTGGATTTTAATTTTTAGTCAATATGGAACTTTATTAAGACAAGAAAATGTTACAGAGACAAAAATATTACCCAATAATTTGAATTGATGCAAGTGGCTTATAACTTAGTTGATTAATTAAGAGCATTCACTTTGCACTCGAGGTTCCATGTTTGAATCCCCCTTCATAAGTTCAATATAGATTGTCCTATCCTTTAAAAAAGTTAATAATAATTTGGACTGGTATTGGATATAACCTTCCTACTAAAACAAAGCACACAACACAATTCTACCGTTCCAAGTATAAAAGTTTCCTAAAGAAAATAAAGCAACTTTCAGCATCACCTAAGAGCAACTTCAACATATCAAGGCCCCCTAGGGTAACTTCCTGTTGAATAGCCTTCAGTGAACAGTAACTGGCTTTAATGAACAGTAGTTGCCTTTTGCATCTCCACTCCTAAACTGAATAACTATGACAATATGCAATAAAATATTAGTATTTTTTTATTTTATAAAATAATAAAAATAATTTTATTTCAAATTTCGGATATGATTTTTAATCGGTCTCGTTGTACTACGTTTCATTAAATAAGAAATTACAACCCTAACTATTTGAGAAAATATAAAATTTTGATGTAAGATGGAAGATAATGATAAGATATTTATAGAATAATAATTTTTTTTAAAAATTTTTTTAGATTTTTTATTAATTGTTTACATTTTTTTTATAAATTTTTTTATTAATTTTTTACTTTTTTAATTTTATAATGTGGCTGACGTTAACTATGCATCATTTGGCCTCAGGCTCTCGGGCTACCAATTTGAGCCGAGCCTCTCACTTAGGCGCCCCCCACCCCGACCCACACGCCCGCATGGGCTGGAGCAAGCAGCTCGGGCTATTGGGTAGAAAAATCAAAGGTCCATTGAGCTATTGGTCCCGGTGGAGTTGCTCTAATGAGCACAGACGCCTAAAACAAAAGGAGGCCTGAAGTAAAAGTTTCATAATGAAGTTTATGCATCAGAGAACTTTAGACTTATTATTATAAATGTATTGCCACAACACTACCAATGAACTATTTCAGCGTTACATATTACTGCTAAAACACTACAAATGCTCTTCAAAGGTACTAACCAAATAATTTCTAAATACAATCATTTCAAGGTGTCATTTGAAAGTTCTTCAAATATATTACATTTAGGTTTATTTTTAGCAATGTTTTTTGAAACTTCATTTTAATCTCACTTTGCTTCCTGTAATTCAAAAATTGTCACTTTACTCCTTGAAACTCATAATTCGCTCCAGTTTATACATAATCATTCAGTCGGATAGCCCCAGTTTATACATAATCATTGTTAATTTCAACTAACGAAGATTAATTAACTATCAAATCTCTTACCCAATAGAATGTTGGGTATGTCACTTAGTACTACAGTTTAGTGGTATTTATCTTTACTTGTAAGTGAGAGGTCTTATGTTCGATTCTCGTTAAATGTTACATCCCACATCGTCCAAGGGAGTGGATCCTCTAAGCCTTATATGTATATTCTCATCTCTACCTAGCACAAGGCCTTTTAGGAACTCACTGGCTTCGGGTTCCATTGGAACTCCGAAGTTGCGAGTTCGCGCAAAAGCAATCCATGATGGGCGACCCACTGGGAAGTTCTCGTGTGAGTTCCCAGAACCAAAACCGTGAGGGCGTGGTCGGAGCCCAAAGTGGACAATATCGTGCTACGGCGGAGTTGAGCTTGGGATGTGGTAGGGGCCCGGGCTAGGATTTGACACTAAAGGTGAATTTGAACCACATTATTGCTAGCTATTATGAGGCTAAGCCCATCCCTCCCTCTTAGTGTAGATAATATCGTTTGTTCAAAAGAAAAAGAAAAAAATGTTGAGTATCATGTCCAATTTTTTTATGGGTGCAAGTGCACGATATTTTTATAATTGCAAAATTTTATTTTATAGCATATACAATTGTTTCTACAAAATAACTAATATAATTAAACATTATGTAGATTAATCTTTAGTTGCATCTTTTTTCATTTGCTTGGGCCATGAGGTAAATCAATCATTTGTCGTTTTGGGGGGGGGGGGGGGGGGTCTGAATTTAATCCTCTCATACCTGCCAAAAGACTCATGCCTAATGCGAAATTCTGTCCTTGAGTTTTATTATTTACGGCGTAGAATTTTTTTTCAAAAAGTGTAAAAAAATGAAAATACTTTTATTGTGCTAAACGGGATCTTACGTGAAAGTATTTGATTATTTCATGTTTTTCCGCATTTCTTAACATATTTAAATAATACGGGTCACTACAATGATGGGTGGTTCAAGTGATAAGGATTTTGTTCTCCTTAAATAAGATTTCGAGTTTGAACTTTATGAATGAAGAAGCCAACATTAGAAGAGCTTGCTCCGAATAGGATCCGATTCGACTCGAGGGATTAGTCCCACCTCGTGCGGGGATACCTGAATTCATCCAATGAAAAATAATACGGATATCTACGAACACATCGCGCAAACGAAAAACAAAACTTGAAACGCCAAGGGTATTTCGTCATTTTACATTTATTGGAAACACATGCGGCCTTATTTGGTGTGCCACGTGAGACCCACCCCACTTTCTGGAAAACACTCTATCGGCCAATCTCTTCCCGTCTATCATCTCTCACATTTTCTCTCTACCCCTCTTTGTGTCAAAACAAAAAGTCCACCACACCATTTTCCGACAAATTTTTTACACCAAAATCAACATACTTGTGACCGTCTCACTCCCACGAACCCAGTGTTGCGTTTTGTTTCATGAAAAACGGAAGAAAAAGGAGGTTATGGAGCTTCAAAATGGACCGACACCATCCCGACCAATTTCCCGCCGATTCCGGCCAAGGTGAGACCTCTAACCACCATATTTGGACTACTCTCGTTGAGTAGATGAATTTTCATATATGAATCGTGGAATTTGGTTGAGAAATGAGTGAGATATGAGGGTTTGAAATTTCTCCAGAAAACTGGCCATTTTCTGCAGATTCCGGCGGTTTGGCTTCTTATAATTTGGTTCCTGTCCATTTTTCCCACCCTGTGAAAGTGAAATATACTTTAAAACCCTAGAAGTGCAGAACATGATGATAATAACAATTCCCTAAAAAATTCATATAACTTTGATTTTTTCTGTCGGTTAGTAAAATTTTTGTTTTGCTTGTACTAGGGTAAAGTACCCATTTTCACATATGTGATTTGACTCCATTTGGTAATATTTTGATCAGCCGTTGGATCTTGAATCACTCTCTATAAGTATCCAACTATATGAGTTTATGTCCAAATGTCCCATTTCTCGATCTCACCCAGAAATCAAGAAAAAATGAGTCCTTCAGAAATAGCCATCCTAATCCTTGTCTTCCTTATCTTCTTATGGTCTCTCCTCCGCATCCTAATCAACGCCTCCTCAAGGCAAAGCCAAAAACTGCCTCCTGGCCCTAAGGCTCTGCTAATCATTGGCAATCTTCATATGCTAGGCAACCTCCCACACCGCAGCCTCCAGAACCTAGCCAAAAAGTACGGACCCATAATGTCCATGCGCCGAGGCAGCAAAACCACCATAGTAGTCTCATCCCCCAAAGCCGCTGAGCTATTCCTTAAAACCCACGACACCATTTTCGCTAGCCGCCCCCAAGTCCAATCCTCCAAGTACATGTCGTACGACACGAAGGCCATGGCCTTTTCTGAATATGGTCCATATTGGCGCCATGTTTGAAAGCTCTGCACGCTTAAACTTCTTTCTCCTTCAAGAATCAAGGCTTTTGCTCCGCTGAGAAGGGAGGAGGTAGGGTTGTTGGTGCAGTCACTAAAGGTAGCCGCAGAGGCGGGCGAGGTGGTAGATCTTAGTGAGAAGGTCGGTGAGCTTGTTGTGGGAATCACGTACAGGATGGTGTTGGGGAGAAAAAATAATGATATGTTTGATCTCAAGGGGATTATAGAGGAGGTCATGTTCTTGGCAGGAGCTTTCAACATTGGTGATTATGTGCCTTTCCTTGTTCCACTTGATCTTCAGGTATGTTACCCTTCATCCTTAATTACCAAAAATGTTACATGCATGAATCAACAATAAAACTAGAGAAATGCTGGCAAGATCATAAAGTAGAAACATTTAGAATCACTGCTTGCATGCTACTGATCCTGAAATGTTAAAGAACAAACACAAGACATTTGAAATAAGTAAATGCAAGTATGAGCGATTGATCTTAACATTGTCCTCATGAAAAAATTTGGATGGATGGTACATTAACAGGAACAGAAGCAGTGTCAACAAAGTAAAGTGAACAAGGTGAATTCATAGTTTAGGGAAAGTAAATCAGCCAATAACTAGTTCACAACGCTACTAATCTTAGAGGATTAGCTGTTTACGTTAGCCGGCTGGTTTTCATCGTCTGTTTGTTGGTGACATGATTCACAAGTCGCATCCACACACTGCTAAAAAAAAAGATCATATCGTACACGTATGGTCCATTTCCATAGGCTGCAAACATTGATATTATCACCGCTGATGGCAGTGACACTGACACGGTTTCTTATCTTATGCTTAATTTGGCTCCATTGTCAAGTTTAATTTGTCGACCGAAAAAGCGGGCAAGACATATTCAATGCCGGCCGGGATATTCTATTACAATTCATTATTTTAGGAACCTTAAATTTTTTGCAGGCAACTGTATACAAATTATATGGTTGTTTTCTTTTATCCTTCATGGAAGACGTAATATTAATAGGGATTTTACCATTAAAAGAGTCCTTTACAAAAATTCAAAAAATAAAATGCTAGTAATGAGTAGATACAGATTCTGAGGTTTATAATTAGTAATGTTAGGGAGATTAAATTTATAGATAAAATTTGTAAACAAAATGATGTGTTACAAATAGAGATGAGTACGTCGTTTATCAATGCTTAAGTAATAATCCAATGATCAACTTATACGTATTTTAGTTTACACAATTTTACTTACAAATTTAGTCTCTCAAGCATTAATCATATAACAATAAAGTTATCGAAATTAAACTCAACTTGATTATTATATATATGTATGAATCAAACTAATCATAACCAATGTGAAAAGCCTTTGTATTAGATAATGCTAGGTAGTCTAAATTTTAAATAAAATTTTATAAATCATATGACATGGTTGTTGATAATTGAATTATTACTTAAATGTTGATTAACGTACTTATTTCATATTCATGACACGTCAGGTGGTATGCAAATTTAGTCTCAAAACTTTGTTTACTTACCATTATTCTTTTTGTAGTAAGGGTTTGCACGTGATCCCGTGTAAGATTGCCGCCATAGGTGACCATCCTCACCCAAAAGTTACTCCTAAATTACAAGATGTAAAAGATTTTATATATGCATGATGACCATTACATTGCCTAGATTAAAATAGCGATAACTATAGAGTACTCATGTAGAAGACTAGTACATATATTGATTGGATTGTATGGAATCTTAACTACTTCCTCTTAGGGATTGACCAAGCGCATGAAGAGAATTAGCAAGACTGTCGACCAACTATTCGAAAAGATAATTCAGGATCATGAACAAGTTTCTAGAAGTGAGCAAGTACAAGGCAATCATCATAAGGACTTTGTAGACGTGCTGCTTTCATTAATCCACCAACCATTAAACCCTAACGATGAGGAAGTATACATATTCGAACGAACAAATGCCAAAGCCATTTTACTCGACATGATTTCTGGTTCCCTTGACACTTCAGCCATGGCAATCGTCTGGACCCTGGCCGAACTCTTGAGGCACCCGGAAGTTATGAAACGTCTCCAAAAAGAGCTCCAAAGTGTGGTCGGGATGGATCGAATGGTTGAAGAAAGTGATTTGCCAAAGCTGGATTACTTGAGCATGGTGGTCAAGGAGAGCTTCAGGCTACACCCTGTTGGACCATTACTTATCCCTCATCAATCCATGGAGGACATTATAGTTGATGGATATCACATACCCAAGAAATCAAGAGTCTTCATCAATATTTGGACCATTGGGAGAGATCTAAATGTATGGTCAGATAATGTGGAAGAATTCTACCCTGAAAGGTTTATGAATAGTAACGTTGACCTGCAAGGACATGACTTCCAGCTCATACCATTTGGGTCTGGTCGAAGAGGGTGCCCTGCTATGCAGTTAGGGCTGACCACAGTTCATCTAGCTCTGGGAAACTTGGTGCACTGCTTCAACTGGGAGCTCCCAACTGGCATGCTGCCTCAAGACTTGGACATGATTGAAAAGTTCGGCTTATCGTTGTCGAAAGCCAAAACACTTGCTTGCCATGCCGACGCACCGCCTATAAAATCGACCTTCACACACGCACACACAGATGGTGTGTCTAGGCATAAATAAACACACACACACACAGATGGTGTGTCTAGGCATAAATAAACAGTCACACACACAGATGTTCTCACACACACACACACACAGATGGTGTGTCTAGGCATAAATAAACAGTCACACACAAACAGATGTTCACACACACACACACACACACACACACACACACACACACAGAGATGGTGTTTCTAGGCATAAATAAACAGTCACACACACACAGATGGTGTGTCTAGGCATAAATAAACAGTACTTAACTGTATACTTTGGATTTTAATTTTTAGTCAATATGGAACTTTATTAAGACAAGAAAATGTTACAGAAACAATAATATTACCCAATAATTTGAATTGATGCAAGTGGCTTATAACTTAGTTGGTTAATTAAGAGCATTTACTTTGCACTCGAGGTTCCATGTTTGAATTCCCCTTCCTAAGTTCAATATAGATTGTCCATCCTTTTAAAAAGTTAATAATAATTTGGACTGGTATTGGATATAAGGAAAACTAATGAAAAGGGTTTGAAAACTTTGAGTTTTAATGATAAGGACAAAATAAAGGGTAAAATGAATAGTACCAGGATTGGCTGTTTAGTGTAAAAATGTGGTTTTTCGTTAAAGTGAACAGTACCAGGAGTTTTTCGTTAAAGTTCCCTTAGATATAACCTTCCTACTAAAAGAAAGCACACAACACAATTCTACCGTCCCAAGTATAAAAGTTTCCTAAAGAAAATAAAGCAACTTTCAGCATCACCTAAGAGCAACTCCAGCGTATCAAGGCTCCCTAGGGTAACTTCCTATTGAATAGCCTTCAGTGAACATTAATTGTCTTTAATGAACAGTACCTTTTGCATCTCCATCCCTAAACTGAATAGCTATGACAATATGCAATAAAATATTAGTATTTTTTATTTTATAAAATAATAAAAAATAATTTTATTTTAAATTTCTGATATGATTTTTAATCGGTCTTGTTGTACTACATTTCATTAAATAAGAAATTACAACCCAAAGTATTTGAGAAAATATAAAATTATGGTGTAAGATGGAAGATAATGATAAGATATTTATAGAAAAATAAAATCTTTTTTTTTTCTTCAGATTTTTTATTAATTGTTTACATTTTTTATAAATTTTTTATTAATTTTTAATTTTATTAATTTTATAATGTGGCTAACATTAACTATGCATATTTGGCCTCAAGCTCTCGGGCTACCAATTAGAGCCAGGCCTCCAATTAGAGCCGAGCCTCTCACTTGGGCCCCCCCTCGACCCACACGCCCGCATGGGTTGGAGCAAGTAGCTTGGGCTATTGGGTAGAAAAAATCAAAGGTTCATCGAGCAATTGGTCCCGGTGGAGTTGCTCTAATGAGCACAGACGCCTAAAACAAAAGGAGGTCTGAAGTAAAAGTTTCATAATGAAGTTTATGCATCAAAGAACTTTAGACTTATTATTATAAATGTATTGCCAAAACACTACCAATGAACTATTTCAGCGTTACATGTTACTGCTAAAACACTACAAATGCCCTTAAAAGGTACTAACCAAATAATTTCTAAATACAATCATTTCAACGTGTCATTTGAAAAGTTCTTCAAATATATTACATTTAGGCTTATTTTTAGCCATGTTTTTTGAAACTTCATTTTAATCTCACTTTGCTTCTTGTAATTAAAAAATTGTCACTTTACTCCTTGAAACTTATAATTCGTTCTAGTTTATACATAATCATTGTTAATTTCAACTAACGAAGATTAATTAACTATCAAATCTTGTACCCAATAGAATGTTGGGTATGCCACTTAGTACTACAGTCTAGTGATATTTATCTTTACTTGTAAGTGAGAGGTCTTATGTTCGATTCTCGCTAAATGTTACATCCCACATCGCCCAGGGGAGTGAATCCTCTAAGCCTTATATGTATATTCTCATCTCTACCTAGCACGAGGTCTTTTGGGAACTTACTGGCTTCGGGTTCCATCGAAACTCCGAAGTTAAGTGAGTTCACGAGAGAGCAATCTCATAATGGGTGACCCACCGAGAAGTTATTGTGTGAGTTCCCAGAAACAAAACCGTGAGGGCGTGGTCGGGGCCCAAAGTGGACAATATCATACTACTGTGGAGTCGAGCTCGAGATGTAGTAGGGACACGGGCTGGGATGTGACACTAAAGGTAAATTTGAATCATATTATTGCTAGCTATTATGAGGTTAAGTCCATCCCTCCCTCTTAGTGTAGATAATATCGTTTGTTAAAAAAAAAATGTTGAGTATCATGTCCAATTTTTTTAGCGGTGCAAGTGCACGATATTTTTATAATTGCAAAAATTTATTTTATAGCATATACAATTGTTTCTACAAAATAACTAATATAATTAAACATTCTGTAGATTAATCTTTAGTTGCATCTTTTTTCATTTGCTTGGGCCATGAGGTAAATCAATCATTTGTCGTTTGGGGGGGGGGGGTCTGAATTTAATCCTCTCATATCTTCCAAAAGACTCATGCCTAATGCGAAATTCTGTCCTTGAGTTTTATTATTTACGGCGTAGAATTTTTTTCAAAAAGTGTAAAAAAATGAAAATACTTTTATTGTGCTAAACGGGATTCTACGTGAACGTATTTGATCCTTTCATGTTTTTCCGTATTTCTTAACATATTTAAATAATACGGGTCGCTACCAATGATGGGTGGTTCAAGTGATAAGGAGTTTGTTCCCCTTAAATAAGATTTCTAGTTTGAACCTTACGAATAAAGAAACCAACATTAGAAGAGCTTGTCTCGAATAGGATCTGATTCGGCTCAAGGGATTAGTCCCACCTCGTGCGAGGATACCTGAATTCATCCAATGAAAAATAATACGGATCGTTACGAACACATCGCACAAACGAAAAACAAAACTTGAAACGCCAACGGTATTTCGTCATTTTACATTTATTGGAAACACATGCGGCCTTATTTGGTGTGCCACCCACCCCACTTTCTGGAAAACTCTCTATCTGCCAATCTCTTCCCGTCTATCATCTCTCACATTTTCTCTATACCCCTCTGTGTTAAAACAAAAAGTCCACCACACCATTTTCCGACGAATTTTTTACACCCAAATTACCATACTTGTGACGTCTCACTCCCACGAACCCAGTGTTGCGTTTTGTTTCATGAAAAAACGGAAGAAAAAACGGACCGACACCATCCGGGCCAATTTCCCGCCGATTCTAGCCAAGGTGAGACCTCTAACCACCATATTTGGACTACTCTCGTTGAGTAGATGAATTTTCATATATGAATCGTGGAATTTGGTTGAGAAATGAGTGAGATATGAGGGTTTGAAATTTCCTCAGAAAACTGGCCATTTTCTGCAGATTCCGGCGGTTCGGCTTCTTATAATTTGGTTCCTGTCCATTTTTCCCACCATGTGAAAGTGAAATATACTTTAAAACCCTAGAAGTGCAGAGCATGATGCTAATAACAGTTCCGTAAAAAATTCATGTAACTTTGATTTTTTCTGTCGGTTAGTAAAATTTTGTTTTGCTTGTACTTATTAACTCTAAAGAATCAATGAAACCTTGAGACTGAAGAAATCAAAGAACACGTAATAAGGAAAAGAGAGAGAGACGTTTCTGTTTTTCTATGAACAGTAGAAAGATTTATTATTACATGATACTGCTCTAAGTCTCTAAACAAAGCTTATATAGAAACTTATAATGAGCAGATTTACACTTTTACCCTTTCAACAAACTCTAACTCTTTTTTCCAACAAACTCAATCTAATCCAAAACCAACAAACTCCATCTAATCCAAATCTATTTGGTTAATACTCCCCCCTCAAACAAAATCGGGATCTCCCTAATTGTGTTTGCAGCACTGAAGAAAGAGTTGATCATGACAAGGATGATGAGTTGACATTGATAGGATCTTGGTCTGCTGCTATCGGCACTTGCAATGTCGGAGAACATTGTGGATTATCATCAGGCACGCCAACATGAAGATTGGCACAGTGGTGAATGAACACTGGACTATGCAAACCTTTAGTGAATACATCGGCAACCTGCTCATTTGTTGATATGTACTGAACAACAAGATCTCATTTTTGAACTTTCTCACGGACAAAGTGATAGTCTGTATCAAGATGTTTAATCTTCGAACGGAACACTGGATTAGAACATAAAGCTAGAGCTGAAAGGTTATCACAATGTAAAGTAGGAGGTAGTGTAAGAACTTGATGGACATCCTTAAGAAGAGAACGAATCCAAAATACATCAGCAGCACAATGGGCCAAGGCTTTGTACTCGGCCTCTGTGGAACTTCGAGAGACCGTTGCCTGTTTCTTTGACTGCCATGAAACCGGATTAGAACCTAAGTAAACCACATAGCCTGTAATGGACCGTCTGGTATTAATGTCTGCTGCCCAGTCAGAATCAGAGTAGGCATTTATCTGAAAATCAGAAGAGTGAGTGTATCGGATACCACAGGTTGCTGTACCCTGCAGATACCGTATGATTCGTTTGACCAGATGCATATGTAACTCGGTAGGATTGGTCATATATTGGCACACGACATTGACAGAGTGTGCTATATCAGGCCTAGTAAAAGTAAGATATTGCAGGGCTCCAACCAGGCTTCTATAGTGTGTAGGATCAGACAATGGGGTTCCCTCAGTTGTAAGTAATTAAGAGTGTGGTTTGGAAGGTGTTGAGGTTGGCTTACAATGCTCCATTCCAGCCTTTTTCACTAATTCCTTCGTATACTTTGACTGATTCACAAACAAAAATCCATCTGCATTATAGTGAATCTGAAGACCCAAAAAATATGTCAATGTGCCCATATCTTTTAAATCAAACACATCTGCAAGATTGTCAATCACAGATTGAATCTTCACAGTATTGGACCCAGTCAGAATTACGTCATCAACATATAACAGAAGCAAAATAACATCACTCCCATCAGCTTTCACATACAAACTTGTATCAGACATCGAAGTTTTAAACCCGAGAGCAGGTAAAAAACTAGTAAACTTGGAATTCCAAGCTCTTGGAGCTTGTTTCAAGCCATATAAAGACTTCACCAATCTGCACACATGATTTGGATGGTTTGGATCCACAAACCCTTGGGGTTGTTTCATATACACTTCTTCTTCAAGCTCGCCATGTAAAAAGGCATTTTTAATATCTAACTGTCTTAAACTCCAGTGAAATTGTGCTACCAATGCCAGGATAAGTCGTACAGTTGAATGTCGAACCACAGGGCTAAAGGTTTCTGAATAATCTACCCCGTGCTATTGACTAAAACCTTGAGCCACCAATCGAGCTTTGTATCTTGACACTGTCCCATTAGGATTCCATTTTACCTTATAGACCCATTTACAACCTATCACTGTTCTATCACTTGGAGGAAGAACAAGTTTCCATGTACCCTGAGACTTGAGGGCATCATACTCCTCCTGCATAGCCTTTTGCCATTGAATGACTGTTGATGCAGCTTTAAAGGTCCTTGGTTCCTCTACTTCATGTATGTCAGCCAAGAATGAAAAACCATATGATAAAGAGCAATTGGACTCCCCAGTATCACCATCCAGAAACTGAAGAGAGTTTAGTTGAGGTAATGTAGCCAGAAATGATGTGTAATCTCTCCTCACAATAGCACTAGTCTTAAGTCGAGTTTGAATATCATTGTTCTGGGACTGAGATTAAGAGTGTGTATGTGATGAAGGCAAAGAAAGAATTACCTGAAGCTGAGCAGGATCAAGGACAGGAAGCAAGGGACCTGCATGTGGAGATGAGGAAAGAGTTTCTGGAATTGCATGTGTTTCAAATCCCCGTGTGGCAGAACTGCCTGTGTTTGAAGAAGAAACTGGTGTCTGTATATCATGATGAACCGCAGTAGATGATGAAGAAGATGCTTCCTGACCATGTGGAGAACTTGAATTCCCATGATCTGAAGATCTCTGGACTACTGGAATTGGGACCACTACATTGCTATACCGAGATTGAACTGGAACATTTTCTTGAACTGGGGATTTTAACAATGCATAATGAAAGACACTTTCATAAAAAACAACATGTCTGGAGATGAAATATTTCTTAGTCTGAACATTGTAACAAATCACACCTTTATAGCCGATAGAATATCCTAAGAACACACATTGGACAGATCGAGGTTGTAACTTGTGAACATAGTAAGGTCTTAACCATGGGTATACTGCTGAACCAAACACTTTCAAACTTTTTAACTCTGGAATCTTGGCAAACAATTTCTTATAAGGTGACTCCATAGACAACCCTTTACATGGCATTCTATTAATCAAGAATACAACATGTGCACAAGCATAGTACCAAAACTCAATTGGCAATGCAGCCTGAACAAGAAGAGTTATGGCAGTTTCTACTATATGTCGATGTTTTCTTTCAACTACTCCATTCTGTTGAGGAGTATATGGGCAGGAAATCAAGTGTTCAACACCTTTTGCAGCAAGAAAGGCTTTAAAAGAATGACCTGTGTACTTTCCCCCCCATCAGTTTGGAAACACTTAATGACAACACCAAACTGTGTATGAACAAGATTATAGAATTTCAGAAAAATGCTATACACATCTGATTTGTTATACATTGGAAAAATCCAAGTATATTTTGTATATTGATCAACAAAAGTTACATAGTATCTATACCCCTCTACTGTTTTTACTGGAGCAGGACCCCATACATATGAGTGCACCTTTTCAAATGGTAAACAATACCGATCACTGCTAGGAGAAAAAGGAAGTCTACACATTTTTCCTTGAATACAATGAGTACATATACTATGACTTGCATCTAATTCGAGTGGTATGTTTGACTGCCTTAACATGATAGACATTATTTCATTAGTTGGATGACCAAACCGTTGATGCCACAAGGTGGATTTGACTAATTGCCCAAGAAAAACAGAAGGTTCCTAAACCACAGATTGTGCTCCTCTTGAATGCTTGATAACAGGGATTTGAAACAATTGTCCGACTCTACTCTTTCCTCTGTACAGGATGGCCCTTGTCTTCTTGTCCTGCACAAAGAATTGATTCTCATCACAGATAAACCAACTATGATTGTCAGCACATAATTGTTGAACAGATAGCAAACTTCGAGCTATTTTTGGCACATGTAGAACATTGTTAAGAACAAGATTATGGGAGTTAGTTTTAATTGTAGTTGCACCAGTATTTGCAATAGATAAACCTGTCCCATTGCCAATTGTAATTGTATCAGAACCTTGGAATGGTGTGACTTGACTCAGTGTGTTGACATCAGCAGTGATATGGTGAGATGCACCAGTATCAACAATCCAAGCATCCTGAGGAATATGTTGTTCAGTTTGCTATGCTGCCATTGCTGTTAAAGTGGAAGAGGGTTGTTGACCCTAGAAAACATAGTTCCCCCTGTGATAACAGTCAAGTGCTGAGTGACCACGTCTCCAACAAATCTGACACTCCATGTGAAACCCAGTACTTGGACCCTGACCATTTCTGTGAAAACAATTAACCGTTGTATGGCCTCGTTTGTTGCAAATCTGACATTCAATTACTGTAGTATACCTGTTCTCAGTATTCCCATGCCACCCACTCGAGCCATATTGTCTGGAAGTACCAGAAGAATATCCAGAAGAAGAACCGGTATTGTAACCCTTACCTTTGAAACCAGTGTTAGACTTATAACCAGAATTACCCTTATAATTTGGCTTCTGCATAAATGGAGGTTTGGGACCAGAATTTGGAGCATTACCTATATATCCAAAACCATAAGGAATAGAAGGATGAACTGGAGCAGGAAACTGTTGAGGTATTAATGGTTGTGGATGAACTGGAGCAGGAAACTGTTGAGGTATTAATGGTTATGGATATTGCTGTGGAAGGACAAATGAGGATGGATATTGGTGCATATAAGAATCAGCAGGATAAGGGTATGGACAAGAGGTAAGAACACCCCCAGTTGTTGCTGGTAAATGGTTATGCCCTGCAGGATTAGAACCCGAAGCTGATGAATCACCTTGAGTGGACTGAGACCCTTGAACATATAATGCAGAAAGATTATTAGACACACCACTGGATTCACCTTTCAATCTCTTTTTCTGCCCCAAGCAACAAAGCCCTAAATTCTTTCAAAGAAATAGATGACTCTCTAGCTAATATGACTGTTCGAATTATGGCAAATTCTTTTGGTAACGCAGCTAACCCAGCAATTATCACATCATTATCAGAAATGAGTTCTCCAGCAGCAGTTAACTGTTCCCTTATATTTTTCAACCTTAACAGATATCTATCAATTGAATCGCCTCATTTCTGAATTGTATGCAATTCAGTCTTTAGATGATTGACTCTAGATTTAGACACTGAAACAAATCGATCCACAAGATTTGACCAAGCCTCACACGCAGTTACACACCCAAGAACATATTCAATAGCCTCATCAAACAAAGTAGCTAATAAAAGGCTCAACAATGCCATATATGTGGATTCCCAGTCAACATAAGCATCAGTAAGTGCAAAAGTAACACCTCTCTCAGGATGAATGACAAATTTGGGTGGACACACAAGAGTCCCATCAAAATGCCCAAACAATTTATGCCTTTTCAACACAGACTTAAACTGAAATGCCCACTTCGCAAAATTATCTTCCTTCAATTTTATAGTAATCATTCCCAGCAGATTTTCAACTTTCACACTAGGATGAGTCATGACTTCGCAATGCAACAAACAGAATCGTTCAAGGAACTACAAACGCACCCAACAGTTCTACGGAAAGAAATAAAAGGAGAGACTGAAACTCCCGCAGTAAACAAGAAAGACTAAAACTTTCTTAGGAATCAAGAGAGAATGAAACTCCCGTAGTAATCACGAAAGACTGAAACTTTCTTATGAATCAAGAGAGAATGAAACTCCCGTAGTAAGCAAACACAAGAATTCGTAATCAAACACACAACATTATGAAATCTTGCACAGCTAATCAGGACTGAAACCCAATTACCCAGTAGAAAAACAAACACAATATCACCTGAATTGACGCTTGTGATGAAAAACACCCCAAATCTCCAGAGCTTCACTCACGGCGAAATCCCCGGCGACTCGTCAATTGTGAATCGTAGCAGCGGAAGACCTAGGATCGACAACGGCAGTGAGCCAATGCCGGCGATGAAACCATATTAACTCTAAAGAATCAATGAAACCTTGAGACTGAAGAAATCAAAGAACACGTAATAAGGAAAAGAGAGAGAGACGTTTATGTTTTTCTATGAACAGTAGAAAGATTTATTATTACATGATACTGCTCTAAGTCTCTAAACAAAGCTTATATAGAAACTTATAATGAGCAGATTTACACTTTTACCCTTTCAACAAACTCTAACTGTTTTTCCAACAAACTCAATCTAATCCAAAACCAACAAACTCCATCCAATCCAAATCTATTTGGTTAATAGTACTAGGGTAAAGCACCCATTTTCACATACATGATTTGACTCCAATTGGTGATATTTTGATTAGCCGTTGGATATTGAATCACTCTCTATAAGTATCCAACTATATGAGTTTATGTCCAAATGTCCCATTTCTCGATCTCACCCATAAATCAAGAAAAAATGAGTCCTTCAGAAAATAGCCATCATAATCCTTGTCTTCCTTATCTTCTTATGGTCTCTCCTCCGCATCCTAATCAATGCCTCCTCAAGGCAAAGCCAAAAACTGCCTCCTGGCCCTAGGGCTTTGCCAATCATTGGTAATCTTCATATGCTAGGCAACCTCCCACACCGCAGCCTCCAGAACCTTTTCTGAATATGGTCCATATTGGCGCCATGTTCGAAAGCTTTGCACACTTCAACTTCTTTCTCCTTTGAGAATCGAGGCTTTTGCTCCGCTGAGAAGGGAGGAGGTAGGATTGTTGGTGCAGTCCCTGAAGGTAGCCGCGGAGGCGGGCGAGGTGGTAGATCTTAGTGAGGTGGTACAGGATGGTGTTGGGGAGAAAAAATAATGATATGTTCGATCTCAAGGGGATTATAGAGGAGGTCATGTTCTTGACAGGAGCTTTCAACATTTGTGATTATGTGCCTTTCCTTGTTCCACTTGATCTTCAGGTATGTTACCCTTCATCCTTAATTACCAAAATTGTTACATGCATGAATCACCAATAAAACTAGAGAAATGCTAGCAGGATCATAAAGTAGGAACATTTAGAATCACTGCATGCACGCTACTGATCCTGAAATGCTAAAGAACAAACACAAGACGTTCACGTATGTGTGACTAATCTTAACACTGTCATCGTGAAAGTGAACATGGTTAATTCATAGTTTAGGGAAAGTAAATCAGCCAATAACTAGTTCACAACGCTACTAATCTTAGAGGATTAGCTGTTTACATTAGCCAGCTGACTTTCATCGTCTGTTTGCTGGTGACATGATTCACAAGTCGCATCCACATAGACCTGTAAACGGGTCGGGTTTATTGGGTTTGGGTCGGGTTAAACCCGACCCGTTAATTTAACGGGTCACCCGAACCCAACCCGTTAAGCTAACGGATCATCCGAACCCAACCCGTTAAGCCTAATAAGTCACCTGTTAACACCCGTTAACAATTTTTTTTGTTTTTTTTTTAACATTTTGCATTCCAATACAAATTACACATTTTTTACCCAAAATTACAAACATTATATATATATATATATATATATATATATATATATATATATATAAGCTATTAGCTATGGTGAAGTTTGTTTCAACTGTAATATCACCCATTTCATTTGCTTTTTATCTTCTGTAACCTCCTTTTCATTCTATACTTCGTACCTCATTCGACATCCTTGCATGTTCTTTTACAAGTATGGGTTAAAGGTCTGGACTGACAGTTATATATATAACTTAAGAGCTATTAGCTATGGTGAAGTTTGTTTCAACTGTAATATCACCCATTTCATTTGCTTTTTAACTTCTGTAACCTCCTTTTCATTCTATACTTCGTACCTCATTCGACATCCTTGCATGTTCTTTTACAAGTATGGGTTAAAGGTCTGGACTGACAGATGAATATATATATATCTATATATATCTACGGGGATTGAAGTGTGTGTGTATATCTCTGCGGCATCTCCAATTCAAAGTCCTTGCATGTTCTATTCCAACTATAAAATTACACAAAAATCCTTCTTAACGGGTGTTAACGGATGCTAATGGGTTTCGCAGGTTGACTCAAAATGACCCGTTACTTAATGGGTGACTAACATATTGACCCGTTAACAACCCAACTTGTTAAGCACTCACACAAATACTAGTTTTAACGGGTCGGGTCAGATCGGGTTAACGGGTCGGCGGGTCGGGTTCAAAACGCCAGCCCTACATCCACACACTGCTAAAAGAAAGATCATATCGATCGTATTCGTATGGTCCATTTCCATAGGCTGCAAACATTAATACTATCACCGCTGATGGCAGTGAAACTGACACGGTTTCTTATCTTATGCTTAATTTGGCTCCATTGTCAAGTTTAATTTGTCAACCAAAAAAGTGGGCAAGACATTTCCAATGCCGGCCGGGATATTCTATTACAATTCATTATTTTAGGAACCTTAATTTTTTGCAGCCAACTGTAAACAAATTATATGGTTGTTTTCTTTTTTCCTTCATGGAAGACGTAATATTAATAAGGATTTTACCATTAAAAGAGTCTTTTACAAAAATTCAAAAAATAAAATGCTGGTTATGAGTAGATATAGATTTTGAGGCTTATAATTAGTAATGTTAAGAAGACAAAATTTGTAGATAAAATTTGTAAACTAAATGATATGTCACAAATAGAGATGAACACGTTTATCAATGCTTAAGTAATAATTCAATGGTCAACTTCCATGTACTTTAGTTTACACGATTGTCTCCAAACTTAATCTCTCTAGCATTACCCATATAACAATAATATGTTATAGAAATTAAACTCAACTTACTTGATTATTATATACATGTATGAATCAAACTAAAGCATAACCAACGTGAAAAGCCTTTGTATTAGGTAATGCTAGGTAGTCCAAATTTTAAACAAAAATTTGTATACCATGTGACATGGTTGTTGATGATTGAATTATTACTTAAATGTTGATTAATGCGCTTATTTCATATTAGTGACAAGTCATGTGGTATGCAAGTTTTAGTCTCAAAACTTTGTTTGTTTGCCATTATTCTTTTTGTCATAAGGGTTTGCACGTGATCCCGTGTAAGGTTGCCGCCATAACGTGACTATCCTCACCCAAAAGTTACTCCTAAATTACAAGATGTAAAAGATTTTATATATGCATGCATGTCTTGATGACCATTACATTGCCTAGATTAAAATAGCGATAGCTATAGAGTACTCATGTAGAAGACTAGTACATATATTGATTGGATTATATGGAATCTTAACTACTTCCTCTTAGGGATTGACCAAGCGCATGAAGAGAATTAGCAAGACTGTCGACCAACTATTCGAAAAGATAATTCAGGAGCATGAACAAGTTTCTAGAAGTGAGCAAGTACAAGGCAATCATCGTAAGGACTTTGTAGACGTGCTGCTTTCATTAATCCACCAACCATTAAACCCCAACGATGAGGAAGTATACATGTTCGAACGAACAAATGCCAAAGCCATTTTACTCGACATGATTTCTGGTTCCTTTGACACTTCAGCCACGACAATCCGAACTCTTCAGGCACCCGAAAGTTATGAAATGTCTCCAAAAAGAGCTCCAAAGTGTGATCGGGATGGATCAAATGGTTGAAGAAAGTGATATGCCAAAGCTGGATTACTTGAGCATGGTGGTCAAGGAGAGCTTAAGGCTACACCCAGTTGCCCCATTACTACTCCCTCATCAATCCATGGAGGACATTATAAAGAAACAGAAAATATCTCAGTAAAAATGATTCACATTTCTTCCATAATTACACAGTACAATTGAGTATATATAGGTAGAAACCTGATGCATTAATACTCTTAATACCCTTAGCTCCTATAACTAATTACAGAAAAACCACAACTGAAGTGTAACAATTTTAGCTAACTAACAGCTTGCTGATCTCTTTTAGTAACTGCCTTAATACTCCCCCGCAAGCTGAGCGTGGGAGCAACCATGGAACCAAGGGGAAGCTTGGATTTCAGATAACGGAACCGACTGGTGGACAAAGACTTGGTGTGAATATCAGCCAATTGATCTTGACTACAGATAAACTGAACTTTGAGAAGCTTAGCCAAGACTAATTCACGAATGTAGTAATAGTCGATTTCAATATGTTTAGTCCGGGCATGAAACACCGGATTAGAAGCTAGAGAGATGGCAGAAATGTTGTCACACCAGAGAGTGGGAACGTGGGAAAGAGAGAAGTTAATATCACGGAAAATTTTACAGATCCATGTAATTTCAGCAGCAGTGTGAGCTAGAGAGCGGTATTCAGCTTCAGTAGAGGAGCGTGCAACAGTAGGTTGTTTCTTGGCACTCCAACTGATAAGATTGGAACCCAAAAAAACACAATAACCACTAGTGGAACGGTGATCAAAGGGACAACCTGCCCAGTCTGCATCGGAGAAGGCAGTGAGGTGGAGAGAACCCTTTTTGAACCAAAGGCCTTCAGATATAGTACCTTTGAGATAGCGAAGAAACAGAAAATATCTCAGTAAAAATGATTCACATTTCTTCCATAATTACACAGTACAATTGAGTATATATAGGTAGAAACCTGATGCATTAATACTCTTAACCCTTAGCTCCTATAACTAATTACAGAAAAACCACAACTGAAGTGTAACAATTTTAGCTAACTAACAGCTTGCTGATCTCTTTTAGTATCTGCCTTAATACATTACAGTTGATGGATATCACATACCCAAGAAATCAAGAGTCTTTATCAATATTTGGACCATTGGGAGAGATCCAAATGTATGGTCAGATAATGTGGAAGAATTCTACCCTGAAAGGTTTATGAATAGTAACGTTGACCTGCAAGGACATGACTTTCAGCTCATACCATTTGGGTCTGGTCGAAGAGGGTGCCCTGCTATGCAGTTAGGGTTGACCACAGTTAGTCTAGCTTTGGGAAACTGGGTGCACTGCTTCAACTGGGAGCTCCCAACTGGCATGCTACCTCAAGACTTGGACATGACCGAGAAGTTCGGCATATCGTTGTCGAAAGCCAAACACTTGCTTGCCATGCCGACGCACCGCCTATAAAATCGACCTTCATATATATATATATATATAGACACACACACACACACACATGGTGTGTCTAGGCATAAATAAACAGTAATTAACTGTATACTTTGGATTTTAATTTTTAGTCAATATGGAACTTTATTAAGACAAGAAAATGTTACAGAAACAAAAATATTACCCAATAATTTGGATTGATGCAAGTGTCTTATAACTTAGTTGGTTAATTAAGAGCATTCACTTTGCATTCAAGGTTTCATGTTTGAATCCCCCTTCCTAAGTTTAATATAGATTGTCCTATCATCTAAAAAAGTTAATAATAATTTAGACTGGTATTGGATATGTAACCTTCCTACTAAAAGAAAGCATGCAACACAGTTCTACCGTTCCAAGTATAAAAGTTTCCAAAAGAAAATAAAACAACTTTCAGCATGACTTAATGAGTACAGAGGCCTAAAACAAAAGGAGGTCTGAAGTAAAAGTTTCATAATGAAGTTTATGCATCGGAGAACTTTAGACTTACTATTATAAAATGTATTGCCAAAACACTACCAATGAACTATTTCAGCGTTACAAGTTACTGCTAAAACACTACAAATGCCCTACAAAGGTGTCATTTTTAGCTACGTTTTTTGAAACTCCATTTTAATCTCACTTTGCTTCCTGTAATTCAAAAATTGTCACTTTACTCATTGAAACTTATAGTTCGCTCCACTTTGCCTCATAGAATTTATTTTAATCCCATTTTGCCCCATGAAACTTGAAAGTCGTCTATGTAAAACTCAAAATTCGCTCCACATTGCCTTAGATCTGTTAATTTCAAGGTGCCATTTAAAAGTTCTAAATACAATCATTTCAAGGTGTCATTTAAAAGTTCTTCAAATATATTGCATTTGGACTTATTTTTAGCTATGTCCCCTAGAACTTCATTTTAATTTCACTTTGCTCTCTGTAACTCAAAAATTGCCGCTTTACTCTTTGAAACTCATATTCGCTCCACTTTGCCCCCTAAAACTTCATTTTGATCTCATTTGCCCCCTGAAACTTGAAAGTCGTTTATGTAAAACTCAAAATTCGCTTCACATTGCTTTAGATTTGTTAATTTCTTATGTGGGTTTGATTTGGGTGCGCTATAGGCTAATCATTTTTTTTTCATCTCTTTAATTTCTTTTAAACTTAAATTCTTTGGTTGTTGAATATTAACACATATTGGAGATTTATAATCAAATTTATTGCACATGTGGCATAATCTTATTGGGTGTTGGGTCCCACATATGTTTCAGGAAGTGACGTATGAGTTTCATGGAGAAGGAAGAGTTCACAAGTCAAAGTAAAACGAATTTTGAATTTCAAGAATTAAAGTGGTGACTTTTAAATTACAGAGGGTAAAGTCATGAGGTTAAAATGGAGTTCTAGGGGTGACGTAGCTAATAATAAGCCTTACATTTAAGTCATTTTCAAATGTCTCCCTCTCTGATTTTTGCAATAGATTCTTTAGCAACTTTAGTTTAAGTCCCATAAAAATTTGAAGATTATATTCCTAACGTACTATAACAAATCATTTGGTACTGAAATTCTCTCAGAAGTTAATAATTTAGAGAGAGGGTGGTTCAAAGAAATGTATCCAAAAACCAAACACAAGCCTACACCACCTAAGACATTTGGCCTGTCGCTACCAAAAACCGAACACTCGAGACATTTGCTTATCATCATGCCGACCTACGTACGGCCTACGCGATCAACCTTCATTGCGGGTTGAAAACTTGAAATCTAACATCATGTAGTTGTAATATTGTTCCTTTCACGCAACCTCTGACTAGCTAGGAAAGATTAAAGCAATTACATCGTACAAATATCACAATCACACTTCGTCTTCATAGTCGCAACTAGAGTTTTAATTTGGTTTCGTTAGGTTCAAAATTCTTATCTATGTTTATCACTGTATATGCGTGTTTCCCTAATTTGTTTTGTCTTTTGGGTTTTGCACCTAGGTTGGTTACGACTACAGTTTTTGGTTTCGTTAAGTTCAAAATCTTAGTTTTTCAGAGCATTAAATGATTATCCAATCTAATAAGTTTTCGCCATTAAAATCATCAACTAAAAAAGGTGGTGCAAATTTGTGTTTAACCTTAATTTTTGTTAATGTTTTGTTTGTGAATTGAATTAGGTTTAAACAACTAGAATTGATAGGTTTCCATACTCGTACTTACATAAGCTGAATTGCTATACTACCATTTGTGTGCACTTACTACTTTTAATTCGATTCATTTATTAGGTAGGTTGAAACTCACATCAAGTTTTAGTCATTCAACAGTATTGAAAAAATCAATAGTTTTGATTAACAGCATGATGAACTATTAGTTTATTTGATACATACAAACAATTTAACAAGTTATTTTTTCTTTTTTTCTTTTTTTTTTCTTTTTTTTTTTTTGAAAAATAGGCAATCACAATTAGGGTGTGAGATTTTTTTGATACGACGATATTTTTGTGGAAATATCCAAAAAATCAGAGAAACTCTTAAATTGCGGCTAAAGTCGACATATTTCGTTGATATTTCCAACATATCGGTTAAATATAGGAGAAACTCTTATATTTCATCTAAACTAGTGTTTGACATTCTGTAAATTAAATTTTATTTTAAATTTTCATCATTTCCATCGAAAACAACCGATATCAATATTGATATTTACACAAATTTGCATATCGAGATTTTCACTGATTTTGATATTTTAAACACATCTTGTCAATTTTTTTGCCACCCTGTGAAATGAAATATATTTACTTCTCTTCTCATCCATGATAGCACCATGAACCAAACATCACATATATGCCATTAAGCCACGAACACAAGAACAACGCTTAGAGTTTATAAGAACAAAGTACAAGGATCATACATGCAGTAGCTGATGAAGATGATGAAGCCATGGCAGCCTGTTAAACAATTAACCTTCTCCTTAACAATAATCAATTGCTCTCAAAGAATAGGTCTAAGATCCAATATGAGCTGTGTATTGCAAGAGCAAAGGCTAGTGTTTATATACTCACCATAATCCTCACAGTTCTCTTATTACACTAGTAAAAAAACCACTTTGCGCGACGTACACCTACGTCGTGCAAAATACTTTGCGTGACGTACACCATTTGTCGTGCAAAGTTACTTTGCGCGACGTACATCTACATCGTGCAAAATACTTTGCACGACGTCCAACGTTCGTCGTGCAAAGTGACTTTGCGCGACGCACATCCTACGACGTACGTCGCACAAACCCTTTTTTTAAATTTTTTTAAATTAGTGAAAAATAATTTTTTTTTAAATTTTTGATAAATATTGTAATTAAATTATAAAGAATAATTAATTAACCAAGCAAAAGTATTTAATTATAAAATATCTGAAAATGTACATACAAGATGTCCAAACAAAAAAGAAAAAACTACAAGTGAACAAGGTTTAATATATCAAGCTACTCGGTATCGGCAGGGCAAGGTGGCTCTGAGGTCGAAGGTGGAGCATGATGAGGTACTGGTAGCGAGATTTGGAGGCCGGACGTCTGTATGGCTTGTACAAGTTCTTGCACCCTCCCGACACAGGTATTCAGCTCCTCGGCCTGGGCCCTCAGCTGACCCTTCATCTGCGCGCCCTCAGTCCTCAGCTGCATCACTTCCGCCTTCAATGCATCGACCTCTGCTGTGTTCGATCTAGAAGAAGAAGCACCTGTCTCACGAATCCGCGCTTTCCCCATACCCCGAACAACCTTGCCACGACGACGACCATAGTTCTGATTCAGGACATCAGTCATGATATGAAAACCTGCATCCTCAGGTACCATGACGTCCTCGATCGAGGTCTCCAGGGGAAGCTGTGATGCTGCTTCATGGAGAACAGCAGTGCTCTTTTCCTCCATAGTAACCTATAATAATAAAGAAAAAACATATAATGTTTAATACCAAAATATAAATAATATTTGAACGATTCATACATATAAGAATAATAACATATACTTACATGAAGCTGCTTAGTGGTCTCATTACCAGGTCGAACGTAAACGTCCTTGAACATGTCGATCTCTGGGAACTTAGAACCCTCCTAAAGAAAAAAAAAAAAAAAAAAAAAGGTCGTACCCAGTGCACAAGGCTCCCGCTTTACGCAGGGTCTGGGAGAGGTGAATGTCGGCTAGCCTTACCCCCATTTATGGAGAGGCTGCTCCCAAGGCTCGAACCCGAGACCTACCGCTCATGGGCGAAGGCACTTGCCATCGCACCAAGTGCGACCTCTGTCTCCTAAAGAAAAAAACATTAAGAAAATTTTATTAATCACACAATAGATTTCTTCTGTTAAACACACAATATACATGTTAGTGCGAACCAGATTTATTCTGTTCAACTCTGGATGTCGAGGAAGTCTGATCAGAAGGCTCTGGGTCACGGCAGCGTCGGTGAGGCCGCCGTGCACTGAGCGACTCAACGGACACTGATGACGTCAATGAGACGGGCACTTGGGACGCCGTAGAAGTAGCCTCAACATTGGGTGTAGGCTCCCCAATCAATGGAGCACTCACGGCTGGAGCAGTAGATGCTGATAATGTGGGAGGCGCATTGGTCACACTCCGACGACGAGTAATCAACTTCGACATCTATAAGTAGGAATGAAATGAATCTTCTCGTTCCGCATTATAATTGGAGAGTGTTAAGTAGGAAAGGTAAACCCTTTCAATGCAATACTTGAAAAAAAAATAACATGAAAATAAAAATAATAATAAAATAAAACTAAAAGAGAGAACAACATTTAGAATTTAGTGCCTGGGGAAAGTAAACAGCTATAGTTCTTCAACATCTATGGTTAGATGGAATGCTTTGATTGCACACATTTTACCTGTAGTAGGCCGGCTAGATATATGAAAGACTTATCCTGTAAATAAAATATGATGTTTTAGTAAACCACGCCTAGCGATATTTCGTATCATTGTTCAAATTGAAAGCACAAAAACGGAGTCAAAACATTAAACAAACTACAGCGAACGAAAAGGAAGTTCAACCATACACCAAGGGAAAAAAGGAACTCTTTGCTTATATATATTACCGGTCTTTATCTTAAATTACTTGCAGTGGGAGTCACAATAAACATACATATTAGTTATATTTGGTCTTCAAATAAGCATACAAAACCACCTCTATCCGCATGCAAACTTAAAGCCTCGGATTTTCCTAAATTATTTCACGAACTTTTGCAACACTCGTACTACTCAAGATCACAGGACATATTGTCTGTTTTCAACTAGTGTATCCTCTCTCGGTCATATTGTCTGCTTAAGGAAAATCATATAGATACGAGTTGCCTGCCTATTATTGGTGTGATTTCAACTGTTTGACATAATTTACATACAAAAATATGGGACCGAGGAGCATGACTGAAAATCAATTGGTCAGCTATAAGAGAAAACGATTATAAATACCCCAAACTATAGAACATAGACCACACAAACTTTAGAACATAGTTGCAACATTAAATACATGGAATACAAAGGTCCATGATTACAAGGAAGAGTCAGTTCGTAGGATCAAGAAGAAAGTGGAACAGATAGAAATATGAAGACAAACAGAATTGAAAGAGAAAAGTAATCAATAGGCAAAACTGAAATCCAATCACACGAAGAAGCCAATCTATATGGTAAGTCAGCTATACAGTCTCATTAGGAAACACCAATATTTGAATCCATAAAATAATTATTCAACCTAATCCACACTATAATCTGCCCCTAAACAAATAAGAACGTTGCCACAATGACCGCCAGCATAGTGGCAACAGGGCGGTTGTAAGATTAGCCAAAGGATAAATGATCAGTTTTCCAATTTAACTACATATGTTTCTTTTAACATATAGCATATTGGGTTTACCTTCATTCTTTAGTATTTGTTTTAGTACATAAATCCTCATTTAAAATTCCATAATGCCCACACGGAAGAAACAAAGAACTTAAAAATCATGCTGAGATGACATACAACACATTAGATTCCTGACCTTAACAATTTTTTAATTTTATTTTCAAATATCAGCAGGATGGGAAGACTCCAGAGCTACTCTGCATCTTATACTCAGCTTTATACCATATCGTACACATCCAATGTATCCAATCCAATGTATCCAATTCAATCCAATGTATACAAATGCGCAATAAAAAACGAAACTTTTCTATCAAATTGATATAAAGAATAAGCAAGCTGGAGGAGAGGCAGTACCAAAAACACAACCAAAAGAATCTCTGGTGCTTCTCTAAGCCAGAATGCTGAATTTCATCACCTGGGTTCAGTCGAGCATCATCGATTCATCATTCCTCATAGCTTTTATTTTCACAGCCCTCCTTCTCAACCCGTATAATGATTCGGAAAATGAAGCATCTGCAGAAGAAAACAAACAGAACCCAGAAAACAAAATCAAATTCCTGAACAAAGTACCGACAGAACAGAAGAGAACAGCCACTGATCGATAGAAGAGTCGGAATTCCGAAAACGTGCCTGTAGTTCGTAAGCTATGAGTTTCGAGAACGAGCAAGAGCAAGGAGAAGAACTGGTCCTCGTAGTCGAGAACCCTGTCGAGAACCCTGTAGTTCGTAAGCTGTGGAGGAAGGGGATAAAAAAGGGAGGGTTCAAGATCTGGATCTACGGGGAAAATTGAAAAAAGAGCTTGAAGGTTCTTGGGAAATTGAAAAAAAAGCGCCCATTTTTCACTATTGGACCGCCAATTTTATCACAACTCGCGCAACGTAGTTATACAATTTGACGTCGCGCAAAGTGGTTTTGCACGACGTACACATAAAGGGGTCACGCAAAGTATTTTTTCAAAAAAAAAATATTATAAAAATTACTGAAAATGTGATTTTCCTCCTTTCAAAACTATTTTTTTTTAAATAAACCCCACAAAAATATATTTTTTTTACAAGTACAAAATAAATAAATTAAAATCTACTTTATATATACCATTGAACTTGATGGGATACGCATTGTACGAAACTAGTTTCAACGATCAAACCGTCAAACTTGTTTGTATATGCTTCGAGATCGTATACGCCAAAAATCGTAAAAAAAAAACATTCAGATATCAAGTAATTGGACAAAACATTTCAACGGATATAAACGAAAAATCACGATTTAACGGTTATTTTAACTCCGATCTTGATGATTATTTACAGCTACGCTCTTTACCCCTATATGAATACAATCAACCAATCCGATCGTCAATTTGAAACGTTGACACAAGTGGATACCACAAAATCTTATGTTATACTTAATGAAAATATAAATAAACTTCAAGTGTTAGTGAATCTAATGTTTTGATGGGATATGCATTGTACGAAACTAGTTTCAACGATCAAACCGTCAAACTTGTTTGTATATGCTTCGAGATCGCATATGCCAAAAATCGTAAAAAAAAACATTCAGAGATCAAGTAACGGGACAAAATATTTCGACGGCTATAAATGAAAAATCATGATTTAACGGTTAATTGAACTCCGATTTTGATGATTTTTTACAAATACGCTTTTTAACCCTATATGAATACAATCAACCATTCTGATCGTCAATTTAAAACATTGACACAAGTGGATACCACAAATCTTATGTTATACTTGATGAAAGTATAAATAAACTTCAAGTGTTAGTGAATCTAATGTTTTGATGGGATACGCATTGTACGAAACTAATTTCAACGATCCAACCGTCAAACTTGTTTGTATATGCTTGGAGATCGCATACACCAAAAATCGTAAAAAAAAAACATTCAGAGATCAAGTAATGGGACAAAACATTTCAACGGATATAAACGAAAAATCACGATTTAACGGTTATTTTAACTCTGATCTTGATGATTCTTTACAGCTACGCTCTTTACCCCTATATGAATACAATCAACCAATCCGATCGTCAATTTGAAACATTGACACAAGTGGATACCACAAAATCTTATGTTATACTTAATGAAAGTATAAATAAACTTCAAGTGTTAGTGAATCTAATGTTTTGATGGGATACGCATTGTACGAAACTAGTTTCAACGATCAAACCGTCAAACTTGTTTGTATATGCTTCGAGATCGCATACGCCAAAAATCGTAAAAAAAAAACATTCAGAGATCAAGTAACGGGGCAAAATATTTCGACGGCTATAAACGAAAAATCATGATTTAACGGTTAATTTAACTCCGATTTTGATGATTTTTTACAAATACGCTTTTTAACCCTATATGAATACAATCAACCATTCTGATCGTCAATTTAATACATTGACACAAGTGGATACCACAAATCTTATGTTATACTTGATGAAAGTATAAATAAACTTCAAGTGTTAGTGAATCTAATGTTTTGATGGGATACGCATTGTACGAAACTAGTTTCAACGATCCAACCGTCAAACTTGTTTGTATATGCTTGGAGATCGCATACACCAAAAATCGTAAAAAAAAAACATTCAGAGATCAAGTAATGGGACAAAACATTTCAACGGATATAAACGAAAAATCACGATTTAACGGTTATTTTAACTCCGATCTTGATGATTTTTTACAGTTACGCTCTTTAACCCTATATGAATACAATCAACCAATCCGATCGTCAATTTCAAATATTTACATAAGTGGATACCACAAAAGAAAAAGGCAATGCAAGAACCCCAAAAGAAAAGCAAAAGAGAACAAAAAAAATTAAAAAACAAAAAGAAGACTTTGCGCGACGTAGGTATTCGTCGCGCAAAACAACTTTGGGCGACGTACATACTCGTGCGTCGCGCAAAGTTGGTAAAAAAGGGGGAAACTTTCTTTTTTTTGCGCCAAGATCTTGCGCGACGAACCAAACGGCGCGCAAAGGTAGTTTGCGCGACAGACAAATTTATGCGTCGCGTAAAATAATTTGCGCAACGTTATGGTTCGTCGCGCAAAGTACAGTCGCGCAAAGGATGTTTGCGCGACGTTTAGTGTTTAGGGTCGTGCAAACATACTTTGCGCGACGAAATTTGTTGCGTTGCACAAGATTCCGTCGCGCAAACATGTTTTTCTACTAGTGTTAGAATCAGTATAAGACTCAACTATCCATTCCACATGCGTATAAACACAATCCCAATCCACGTTCAAGTCCACAAAACTTAAACCATTATTAGTGCTCTCAATCCTACAAGAACTAGGATTACTTAAAGCCTATTAATCAGACTTTTCCATATCAATTCATACACTACAAGCGGATAAGATGTTAATTTCATACTCACACTCTAACATTCTCCCACTTGAGTATGAAATATAACAACCAATCTATTGAATCATGGAAGTGATCACCAAGTCTGAATTAATCAAGATACTTATCTTCACATTCAAATTTACCTATACATTTCAAAGTATGGAAAACTAGAACTCCATCTGTACACTCACAGAATTAATTCAAGAATCACCAAATACTTCAATCTCTATTTTGTAAACATGTGCATATAATAACTCCCACTGATCTCAACAAAGCAAAGTTAAAACCTTAGCCAATCAATGCAAATCAATAGTTCCAGAAAGGCCTCAACAAAACCATAATCGATTTTCTAGATTATTCATAAAATTTGTTTTCTGGTACAATCAATCACCCATAATGGGAAAAATTGAACCCTTGTTGAAAACCAAAACAATAACAAAGAAAAAGAAATAAGTTGGAATACTACATAGACAAATCATACCAGCATATCATACTAGCTAACTAATTTGTACCTCAAGGTCCGCGACTTCAGCAACCAAGATCAATCAAAGAAGCATCAAATGCGGTCCCCAAAGCTTTGATTTCTTGTTCACTCCCACTTGTCAAAAGATTCTAAAACTCCCATCTTCATAACATGTCCCTTAAACACATTATTCGGCAATGCTTTTGTAAGTGAATTTGCAACCATCAAATTGGTTGACAGATACAAAATCTCAATTTCTCCTTTCTTGATAACTTCTCTAACCTTAAGGAGTTTAACATCCATCAATCTTGAGGCTGAGGTCTTTTTGTTATTTTTAGAGATGAACACTGCAGCACTATCACAGGTCCTTTAACAGAATCTACAATCCTCATCTCAGTGACAAAATTTCTGAGCCAAACTACTTGCTTCATTCTTTCAAAATAGGCAACAAACTCAGCTTCCATTGTAGAAGTTGATGCAATGGTTTGCTTGGCACTTTTCCATGAAACAACAGCTCTATTCATCATGAATACATAACCACTGGTGGACTTTCTTTCATCTTTATCACATGCAAGTCCAAATCTGTGAATCCTACTAACTCCAGTGAATTTTCTCTGTCATATACTAGCATATACCCTTTTGTTCTCTGCAAATATCTCAGGACCTTCTTTGCAGCAACCTAATGAGCCTCACTTGGATTTGATTGAAACCTTCCTAACAAGCCAACAATAAATGCCAAATCTGGTCTAGTGCAAATATGAGCATACATGAGACTACCAAGTAATGAAGCATAAGGTTTTGACTTCATTAGCTTTGCCTCATGCTCACTCTTGGGACATTGGTCTTTGCAGAATTTATCCCCCTTGTTCACAAGCACATTTGCCTTATTACAATTTTCCATGTTAAATCTGTTCAAAACTCTTTCAATATGACCACTCTGAGATAAACTAAGAAGCTTTCTGTTCTTATCCCTCACAATTTTGATTCCCAGAACATAGTGAGCCTCACCTAGGTCACTTTATGTCGAAATTTATACTAAGAACAACCTTGGTTTCTTGTAACAATTGTTTATTAGAACTAGCCAAGAAAATATCATCGACATACAGAATAAGAAAAATAAACTTGGAGCCCTTGAACTTGAGATAAATGCAACCATTTAACTTGTTTTCTGACCATGTGCAGTGATCACATGATCAAATTTGAGAAACCATTGTCTTAAAGCTTGCTTGAGTCCATATATGGACTTATTAAGCTTACAAACCATACTCTCCTTCCCCCTTTCAATAAATCCGGGAGGTTGAACCATGTATATATCTTCAAATATGTCTCCATTCAAGAAGGCAGTCTTCACATCCATTTGATGCAATTCCAGATCAAAGTAAGCTGTTAAAGCCATAACTACCCTCATAGAATCCTTGGAAGAGATAGGTGAGAAAGTATCATTGTAATCTATTCCTTCTCTCTGTGTGAAGCCTTTTGCAACTAGTCTAGCTTTATATCTTTCAATTTTCCCAACAGCATCTCCCTTGGTTTTATAAACCCACTTGCACACTATAGGCTTGATTTATGATGTAGCGTTAACCAATGTCCAAAAATTATTTTTGTTCATAGAATCCAACTCTTCTACCATTGCCTTCTTCCATAAGTATACTTGAGCACACTGCACTGCTTGATTTTAGGTCATTGGATCATCTATGTCTCCCAAATCAAACTCGGCTTCTTGTAGATAAACATAATCTTGTGAAATGCCAGGTTTTTAAACTCTCTCAGATTTTCTCAATGTGGATTGGACCAATAATTGTTTAGATTCATTTGGACACTGATCTTGAACTTAAATGTTTTTAGTGTTTGATTGATCTTCTATTTCTTCAGTGTCTTGTGTCACCATATTCTCATCCATTCCATGATCTGAATCATTGTCGGATCTTGGCACCCTTGGCAATATTGGAATGGACTCATAATCCCTCAGTGATGAATTGTCAATCTGTTGCTCAATTTCCTCAAAAAAAAAAAAAAAAAATTGTCTTACACTATGTTTGACACATCTTCATCTTCAAGAAATATTGCATTATGAGTTTCCTGCACTCTGGTATGTGCTTCTGAACAATAAAACTTAAAACCTTTTGACTTCTCTGAATAGCCAATGAAGAAACATGAATTGGTCCTTGAGTCAATCTTGTTCTCATTCAAATTATAAAACCTTGCTTCAACTTTGCAGCCCCAAACATGGAAGTGATCAAAACTTGGTTTCCTTCCTGTCCATATCTTAAAAGGTGTTTTAGGCACTGCCTTTGTAGGAACTCAATTTAGAATGTAGTTGGCAGTTTTCAAAGATTCACCCCAGAGAAAACCTGGTAATTTGGACCAGGAAACCATGCTTCTTACCATCCTTACCAAGGTTCTGTTCATTCTTTTAGCTACACCATTATGTTGAGGTGTTCCAGGGGTAGTAAATTGAGCCACAATGCCTTGTTGCTCAAGGAAGTGAGCAAAAGGTGCTTCTGTGTACCTGCCAAAATATTCTCCTCCTCTATATGATCTAACAATTTTAATTACTATATTTAGCTGTCTTTCAACCTCATTCTTAAAGATTTTGAAGTAGTCAAGAGCTGAGGACTTTTCACTTATTAGAAAGATATGGCAATGTCTGGAAAAATCTTCAATGAAACTCACAAAATATGAATTCCCACATATGGTTTTGATAGGAAAAGGGCCACATATATTAGTATGTATAATTTCAAGTAGACTTTGACTTTTCTTTGCATCCAATTTCCTAACATTGGTCATCTTTCCTTTTATGCAATCTATACACTCAGGTGCATTCTTAAAATCAATGGTGGGAATCAAATTCGATTTTGACAACTGAGAAATCCTATCTTTTGAAATGTGTCCCAATCTTTTATGCCAAAGCATGAAAAGGTGATCAAAACCGTGCATCCTCTTGGTTGTGACATGTAAAACTTGAAGGTGATTCACTTTTAATGTGCATTGTAATCTCCATAGGTGATCAAACATGAATGCTTACCGATTAAAGACCCTTTGAAGAAAAACTTAATACATTTATCATCACCAATGAACACATGCTTTTGCATAACCAATTTTGATGCAGATATTAGGTTTCTTCTCATGGTAGGGACATACAAGACATTATCCAATTGCATTATGAAACCTATGTTTAGTTTTAGTCTAACCATTCCAACAACTTCTACATTTACCCTTGTTCCTTCTCCAACATAGACATTGAAATAATTAGTTTCCTTCTATTTCTCAAAACCATGTAATGAATTTGTAATGTGTACTGATAAACCTGTGTCTAACCACCATGAATTAATAGGGATTTCAATGAGATTAGACTCTTCACAGACGTACACATCAGCCTTCCCTTTAGCCCTGAACCATTCCTTAAAAATTTCACAATCCTTTCTATAGTGACCCTTAGTTTTACAGTGATGACATCTAACTTTCTCTATGTTTTTAGTCTTCACTTTAAAATTGTTAGATTTAGGGGAATTGAAACTTTTAGCAGGTACAACAGATTTATCATCAGACTTGAATTTGGAGAATTTACCAAAATTGAAGTTCTTCCATTTGGTAGCTTGCACAAAGTTAATTGATTCAGCTTCTTTGTTTTTCTCTTGCTTTTGTCGATTTTCTTCTTACACACATTGAGCTATAAGTTCATCCACTGTCCAAGTCTTGTCTTGTGTGTTGTAAGAGACCTTCAGTTGGCTGAACTTCAAGGGTAAGGCTTACAGGATCATAAAAACAAGCTGCTTCTCACAAATTTTCATGTCCAGTGAATTGAGTTTCTCAGCTGCATCAGTCATTTTCATGATGTGGTTTCTAATTGATCATCCCCCTTCAAATTTATAAGTGGTGAGAAGAATCATGTACTGAGCCACCTCTACCTTCTGTGATACCTTGAACTTGCCTTCAATTGCCTTGAGATAATTAGATGCAAGGTTGCACTTCTTTATACCTTATCGCCAGTTTCTGTCATTCCACTTTCCAATATTGAAAGTGCATACCTTATTTGCCCTTGTCCACCTTTCAAAATCAACCTTTTCTGCTTTAGTGCTCTTATCAATAAGAGGTGTAAATTGTGGTGTATCAAGCACAATGTCGTATCATTGAGTGTCAAAAGTAACTCAATCTCTCTTCTCCGCATCTTGTAGTTGCTTCCACCAGTGAGTATTGGCACAGAAGCCAAATTGATTGATTTGAGTGAAACTGCAACATCAACAATGAAATCAGCACTTTGAGTCTCGAAAGATTCATGATTTCTATCAACTTCACTCCAAATCATACACAATAAACCAATTCAATCATATATATAGTCTTTACACAGAGACATATATAAAATAAACAACTTATTATGCTTTCTACAGATAAGTCCATGTTCAAAGGGATGCCAATGTATTCTGCATCACATGTATCTGACTCTCTGCAGCATCTTAGATTACATAACCATATGGATTTTCCTAGTACAATCTATCAATAGCTGCGGAAGTAATCATTGAGAATGAAACAACATTAGCAAGATTCAACAATTCATAATCGTGTTTCCAAATTTCACAATCCTTTAATCTTACTATCTAACCCTAAGATTGTTTTAAACTGTAAAAGAAAACCCATCAGATAAAAACAGATCAATTCAAATTAGTATACATACCTCTGCAGATTAACAACGAGTTTTGAGATGTTAACAGATCGTGATTGATCGTTGTGTTCAATCGCAAGGATCGCGAAAGTGTGTGAGGAAGAGAAGATCCAAAGAGACCAACGGTCACATTTCACTTTTAAATTATGGAGATTAACGGCTAACTCGAAAAAACGACGTCATTTATTATACTAAAATTAAAGGTGATGTCGTTTTTCCAATTAGATTTACCAAAGTTAAAAGAGATGTTTTCTGGGTTTGGGTTTCGATGGTTCTCAGTGAACACCCAATCACTTAAGTTCTTGATCAAAACATTCGATCTTAATAGCTATAATCATCCATGGCTCTGATACCACATGTTAGAAGTATGTAATCACCATGAACCAAAGATTCATAGATATGCCATTAAGCCACGAACACAAGAACAACGCTTAGAGTTTATAAGAACAAAGTACAAGGATCATACCTGCAGCACCTGATGAAGTTGATGAAGCCATGTCAGTCTGTCAAACAATTAACCTTCTCCAATATGAGCCGTGTATTGCAAAAGCAGAGGCTAGTGTTTATATACTCACCATAATCCTCACTGTCTCCTATTAGAATCAGTATAGGACTCAACTATCCATTCCACATGCGTATAAACACAATCCCAATCCACGTTCAAGTCCACAAAACTTAAACCATTATCAGTACTCTCAATCCTACAAGAATTAGGATTACTTAAAGCCTATTAATCAGACTTTTCCATATCAATTACATCAGCCGGATAATTTCATACTCACAATCTAACAATCCACCGATCTGCTTGCCGTAGTAATAAGGCAACCGAAAATTGGTTTTCAAGGGAACCCCATCGAAGAAGTACGCAGAACATAATGTAATGGTCCAATTCGACACGAGTGGCAAACTTGCTACCTCACGCTTAGCTTCATTGAATCCATTCATGAGCATTACGTAATGCTACAATAACCATTTCTTGAATAAGCTTCTTCAAAATTCACTACTCCCTTCTCTTTAATATAAACAAGGAGAGTTTTCTTAATAATAGGATAGATTTGTGTAAGATATTGCTTGTACTTGAAAAAAAATTCTTTTATCCCAACTTCGTAAACATTAATTGAGGTGAGCATACCTACATTGGCAAGTGATGTGTTCCCCTTGCGAACTTGAGTTCGAATCACACTCCTCACAATTTAATATGCTTAAGATCTAATATCGCTTATTAAAAAGCTATAAAACGAATTACATGTTTGATGATGATTTAGTTTTTAGTTTTCATTTTTGTAGGGGGAAAATATATGGAGAAATGATGGGTGGAGATGTAAGGAAATATATGTAAGAAATGTACACAAAATGAGAACTAAAAAGATAATGCTTGTGTTCTCCCAAACTGAATGATTTTCTTTACAGATATGATCTTTAGATGAATATAAGAAAAATGAACGGTTCCTATAAGATATTTGGTTGCTAAAGATACGTTCATCATAAGTGAGGGGCAAATAAGTTCCCCATGAGAGGAACACAAGCATTATCCAACCTAAAAACCAAAAATCATTTTAAGTTGTGTTCACTTTCAAGATTTTATTTTCATTCATTTTTCTTTATATATTCCCTTTTTTCCACTACCATCCTTCATCCCTCATTTTCTCCACAGGGGTATACTTCCTACATATCTCAAGCAAAAAAAGTAAAAACAAAATGATTACCAAACAATCCAAAAATATTTATGAACCGAACCCTAAATTCCCGATTTCTCTGAGCAAAGAGTAGTTGTCCGGCCGGCTGTATACATATCTAAATGATGATTTTGTTGTTTAAATTATGATATATTTTCATGTAGATCAATGTCCAAGAGGCCAGGTATATATGAGAGAAGAGTAGAGAACGGACAAACAACTAGGCCTAATCAACTACCTTAAATCAAGGGAGTTACACCTAGTACACCTAATCACGTCAACTCCAAGTCAAGGGAAGATAGCTGGTAGATGAAAAAGAGAAACCGGACAAAGGTTCGGGTACACACTTTACACCTTACACTTCACACTTTACACTTTACACTATACACACTTTACACTTTACACTTTACACTTCAACTATAAAAACACCTCCTTTGAGTTCATGAGCAAATGTCCCATTTCTCTCACACAGAAAGCCAGAATGCTTCCTTTAGCAATATCCATCTTCCTACTCTTCCTTACCTTTCTTTGGTATCTCATCCACATCCTGACCACTGCCTTCCAGAGGCCAAAACACCGAAAGCAGCTGCCGGGGCCTTGGGCACTACCAATAATTGGTAACTTTCATATGCTAGGCAACCACCCACACCACACCCTCCAACACTTAGCCAAACAATATGGCCCCATAATGACCATGCGCCTCGGCTTGGTACCCACCATAGTGGTCTCATCTCCTAAAGCTGCAGAGCTGTTCCTTAAAACCCATGACACCGTCTTTTCTAGCCGCCCCAAACTCCAGGCCTCTGAGTACATATCGTATGGTGCAAAGGGTATTGCCTTTACTGAATATGGTCCATACTGGCGCCATGTTAGGAAGCTTTGCACAATGCAGCTTCTTTGTCCATCAAAAATTGAGGATTTTGCTCCGTTAAGAAGGGAGGAGGTGGGGTTGTTGGTGCAGTCGCTGAAGAAAGCCTCGGAGGCAGGTGAGGTGGTGAATCTTAGTGAGAAGGTCGGTGAGCTTGTTGAGGACATAACATATAGGATGGTATTGGGGAGTAAAAGTGATGACATGTTTGATCTCAAGACAATTATTAGGGATGTCATGTCCGTGCTAGCTTTATTCAATATTGGTGATTATGTGCCTTTCCTCAGGCCACTGGATATTCAGGTATGCAACATGCTATGCAAAGTCGTCTCTGACGTAGTTTATGCAGTATTACACTATTTGATAATCATTTAATTTTGTGTTTTTAGTTTTCCACTTTTTTGTTCGATATATTTTAGGAAAAATTAGTATCCGGTCCCTAGTTCTTAGTGTTTATTAACTAAGACCTTATTAGTTATCAAATTTTGATTCAAGTCCTTAATATTAATGTGATAATGAATTTACGTGTTTATTATATAATTTTTTAATATAAAAATTAGTAATTAATTTAGGGTTTAATACTCACACCTCTATTAAACTTCTCATTAATTTTCAATTCAAACATTTCCAAAATAATAAAAAATTAAATTAAATTAAGTTTGTACCTATTAGTTTTTTTTTATATATATAAAGATTCTTAATTTTTAATCTTAAATGTACCCATTCATATAATTTTTCAATTTTTTTAATCTTAAATGTACCCATTCTCAAATATATCAATTTGTTATATGTAAAATGTACCCTTTTTTAATATAAAATCCATTCAAATTTTTTAATCCATGTTTAAACTTATATGGGTACATTCTTTTTCGTTGATTTGAGAATGTATCCATGTTTTGGTACAATAACTTTTTTTGTTAATTTTGGTTAATGTACCCATACATATATGTACACACACACACAAAATATAATAGAGAGTATAGTTTATATTTTATTATTTTTAATCCCATAAATTATGGGTTTTATTTAAAATCTCATTAATATAAACAATTACAAATTTCAATTTTAATTTTTAATTTAAAAAACATAGTAACTTACATTATTACATTAATGTTAGGGACCTCAATCAAAAACAAAAAACTAACAAGGTTTCAATAAAAAAATATTGATAGCTAGGGACCGCATCCAAAGTGTCCCTATATTTTATGTATACTCTTCCCATAAATCCCACGCACCACGATTTTCCCCACATTATTTTTTCCCCTTCTCTATCTTAAAAAAACCCAAAAATTATATGATTATCAAATAGGTCTTAAGATTACTTATCATGCATTTATTAACCTTTTCTTCTTAGGGATTGACCAAACGCAATAAGAGAATTAGCAAGATAGTCGACCAACTTTTTGAAAAGATAATATGGGAACATGAACAAGTTTCTAAGAGTGAGCAAGTACAAGGCCATCATCATCACAAGGACTTTGTTGACGTGCTGCTTTCATTAATACACCAGCCACTAAATCCCAACGATGAGCAAGGCTACAAGATTGAACGAACAGATGTGAAAGCCATCTTACTCGACATGATTACGGGTTCCTTTGACACTTCAGCTACCGCAATTGTTTGGAACCTTGCCGAACTGTTGAGGCACCCGAGGGTGATGAAAAATCTCCAAGAAGAGCTCCAACGTGCGATTGGAACTGACCGAATGGTGGAAGAGAGCGATCTGCGAAAGTTAAGTTACTTGAATGCCGTGATCAAGGAGAGCTTTAGACTACACCCAATTGCACCATTTTTAGTTCCTCGGGAATCCATGCAGGACGTTACGGTCGATGGATATTACATACCTAAGAAATCGAAAATTCTAATAAACACTTGGGCTATTGGAAGAGATCCTAACGTTTGGTCGGATAATGCGGGAAAATTTTACCCTGAAAGGTTTATAAATAGCAATGTTGATCTTCGGGGGCATGACTTCCAGCTTCTACCATTTGGGTCTGGCAGAAGAGGTTGCCCTGGTATGCAATTAGGGTTAACCACAGTTCGGCTGGCTCTGGCAAACATTGTCCACTGCTTTAACTGGGACCTTCCAAGTGGCCTCCTACCTCAAGACTTGGACATGACTGAGACGTTCGGCTCGGTGCCGACAAAAGCCCAACACTTGCTCGCCATGCCGACCTACCGCCTGGAGACTAAATAGACGTTTATCCGTTTTCTATCGATATACTAAATGCCGTAAGAAATTATATCAGGTCGGGTGGCTTGAATATTTGTACGTGTCTTAAATGTCATGCATGGTGAGACTTCTATTGTAACTATACCTTAGTGTGCTAAGAAAACGGCTTTCTATTATAGATTTGTAACCCTATATAAACACTTATTTCCATTCTAAATAACTTTAAGCTTTTATTTATAATAGAAAAATGAGGAATTCACGAAGAAAAGTGAGGGAAAATTCGTCGACATTATCCGACTAAACAATTATCAGAGACTTTCACAATTAGATTAGTTACACATATATGTTACTGACAGTTCAGAATCAAAATGTAGTATCCACGAATTGTAATTTGAAGATGTTTTTATACTGGCACCATCAAATCCAACCAATTAAGATATCAACATTATAATTGCGTACACTGCTACAACTCACCTGCATCCTCTTCAAAATTGATTCTCTGCATATACTAATTAAATGAAGTATCCATTTTTTACCCCAACTATTAGCTAAAGTGGGGGCATTGCCCCAACTATGAAGTATCCATTTCTTTATTAACGAAAAATACTTGCTATACAGAATAAAATAATATAAATAATACAATAATTAAATGATACTAACTTGATTGAATCACATATAGAGGCTAGTGCTTAAGCTATGTCTTATGTCCCACTCTTGTGCTTGTGGTTCTACGATGTCTGCTCGATCATGATACAACTATCTAATTCTACAACATGCATTGGATTATAGAATTCTGGCGAATTGTTTTGTGTGTTTACTCTCTAGAAATTTTGTACGGAAGAGGAGGGAGAAAAGATGGAAATACTAGAAACTAAGACTGTGAATATATAGGTTGTTTCACACTCTTTCAAATACTTGTTGAACGTATTTGAAAATGCACAACTCTTTCTAAGAGCTGTGTCTCTTAATCAAAACAGTTTTTAATTAATATGTTAATTAAAAACTTAATCTGAAATTAAAATTAATGAACTTTGATTAATTTTAACTTCCAAGGCCCCAAGTGCCCCAATTGATTAATTAATATTAATTGTATTAGGCTATATTATACAAGCCTAATCCACACAATCATAAGGTCCAAGCCTTCAATCCATTTCCAAATGGTCCAAATCCTAATTAATAGAATAAAAGACTAGACCTATATAAAGGCATTGGGAACTAAATGTTCCCCGATGTGGGACACTAAAAGTCTCAAAACTCCAACAATACCCCACATTTTGAGATGACTATGTGGTCCTAAAGAAACTAAGATACGAGAGTAAACAATAGATGTGACATACATCAGGAGATGTGTCTTTGGACTTGAACCTACCTTAGTATATACTTATCAGATTTACTAGATGACGCAGTGAATATAAAATCTTGAATGGTTCATCTCCACAGTAAACCAAGACAATAAGCAAAACATATGTCACACCAACACATCACAAATTCATACGTTTGTGTTCTTTTTTGTCTTGAACAAATCCTGGATTCATGAGAGCTTTAGAGAATGTAGCCATGTAATTCTCATAAATGTGACCCCACATTTACTCTCATATAGGTGATATTGATTAGGAATAGGCTGCTACTATTCCACTTGATTCACAAGTATCAATATCATTAAACTAATGTATCCTACACTTATTAGCAGTCACCACACTTCTTCCATCATAGGAATGGGTATGTAAGTTTGTTTGTAACATCCTACATCGTCCAGGGGAATGGATTCTATAAGCCTTATATGTATATTCCCATCTCTAACTAGCACGAGGCCTTTTGGGAGCTCATTGGCTTCGGGTTCCGTCGAAACTTCGAAGTTAAGCGAGAAGGTGGCCAAAGCATTTCCATGATGGGTGACCCATTAGGAAGTTGCTCGTGAGTTCCCATAAACAAAACCGTGAGGGCGTGGTTGGGGCCCAAAGTGGACAATATCGTGCTACGGTGGTGGAACGGGCCCAGGATATGGTGGACCCGGGCCAGGATGTGACAAATGGTATCAGAGCCAACCCCTGGCCAGAAGTGTGCCGATGAAGACGTCGGGCCCTTAAGGGGGGTGGATTGTAACATCCTACATCGTCCAGGGAAATGAATTCTATAAGTCTTATATGTATATTCCCATCTCTAACTAGCACGCGACCTTTTGGGAGCTCATTGGCTTCAGGTTCCGTCGGAACTCCAAAGTTAAGCGAGAAGGTGGCTAGAGCACTTCCATGATGGGTGACCCACTGGGAAGTTTCTCGTGAGTTCCTATAAACAAAACCGTGAGGGCGTGGTCGGGGTCTAAAGCGGACAATATCGTGCTACGGTAGTGGAACGAGCCCTGGATGTGGTGGACTCAGGCCGGGATGTGACAGTGTTTCTTCTTTAAATCTAGCCAAACCAGTTTGCCTATTGAACCTAGACCATGAGATCTCCAATAAACTAGGTTAGGTTTCCGTTTGGCAATTTCATTTTATTCTATTGGTTTTAAACACATTCCCCTCGATGTATGCTTAACTTGCTCTCTAGACAAACCTTTAGTAAGCGGATCCGTAATATTATCTTTTGACTTAACATAGTCAATAGAAATTACACCACTAGAAAACCATTGGTTTATTGTTTTATGCCTTCGTCTAATTTGTCTAGACGTCCCATTGTATACAGTATTTTTAGCTCGATATGTGCAGCTAAACTATCATAGTGTATACATATTGCCGTTACAGGTTAGGCTATATGGGAACATCTTCAAAAAATATCTTAGTCACTCAGCTTCTTCTCCAGCCTTATCGAGAGCTATAAATTTTGTTTCCATCATTGATCGGGCTATGCACATTTGTTTGGAAGATTTTCAAGATATTGCTGCTCTTCCCAAAGTAAATACATATCACTTATGGATTTCATATCAATATTATCGGATATCCAATTCGCATCAGTAAATCCTTTAAGCACAGGAAGATACTTTGTATAATGCAATCAATAATTTAGTGTATGCTTTAAGTATCTCAATACTCGAATTAACGTTTCCCAATGATCATGCCTACGATTGCATGTATATCTACTAAGTCTACTCATTGAGTATGCTATATTAGGCTTTGTACAGTTCATAATGTACATAAGGCTTCCAATAACTTGTGAATATTCACGTTGAGATATAGCATCACTATTACTTTTCTTTAGTTTGCTATTGGCATCAAACAGAGTAATTGCATCTTTACTTTCCAAATGACCATACTTTCTAAGTGTAGCTTCTATATAAAGGGATTGTGTAAGAGTATAACCTTCTTGGTTTCTTTTGATTTTTATACCAAGAATCACATCAGTTATCATATCGAAACATGATTTCAATATCTTATAGGTACAATTTATTATCTCTTTATTAGTTCCCATTATAAGCATATCATTTACATATAAACACAACATAATATAAGCATTATTTTGAGTTTTTGTGTAGACACACTTATCACACTCATTTATCGTAAACCCATATGTGATCATAATATGGTCAAATTTCTCATGCCATTACTTTGGAGCTTGTTTAAGCCCATATAGCAATTTCACAAGTTTACAAACTTTGTCTTCTTGACCTTTAACTACAAAGCCCTAGGGTTGTTCCGTATATATTTCCTCATCTAAGTCTCCATTTAAGAATGTCGTCTTTACATCCATTTGATGTATTTCCATGTTATAGAGTGCAGCTATAGCAATCAATAGTCTTATTGAAGTAATTCTTGTTACATGTAAGTATGTATCAAAGAAATCCAAACCATGTTTTTGACGGTCCTTTAGCTACCAAGCGAGCCTTATATTTGTCAATTGTACCATCCAGTTTTAATTTCTTCTTAAAGATCCATTTGGACCCAATTGGCTTATTGCCAGGGGGCAAATTGACTAATTCCCACTATGATTTTGCATAATGGAATCTACTTCATTGTTAATTGCATCCTTCCAAAATGGAGCTTCAGGAGTGGACATGGCCTCCTTGAATGATTGAGGTTCTGTCTTAGTTAATAAGGTCACAAAATCAGGCCCAAAGTCCGTTCAAATTTTTGTCCTTTTACTCCTTCTAGGTTCAAGTTCTTCTTCTTGAACTCTAGATGGGGATGAACCATCATCATGTTTTCTAGGTTCGTCATTAACTTCAAATACATCATCATGTAATCTATTTTTTCAAGAGATTAGACTCGCCCATTTTGTATGGAAATATGTCCTCAAAAAATATTGCATTTATATATTTTATAATAGTATTGACATGTATATCGCTTACTTCAGAATGAAAAACTAAGAATCTATAAGCTGAACTATTAGATGCAAAACCAATAAAAACATAATCTATAGTTTTAGGCCCTAATTTAGTTTTCTTTGGCAATGAGACTTGTACTTTTACCAGGCAAACCCACATTTTAAGCAATTTAAACGTTTGGGTTCTTCCTTTCCATAATTCATATGGTGACTCATTTCTTATTTTAGGTGGAATTCGTTTCAAAATTTTGTTTGCAGTAAGCAAGGCTTCACCCCACAAATTGTGTGGAAGCCCGAGCTATTCAACATGGAATTGATCATGTCTTTAAAAGTCCTATTTTTCCGTTCGGTAACACCGTTTTGTTGTGGTGTATAAGGGGCTGTTGTTTTATGAATTATGCCATGTGTGGCACAAAATTCAACAAAGGCATGAGACTCATATTCTCCTTCCCTATCGGACCTTAATACTTTAATTTTCTTGTTAAGTTGATTATCAACTTCTACCTTATATGTCTTAAACATATCCAATGTCTCATCTTTGCTATGAAGTAAATAAACATTGTTTGTACCATACTTGACCAATCCCGAAACTACTGAGCACCAGTCAACGTTATACCGTCAAATACCCAGAAGAGTTTCCCTCCAACCAGGAGGCCAATCATAGCGCAACACGTGTCGATATCAGAAGCCAATCATAGCACGACACATGTCAACATCAGAAGCCAATCACAACACGACACGTGTCAATGTTAGAATGAAACTAGAAACTCTCTTCTATAAATAGAGATCATTCTCTCACAATATTTCCTAATGTCATTTGTACTAAATCATTCACTTGTACTCACTAAAGAAGTGCTTGAACCTATGTACTTGTGTAAACCCTCACAATTAATGAGAACTCCTCTACTTCGTGGACGTAGCCAATCTAGGTGAACCACATACATCTTGTGTTTGCTTCTCTGTTTCTATCCATTTACATACTTATCCACACTAATGACCGGAGCAATCTAGCGAAGGATACAAACTTAACAATTTATGTTGTACCAAAGTCCTCGCTGATTTTGTGCATCAACATTTGGCGCCGTCTGTGGGAACGACACTTATTCCCAATCTCTTCAGCTTTGCTAAGCTGGTTTCCACCATTTGTACACTCTTTTTTGACCAGGCACCCCTTTCCAACATGGGAAGCGAAGTAAGCCACAACACACAGAATGACACCCATCTTGTACCTAGTGCGAAGCAACGAAAGAAGAAAGGAAAGAAGGTTGCTCTTCAAGCTAAAGTCGATGAGCTAAAAGCTCATAAAAACAAGATAGCAATGAAGAATGAGGTCATCTAAGAGCAGTATGAGAAGCTCTTTGAGACACTCCACGAAACTAGGCATACTCAAACACGCGAGCTCGTTACCCCTGTGGACATCAACCATCATCTGGGTGCCCCCAACACGGAGGGTCACCTCCATTCGACATGGGTATCCTTGATGAGGAATGAGCTAATCATCAAAACATTGATCAATATGAGACTTCTCTTAACCAAGATACTTCGACCCGAAGTAGAAGAAGTGGACGAAGACCTCTCATTGCAGAAGGGTTGGAAGGATCGAAAGCCATTTATCATGATTGCCGAGACTTCCTAAAGCAACGTCCAGAGAATCCCCTCCACATATGCTTGAAGATCAATGACCCAAGGGTTTCTGAAAAACTCGGTCCCCTCTCACGACCCAGGCCAACTGCCAATCTAGGGAAGAAACGACAGGTCCCAGAGGAACATGAAGGTACGGGGGACTCTGAGGTATTCCGACAGAATTGCCCTAGAAGTCAGTACGGCGAGTCCAAGAAAAAACCACACGCCCTTGCTTAAACTTTCCTACTTCTAAGAGGCGATGGAGACTTACAAAAGAAAATTCCAGTGGTACATGACTCCACTCAGAACCCTCCTGTCCTACAGCTTCTTGAGCAAGTAAACAAGTTAAAGGCCGAACGTCAGGCCAAGATACCTGACTGGAACCAACCTAGGCCTGGCCCTCTCACAAGAAGGATTATCGACACCCCCTTCAAACGAAGACAAAACAAAAGCTTAGTTTACAACTCTATACTGGAATGGAGGACCCAATAGAACACCTTAACCTCTTTGAGTCCACCATGGCATATCAGATGCATATCGACAAAGAGCGATGTCTTCTCTTCCCCTCCACCCTCTCTGGTGTCGTTCTAAACTGGTATTGCCGTCTTCCACCTGAGACAGTAAACTCATTTGAGGAATTGAGAAAACTGTTTGTCTCTCAACATATCTTCCAGACCGATCGCTTGCATTCTACAGATGACTTGTACATTATTCACTAGAAGTCGGACGAGTCACTACAAGAGTATGCCGGTCGCTTCAGCCATAAGTATTCTCGTTGCACTGAGGCAGATGACAAGACTGCCCTCAAAGCCTTCACGGCAGGCCTACATGATTGTTTCTTCAAGTACATGATCAATGCCAACACTTGGTAGACTTACTCTGAGGTGATGACACATGCTTACAACTACGCATTCGCAGAAGCAAGGACATACCAAAGGAACCTCCATATGGTTAACCCTAATCAACAAGTGGGAAGTGGAAGTCAAGTTCTACCAAGTGAAGAGATCTTGGCAATTCAAACACCTATTGCATCATTTCCTGCCTTATTTAGCTACTCGCTCAGTCACCAAACGTATCTGTCTCTTGGTAAGAGGAATTATTTTTACTCTCAGCAAGCCCATTACAACAAGAGGGATAAAAGTTCGTATCAAGACAATCAGGGGTGAACATACCGTCGACTATTATGACTATGGGGCCAAGCCTCATTCTTTCAAAATGGAGGACTAGGTACTGAAGGAAATGCTATTATATGAAGGCATACACATTATAAATGTTTTAACTCTCAACCGCTTGAGATCTTTTGTCACACAAGCCATTCGGCAAATATTTAAAGAAGAGGGAATTCAGATAACTTCTTCTGAGTCTTTTGCGTTCCTAGCACTGGAACACTTAGTCTACGCTGACCTACCCTTATACTCCAACTCAGAGATTCAACATGCGTACTTTGACACAAAGTATGTGATACTAAGTGTTACAACCAACATGGTTCACATATAAAAAACATGGATCCCTTTTGCATAGCAAAAATTCATAAGCATCACTCATATCAATTAACATAAACATCATAAATTCTAACACATTCATACATAAACATCATACATTCCAACACATTCATACATAAACATCATACATTTCAACACATCCATACATAAGCCAAATGTGCTTCGAAAGGGTTTAACATACTTTATGTCTTCGACACTTGCTACAATGTGCCTCGACACCTTGCCCTTATTCTCACCAACCAGGTGATGAAATGTGAAGAAGGAACTCATCTTCATGCCACCAACCAGATGATGAAATGTACAACTCGTACTCTAATATCATTTCGCAACTTGCCACTCATGCCACCAACCAGGTGAAAAAAGAACTCATTTTCATGCCACCAACCAGGTGATGAAATGTACAACCCGTACTTTAATATCATTTGGCAACTTGCCATTCATGCCACCAACTAGGTGAAGAAGGAACTCATCTTCGTGCCACCAACCAGGTGATGAAATGTACAACCCGTACTCTCCTTCATGCCACCAACCAGGTGATGAAATGTACAACCAATACTCTAATATCATTTGACAACTTGCCACTCATGCCACCAACCAGGTGAAGAAGGAACTCATCTTCATGCCACCAACCAGGTGATGAAATGTACAACCCGTACTTTCCTTCATGCCACCAACCAGATGATGAAATGTACAACCCGTACTCTAATATCATTTGGCAACTTGCCATTCATGCCACCAACCAGATGAAGAAGGAACTCATCCTCATGCCACCAACCAGGTGATGAAATGTGATGAAAGAACTCACATTCGTACTACCAACCAAGTGATGAAAGCAACTCACCATTCATTCCACCTACCAGAAGATGAGTGGTACAACTTGTACATGTGAACTCCTAGCATTCACAAATAATCAAAAACCCTCAAGCTTGACAACTCAACTAGGGGAGCACTTATGCCCAACAAGAGTTATAGTCACCAACAAAGTCTTATTGTAAGCCAACAACTTCAGTGCATGGCATACGAAGATCAAACTATTCAGCCCTCTTGCATCTGCTTCAAACATTTCCTCTCTGTAACAATGCAAACAATACAACTCATAGAAAGCTTCACACTCTTGATCAAGACAGTGTGAAGCAAAACCAATCTATTGTGCCAACAAGAGCTTCATCAATGGAGGGCAACCATAATTCTCAAAAGCTTCACATACTCTTGATCAAGACAGTGTGAAGCAAAACCAATTTATGGTGCCAACAAGAGCTTCATCAAAGGAGTTCCAACCATAATTCTCAAAAGCTTCACACACTCTTGATTAAGATAGTGTGAAGCAAAACCAATTTATGGTACCAACAAGAGCTTCATCAATGGAAGGCAACCATAATTCTCAAAAGCTTCACACACTCTTGATCAATACAGTGTGAAGCAAAACCAATTTATGGTGCCAACAAGAGCTTCATCAAAAGAGTTCAACCACAATTCTCAAAAGCTTCACACATTCTTGATCAAGACAGTGTGAAGCAAAACCAATTTATGGTGCCAATAAGAGCTTCATCAATGGAGGGCAACCACAATTCTCAAAAGCTTCACACACTTTTGATCAAGACAGTGTGAAGCAAAACCAATTTATGGTGCCAACAAAAGCTTCATCAAAGGAGTTCAACCATAATTCTCAAAAGCTTCACACACTCTTGATCAAGATAGTGTGAAGTAAAACCAATTTATGATGCCAATAAAAGCTTCATCAATGGAGGGCAACTGCATTTCTTAAACCTTCGAAGCAAATTCAAGACTGTTCAAAGAAAATTCAATTTATATGGTTCATCCAAACCTTCGACTACTACAAGGTTTGGCTTGCATCACAATTTCTTGCTTAATAGTGTGGAAGCAAAATTTGTATATGTTGTCTATCCCACATTTTCAAATTTCTAGTATCCCAAAAAAAAAAAAAAGAAATTCAAAACGCTTCATCAATGGAGGACAACTACAAATTCTCAAAAGCTTCACACTATCTTGATCAAGATAGTGTGAAGCAAAATCAATTCATGGTACCCAACAAAAGCTTCACCCATAAAAGCTTCATCAACAAAAGCTTGAACTCCAAAGCTTCACCAACAAAAGCTTCATCAATGGAGGACAACTACAAATTCTCAAAAGCTTCACACTATCTTGATCAAGATAGTGTGAAGCAAAATCAATTCATGGTACCCAACAAAAGCTTCAACTCCAAGGTTTCACCTACAAAGCTTCAACTCCAAAGCTTCACCTACAAAAGCTTCACCCACCACGAAAGCTTCACCCATAAAAGCTTCACCAACAAAAGCTTCACCCACAAAAGCTTCCCCCACCACAAAAGCTTCCCCCACAAAAGCTTCACCCAACAAAGCTTCACCCACCACAAAAGCTTCACCTACAAAGTTTCAACAAAAAAGTTTCACCTACAAAAGCTTCACACTATCTTGATCAAGATAGTGTGAAGCAATATCAATTCATGGTACCCAACAAAGTTTCAACCTCAAAGCTTCACCTACAAAGCTTCAACACCAAAGCTTCACCTACAAAACTTTAATATATATATATATTTTTTTTTTTTTTCGAAAATTCGAAAATTCAAAAATTCAAAAATTCGAAAATTCGAAAAGAAAAAAAAAATTGCCTAGGCCTCCTCTTCTTTGAGCCCAACAACTTTCATAACAAATATGTATGAAGAAAGAGTTTATGGCTACCACTTAGAAAGGAAATGCCTCATTCGTTAACTCCCTCGACCGGAGACTTGGGGGACTCCTACCATGTGCTACTGTATCTTGATACTCGGAAGTCTCACGACCACTCAGTGACTTAGATTTTTCAAGTCTCCAAACGAGAAGTTTTCCTCACTCGGGAAATTAAGGGAGCACTACCTCAACCTATATGCTTTACTTACAAAGCTTCAACATACAAGCTTCAACAAAAAGAAAAATTCAGAGAACTTAGTGAAGAAGGCCTTGGTGTATTTAATAGAATACGTTGAAATGAAGCAAAGCTTGTTTATTGATATCTCCGATAAGTTACAATTATGTACATATACATGAATCAAAATAAACAAACAAGAGGGAGCCTTCACAAAAGTTGCTCAGGAGAAGTCTCAGCAGTCGGCAGAGCCCCAGAAAGAGGAGGCACCAGAGGGTGATTATTCGAAGCCTCAGTACTAGGCAGAACCCCAGAATGACGAGGCACCAAAGGTTGATCATTTGGAGCTTCATTACGCGGTACAGCCCCAGAAGACAAAGGCAATAAATGTCTTTGGAACAAACCCACAAACCTCTGATGATCAAGTAAAATCTGACCATCAGATTCCTGCAGCTGGTCGAGTTTCCTCTTCATGTTTGTAGCATAGTCATGTGCGAGCATGTGCAACTATTTATTCTCATGCTTAAGCCATCTGATCTCCTGTTTGAGACTTATCACTTTAGCCATCAATGATTCAACTTGGCGGGTTCGAGCAAATAGGCGTTGGGCCATATTATACCCGGAACCTGCACACTGAACACTGAGAGCCAGAGAATCCTTAACAGCCAACTCATCAGACCGTTTGGAAAGTAGTCTGTTATCTTTGGGAGTGAGAATGTTCCTGGCCATCACCGCAGCAGTCATATCATTCTTAATCACAGAGTCCCCAACGGTAAGAGGACCAGTAGGGGATAAGAAGGATGGGCGCCATATGTTGTCTTGAGAAGGCATGGCTGCCTCTTCACCAAAGTTCAAGTCAAAACGACGGTCGGATGGGCCTGACATTCTCAGAAATGATGAAGGAGAAATGAGGTGCAATAAATCTCTGAAGTAAGGGGAAAATTCCTACAAGCAATAACTCTTTGAATGTACTTCTTGTACACAATTGGTGCCCTTATAAAAGAAAGGGCAACAGGGCCGTTGGTTCAAAAATTCAAGAGACACCACTCTCCGAATTCCGAAAAGGCACCACTTTCCACACGCAACATCAGCTCCTCGGGTACCACAGATAACTTTGCCAAAGATATCTGACAAAGTTTAGACACATAAATTTTGAAGGTCCAGCTACGCTACTATTACCCACAAGGGTAAAGGAACAACACCACTGCTTGATAACTAGAAAGTCTCAATGTGTGTCAACCTCCGTGATCCGTGGCAAGGCAAATTGGCAAAAATACCCAACCTTTACTCATATTCAAGAAAACACTCCCAACAAGATTGTTTGCTCAAAAATCGAAGAGGCACAGCTCTCCGAATCTCGAGAGCCAGTCTCCCAACAAGATTACTTTCTCAAAAATTGAAGAGACACTGCTCTCCGAATCTCAAGAGTCAGACTCCCAACATGATTGCTTTCTTAAAAATCGAAGAGGCACCGCTCTTTGAATCTCGAGAGCCAGACTTCCAACATGATTACGTGCTCAAAAATTGAAGAGGCACCGCCCTCCGAATCTCGAGAGCCAAACTCCCAATAGGATTACTTTCTAAAAAATCAAAGAGACAATGCTCTCCGAATCTCAAGAGTCAGACTCCCAACAAGATTGCTTTCTAAAAAAATCGAAGAGGCACCGTTCTCTGAATCACTAGAGCCAGATCCCCAATAGGATTGCTTGTTCGAAAATCGAAGAGGCACCGCTATCTGAACTTCGAGAGCCAGATTTCTTTAGATAAAGCTTGTCTGCAATCTTCACACGCAACATCAGCTTTCCAGATAGCACAAACCACTTTTTCAAAGTGCTTTAACAAAGTTAAAACACGTGAAGCTTGCAACTCTCACAGCCAGGTAGACTCATATATATGTCGACCTCCATCCTCCACAGCCAGGCAGACCTGCAAATAAAAAAAAATGCTCAACTTTTCTTCACGTCCGAGAGGGCATTCTCAGCAAAGTCTCTCGAAATACTCAGCTTCTTTTCCTCCCGATAATACCTCTGCAAACAAGCCACACTAGAGCAAGAATATCTCATATCATCAGGGTTAAAAGCAAGGGTATCCCATATCATGTTTTTTCCCTGTCTTTTCCTTTCGCCTTGTTCTTACCTACAAGACAAGGAGAAAGAGAGCAATCAGTCAGCACTTGGAATCAAGCTTCCTGTCAAGAACTGACTGCCTGGAACCTCTTGCCTGATTACTTACCTGGCATTGCTCTCGAGTACTCATCTTCAACATCTTATGCTTCCAGAGAAGATACCACATCTTCCTGAGGAACAGATAGGGCAAGTGAGAAGGATACAAGAAAGCATATGGAGACAAGTGTAACAGAACACGTGCCGATACATCCACTACTTTGTCAACAGTAAAAGTATCCTATATCATCAGGGTTGAACGTACTCTAGATTTGATGGACTTGTTTTGACCCTCAAATTCTTGAGTTGGCCTTATACCTTGGAAGAAACTAGAAAACCCTCCAGCCTAGTTCAAGAATAAGCCTGTGGAAAGTTACTTCTTCAAAAGCAAAAGTATCTCATATCATCTCTTCTCCATTTGCTTCTCCTTATCCTTGTTGTTGTTTACGACACAAGGAGAATGAGAACAATTAACTGGAAGCCGAAGTCGAACCTCCAATCCAGGTTGCTTGCTTGGAAGTCTAATTGCTTACCTTGTCTGTTACCTCATTCGACAAATCTCCTAGCTCGGCGACTTGGGAGACTCCTACTATAGGGTTTGTATCGCACTTGACCAAGCCATAAATTACAAGTAAGCTTCAAGTGAAATTGATACATTACCTTGTGCATCTTCATCGGTTAAAGATACCACCCCTGGATGGAGGAAAAGTACTTCCAGAGAAGATGCCACATCTACATATGAGACAGATAAGGCAAGTGAAAATGATACCACACTTCAGTATTTAGAAGTTTCGTGATTACTCAATGGCTTGGATCTTGCAAGTCCCCAACCGAGGAGCTTCCCTCACTCGGGAACTTAGGGGAGCACTGTTTGTACCATACTTGACCAATCCCGAAACTACTGAGCACCAGTCAACGTTATATCGTCAAGGACCCAGAAGAGTTTCCCTCAAACCAGGAGGCCAATCACAGTGCGACACATGTCGACATCCGAAGCCAATCATAGCGCGACATGTGTCAACATCAGAAGCCAATCACAACACGACACGTGTCAATATCAGAATGAAACTAGAAACTCTCTTCTATAAATAGAGATCATTCTCTCACAATATTTCCTAATGTCATTTGTACTAAATCATTCACTTGTACTCACAAAAGAAGTGCTTGAACCTATGTACTTGTGTAAACCCTTCACAATTAATGAGAACTCATCTACTCCGTGGATGTAGCCAATCTGGGTGAACCACGTAAATCTTGTATTTGCTTCCCTGTCTCTATCCATTTACATACTTATCCACACTAATGACTGGAGTAATCTAGCGAATGTCACAAACTTAACAATTTCTGTTGTACCAAAGTCCTCGCTGATTTTGTGCATCAACAAACATAAAAATACTTACTGAAATCATCTATAAATGTTACATAATAGTTCTTTCCACCACGAGTTGGATATGATCTAAAATCATACAAGTCACTATGAATTAAATCTAATAAATCATTGGATTTTTCATGCACTAATTTAAAGTTTTGACTTGCAAATTTCAATTTTGTACAAGTCTCACATTTAACATTATCTAAATAATCAAGCTTGGGCAGCAAACCTAAATTGTGCATTCTAAAAAAGAATGAAAATTTACATGTCCTAGCCTAGAGTGCCATAAATTAGATGAATCAATTTTTCATTCATAGCATTAGCAAGTACATTCAGTTTGAATAATCCACCAGCAAGGTTTCCTACAAACATTCCCCCTTTAGTGAATACAAACTTATTGGACTAAAAAACTAGTTTGAATCCCTTATTACTAAGGATAGGACCATAAACAAGATTCTTCCTTATATCGGGGACATGCAGCACATCAAGGAAGGTTAATTCCTTTCTAGAAGTGAATTTCAGAACACATTTCCCTATTTCAGCCACAACAGATGCATACACATTTCCCATAAACAGATGCTCATTTCCCTCGACTTTCTAGTACGAAGAGAACATATTTCTGTCACCACATACATGGCTAGTCACACCGGTATATATCTACTAATCAGCGTGGTCAGATACAAGGTTGATCTTAGAAATCATTGCATCTAGGACTTCCAATCATTTTCAATCAGGTTTGTGCGGTTGCTGTTGCCTTGATTTCCAGGACCTTAATCCCTTCGATGGCGACATTTTTGAGCCCTATGCCCTTGCTTTCCACAAACCTAGCAACTTCCCTTGATTTTCTTGAAGTCTTTCCCTTTCAGACCAGGGACAAAGTTCTTTTCCTTCTTCTTAGTTTTCTGGAATTTCGGCCTTTGCTTCGATGAACTTCCTTCAACAACATTCGCCTTGGCTTCCATACTCGAAACCATGCCTTTCTCATTCTTTTTGTTATCTTCCTCAATTCTCAGCCTTACAATGAGATCCTCGAGGGTCATTTCCTTACGTTTGTGCTTGAGATAATTCTTGAACCCCTTCCAAGAAGGTGGCAATTTCTCTATAAAGACGCCACCTGAAAAGACTCATTTATCACCATCCCTTCAACATGAATGTCATGGATGATTTTCTGGAGATCTTCAGTTTAAGAGACAACGGACTTGGAATCCACCATTTTGTAGTCCAAAAATTTGCCCATGACAAATTTTTTTGAACCAGCATCCTCTTTTTTATATTTTTTCTTAAGTGATTCCCAAAGTTCATTGGCTGTTTTGCACACCACATAGACATCATAGAACGAATCATCTAATGCATTGAGAATATAATTTCTGCATAGGAAATCATTATGATTCTAGAGTTTATAGCTGTCAAAGTTTATGCAGGAATATTATCTCCTTTTGCACTAGGCACAGTCTTGAGCATAACATTAGCCAAATTCAGAGTTGTCAAATAAAACAGCATTTTCTGATGCCACCTTTTGAAGTCTCCGCCCTTAACTTCCTCAGGCTTTTCAAAATGAGGTTTAGTTCCTGATTGTTTCATACTGTTCGAAGATTGTTGGAGAACAATTCAGAAATAAATAAAAATAACAGAACTTGAAAACTAAATTCTTTATTAACAAAAAATACTTGCTATGCAGAATGAAATAACAAAAATAATACAAGAATTAAATGATACTAACTTGATTGAATCACAAATAGAGGCTAGCGCTTAAGCTATATCTTTCGAACAATATTTCCGTCCCACTCTTGTGCTTGTGTTTTTACGACGTTTGCTCGATCAGGATACAATTATCTACTCTTATGCTTGTGTTTTTACGACGTTTTACGACGTTTGCTCGATCAAGATACAATTAATTCTATAACCCGCACTGGATTATAGAATTTTGGCGAATTATTTTGTGTGTTTACTCTCTGGAAATTTTGTACGGAAGAGAAGTAGGAAGAAAAGATGAAAATACTGGAAACTAAGATTGTGAATATATAGGTTGTTTCACACCCTTTCAAACTAAGATTGTGAATATATAGGTTGTAAATATATAGGTTGTTTCACACCCTTTCAAACTAAGATTGTGAATATATAGGTTGTTTCACACCCTTTCAAATACCTGTTGAACGTATTAGGCCCCAAGTGCCCCAATTGATTAATTAATATTAATTGTATTAGGCTATATTATACAAGCCTAATCCACATAACCATAAAGCCCAAGCCTTCCATTCATTTCCAAATGGTCCAAATCCTAATTAACAGAAAAAAGGACTAGACCTATATAAAGACCATTGGGAAGTAAATGTTCCCGGATGTGGGACACTAAAAATCTCAAAACTCCAACAAGTGGGGCATTCAGTGCCCATTACCCCCAACGACTTTTTTTTCAAAGTAATTCCCTTTGTTAATTTCTTATAACAAGTTCAATAAAAGAGATACTTTGTAGATGACTTTCAGTATTTTTTTTGGCCGGCCTACTACACTTCAGGCTTATCTTAAGTAATTCTCTTCTTTGTAGCACAATTCTTTACTCTTATATTTTCTTCTGTCTCGATTGTCTACCTATCTTCTTCTCAAACTTAAGATAAATCTCAATTAAACACAATACCCAAGCTAAATTCTTATGATTTGTCTTAGCCTGAACTCTCTTCTTAAACCTTGTAAGAACTAAGAAAAAACATACAAGTTGTTATTAAAAAAAATAAAAATAAAAATAAAAAATCATTTATTGATGGAAAAAATTTGTCGGGCCAAATACCATTTTGTCGCCTATAATTTTGCCCGACAATTCTTTTGGGCAAAGTTCATAGCGAAAATTGTAGCTCAAGTATTTGCCCAAAAAAAATATAAGCTTTTCGTTTGGGCAAGGATTATTGACCGAACTAAGTTGACGAATGCAGCTTGCTTTGACGATACCTTTTCCTCGAGTATCTAGAAATAAAATAATTATACAAAATTTCGCGTGACAAACATATTCATCGAGCAAAGACTTTAAATATTTTTTAAAATTTTGTAATTAAAACAATATTTCATTTAACTAATTACAATATTTTCATTTAACTAATTTATTTAATTCTAATTATATTAAGTTTGCTTTAAGCCATACAAGGACTTATGTAATCGACAAACATGTGTGGGGTTATTAGGATCACTAAAGCAAGGTGGTTGTGACATATAAACTTCCTCTTGAAGAATGCCATGAAGAAAGGCATTCTTCACATCAAGTTGATGCAGAGACCAACCAAAATTTGTTGCCAAAGCTAGGACCAACCTCACTATAGTAGGTTTAACAACAGGGCTAAAGGTTTCCCCATAGTCAATGCCTTCTTATTGATTGAACCCTTTGGCAACAAGTCTTGCCTTATACTTGGAAATAGACCCATCAGCATGTTTCTTGAGTTTAAACACCCACTTGCAACCTACCAAGTTCTTGTTTGTAGGCAAGGGAACCAAAGACCAAGTGTTTTGAACTTTAAGAGCATGCAACTCTTCTTCCATAGCAAACAACCACAAAGAAGACTTGAGAGCTGACTTATATGTAGCCGATTCAGTCTGAGACAAATCTACTGGTAAAGTATCTTGAACAATTGAAAGATAAACTTTCTTCTTTGAAATACCACTCTTAGCTCTTGTTTGCATAGAGTGAGTATTCATAGGAGGAATGGGAAGAATAACCTGCAGATTATCAGGTTGAAACTCATGCTGAATCTCAATACTAGTCTCACAATTATTCTCAAAAGTAGACTCACTATATGGCTCTGAATATGTCCCAGATGGTATCTTAGGAGCCACAGGGGATTGTTGATCTGTTGATGCAGTAATGGATTGTAAGGAAGCACTGTGGGAACCACTGTGATGATCAGAGCTGGATGACACAGTATTAGACAGAGTAATGGTCCTAGGTAATGGGATTGTAACCAAATGATTCTTCCTATTAATGGATATAGAAGGAGATGAGGAGATAAAGACAGGTTTAGAAGTAGGATTGGTGGAGACATGATGTTTTAAAGATAAAATGGAATATGGAAATTCAGACTCATCAAACACTACATGCCTGGAAATGTAATATTTTTCATGAAGAATGTCATAACAAATGAACCCCTTGTATTTTGAAGCATAGCCTAAGAAAAGACATTTTGTAGTTTTGGGTTGTAACTTGGTGCTGTTGTAGGGCTTTAACAATGGAAAAACTGAACACCCAAAAATCCTGAGATGATTAATATCTGGAACAGCTTTAAATAATAGTTCAAATGGAGATTTTTGGTGAAGGGTAGATGATGGCATTCTATTAATAAGGTACACAGCAATTTGGCATGCAAATGACCAAAAATTGGAGGTAAGACAACTGTTTCTAACAAGGTGATAGTTGTTTCAATAATATGCCTATGTTTTCTCTCTGCTAAACCGTTTTGCTCAGGAGTATAAGGGTATGACAATTGATGTGTGAGGATCGGAGATCAAGAAATACCAAAGAGCGACCGTTTTCGTTACCTAGGATCTATCTTGCAAAAGAACGGAGAATTAGATGGAGATCTCAACCATAGAATACAAGCTGGATGGATGAAGTGGAAGAGTGCATCCGGCGTGTTATGTGACCGTCGTATGCCACTGAAGCTCAAGGGAAAATTTTATAGGACGGCAATAAGGCCGGCGATGCTGTATGGCACAGAATGTTGGGCGGTGAAACATCAACACGTACACAAAATGGGTGTAGCGGAGATGAGGATGCTTCGTTGGATGTGTAGGCACACGAGAAAGGATAAGATTAGGAATGAGGATATCCGGGGTAAAGTAGGAGTAGCCGAAATTGAAGGAAAGATGAGAGAAAATCGGTTACGGTGGTTTGGACATGTGCAAAGAAGGCCTACTGACGCTCCGATTAGAAGATGCGACTATGGGACAGAGGTTCAGGGCCGAAGGGGTAGAGGAAGACCTAGGAAAACTTTGGAAGAGACTCTAAGAAAAGACTTAGAGTACTTGGATCTAACGAAGGACATGACACAGGATCGAGCACAATGGCGTTCTAAGATTCATATAGCCGATCCCACTCAGTGACTTGGATTTTCCAAGTCTCCAACCGAGAAGTTTTCCTCACTCGGAAAATTAAGGGAACACTACCCCAACCTACATGCTCCACTCAGAAAGCTCCAACATACAAGCTTCAACAAAAGAAAATTCAAAGAACTTAGCGAAGAAGGCTTTGGTGTTTTTAACACAGTACGTTGAAATGAAGGAAAGCTTATTTATTGATATCCCCAATAAGTTACAAATATGTACATATACATGAGTCAAAATAAACACACAAGAGGGAGCCTTCATAAAGGTTGCTTAGGAGAAGTCTCAGCAGTCGGTAGAGCCCCAGAAAGAGAAGGCACCGGAGGGGGATCATTTGGAGCCTCAGTACTGGACAGAACCCTAGAAGGAGGAGGCATCAGAGGTTGATCATTTGGAGCTTCATTACGCGGTACAGCCCCAGAAGACGAAGGCAATAAATGCCTTTGGAACAAACCCACAAATCTCTGATGATCAAGTAAAACCTGACCATCAGTTTCCTTCATCTGGTCAAGCTTCCTCTTCATGTTTGTAGCATAGTCATGTGCGAGCCGGTGCAACTGTTTATTCTCATGCTTGAGCCCTCTAATCTCCTGTTTGAGACTCATCACTTCAGCCGCCAATGATTCAACTTGGCGGGTTCGAGCAAATAGGCGTTGGGCCATATTAGACACAGAACCTGCACACTGAACACTGAGAGCCAGCGAATCCTTAACAGCTAACTCATCAGACCGTTTGGAAAGTAGTCTGTTATCTTTGGGAGTGAGAAGGTTCCTGGACACCACCGCAGCGGTCATATCATTCTTCATCACGGAATCCCCAACGGTAAGAGGACCAGTAGGGGAGACGAAGGATGGGCGCCATATGTTGTCTGGAGAAGGCGGGGCTGCCTCTTCAACAAGGTTCAAGTCAAAACGACGGTCGGAGGGGCCAGACATTTTCAAAGTTGTTGAAGAGAGAAGAGGTCGGACAAATCAAGATCTTAGAAGTGCAAGAATGAAGCTTCTACTGGTGGAGATTCAAGTGTGCTTTGGAACTTAATGCCAGCCCCTATAAAAATCTGCACTCGACGGAGCTTCAGAAATCGAAGAGGCGCCTGCTCAGAAATCGAAGAGGCATTTGCTTTCTCAAAAGCTGGGCTGCTTAGAGATCACGAGGGTTGATCTCAGAAATCGAAGAGGCGTTTGCTTTCTCAAAAGTTGGGCTGCTCAAAGACCACGAAGGCCGATCTCAGAAATCGAAGAGGCGCTCGCTTTCTCAAAAGCTGGGCTACCCAGAGACCACGAGGGCCGATCTCAGAAATCGAAGAGGCACCTACTTTTCCAGCCTTGTCAGCACCTGTCACACGCACACTCAGCTTTGCGGAAATTATGGGCATTCTGTCGAAGACTTCTGGGGAAGTAGAAAACACATGAATCTTACTGTTCAATCACCCACTTCCCACACGCAACAATAGCTCATGGGTACCACAGATAACTTTGCCAAAGTTGAGCACGTGAAGCTTGCAGCTCCCACTACATCGCTCTGACCAAGAAGGGTAAAAGAATAGCAAAGAAACAGCACTAACAAAGTTTAGACCCATAAATTTTGAAGGTCTAGCTACCATATTATTACCCACAAGGGTAAAGGAACAGTACCACTGCTGGATAATTGGAAAGTCCCTGTGTGTCAACCTCTGTGCTTCGTGGCAAGGTAGACTAGCAAACATGCCCAACCTTTACTCACATTCGAGAAAACACTCCCAATAAGATTGCTTGCTCCAAAATCGAAGAGGCACCGTCCTCCGAATCTCGAGAGCCAGACTCCCAACATGACTACTTTCTTAAAAATCGAAGAGAGGGTAAAGGAACAGTACCATTGCTGGATAATTGGAAAGTCCCTGTGTGTCAACCTCTGTGCTTCGTGGCAAGGTAGACTAGCAAACATGCCCAACCTTTACGCACATTCGAGAAAACACTCCCAACAAGATTGCTTGCTCCAAAATCGAAGAGGCACCGCCCTCCGAATCTCGAGAGCCAGACTCCCAACATGATTACTTTCTCAAAAATCGAAGAGACTGCTCCCCGAATCTTCGAGAGCCAGACCCCCAGCATGATTGCTTTCTCAAAAATCGATGAGGCATCGTTCTCCGAATCAATCGAAGAGGCGCTCGCTTTCTCAAAAGCTGGGCTGCTCAGAGACCACGAGGGTCGATCTCAGAAATCGAAGAGGCACCTACTTTTCTAGCCTTGTCAGCACCTGTCACACGCACACTCAGCTTAGCAGAAATTATGGGCATTCTGTCGAAGACTTCTGGTGAAGTAGAAAGCACATGAATCTTACTGTTCAATCACCCACTTCCCACACGCAACAATAGCTCATGGGTACCACAGATAACTTTGCCAAAGTTCTCTGCCAAAGTTGAGCACGTGAAGCTTGCAGCTCCCACTACATCGCTCTGACCAAGAAAGGTAAAAGAATAGCAAAGAAACAGCACTAACAAAGTTTAAACACATAAATTTTGAAGGTCTAGCTACTATATTATTACCCACAAGGGTAAAGGAACAGTACCACTGCTGGATAATTGGAAAGTCCCTGTGTGTCAACCTCTGTGCTTCGTGGCAAGGTAGACTAGCAAACATGCCCAACCTTTACTCACATTCGAGAAAACACTCCCAACAAGATTGCTTGCTCCAAAATCGAAGAGACACCTTCCTCCGAATCTCGAGAGCCAGACTCCCAACATGACTACTTTCTCAAAATCGAAGAGAGGGTAAAGGAACAGTACCATTGCTGGATAATTGGAAAGTCCCTGTGTCAACCTTTGTGCTTCGTGGCAAGGTAGACTAGCAAACATGCCCAACCTTTACTCACATTCGAGACAACACTCCCAACAAGATTGCTTGCTCCAAAATCGAAGAGGCACCGCCCTCCGAATCTCGAGAGCCAGACTCCCAACATGATTACTTTCTCAAAAATCGAAGAGACACTGCTCTCCGAATCTCGAGAGCCAGACCCCCAGCATGATTGCTTTCTCAAAAATCGAAGAGGCATCGTTCTCCGAATCTCGAGAGCCAGATACCACAGACCACTTTTTTCAAAGTGCTCTGACAGAGTTAAAACATGTGAAACTGGCAGCTCCCACTACCGTGCTATGACCAAGCAGGGTAAAGGAATAGCATTACTACTTGTTGTTAGGGAGACTCCTATATATGTCGACCTCCATCCCCAACGGACAGGCAGACCTGCAAAAATGCTCAACCCTTCATCATATCTGAGAGGGCACTCCCAACGAAGCCTTTCGAAATATTCAGCTTTCTTTCCCCCCGATAATACCTCTGCAAACAAGCTATACTAGAGCAAGAATATCTCATATAATCAGGGTTAAAAGCAAGAGTATCTCATATCATGCTTTTTCCCTGTCTTTTCCTTTGGCCTTGTTTTTACCTGCAAGACAAGGAGAAAGAGAGCAATCAGTCAGCACTTGGAATCAAGCTTCCAGCCAGGAACTGACTGCCTGGAACCCCTTACCTGATTACTTACCTGGCATTGCTCTCGAGTACTCATCTTCAACATCTTATGTTTCCAGGGAAGATTCCGCATCTGCTTGAGGAACAGATAGGGCAAGTGCGAATGATACAAGGAAACATGTGGAGACAAGCGTAACAGCACACGTGCCGATACATCCATTACTCTGTCAAAAGCAAAAGTATCCCATATCAGCAGGGTGGAACGTACTCTAGATTTGATGGACTTGTTTTGACCCTCAAATTCTCCAGTCGGCCTTATACTCTGGAGGAAACCAGAAAACCCTTCAGCTCAGTTCAAGAATAAGCCTGTGGAAAGTTACTTCTTCAAAAGCAAAAGTATCTCATATCATCTCTTCTCATTTTTCTTCTCTTTATCCTTCATGCTGCTGCAAGATGGGGAGAAGGTGAACAATCAGTCGGAGCTCTGATTGCTTACCTTGTCTGTCACATCTTTCAGCAGACCCCCTAGCTCGGCGACTTGGGGACTCCTACTACATGGTTTGTATCGCGCTTGACCAAGCCTGAAACTACAAGTAAGCTTCAAGTGAAATTGATACATTACCTTGTGCATCTCCACCAGTTAAAGATACCACCCCTGGATGGAGGAAGAGTACTTCCAGAGAAGATGCCACATCTACCTATGAGACAGATAAGGCAAGTCAAGACGACACCACACTCCGATACTTAGAAGTTTCGTGATTACGAGATCATTCTCCCATAATATTTCCTAATGTCATTTGTAATAAATCATTCACTTGTACTCACTAAAGGAGAGCTTGAACCTATGTACTTGTGTAAACCCTTCACAATTAATGAGAACTCTTCTATTCCGTGGACGTAGCCAATCTGGGTGAACCACGTACATCTTGTGTTTGCTTTCCTATCTCTATCCATTTATATTCTTATCCACACTAATGACCGGAGCAATCTAGCGAAGATCACAAAAAGCGACCGTTTTCGCTACCTAGGATCTATCTTGCAAGAGAACGGAGAATTAGATGGAGATCTCAACCATAGAATACGAGCTGGATGGATGAAGTGTAAGAGTGCATCCGGCGTGTTGTGTGACCGTCGTAGGCCACTGAAGCTCAAGGGAAAATTTTATAGGACGGCAATAAGGCCAGCGATGTTGTATGGCACAGAATGTTGGGCGGTGAAGCATCAACACGTACACAAAATGGGTGTAGCGGAGATGAGGATGCTTCGTGGGATGTGTGGGCACACGAGAAATGATAAGATTGGGAATGAGGATATCCGAGGTAAAGTAGGAGTAGCCGAAATTGTAGGAAAGATGAGAGAAAATCGGCTCCGGTGATTTGGACATGTGCAAAGAAGGCCGACTGACGCTCCGGTTCGAAGATGTGACTACGGGACAGAGGTTCAGAGCCGAAGGGGTAGAGGAAGACCTAGGAAAACTTTGGAAGAGACTCTAAGAAAAGACTTAGAGTACTTGGATCTAACGGAGGACATGACACAAAACCGAGCGCAATGGCGTTCTAGGATTCATATAGCCGACCCCACTTAGTGGGAAAAGGCTTTGTTGTTGTTGTTGTTGTTGTTGTTGTTTACTAAGATACTCACCCCCACCATCACTCTGTAAGGTTTTCATTGAAGTGGCAAAATGATTTGAAATATAGTTGTAAAAGCCAACAAATGTGGAGAAGACATCACTTTTATTAATAATATGAAACAGCCAACAATGTCTTGTGCATTCATCAATGAATGTCACATAATACCTAACACCATCTATAAAAGTACAAGGAGAGGGACCCCATACATCACCCCTATACACCACTATGAACTACTTGAAATGGATGAATTGACTTAGACACAGAAGAAACAAATGGCAATTTACAAAACTTGCCTTCCAGACATGTATGACACATCACAGACACTGAATAAGGTAATATAGACTGATGACATTTCTTTAACATGACAGAGACCATGGAATTGGAGGGATGACCTAATCGATTATGCCAAAGGCTAAAAGATACTTGGTGTCCAAGATATTCAGCCCGATACTGTGTAGGTATAGCTTTACGCCTAGCCGGAAGTGGGATGGGGTACAATCTATTACTACAATGTCCTTAAAAGAGGATCCTCCATGTGGCCTTGTCCTGGATCCAAAAGCAAAAAGCATCATATATCAACTAGCAATTATTATCCAGACATAGTTGATGCACAGATAATAGATTCTAAGACAATCTAGGAACATATAAAACGGAATTAAGCTGCAAGGATTTTAATGGAGTATGTAGTGTAGAGGAACCAATATGAGATATTGATAAACCTGCACCACTCGTAGTCTGAATTATTTCATTAGTGGGATATGGGGAAGTAAGTGACATATTACTCATATCAGCAGTCATGTGTGAAGAAGCTCCTGAATCAGTGAGCCAAAACTGTTGAGAAGGAGCACTTGGTTCACTGAACAGAGTATTTGTGACATGCATAGTTGTAGGAGATGAAGATGACATATTTGAGTTCTTAAAATGGCAATATTTAGCACTATGATTCTTTTTCCCTAAATTTGACACCCCTAAAAAACTGCATTATCAGAATTTCGAAACCTGCAGATAGGAGCCAAGTGTCCAAATTTCCCACATATCTGACAAGATGTACCAGAAAGACTCTGTTGCCTTGGTAAAGATGTACCAAGAATTACAGGTGCTTGATTCACAGTATAATTCCTATAGTTAGGCTTAGAGTTCCCAAACCGATTCTGAGAATTGTACTGAAATTTGCCCTTGTTTTTGTTCTTGTTGTAGGTTGGCTTGAAACCAGAAGAGCCTCCATATAAAGTACCATTTGGAGAAGTGTCAGTCTTGGAAGATTCACCATAAGACTTCGAGTCATTATTATTATTTCTGGCAACCATTGCAGACAAGAAGGGAGTAATAGGAACATTTTCAACCATTGTTTCCTCAGCAAGTAATTGAGATCGAAGATCTTTCATGGAAATCGACCCCTAATGATTGACCGTAGGGTATTATACTCAGAGGATAGACCATTCAAGGTTAAAATGACAATATCATCATTATTAAAGTGAACCATAGCAGCAGCAAGATGATCATGAGCTTCTTTAATCCTTTGCAAATACATAGAGATCGAATCGGTACCTTTCTTGATGTTTTGCAATTCCGACTTCATTTGAAAAATCGTGGCCTGAGTAACAATCGAAAACTATTCCTTAAGGCGAACCCACAAATCACAAGCACTAGTACTACCAATTGCACATGAAACAGCAGAAGGAGAGATGGTGGTGGTAAGTAATTGCATCAATGCCCAATCATGCATTTTCCAAACCTTGAATTCATCACTTTCAATTGTTGGAGACACATCGCTTGAAGAAATAGAGGAATCCGCAGAATTGGATACCACAAAGTGAGTCGGACACGAATGCGACCCATTCACAAAACCTATAAGACCATAGCCTTCAAGAAGCAACTCGATCTGAAAATTCCAAGTGAGATAATTGGAATAGTCAAGCTTAACAGTCACAGAAGATGAAACTATTGATATAAGAGACGTTATAGGAGATTGAAGAATTTGCAACTCAGCAGAAGTCACCATTGTAGCAAATCAGGAGAAAAACCCAGATGAAAATTTCTCTGAGAACTTAGAACAAACACTTGGTGTGCAAAGAAGAGAAGACACCCAGTCGAGGAAGTAGAGAACGATCAAGATTCCAAGAAGAAGAGGAACAACCATCAATGGAAGCAGTTGAGCAGAAGCAGAAGAACCAAGATCAGAAACCGTCAAGCACGAAGCTTTTCAGGCGAATGATACTATGTAAACAGAAAGAAGCACAATATTCTTGCACAGAAAGAAAGAATAGTTGTAGAGAGACAAAGTATTTCTTTTATATTGAATGAATTAAGAGTTCTTTCCTTTACAGTTATATGTTGTATATATCTAATTACATTGCTTAGCTACTGAGCTATAATAAGACTCACAAGATCTTGACACTTGTCATAATCTCTACTCAAACAAACTTAACCACCTCACACATATAATATCTATCAACTTCAACCTCTTTCCCTTCTTCTAAGTTCCAGGCCCAATTTTATTTCGTTTTTAGAAAGAAAAAAAATTCGTTTTTTCTTTAAAAAGTGACATTAATACAACTTAGTACTACCGTCTAATGGTATTCTTCTTCACTTATAAGTAAAATCTTAGGTTTGATTCTTGTTAAAGACGAACTTAAACTACATTATTATGGCTGGCTCAATGTGAGGCTTAGCCTACTCCCCCACCCCTTAATGCATATACTATCGTTTGTTAAAAAAAAAACATAAATATGTTTATAACAATAGACAAATTTAATTACCAACGTATAACATATGGGCATATAACTAGTATCATTTGGCGTTTAGAAGAGATTCCAATTTATCGAGTTTAACAAATTAAACAACTCAATTTATTTCTTATAAAATAAATTAGGGCTTATGGCGATTTGAATTGGTTGGTAGAAATGTTGACCTTAATAAGGGGCATGACTTCCAGCTTTTACGATTTGGGTCTGGAAAAAGAAGGCGCATGCCAATGCCATGCAACTAGGTTAGCCACAGTTCCTCTAGGTCTGGCAAACTTGATCCACTGCTTTAAGTGGGAGCTCCCAAGTGGTTTGGTATCTAAAGACTTGGACATGACTGAGATTTGGGGATATGGCTCTCAGAAACCAAACACTTGCTTGTCGAGCCAACTGCTGAGCTACCGCCTACACAACAACCTTCATAGAGGAATGAAATTGAATTCTCTTTTTATTATAGTCGTTTTTTGGGTCAAATTTAATCGACAGGCATGGCAGATGGCTAATTCGCAGTCATTGTATTTTCTTTTCACAAAATGATAGAAAGATAATAGAAACTCCTGAAAAATGAATCAGAAGTAGTGCACCTGAAGGATGAAGATTGAATGCAAAAGTTGTTTGTGAACATTATACAGGATTGCTACGACTCTTAATCCACCCTTTGATCAGCTATGAACATTATACGGTATTAGGTTTTTATTTTTCTTCAAAGTTATATATATCCTCATGGTGATTTGGTTTTTTCACATAGCTATACTGCTATGGTATACTGAATAATTAAAGAACCCATGTTTCACCTCTATTGTTTGACCCAACTTGGCACATTGGATTCCCCTTCGATAGATGATGACTTTTTGATAGCTAAATTAGGTTTCAGTTTTTGTCCACAATTTAAATGTACCTACTACGCCTAATCAAAAGGACAATATACCAAATCTGTCGGAACAGTTGGCTTAGTTGACGCAGCATGAAGCAATCAAAAGGGTTACTAACGTAATCTATTAAAGAATGAGGTCTGGAGTCCACCAAAAATTTGAGAGAAATTCCAAAGGGTTGAAAATGATTAATGATTGAATAATTAGAATTTGTAATCCAATGACTTAAATAAAAGATAGAACCACTCAGAACAACTCAAAAGACGTTGATAATTAAAAACAACATTAATCGAATGATTTTTATTACGAAACTTTAAATTGCATTTTGGAGGCTGAAACGACATCGAATGGCCAAAATCCATCGTATATAATCGCAAAGCAATGTGTTTCAACCGTGGTGTCGTTCCCCTTCCGAAAATGTATCACATGCCCAATTCAGAGCTTGGACGCCAAATCTGCAAATTTCAACTGGGTCATTTTGTCTTTCAGCAGTCCATGTTGAAGAAAGTTAGGGTTCCACCATCAACCAATTGGCAATATGGGGAGTAGCACAACTTCTTATAAACTCATACAAGGTCCCTCCTCCCATCAATGTGGGATTCATTATTCTCAACATGCCTCCTCATGTGTGAAGAATTTTCAAGCTTAACACATGGACAACACAACAGGGTGACGTGGAGCTCATGTGACCATTTGGCTTCCTTTTGTCTTCCGATGGTCCATTATGAAGAAAGTTGGGGTTCCACTATAAAACCAATTGGCAATATGGAGAGTAGTCAAACTTCTTATAAGCCCATGCAAGGTCCCTCCTCCCATCAATGTGGGGCTCATTCTCAACACACCCTCTCATGTGTGGCGAATTTTCAACCCTAACACGTGGACAACACAACAGGGTGACGTGGAGCTCCTGTGGCCATTTGACTTTAGACATGGGACAACCTGTTTTGATACCATGAAGAAAGTTGGGGTTCCATCAGAAAACCAATTGGCAATATAGGAAATAGCCCAACCTCTTATAAGCCCATGCAAGGTCTCTCCTTCCATCAATGTGGTATTCATTCTCAACACACCCATCTTCAATCCATTTAGTTATTTGTTCTACATCATTACTGAACAAAACCATTAACGTTAAGCAAAAAGTTGTCGTCCAGTTAGTGTGTGTATATATATATATACACACACACACACATCAAGCACCTTATTTGAGTCCATGAGAAAATGTTTCATTTCCCTCAAATAGAAAGCTAGAATGACTCCTTCAGCAATAATCATCCTCATACTCTTCCTTACCTTCCTCTAGTATCTCATCCACATACTAACCTTTGGATTCCGAAGGTCGAAACACCAAGGAATACTGCCTTATGGGCCTACGACACTACCAATCATTGTAATCTTCATATGCTAGGCAACTTTCCCTACTGTAACCTCCAACACTTGGCCGAAAAATATGGCCCTATAATGTCCATACACCTAGGCTTCATACCCACCATAGTGGTTTCATCCCCCAAAGCTGCAGATCGCTATTCTTGAAAACCCACGACAGAGTTTTCGCTAACCGCCCCACTCTCGAAGTCTGTGATTACTTATCCTCTAGGCAAAAGGGCATGGCCCTAACTGACTATGGTCCATATTGGCGGCAAGTAAGGAAGCTTTGCACCTAGCAGCTTCTTTGTCGGTAAAAAATTGAGTATTTTTCTCCATTGAGAAGGGAGGAAGTGGGGTTGTTGGTTCAATCGCTTAAGAAGGCCGTAAAGGTAGGTGAGGTGGTGGATATGAGTAATAAAGTTGGTGGGCTAGTAGAGAGCATAATATATATGATGATATTGGGGAGCAAAAATGATGATTTGTTTGATGTCAAGGGAATTGTTGAGGAGATTATGTCTTTGATAGGGTCATTTCATATTGGTGATTATGTGCCTTTCCTTAGTCCATTTGATCTTCAGGTAAAAATATTTCTCTTTAGTCTTTACCAACTTAATTGTTATCCCAAATATTTCTAATGTCGTAGATGAAAGGACTATATATTTACATTGTTCTAAAAAATTTCGTGTAGCGCCGCCTAAGCGCTAGGTGGCTGACCACCGCTCCAATTAATCCCTAGGGTTTAAAAAATTAAGAAAAGGCGCATAAACAAGTCTAGAAGCCCACCTAGACCCGCTTAGGCACCCACTTAGGTCGTGACTCTCACTTTGACGGAAAATATATGACTTTCATTTTGCATTTTATTGTTTTTAATACATTGTAAGTGGTACTTGGATGAACTCTCATTATGTTTCTCAATACAATTAGTGAAGTGTTTGATGTAGTGTCGGACTGAGAATAAAAAACAATAACAAATTCTAATATTATATTATTTAATTCACTATAATTATTATTTTATATTATTAATTCATTTTATTATTATTTTATTCTTACTTTTGTCTATATTTTTCCATTCTAGAAACCTTCCTAGTCCTTTCCTATTTCTTTTCTGTTCATTTCCCTCACCCATCATAATTTTGCTCCGTCCTCTCCCTCTTATTCCTCCCCACTCCCTCTGTTTCTCCCTAAGTTTGTTCATCCTAATCCTTCTTTTTCTTTGTCCCTCTCCCTTTTCATCTCCACCTTTTTCTTCCTATTTTGTCCGTTCATTCCTTTTTTTTTTCTTTCTAATTTTTCTAAGACGCAATTGGCAAATTAGAACCCATATCAGAGTTTGAGTCATATGGGTACACATTGTTCTGCTTCTCTGGCGTCAACGACGATGGTCTGCGATTAGGGAGTTTGGAGTGCATGTGTAATTAGAACGGCTCTTGTGAATGTGTGATTGGACGACTCCTATGCATTTCTGTTGACCCTAGAAACTACAAAGCCTACGTGGCGCGCAGGCCGAGTAATCTATAAGCTAACTACGTCCTTCGATGAGTGCGGGGCGTGCCAACTCGTCGGCCGAGGAGTAAATTTTTTGATGTTGCGTTGGGTGCGCGGCTGACTTCTGCGTCTTGCGATTGCGGCCGAGGAAGGAACACGTCTCGGCCTCTTGGGCTCTCGAACCTGAAGACAAGGTTACTATTTTTACGAAGTTCAATATCAAATCCGGCTTTCAACGTGCCGAATGTAATAACTTGTAACACCTCACTTCGCCGAGAAGGCTGATGAGATGACCTCGACCAATAAAGATTCAGAAATCCTTCTCGACCGAGACTTGGATAGGTAATCAATCGTTCTCGCCGCAGTGCTGTTGATGCCAACGGAAGATACTGCGAGACCGACTGATTCTACGGTGACAGAGCTATCTATGCCGACTTAAGATATCACCGGTTGCTTCCACAGTGCTGTTGATGCCAACGGAAGATGTGTCAGCGAAAAAGAAAAAGAAAAATCACAAGTTGTGAGAATTTGTGCAGGGCAATTTTTGTATTGATTTGCAGGGGGCTTGGATGATGTACAGCTTCCCCTATTTATAGTACTGGATCTTGAATCCGAGTTAAAATCCTACTCGGACTAGGTCTTCCTCTCCGGATCAACACCACCTCGACCAGTCCTATTTTCACTAGGATTGTGAACCTAGTCCTTAACTGAGCCGGATTCGCTTCTGGGTCACTGATCCTGCCGAAACTCCCATTGTACTAGGACTCGACTTGTGTTATGATCTAACCGACCTAGGCTTGGAAGTCCACGAGCTGAACGATCCATGGCCTTCTTGCCGCAAGGCCTCCCGGGCCGAGAATGATCCTAAACTCGGCCCAAACTATTATTTTGGGCCCAAACATTGCCCCCTCGCTTCTGAGGTCCTCGGCCTGAATTCTTCGGCTGAGTTTCGGCCTTGAAGAAGCGAATCTACCACTCAGAACCCTAGTGCCCGAGTTCCAAGGCGCATTTATTGAACACAATTGCACGATCTTGATCCTGCTAACCAAACTCGCCACGTGGCGTCCTTTTAACACGACCAATCCTTAATAATGACATCTAAGGCGTGCGGCTACCTGAACCGTCATGCCATCATGACCTTATGGCTGAACTTAGCCACTCTACCTCAATCCGCGAGCCACTACCTCAATCCGTGAGTCACTTGTCATCATGCAGGCGTCGAAACGTCTTCCGCCATTAATCTCGCCGTCACACGCAATCGTGCGCCCTCAAAACCTGAGACCTTCGATCTTCTCAACTGCATTTCCCAAATGTTCATCATGATCAGTGATTCATTCGGTCGATTTTACCCTTTGTTTTGAATTTCAAACGATTGCCCTTCCTGCCAAAATCCTATAAATACTGAAATCCCTCATTCCTACTTTACGTTTTCAAAAACTCTGAAATTTTTTGCCCTTGTTCTCCAGCATCTTTCTCTTTTCCAGGTCTCCATCTTCAAATCCCCCAACCCAGAAAACTTTTTACACCGTGCTTCCTTCATACAATGGCATCCTTCATCTCTAAGCTTTCCAGGGAATGTGACCAGCATCAGAAAATTCTTGATCGAAGCTCGATCAAAACCATACGGTTTGAAAGTGACATGAGCACTTCCCACCAAATCTTAGGTCCTCTTTTCAAGGCGGCAGTACCGTCAACCATTACTGGACTTCTTCAGGAGCACTGCCTATCATCTTTGCTCCAAGGGTTTGAATGGTCGAGATGGGATGCAGCAAAACCCCAAGGCTCCTGGCCCTCGACGACCACAACCTGGGCAGCCTGGGTTGTCCGAATGGAAAGGCTCTTCGGCAAGCAATGGAAGGCCCTCGGCATCTACGATGCCATCCTCCTCGCTAGCCTCATCCCTCGGCTGGTCGGCGATTGCGGACTCCGTTGTTGTCAAAGTTGGACAACGAGACTCTTCGGTTCCTTCTCCGATGGTTTGATCCTGCGGTGCTGCTTCGGTAACTTGTTGGTTCTGCGTGACTGCCTCAGGTGAGGTTGATATCGACAGTGTGCTTGGGGTTAGGACCTGGACCTATTCCTGGTAGTGTAGCCGGGCATCCCTGGTGTCGAGATAAGCATCTAGACGTGCAACACGTGCTATTTCATCGGTCGTAAGGCCGAAGAGCGAAACAGCCGAAAATACTTCGAAGTGATATCGTAAATACTGAAGGTCCTCCATTGAGAAATGAAGGTCGGCTGCATCGATATCAGTGTATGGGTCGACTTCAAATCCAAGGACACGAGCTTCTCATATGTGCTGGAACCTTGCTTTCAATCCTGGGTCTGAGGTTTTCTGGATGATTCGCTCGGCATCAGGCCAAGTCAGGACTAGATCAATGGTGTCCTGGCATGCATTCGGCAAACCATACAGATCGTTGGCCGAATGTTTCTTATGAAATTCGCGCATATATTCCAAAGATTCCCCAAGGAACGGGGGATGCAAATTCCGTCGAATTCTGATCAAAGGTTCTTGCATAGCCGGCAGGGCTAATTTGATTTAGGCCTCTTTCCTGAAATGTTCAATGCGTGCCTTCATCTCCCCTGGTCGAAGAAGAAGTTTGATCCGTTTATCGGCCTCTTCAAACATGGTTTCGACATCTTGGTCGACCAGCCGTTTCCCTTGAGCCAACTCTGTCATAATGGCCGGAGGTGGTCGTTCATCATCAGTAGCAATTATGTCCTTCGGCCGCCATTTAGGGACCGAAGTTTCTTGGGCTGCCGGTCGGCGGGCCATGCAATCTATCATTTGGTGCCGGCGTTTCTGGGATTTGGACAGTGCGGTGTAGACACCTTTCGAAGAATGATATGTATACCATCGTTGATCTCTAGGCTCGAGAGGTTTGAAGGTTTTTTGGCTCCGCGATGATTCTGAACAGCTAGAATTACGTTTATAGTAATCATCGTCATAGAATGAAGCATCAAAATCGAGGCGCCGCCTGACCGGGGGTGTCTCCTCCATCCGTACTTTAGGACCGAGCATATCAAAAACCCCTTGATGTTGGCCTACGTTAGCTACCTTTTACCGGGTTGCGGTCATCGGTCGTTCTGCTATAAGCGAAGAGGGCTTCTCCTCTGGCTCACTGTCGACCTTTGCTCTACATTTACGGCACAAAACCGTCGTCCCACTGTCTTCATCAGTGCTATAATCCATCAGAGGTTTGACAATAGCGAGTCTTGTTAAAGCTGTAGGTGGTTCGTTTGAACGAAAATCAGCCATGAACCGTGGCCGAGAATTCTGATTCCGCAAGCGTTGCGTCGCAACAACTTTGGCCTTTCCTTTCCCTTTGTCCTTAGGTAGGCACGCATCGACCATATTTACTGTTGCCGTGGGGAACGGGTCAGTATCAACACTCATCTTCTTCTCCGGAAATTTCAGTTTGCCATTATCAATCCAGCTTTGGACGTTGTCGCGAAACACGACGTAATTGTTTGTCGTATGTTTGCTTGAATTGTGGTATTTACAATACACCTTTCCTTTAAGCTCTTCGGCCTTGGGAATGTTGTGACCAGGCCGAAGCTTGATGATTCTTGCTGATAACAGTTGGTTAAAAATTGCGTCAGCCTTTGTAATATCAAAAGTATAAACTTTTGACGGTTTCAATGTTCCTTCAGTGGCCGAGCGGCTTTTGACTTCCCTAGAGTCAACTTGAGTCAATGCCTTGCAAACGTATGGTTTATCTATCACTATCTCAGCTGCATCCACACTAACGCATTCATCCTCGGTTGATGCATGATTGACAGTAGGATTCTTGTAAATCATCCCCCGAGTTGGAACTTTCGAAATCTTTTCCTCACGGAGCAAGTAATCATACTGCTCGACATGTTGGGCTAATTCGTACATATCCTGAAAGTTTTCCCCCAAGAATTTCTTTTTGTATTCGACGTCGAGGCCGTTCAAAGCAAGCCTGACAAATTCGACTTCGGGTAAAGGCACTCGGCACCAATTCCTGGCTGATTTGAACCCGGTAAGATAATTCATTGGTGACTCATCAGATGCTTGAGCCATCCTTGCTAATGAGGAAACTGACATCTCCATCCCTGGCCGATAAAACTGCTTGTGGAATTTCTCGACCAACTCCTCCCAGTCTTGGACGGAATTAGGAGGGAGATTGATATACCAAGCGAATGTTGAGCCGGTCAATGAGAAGTTGAACAGCCGTAACTTATGGAAATCACTATTAACATCCCTGCATTGCACGGTGAAACGAGCCACGTGCTCCAACGAAGACAGGGACGATTCACCGGCAAAAAGGCTAAAATCTGGGATCTTGAAACCCTTCGGGTATCCGAACGTTTCCACGTAAGCTGGGTACGGATGGATAAACTTAGGAAACTTTGGCCCTTTCTTCATGGCCGAGTCGATCATCCGCTGAACTTCGGTCACATCAACAGGTGTTGCTTCGACCCTCTGGTCAATTCCGTCTAACCTACTATTCGACCCCCCTCCTTTTTCCAAGTCAATTGGTTTGAGCCAAGCAGGAATAGGCTAGGCCGGCACAATTGGTAACGGATTGTTTCCTGTTGGTAAGTGCTGGAGAAGATCGAAAGGCCTGCTGTCACTGACTTTACTAACCAGCATTTTGAGCAATTTGGTTTGTCGCTCATTGGAACTGAGTATCACGTCATGCAGCTTGTCAATGCCTCGACTAAACGTTTGCTCGACTGACCGAGACTGCTCGTCTAGTCGCTTTCGAAGAAACGACCTTGTTGGTGGGTCAGATCCTTCACCACCATCCTCGTCGCACACCTCTACTATCCCTTCATTGAGAACGCAGGTGTTTCTATTAGGGATGTCTAGACCGCGGAATTGACCGCCGAGATTAACTTCTCTCTCTCGGCGAGTCGCGCTTGTGGACTCAGGTGTCACAGCGCTAAGGGGATTCTGTGCCTGTGGCACACTTTGTCCTATGTTCTGAATCGGCAAATCTGATGTCGACTTTCCCATAGCTGTTTTCTTTTTTACCGATCGTGTTTCAATTGGCATGAACTTCGTAGTTTAGCACTAGGTCCCACCGGGCGTGCCAAAATGTTGACCCTAGAAACTACAAAGCCTACGTGGCGCGCAGGCCGAGTAATCTATAAGCTAACTACGTCCTTCGATGAGTGCGGGGCGTTCCAACTCGTCGGCCGAGCTCGGCCGAGGAGTAAATTTTTTGATGTTGCGTTGGGTGCGCGGCTGACTTCTGCGTCTTGCGATTGCGGCCGAGGAAGGAACACGTCTCGGCCTCTTGGGCTCTCGAACCTGAAGACAAGGTTACTATTTTTACGAAGTTCAATATCAAATCCGGCTTTCAACGTGCCGAATGTAATAACTTGTAACACCTCACTTCGCCGAGAAGGCTAATGAGATGACCTCGACCAATAAAGATTCAGAAATCCTTCTCGACCGAGACTTGGATAGGTAATCAATCGTTCTCGCCGCAGTGCTGTTGATGCCAACGGAAGATACTGCGAGACCGACTGATTCTACGGTGATAGAGCTATCTATGCCGACTTAAGATATCACCGGTTGCTTCCATAGTGCTGTTGATGCCAACGGAAGATGTGTCAGCGAAAAAGAAAAAGAAAAATCACAAGTTGTGAGAATTTGCGCAGGGCAATTTTTGTATTGATTTGCAGGGGGCTTGGATGATGTACAGCTTCCCCTATTTATAGTACTGGATCTTGAATCCGAGTTAAAATCCTACTCGCTTCTGGGTCACTGATCCTGCCGAAACTCCCTATTGTACTAGGACTCGACTTGTGTTATGATCTAACCGACCTAGGCTTGGAAGCCCACGAGCTGAACAATCCATGGCCTTCTTGCCGCACGGCCTCCCGAGCCGAGAATGATCCTAAACTCGGCCCAAACTATTATTTTGGGCCCAAACAGTTTCATATGCACAACGATTTTGTTTTTGTTTTTTGTATCGAATTTTGGGTTTGGATATGGTTTTGAGAATGGTAAGCGTGCATAATTTTTTGCCTTTTTTGTTTTCGAATTTTGAGGGATTTAGTTTTGAAAATGGTAGATGAGAGGGGTGAAGCAGAGTGGAGTTGGTAAATGGGATCTGGGTTTTGAATTTTGCGAGGAACAAGTAGAGGGGGGCAACCAAGGAGTTGGTCTTAGCAATCCGGTAGATTTCGGGGGGTCACGCTAAGCCCCTCTAGCAAAGCCCTTTGTCTTGGTTAGTCGGGGCGAGTCTCATTAAAGCTTGTCCCGACGTGGAACAAACATGGAATTGCATTCCCATTTAATCTAATCCAGTCTAGTGAATGCTAGCGAGTGCAAACAAATGCACCCTTAGAGGTGATTCTAAATTGTCCTTAACTTTTTAAATATCCCAAATAATTACCTAATGTTTTGAAAATTAAACATCTGTTGTGACACTAAGAGTAAAGTGACGATATTGCAGTATTAAGTGATGATGTCATTAATATTGAGTGATAATGTGGACAAAAGTTAGTTTTCATTTCAGTCTCTCGTCTAATAACTACTGCTAGTCATATCACCGGACCAACTTTTCTTCATCTCAGAGATTAACCAAACGCGCGAAGAGAACTAGGGCGACAGCCGACCAACTTTTCGAAAAGATAATTGGAGAACATGGACGTGCTGCTCTCACTAATGAATCAACCATTAAACCCTAACGACAAGCAATCGTTTGGGGCCTTCGACATGATTACGGGTGCCTTCGACACTAAATCTAACGCAATCGTTTGGGGCCTCGCAGAACTCTTGAGACACCCAAGGGTAATGAAGCATCTCCAACAAGAGCTTCGAACTGTGATCGGGATGGACCAGATGGTGGAAGAGAATGATTTACCAAGGTTGCGTTACTTAAATATGGTGGTCATGGAGAGCTTTAGACTACACCCAGCTGGATCGTTGCTAATCCCTCGTGAATCCATGCAGGACAATACAATCGATGGATATTACATACCTAAGAAATCGAGAATCCTAACAAACACTTGGGCTATTGGGAGAGATCCCAATGTTTGGTCGGATAATGTGCAACAATTTTACCCTGAAAGGTTTATAAATAGCAATGTTGACGTCCTGGGACATGACTTCCAGCTTCTACCTTTCGGGTCCCGCCGAAGAGGGTACCCTGGTATACAGTTAGGGCTAACCACAGTTCGGCTGGCTTTGGCGAACTTGGTCCACTGCTTTAACTGGGACCTCCCAAGCGGCCTTCTACCTGAAGACGTGGACATGGCTGAGACGTTCGGCATAGCGCCGTCATAAGCCCAATACTTGCTCGCCGTACCAACTTACCGGCTAAAGATTAATTAATTAGACATTCGTCCATTTGCGATGTATCCGGCAATGACCATGGTTGAAAATAAATTATGTCTATTGCAATTATAAACAATAAGGTCAAAGTGACAAATCAATTAGTAGTTAAAATAATCATATATGAAGTAAAGGAGAAGCAGAGAACCTCTAAAAGTAAAAAATAGAAGGACGATTGGATATGTTGATTAGTTTTCATATTTGATAAAATATTGAGAAAAGGTATCAATTGTATCCAGCATCAGTATATTTGTCATAAAAAACCAACCCCACCAGCCCCCTCTTCCCTTTGTAGCTTGTCCCCATCCCCAGCCATAATGTTTCACCACCTTTACCCCGCTCCCATCTCAGATATTTCACCATCCATCCACTGTCATGTAAGCGCGGCCACAGAAGAAGAAATGTTGTTGCGATGAGTAGCAGCGTGCGGTGTGCAATCAAAAATTTTCATCCTCTTATATATTACATATGAGTATAAATTTTTTAATAAAAAAGTTTTAACTGAAAAGAAAATCCTTATCATATGATTTTATTTATATTGCAATTGATTAAGTGGAGCCTACACTTAGGGCTGGTTTGGGGTTGTTTAAATTTTTTCAAAAGCAGTTTTTTAACGTTGGGGCCTTAATTGTGTTTGGTAGATAAAAAAAAAAGTGTTTATTTTTTTCAAAATTTTGAGTTCAAAACAACAGAAACAGCTCTACATATGTTTTATTAAAACTTTTATCAAACTTTTTTTATTGAAGGCAAGTGAATAGTATCATTTAAGGAAAATTGTATATTAACAACCCTACCCTCATTTTCTTTTTGCTAAAACCATTTTAGCACTATAGTTTACCAAACACTTACCTGTTTTTTTTTCATAAAAAAAATTAAAAAAAAAAAACACGCAGCTATAGAAGGAGCCTTGAAAAAAACGCAGAACCCCAAGCTAGTCCTTAAAATACTAATTTTTCAATTTTCTCTAACAATAACAAAAACTTGTGTATTACTTTTTCCTATTTTTCTCTAGCAATAAATAAAAATCTAACCATATTACTTTTTTTTCACAACCATAAGCATATTTCTGTATCTCTTTTTTTATCATGCTCTTTTTGTTTTAAATCGATGAACCTTAATTCACAATTTCATGGCAATTGGAAATTATTCAATTAGTAAGGATGGGATGCTTATTTCAATGAAATTTGAATATTGATTATTGAATTTTGTATGAATATATTGTCCAAATTATTATTATTATTTTAAATAAAGAAGATTTTTTTAATTCGCACATAACCCCAAAAAGTTAGAAACAGCCGTAGTACCAAGGAAGAAGGCCATGGACATGACAAAAAAGAAGCATCCACCATCTAGTCGTAGAAAAGAGTCGCCACATCAGGCAAGCAACGATGTGAATTGCACATGCAGTGAGAGTGCGGCTGCGGAAGTGAGAAATATATAAGGACTGAGAACACAACGGAATTGAGAATATATGTGTTTGGGCCCAAAATAATAGTTTGGGCCGAGTTTAGGATCATTCTCGGCCCGGGAGGCCGTGCGGCAAGAAGGCCATGGATCGTTCAGCTCGTGGGCTTCCAAGCTTAGGTCGGTTAGATCATAACACAAGTCGAGTCCTAGTACAATAGAGAGTTTCGGCAGGATCAGTGACCCAGAAGCGAATCCGGCTCAGTTAAGGACTAGGTTCACAATCCTAGTGAAAATAGGACTGGTCGAGGTGGTGTTGATCCGGAGAGGAAGACCTAGTCCGAGTAGGATTTTAACTCGGATTCAAGATCCAGTACTATAAATAGGGGAAGCTGTACATCATCCAAGCCCCCTGCAAATCAATACAAAAATTGCCCTGCGCAAATTCTCACAACTTGTGATTTTTCTTTTTCTTTTTCGCTGACACATCTTCCGTTGGCATCAACAGCACTGTGGAAGCAACCGGTGATATCTTAAGTCGGCATAGATAGCTCTGTCACCGTAGAATCAGTCGGTCTCGCAGTATCTTCCGTTGGCATCAACAGCATTGCGGCGAGAACGATTGATTACCTATCCAAGTCTCGGTCGAGAAGGATTTCTGAATCCTTATTGGTCGAGGTCATCTCATCAGCCTTCTCGGCGAAGTGAGGTGTTACAAGTTATTACATTCGGCACGTTGAAAGCCGGATTTGATATTGAACTTCGTAAAAATAGTAACCTTGTCTTCAGGTTCGAGAGCCCAAGAGGCCGAGACGTGTTCCTTCCTCGGCCTCAATCGCAAGACGCAGAAGTCAGCCGCGCACCCAACGCAACATCAAAAAATTTACTCCTCGGCCGAGCTCGGCCGACGAGTTGGCATGCCCCGCACTCATCGAAGGACGTAGTTAGCTTATAGATTACTCGGCCTGCGCGCCACGTAGGCTTTGTAGTTTCTAGGGTCAACAATATGACTCCCAACCTGAGAAGTGAGATGTTAATCCTGGTACTTGTGAGGATTTAGATCTCCTCCACTGCATTGGATTATGAGGAAATTTCAAATTTCAAAGGAATGTTAAAATTATGAAATTTATATTCTAGAATTTGAAAATTTTTTGTTTGGCTAACTTTAAGAATAAAGAAATTCAAATAACGTATATCTAGAATCATTAATATATTTGTGGAAGATAATAAGTTAGAAAATGTTACTAGCGCAGGTGGAGGCGGCAGCAATCGTGATGGTGGGTGGTGATGACGATAGGCGGTGGCGGTGGCCGTGATGCTTCTCTACGAAGAACCTCGCATCAAGTACCGGGCCAACCGCGGAGATTTGTCTCCTTCAGTTTCAACGCGGACATGCACATCAAGGAATCACTTTCAATCACTGCGGCGGCTGACGACTTCAAATCTACTAGCAATTGGGCCCCTTCCCTTGTAGCCATAGCCTCAGCAGGCAAAGCAGACTGAAGACAATCCCAATCCCACCAGTGCCTGAATTTGAACAATTTCATTTTTGTCTTTATTTAGTTCAACACTAGGGTTTGGAAAGTGATCATTGTGACAAAGTTTTAAATTTAAAAAAAGAATTACTTAAAATTGTTATCAATTTTTAGGTTTTAATGTTCATCAAATGAACTATTTGTAGTTAATTCTTCCACATCCTTTCCAGTTTCCACCAACTTTTTCATACCCTTCTTTTATGCACACAAATATATATATATATATGTATATATGTATGTATGTATGTATGTATGTATTGAATGTGCTTATCTAAAGGCCTTAACTAAATTATTAACTTAAAAGAATTTCAAAAAAAAAAAAAAAACATATCAAATAGTTTAACTAAAGGAATTTTGCAATGTCAAAATTGATCTTAGCTTCCATTTTTCTCAGGAATTTCGCAAAGTGAAAATCGATCCATCTTCCTCCTTAACCTTTCAGGATTTGTAACTCCTATATGCCATAGACGAAAGCTATTGATGTAATGAATACTTCTTAACTTGGGTTAATATAAAATCCAAACAAGAAAATATTCCATTCATGAAATTTCTTTTATCTCCCATGAAAAATTAAAAAAAATAAGGTTCTCAGTCCATTGATTAAAACCTTATGGCTTTTCAATTTTTTTTATCAAGGTCCTTAAGTTTTAATAAATGTGATTATTTCAATAGCAAAATATATACATGTCAAGATAATTAAATTTTATTTCCAAATATGTTTGTTTAGTGATAGGACCGTTACATTTGATATATTTATATTTATGGCTAAACTTTGTATCATATATTTCTACTTTTAGATGGTAGCCATTTTTAATTTGCAATTTTTTTTTAATTTGTACCAATTTTCTTTCTAGCTTTAATTTGCACCGTATTTTTATATTTTAAATTTTTATTTGTACTAAATAAATTTTTTCAACCTTTTATTTTTACCCATTATTATTTATAATGTACCCATATTTCTTTAAAACTGTTTTACTTGTTATATGTAAAATAAACTTTTTTTTTTGTAAATATACCATTTTTTATGTTAAATGCACCCATTGTTTAATATAATTTTTTTTTAATTATAAAATGTGCCCATTGTTTTTTTATGTATAAAATGGACCTTTTTTTATTTATAAAATTTACCAATTTTTTATATGCATGTAAAATGTACCTAAATTTTTTTATTATAAGTGTACTTATATTTATAAAAATAAAAAGATCCCTTTTTTTTTTATAATCTAGAATGCATCCATAATCAATTATTATTATTATTATTTGGTTGAAACCCATAAGCAATTTTGAATAATTGAATTGGTAGTGTAAATGAAGCAAAATAACGGTTTGAGTCTTTATTGGTATTATTGCATCTCTTTTATTATTAGGCTTAATCGGATAAATGGTTCCCGTGGTCATAAGGTATTCGGATGATAGCCCCTGTGGTAAAAAAATTCGGATTTAAACCCCTGTGGTCGCAGTCTGTTAGGATTTAAACCCCTGTGGTCTAAGTCTGTTAGGATTTATGCCCTTCTGTCATTCCTCCATTAGGTTTAGGTTGGCAAAATCGGATAAATGGTCCCCGTGGTCATAAGGTATTCGGAAGATAGTCCCTGTGGTAAAAAAAAATTCAGATTTAAACCCATGTGGTCTAAGTTTGTTAGGATTTATGCCCAAAACTAGAGGTTCTATCATTTCTCCACTAAGCTTACAGGTAGAGCAGAGTTTCTCTGAGGAGACGCGACAAAACGAGGTGGAACTAATAAATCACATAATTCATTAAAATTCAAGATCTAATAAATCAAATAATTCAAAATGCCTTTATAAAATTAACGAGTTTTTTACTCCCGAATATCCAACCGATTAATTAATTCTTTATAACATATTCTATTTTTCTTTGACAAATAAGACAGTAATCGTTGGCGTTTTCCCAAAATTTTACATAAACCTCTATGAGATAAATAGTTTTTTTGTGTAATTGTAAATGTGAAGTAAGTCTTTGTATCCTATTGGTGAAACTAACTATTTGAAATTCAACAGATCCTCTGTTTTCGTCTTTTTCTTCTTGTGAAATAACTGAGATGAATGAATTTTTTTACCATAAACTAAAATCTTTTCTCCCCCCCCCTCTTTTTATTGTAAGATATTTTTTATTGATAGATACTCAGAGAAACTCTGCTCCACCTGTAAGCTTAACGAAGGAATGACAAAACCTCTAATTTCAGGCATAAATCCTAATAGACTTAGACCACATGAGTTTAAATCCGAATTTTTTCTACCATATGGGCTATCTTCCGAATTCCTTATGACCACGGAGACCATTTATCCGATTTGGCCAACCTAAACCTAATGGAGGAATGACAGAAAGGCATAAATCCTAACAGACTTAGACCACAGGGGTTTAAATCATAACAGACTGTAACCACAGGGGTTTAAATCCGAATTTTTTTACCACAGGGGCTACCATCCGAATACCTTATGACCACGGGGACCATTTATCCGATTAGGCCTTATTATTATGTGGCAGGAGAATGACTTCAATTCAAAACCTAAAATGCATAACAATTAGGGGCCAAGTACTGCAATTAAACTAGGCTAAGAATTGCAACTAAACTATCCCAAATTAAATGTCTTTTGAAATTAGTTACACGGTATCCGGGACCATGAAATTTTAATATAATATGGACAAAATGGACACTTTTTTATTGAGCTTAGTTAATAATTTATTTAAACAACACATCCATTTATCTTTTAAATCTTCTCTTAAAGATTATCTCTACTAAAAGTCACATAAATTTGAAACCATATAACTATTAGATTTAATGGTATTCCTTAGGTGTTCTTTTTTTTTATTTAAAGAGTCTTTAAGTCTTCTTTGTAGAGCTATATTCGTCCATTTTATCACTACAAATAAATGTCTTATTGATTTTTTATTTATCTAATTTTTTACAAAGATCTATGGATGAAGAATTGAAATAAAGACATTTCGATTTCCTAAAAAGTTACGAACGAAAACTACTATGAAATGTTTCCAAACTTGTGTTAAAATGGGTGTCCCCGATCCTGCTAGTTGTATATAAAAAGGGTATATATGGTGACATATCAGGTTCGTCGTATATGACTTATTTTGTTATAAATTATAATATCATAGTGGGAAGATTTTGTACGTCCATAGTTCTCTCTCTTTGAATACATTAATTAATACTTCTATCTTCATGAAAATAATTTGTCTTGCATATATATACTCAAAAATAAATTATAGTTTTTTTTTTCTTTTGCCTATTGAACATTTTTTTTTAAATTTAACTGTAAAATCCACTCGACTCTAGCATTGCTATCATGAGAAATGACTTTTAGTATAATTTATTAAATAAATAAGAAAAAATAAATCGCAGTTGACTATTTGCAAAATTATTTGCCCTTCCACCCAGAACCGATAAATTTTTCCCTCCCACTACGAATGTCAAACAAAAATATACTTAAAAAGGGACACGCCCATTTTCCTCCTGCATTGTTTGACTCCATTTATTCTGGGGTTTAGTTCAACTCAGCCGCTGTTGACCAAAAAATATACGTAAATGAAATCAGCCGTCGAATCTCTCCAGATGAAATCCGACGGCAACCTCAGAATTATTAATTTTCGAGAGTACAGATATATCTTTTATATATATCGATCAAACACGTCTCCTGCATATATATATGAGTGCCTGAGCAAATTAATGTCCAAATCTCAGTTATCACATAGACAGCGAGAATGAGTCCCATCCTTCTCCTGGTCTTTCTTGCCTTCTTCTGCTCTGTCATCCACATAATCTCAAGATCTAAACACCCAAAAAAACTGCCTCCTGGCCCTTGGGCGCTGCCAATCATTGGTAACCTTCACATGCTAGGCAACCTCCCACACCGCAGCCTCCAACACTTAGCCAAAAAGTATGGACCTATAATGTCCATGCGCCTAGGCAGCAAAACCACCATAGTGGTCTCGTCCCCCAAAGTTGCCGAGCTATTCCTTAAAACCCACGACACCATCTTCGCTAGTCGCCCCAAAGTCCAATCATCGGACTACTTGTCGTATGGCACAAAGGGTATGGGTTTTAGTGAATACGGTCCGTACTGGCGCCATATTAGGAAGCTGTGCACACTTCAGCTTCTTTGTCCGTCAAAAATCGAGGGCTTTGCTCCGCTGAGGAGGGAGGAGGTCGGGTTGTTGGTGCAGTCGTTGAAGAAGGCCACGGAGGCCGGAGAAGTGGTGGATCTTAGTGAGAAGGTTGGTGAGCTTATTGAGGGCATAACGTATCGGATGGTGTTGGGAAGCAAAAATGATGATACGTTTGATGTCAAGGGAATTATTGAGGAGATCATGTTGTTGACAGGGGCAGTCAACATTGGTGATTATGTTCCTTTCCTCAGTCCATTTGATATTCAGGTATATATGTGTGTGTTCATTTTCTTTTAATAGACATGAAATATGAACTGATGATAACATGGTGAGATAAGTTTACGTGTCCTTTTAGGTTACCATATTTGTTCCTCTAATAGTAAAGAAAATTTTTGAGCGCGAATTTCAAACTTCAAGACTTATACCACTAAACTGTGATATTATGTGACTGCTAAATTTTTTAATATGAAGATAAAAATAAGAAACTCCAGAAATATTGCATTAATAGGTTCGCTCCCATTTACACAAACACAAAATGCAATGCTTTATACACGTATGTCATTCATATATCATGCAATAGGTCGGTATCATCGATTCATCATTGCATGATCTCCTTCTCAGGGATTGAACAAGCGCATGAAGACACTTAGCAAGACAATCGACCAACTTCTGGAAAAGATAATTGGGGAACACGAACAAGTTTCTAAAAGTAAGCAACTACAAGGCCGCCCTCAAAATCATAAGGACTTTGTGGAGATGCTGCTTTCATTGATGAACCAACCATTAAACCCTAACGACGAGCAAGTCTACGTAGTCGACCGAACTAATGTGAAAGCCATCTTACTGGACATGATTTCGGGTGCCTTTGACACGTCAGCGACCGCGATTGTTTGGAACCTTGCCGAACTCTTGAGGCATCCTAGGGTAATGAAGCTTCTCCAACAAGAGCTCCAAACCGTGATCGGAATGGATAGAACGGTGGAGGAGAGCGATTTGCCAAAGTTGGCCTACTTGAACAAGGTTATCAAAGAGAGCTTTAGGCTACATCCGGTAGCACCGTTGCTGATTCCACATGCATCCATGGAGGACATCACGGTTGATGGATATCATATACCCAAGAAATCCACCATCTTTGTGAACATCTGGACGATTGGGAGAGATCCAAGTGTATGGTCAGATAATGTGGAAGAGTTTTACCCTGAAAGGTTTAATGACAGTGACGTTGACCTTAAGGGGCATGACTTCCAGCTTTTACCATTTGGGTCCGGAAGAAGAGGGTGCCCTGCCATGCAACTAGGGTTAACCACGGTTCGTCTAGCTCTGGCAAATTTGGTCCACTGCTTCAATTTTGATCTCCCAAGTGGCCTCCTCCCTAACGAGTTGGACATGACCGAGACTTTTGGGCTGTCGCTGTCAAAAACCAAACACTTGCTTGTCGTGCCCACATATCGCCTACACAATTAACATTCATAGAGATTTGGTTTTGCATATGGTGTGTATATACCATTATTCTAAAAATTCCCGCTTAGTGCCATCTAAGTTCCGTTTAGTGCACCTTCGGCGTTTGAAAATTAAGAAATGATGCCTAACCCACCTTGGTCACAACTCTCACTTACAAAACAGATAAATTTTATTTTGCATTTTATTTTTTTCAATAAATTGTAAGCGACTTGTTGAATATTTAGATGAATAATCTATGTTATTTTGTTTTACAATTTATGTATCTTAATACAATTATGTAATTTATTTTATATATTTTACAATTTATATATACATATACTAAATAATAAAGTACCTATTTTTACTTTTTTGATCCCATTTGTTAAGTTACATCGCCAAACCTAAATAAGATGATCAATGACTTTACTGTAAAGATCCATCATCATATTCATGACACTGTTCCAATCATTCAAAAGGACCATAAACAAAATGTAATCTAACACAACTGGCATGATTTCGTAATTTAACTAGTTTAACAACAACCACCACCACCACCACCAAGCCTTATCGTACTAAGTGGGTTCTACTGTATGAATCCTAAAATACTATTGCGCTCGGTTTTGCGGCAAATATGTTGTCCTTAATATAACCAGTTTATCAAATGACAAAAAATTTATGTTATATCCCCGATTTGTTCTGGCTGTATATATATATATACACATCCGACACCTACTTTGAGTCCCATATAATTATTCTGTTAGCAATAGCCGTCGTCCTCTTTTTTAGCTTCCGTTGGTCTCTCGTTCACATCCCAACCTCTGGATTCCGGAGTCCAAAACACCGAAAACAGCCAGGTGGCCCTAGGGCACTACCGATCATTGGTAACCTTCATATAATAGGTAAGCCGTCCAACGCCTAGCCAAAAAATATGGACCTATAACGTCCATTCGCCTAGGCACCAAAGCCACCATAGTCCCTCGAGCCACAGAGCTACTCTTGAAAACTCACGACACCATTTTCGCTAGCCGCCCCAAATTCCAAGCCCCTGAGTACTTATCCGACGGTGCAAAGGGCATGGTCTTGACCGAACATGGATGCTATGCTGCATAAGAAAAACCTCGTAGCATTAAATGCTACACATATATCTAAACTACTCTAAAATACGGGAATGGGAGATTCGAATTTGGAAACAAGAGGTGGGCAGGCACACGGCCCTGGCCTCCCCATCCGCGTCGAAGTGGCAAATAAAATAAGTTAAAAGATGGCTTGTGCTAAAACAATAATCTTTCAAACACGATTACGATTTACATCATAAGAACAAACTGCAATTGTAATCCTGGACATTTAAAAGTAACTATACCTTCAAAAACTGTGAGCGCAATGCGATACTCTGCTTTAATACTACATAACCATTTCAATCAAAACAAAATTTTGCTCAAAGTTCTAAGACTTAAATGTTGTCTAGGAGTAAAAACACAATTGCATTTGCCTCGGTCGGAATAACAAAATATCACCAATGTTGCCAAAAACAGGACATCATTGTTGGTATATGGTCCAGCCCATGATCAATGTTCTAGATTATTCTAATAAGCAAGTGAGGTAGCTGAAGCATGCTAGACAATTCTAGCATGTTATTAAGTTGATGGAAGAAGCTAGAGAGTACTAACTTCCTTGGTTGCAAATGGAAAGATCTAGAAGCTACAATGTTGTGGCTAGTCTAGAATTATCTATGCTAGAGGTTTGAAGAATACACTAGAAACTAGTAGAATGCCAAACCCTCACCTATAAATATGGGTGTGATGTTGTAGTGAAGTAACCAATTAAGAACCAAGTGTGGGTAGCAAAGGATCAAGTCCAAAGCTAGAGTTCCACTCCAAGAGTGAGAGTGAGAGTGTTCCACTACACTTTGAGAGTGAAGTTTAGAGTGATAGAAAGTGTGTGTCATACTTTCTTGTATCCATCAAGCTTTGTCTTTGGCTTGGTAAGACTACTCTTGTTGTACTCATCTTTTTCATATAGTGAAGATTGATCCTTATTTAGTGGACGTAGGCATAAATTGCTGAACTACATAAATTCTTGGTGTCCATTTTCTACTTTATTTTGTGGATTCTCTATCTTGTAGTACCGACATTCCTAACAAGTGGTATCAGAGCCCGGTTGGCTCGTACTACGAGATGGAAGGAAGTGGCACTATGATCAAACTCACCAACTCCAATTGGGTAACATGGAAGCCAAGGATGGAGGACATTCTCTATTGCAAGAATCTGCATGAGCCAATTGAAGGAGATGCCGCTAAGCTCGAGAGCATGTCTGATGCCGAGTGGAAGAAGATGAATCGCAAGGCTATTGGCACAATTAGACAATGGGTGGACGATAGTGCTTTTCATCATGTGTCTAATGAAACCAATGCTAGCGAGTTTTGGACGAACCTTGAGTCCTTATTCGAGAAGAAGACCCCAGCCAAGAAAGCCTTCTTGATCAAAGAGCTCATCCATGTGAAGTACAAAGATGGTTTAAGTGTAGCAGAACACTTGAACAATTTCCAAAATATCATCAACCAGTTGGCTACTATGAAAATGACGATTGAGGACGAGCTGGAAGCGCTATTGCTACTTAGATCCTTGCCAGACAGTTGGGAGACCTTTGTGGTGAGTGTAAGTAACTCTGCTCCTACTGATGTTCTTACTCTTGATAATGTAAAAAATAGCTTGCTCAATGAAGAAATAAGGAGAAAGACTTCAAGCACAGATAGCAGCCAAGTATTTGTCACAGAGAACCGCGGAAGAAGCAAGAGTAGAGGGCCTAGAGGTCATGGCAGAAGTCCTAGCCGATCCAAATCAAGGTTCAGGGGTACATGCCACCATTGTGGCAAAGAAGGCCATATGAAGAAAAATTGTCGAGTTTAGAAGAGAGAGCAAAGGGAAGGAAACAATCAGAAGAAAGATGATACTGGCAATACCACCGCTGTCATATGTGGTGATGTACCAAAAATATTGTCTGTTGGTGAATGTCTGCATATAGGCAACTCTGACAGAGACATTGAATGGATCTTTGACAATGGAGCTTCCTTCCATGCTGCGTCAAACGGGAGTTCTTTAGTACATACAAAGAAGGTGACTTTGGCATAGTGAAGATGGGGAATGAAAGCTATTCCAAAAGTTGATGTTGAAAGATGTGAGACATATTCCTGATATACGTCTCAATCTGATATCCATTGGTACCCTTGATCGACAAGGTTATTATCACCATATGGGCGAAGGAAAATTGAAGCTTACTAAAGGCTTAATGGTGGTACCAAGAGCACGACTTTGTTGTATGTTGTACCGGTCAAATGCCAAGGTTTTGAAAGGTGAGTTGAATGTTGTGGAGGACTCATCTTTAGACTTATGGCATAAGAGGCTAGGCCATATGAGCGAAAAAGGCCTACAAGTTTTGGCAAAGAAGTCTCACATTCCCTTTGCCAAAGGTACGTCGTTAAACTCTTGTGAGCACTGTTTATTCGGAAAACAAAGAAGAATTAGTTTTTCTGTTCCATCTACAAAGAAAGGAAATTTGCTAGATCTTGTTTATTCAGATGTGTGTGGTCCCATTGAAGTTGAGTCACTTGGAAGAAATAAATATTTTGTTACTTATATTGATGATGCTTCACGAAGGGTCTGGGTGTATTTGTTGAAATCCAAAGACCAGGTGTTTCAGAATTCCAGGAGTTCCATGCCATGGTGTAGAGGGAAATTGGGAAACCTCTCAAGTGCCTTCGTAGCAACAACGGCGGCGAGTACACATCTCACCAGTTTAGAGAGTATTGTGCGAAACATGGCATACGTCATAAGAAGACAGTTCTTGGAACTCCACAACATAACGGTGTCGCTGAAAGAATGAACCGAACCATCATGGAGAAAGTCAGGTGTATGCTGAGAACTGCAAAGTTATCTAAACATTTATGTGGTGAAGCTGTAAGGACAGCCTACTATTTGATCAACCGATCTCCATCAGTACCATTAGGTATTGATGTTCCAGAGAGAGTATGGACTGGTAATGATGTGTCTTACTCTCATCTGAAGGTGTTTGGTTGCAAAGCTTTTGTGCATGTGCCTAAAGAGCAAAGATCGAAGTTAGACTACAACGATACACCGTGCATCTTTCTTGGTTATGGCGGTGAAGATTTTGGTTATAGATTATGGGACCCATACCAGAAGAAGTTTATCTGAAGTAGAGACGCGGTCTTTTATGAAGATCAAACAATTGAGGATTCGGATAAAGAGGCACAACCAGATGGTGCAGTCAAATGAGTTGATCCATTAGCTTCAGATGAAGAAAGTCACGATGACATCCCTAAAGCAGCTGCCAATGAAGTGCCTACAGAACCATATAATGTTGATCAGGGGGAGCCTGATCAAGATATGCCAGACCATGAGATTGCTTATCAGGGGGAGCCTAGTCAAGAAGAGCAGATTCAAGGAGAACCCAATCAGGGGGAGCCTCCAGCCCCACATGAGAATGAAGATCAGGTCAGAAGATCCAGCAGAGGTCAAATACTGTCTACCAAGTATTCTTCATCAGAGTATATCATGTTGACTAATTATGGAGAGCCTGAAACTTATGAAGAGGCCAAAGCTCATAACGACAGTGATAAATGGATGAAGGCAATGGAGTCAGAGATGGATTCCTTATTAAAGAATGAAACCTATGAGCTGGTAGAGCTTCCAAAGGGCAGAAAAGCGTTGAAAAACAAGTGGGTGTTCAAATTGAAAAGGGACGACAACATGACAAGGTACAAGGCTCGTTTGGTTGTCAAAGGTTTTGGTCAAAAGAAAGAAGTTGACTTTGATGAGATTTTCTCACCGGTGGTGAAGATGACTTCCATTCAAGTTATCCTTGGTATGGCAGCAAGCATGGATCTTGAGCTCGAGCAGTTAGACGTTAAAACTACATTTCTCCACGGCAACTTAGAAGATGAGTTATATATGGAGCAACCCAAAGGCTTTGAAGTCAAAGGTAAAGAAACTTTGGTGTGCAAGCTCAAGAAAAGCTTATATGGTTTTAAGCAGGCTCCTAGACAATGGAATAGGAAGTTCAACTCATTCATGGTGAGTAATGGGTACAAGAGAACTCATGCTGACTTTTGTGTCTATATCAAACAATTTTCTGGAGGTAAATTCATCATTTTATTACTTTATGTTAATGACATGTTGATTGTCAGTCAAGATGTTTCTATGATTAAAAAGCTCAAAGAAGAGTTATCTAAGTCTTTTGACATGAATAACTTAAGGCCAGCCAAGCAGATTTTGGGCATGGAGATAATACGTGACAGATAATCCAAGAAGTTGTGGCTATCACAAGAAAAGTATGTTGAAAGAGTGTTTGAAAGGTTCAACATGAAAGCAGCCAAATCGGTAAGCTCACCTTTAGCCAATCATATCAAGTTGAGCAAAGAGTCGTGTCAAAAAACATATGAAGAAAAGGAGAAAATGGCAGTTGTTCCCTACTCTTCAGCAGTAGGTGTGGTGAGCAGGTTTTTCTCTAATCCAGGGAAAAACCATTGGGAAGTTGTTAAGTGGATTCTCAGATATTTGAAATGGACTTCTAAGATGTGCTTGTGCTTTGGCAATTCCAAACCAATCTTGGAAGGATTTACAGATGTTGACTTGGGAGGTGACAAATCTACGTCTGGGTACTTGTTTACTTTTGCAGGGGGAGCTGTGTCTTGGCAATCCAAGTTGCAAAAGTGTGTTGCTTTGTCCACAACCGAGGCTGAATACATAGCCGCTACAGAAGCATGCAAGGAGTTGTTGTGGCTGAAGCGGTTTCTCCAAGAGTTGGGTTTGAAGCAAAGTGATTATGGCATTTATTGTGATAGTCAGAGTGCTCTGGATTTGAGCAAGAACACTACATATCATTCACGCACTAAGCACATTGATATTCGTTATCATTGGATTAGAGATGCTATCGAGAACAAGTTGCTACAGCTGAAGAAGATTCATACCGATAATAATTCTTCGGACATATTGACAAAGGTAGTCACAAAATCAAAGTTGGAATTCTGCATTAAGGCTGCTGGTATGGACTCCAGGTAACTTGGAGTCATGATCGGAATTCCTTCCTTATGGACCGGAGGGGGAGATTGTTGGTATATGGTCCAGCACATGATCAATGTTCTAGATTATTCTAATAAGCAAGTGAGGTGGCTGGAGCATGCTAGACAATTCTAGCATGTTATTAAGTTGATGGAAGAAGCTAGAGAGTACTAACTTCCTTGGTTGCAAATGGAAAGATCTAGAAGCTACAATGTTGTGGCTAGTCTAGAATTATCTATGCTAGAGGTTTGAAGAATACACTAGAAACTAGTAGAATGACAAACCCTCACCTATAAATATGGGTGTGATGTTGTAGTGAAGTAACCAATTAAGAACCAAGTGTGGGTAGCAAAGGATCAAGTCCAAAGCTAGAGTTCCACTCCAAGAGTGAGAGTCAGAGTGTTCCACTACACATTGTGAGTGAAGTTTAGAGTGATAGAAAGTGTGTGTCATACTTTCCTGTATCCATCAAGCCTTGTCTTTGGCTTGGTAAGACTACTCTTGTTGTACTCATCTTTTTCATATAGTGAAGATTGATCCTTGTTTAGTGGACGTAGGCATAAATTGCCGAACCACATAAGTTCTTGGTATCCATTTTCTACTTTACTTTGTGCATTCTTTATCTTGTAATACTGACATTCCTAACAATCATCCCCTTCTCTAGCTCGTCATCGTCTGCAAAAAAACAGAAAAGAATGCACACGATTAAGTTTACGTTTTGAACTTTGAAGAATGAGCAGTTTCGTTTAGTATTATGGAATGACCACGGGAGAAAATTAATGTCGAAATAAATTGGTTTTGCAAGAAAGCAATGACAAGAGACAAAATTGCACACACGCCACAAGGAACACCTTGTGCAACATAATTAGGCGGACTGCATAAATTACTAAAGTATCAGGAAAAACCTCGGTTGCGCAGAAAAGGACTGCACTCCTCTACATCTACCTTAAAATTAAGAAACGGCAAAACAAAAGAGAACAGAACTAAAACATCACACTACTTATTACAACACAACAGGATATAGCACCAGACCAGACCAACATCACAAACCAGCATATGAGAACCAAGTGTGATTAGCTGAAAATAATATGCATAAATTAGGGCTGGTTTGGTATTGCTGTGCTTTGAACCATCACCAGACCAGACCAAAACTGTTTCTGTTGTGCTGTGATTATAAGCTCATTTTTACTGCTTCACGTTTTCAGCTTTTTTTCACCAAATTTTTTAAAGTAAGCTGTTTTTAAGTAGGGGTTTTTGAACTTTAATCCCTAAAGAAGATTAAAATTAAAAAAAAACCTGGTGTTAGATTAAATATTGATTTTAGTCCCTAATGTGCCCTTAATTCAAAATCATTAATGTGCATTTTATTTAATGTCTCGCATTAAATATTTAAATTTATTAATACACAAATTTTAATTTATTTTTTTACCAAAAAAGAGTTTTTTAATTTATTAATTTTATTTAACATTCTTCGAACTTGAAAGACTCAATTAATGTACCTAAATGTTAGTACCGAAATATATTATATTGAACTAATATATTTAAATGTTAGTACCGAAATGTATGTACCTAAATATATGCACCGAAATGTATTAATATTAAATTAATGTACCTAAATATATGTACCGAAATGTATGCACTGAAATGTTAGTACCGAAAATGTATTATATTGAATTAATGTACCTAAATGTTTGTATCGAAATGTATGTACCGAAATTTGTGTACCTAAATGTATGCACTGAAATATATTATAATGAATTTAATATACCTAAATGAAGAAGATAAAGTACATCAAAATATATTGTATAACAAAAATTAGTTTATCTAAATGTTCACAACAAAATATATTACGATGAATGAAATGAAAATAAAAATTATAATGAAATAAAATTAATACATTAAAAATTAGAAAGAAAAAGATAAATAATTAAAAAATTAAAATATAATTAATAAATGAGGTTATTAATGTACCAAGGGACTAAAATTAGATTTTGATCTTACTCATGGTTTTAATCAAAAAGTCATCTTTACCAAGGATTAAAATGAAGTTTTCTATTTTAAGTATTTACCAAACACTTTTTTGAGCTCAGCTTTTTTTATACCCACTTTTTATGAAAACACTATACCAAACCAGTACTTAGTCCATGACCCTCTTACTAAACAAAGCAGCCAGCCTAAACAAGACAAGAAAGGAGAAAAGGAAACATGAAACGGATACAACACAAATAAGGAGATGATTTTTACACACAATTTTAACACCATCAACTTTCATCAATGGATCCAAGAAATCACAAACAATCCGTTTGAAAGTTGAACTCTTTGTAATATTTCTTACCAATTAACTGACAGATTTGGTCAACTGATATGACCACTTCCGCTTCCAAAAGGATGAATCCTTAGTAGTGAGCTTGATTATCGAACCTGAGAAGGAGAACATAGCAACCCAGAAGCATCTGCCCCAACCACTGCAAGATCACAAACAGTACAGAATTGCCCTTCTTGAGTTGCCACAAACCGTGAGCTACAATAATATGGGCAAGAGACGTCCTTCTGTCCTCGGTAAATTGGTACATGTGTTGCCCCACAAATCACAAATGGGTTTCTGAAATCATAGTTCAGTTGAGATTTATCAGTCATATTCCTTTCTGCAGCCTGCAGCACTTGCCGGGCTTTCTTTGCTTGACTCTCATTGGTGGGGTTGGTTTCCAACAGCCGCCTGGCAAAGTTAGCTGCGGTGGCAATGTTCCCTGCCTTATAGCAAACAGTCGGTGCACTAAACAAGGGCCGTAATTAAATCTTATCTTTTTGCTATATTTCTTTTACTTCTTAACAAAAAATTTAATAGATGTCTAATATTGCAATGAATTCATAAGACGAGGTATGACATTGCAATGTTTAAAAGATAATGTATGAAATTGTCGTTTGATCCATAATTAAGGTAGTTTTGTGTTAGGTTTCAATGCAATTAATATGATTTTTTTATATGTAATATTTAAAATATAAAACAGAAATTAAGAAAATAAAATAACGTAATAAAATAATAGTTTAATTTGACATATCGAGTGGAGAGCAAAACATTAAAATATATCAAAGTGCCACATAGACTGTCAAATTTAAATTTATGTTTAAAATTTGACATTTCCTTTATAAATGATCTTATGACGTGTCGTGTGTGGATTTGAAGGAGTGTAGGGACCATGTGAGCTCTACGGTGTCATGCAGCCACAGAAACACGAATTAGGAGAAATGAATACGTCTTGACGACCATATATGAGTAGGAAAAATTAAAGGAAAATGATTTATGTAATTAAATGGGTTATATGATCGATCACGGTCAGTGCTTTCTTACAAGGAAGAATTTTTTTAAGTGTAAAGTAATAAATAATGGATATGAGCCTGGGTTATATGATCGATCACGGTCAGTGCTTTCTTACAAGGAAGAATTTGTTTCAAGTGTAAAGTAATAAATAATGGATATCAGCCTGGTTTGGTTGGATTCGGTTTTAACGAAAACCCAATTCTTTTTTCATTGGAAATATTGCTAGCATATTTAGATCAATCACTCCATCATTCATTGCTAAATTTATCGGTGTAGATATTTTTAGAGGCTCAATACTGAAAATTTCACATGATCAATGAAAAAGAAGAATGCGAGCACGAGGATGATTCAACAAACTAGCACATGCATAGCTAAGAATTCAAGTCAGCTAATATTTTTATCCTTATTCTCTGTCGCGTTATCAATTACAACTAATCAAGTATTAATTTGAACAACATATTGTATGTTACTTATGTTACTTCCGTTTTGTGTTAAACTATTTAAAATAAAATTACTCCAATAATATGGCTCCATTGGGGTCGTGCTCGAATTGCAAGAAGTCGTTCTTTGACCATGAACGGTTCAAAGCCTATAAGAAATCAGGGGAACTAAGATATACACATTACTAAAGCTATATATTAATCATATTAATTAGTTTAATTTCGATCTAAAGATGAATTATTGAGAGGTGAACACTCTAGCTTCATGTTCCGTTTTACTTGCTATTCACGCAATCAAACGCCGTTCTGCAGGCGCAAAGAATATTAAGTCTCCAGATGCATAGTAATGGTATACCAACAAGTTTCCTTCTCTGAAGCTTGGAAAATGCTGTTCTGCTTGATGATGCAGCAGTTTCTTTCTTTTCTTCATTTGTGCCCAGTTCGAAGGCGAACTCCGAAACCAAGGCCAAGTGATCGCTTCCCACTTTCTGTATAGAAGTATGAGAAGAGAATAGGGGTAGGTTCGGTTCCATTTGGTTCGGTTTTTGGTCGAAACCGGAACCAAACCGAAGTTACTGTTCGGTTCGGTTTTTCTTCGGTTCCATTCAGTTTTTTTCGGTTTCATTTTTTTTCGGTTCGGTTTCAGTCCGGTGTGGTTTTTCCCTTGAAAATTGTTTTTTTTTTGTTAATATTTAAATTTGGATATTGGTAAACTAGCCCAAAAGAGGACTTGCCAAACTAGCCCAAAAGACCCAACAAACAGTAAAGGCAAAAAACCTAAGCTTCCATTGCAGCACCCGTCACTGAGCATCCCTACTTGCATAAACCCTCGCCATCAACCAACCGACGTCTCGCCGATTGCCACATTCAGCCACAAGCACTTGTCCGAACATAGCCAAATAGACGAGAACCAAGGGCTTAACACTAGTAGAAAAACATGTTTGCGCGACGGAATATTGCGCGACGTAGAACATTTCGTCGCTCAAAGTATGTTTGCGCGACGGAAAACACAAAACGTCGCGCCAACGACCTTTGCGCGACGTAACTTTGCGCGACGACGGCTGGCGTCGCGCAAAACAGCTTTGCGCAACACAGAAGCACCTTCGTCGCGCAAAGTTTTATTTTTTATTTTTTTTTTTGGTTTTGGTTCTTGCATTGTCTTTTTCTTTTGTGGTATCCACATGTGTAAATGTTTTAAATTGATGATCGAATTAGTTCATTGTATTCATATAGGGTTAAAGAGTGTAGCTGTAAAAAATCATCAAAATCGAAGTTAAAATAACCGTTAAATCGTGATTTTTCGTTTATAACCGTCGAAAATTTTGTCCCGTTACTTGATCTCTGAATGTTTTTTTTTTTGCTATTTTTGGTGTATGCGATCTTGAAGCATATACAAACAAGTTTGACGGTTTGATCGTTCAAACTAGTTTCGTACAATGCGTTTCCCATCAAAATCAATGGTATATGTATTTAAAAAACATTTTCATTTACTTATTTTGTACTTATAAGCAAAAGGGCCAAAAAAAAAGAAAAAAAAAAGGACTTTGCGAGACGTAGGTACCTCTACGTCGCGTAAAACGTCTTTGCGCGATGCCGTTGTACCTACGTCGCGCAAAGTCCTTTTTTTTTTTTTTTGGCCCTTTTGCTTATCCTTTTTCTTTTGTGGTATCGCTTGTGTCAATGTTTTAAATTGATGATCGAATTCGTTCATTGTATTCATATAGGGTTAAAGAGTGTAGCTGTAATAAATCATCAAAATCGAAGTTAAAATAACCGTTAAATTGTGATTTTTCGTTTCTAACCGTTGAAAAGTTTTGTCCCGTTACTTGATCTCTGAATGTTTTTTTTTTTGCTATTTTTGGCCTATGCAATCTCGAAGCATATACAAACAAGTTTGACGGTTGCATCATTCAAACTAGTTTCGTACAATGAGTTTCCCATTAAAGTACATTTTCATTTATTTATTTTGTACTTATAAGCAAAAAGGCCCCAAAAAAAAAATAAAAAAGGGAGTTTGCGCGACGTAGGTACCTCTGCGTCGCGCAAAACGTCTTTGCGCGACGCAGTTGTACCTACGTCGCGCAAACGCCTTTTTTTTTTTTTTGTGTCCCTTTTGCTTATCCTTTTTCTTTTGTGGTATCCACTGTGTCAATGTTTTAAATTGATGATCGAATTAGTTCATTGTATTCATATAGGGTTAAAGAATGTAGCTGTAAAAAATCATCAAAATCGGAGTTAAAATAACCGTTAAATCGTGATTTTTCGTTTATAACCGTCGAAAAGTTTTATCCCGTTACTTGATCTTTGAATGTTTTTTTTTTTCTATTTTTGGCGTATGCGATCTCGAAGCATATACAAACAAGTTTGACAGTTGGATCGTTTAAACTAGTTTCGTACAATACGTTTCCCATCAAAATCAATGGTATATGTATTTAAAGTACATTTTCATTTATTTATTTTGTACTTATAAGCAAAAGGGCCAAAAAAAAAATTTGACTTTGCGCGACGTAGTTCATTGTATTCATATAGGGTTAAAGAGTGTACCTGAAAAAAATCATCAAAATCGGAGTTAAAATAACCGTTAAATCGTGATTTTTCGTATATAACCGTCGAAAAGTTTTGTCTCGTTACTTGATCTCTGAATGTTTGTGTTTTGCAATTTTTGGCGTATGCGATCTCGAAGCATATACAAACAAGTTTGACGGTTGGATCGTTCAAACTAGTTTCGTACAATGCGTTTCTCATCAAAACGATAAATTCACTAACACTTAGAATTTATTACTACTTTCATCAACTATAACATAAGATTTTGTGGTACCCACTTGTGTAAATATTTTAAATTGACGATCGAATCAGTTTGTGGTATTCATTTAGGGTCAATGAGTGTAGCTGTAAAAAATCATCAAAATCGGAGTTAAAATAACCGTTAAAATCGTGGTTTTTCGTTTATAACCGTCGAAAAGTTTTGTCTCGTTACTTGATCTCTAAATGTTTGTTTTTTGCGATTTTTGGCGTATGCGATCTCGAAGCATATACAAACAAGTTTGACGGTTGGATCGTTCAAATTAGTTTCGTACAATGTGTTTCCCAACAAAACGATAGATTCACTAACACTTGGAATTTATTAATACTTTCATCAACTATAACATAAGATTTTGTGGTATTCACTTGTGTAAATGTTTTAAATTGATGATCGAATTAGTTCATTGTATTCATATAGGGTTAAAGAATGTAGCTGTAAAAAATCATCAAAATCGGAGTTAAAATAACCGTTAAATCGTGATTTTTCGTTTATAACCGTCGAAAAGTTTTATCCCGTTACTTGATCTCTGAATGTTTTTTTTTGCTATTTTTGGCGTATGCGATCTCGAAGCATATACAAACAAGTTTGACAGTTGGATCGTTTAAACTAGTTGAGTACAATACGTTTCCCATCAAAATCAATGGTATATGTATTTAAAGTACATTTTCATTTATTTATTTTGTACTTATAACACTTAAGAAATTGAATGATATATATGTAAAAAAAATTATTGTGGGTTTTTGTTAGAAAAATATATTATTGTGGGGTTTATGTAAAAAAAAAATTAAATTTGAAAGGAGTAAAGTCACATTTTCAGTAATTTTTATAATATTATTTAAAAAAAAAATTACCTTGCACGACGTCTCAATGTGGTCGTCGCGCAAAACCCTTTTGCGCAACGTCAAATTGTAGGCCTACGTCGCGCTAGTTGTGAAAATTTTGGCGGTGCAATAGTGAAAAATAGGCGTTTTTTTTTTTCAATTTTCCATGTTTGTCAACCTTGAACCCGTAGACCTGCATCTCCTCTCTCTTCCCTCTCGCTCATTCTCTCCCGTATACCTGCATCTCCTTTTTCTTTCCCGTAGATATCTCTCTTCCCATAGTCCTGCATCTCCTCTTTCTGTCCCATAGACCTCTCTCTTCCCTCTCGCTCATCTCTCCCTCTCGTTCTAAATGACGGGCAGCCGACGCGAATCTCGAATCTCCGTCCCACTCCCTCTCTGTTTCTCTTCTTCAATCAGTCTGACGTAGTTTTGCAATTTAGGGTTCAGTGCATTTCAATCTTTTTTACTGGAATATACATACATATACATGTCTAAATTTGTTCAATTTTTCTATACACGGCTGGGTTAATTTGATTCTTGACCTATGATTGGATATTATATTACAATTGTGGGTTCTGTTTTTAGGGCTGGATGAAAAGAAACACCCATCAGAGCTTTCAACAACTTGAAGGTCAGTGATTTCTTCCTTCTCTCTAATTCTGTTTCTGCTATTTCAATTTGTAGGATTTAATTTAGGGTTTTAAGTTGGAAAATTTAATTAAACATTTTCAGTTGGAGAGCTTAGTGTATACAACAATTAGGTTTGTTAATTTGGATTGCAGTTAAATAGAAATTATTCTTCTTCGATATAACTGTGCACAACACATAATTTCAATTTTTATTTTGCGGTAAGATTCCGTATAATTAACCTCTACAATTTTATTCACGTGTTCATGGTCACCACTTAATTAATTAGTAATTGGGTGTTGACCACCGAATGTTTCTTTTTTCAGTTCAATTAGGAAGCATTAAGAAGAATCATTTTATCATTCCCTATCTTTGCAAGAACGGATACATAATTGAAGTACCCAATACATATTGTCTCTTCTTTGCATATCTGCCAGCCGATGTTTGGAGTTTATTGTCAGCAGATTTGTTTTTTGTTTCTATAAAACAATTTACGATTTCTCTTTTGTTTTACAGCGAGTCAACCACTGCCAGCACTCTTGTTGCTTAGGTTGGTTTTGCAACTTGCTACCGCTCTGTGATTAGCTTGGGTTGATGAGGTATGCTTCGGAAAGCTAAAAGGGAAGATGGTGGTATTGCCGATTTGGGGTTTTAGTGACTAATCAGACTTCTCCAAGTTGGGGTTTTGCCGAAATTCAATGTAAGTCTCGAGTCTCTATCATGTATATAGGTTGTTTTAGTGACTGAAGAGATTAGGGTGGTGTTCAATTTTGAATGCGAGTCTTAAATCTGCATGAAACAAGTTAATTTCAATGTCAATATTATATTCCTAAAGCATACTCGTATAGTTTAGGACTTTGTTCAAATTCTAGAGTAGGTATTTAAGTTCCAGGTGTGAAAGCTAGTTCATTTTCAATTTCAAAACCACCAAACAACAGGAAAAGAAGAGGGGCACAGGGGATAGTTTCATAAGATGCGCTAATTTGGAATCATGTGTTTGTATGTGCTGACAGGATTTTGATATACTTGTGGCCAACCCTAGAAAACAAAAATTATACATCCAAGTCAACGATTCTCTTGGATTCGCAGACTTAACTATTGGTACAGGGGAGGTAAAAGATCTAATCCTTTCAAATACTGAACTTGTTTTCATGATATAAATGGTCGTAGCATACATGATTGGGATGCATGCATGTAATGTTTGTGTTTTCAGAACCAATACGTCATGAACAACATCTCGATTTGAGTCTTTTTGAATTATGAGTTGTAGAAAGAACGCACAGTGAATATTTGAAAAAAAAAAGAAAGATAAAGGAAGATCAAAAGGATAGAAACTATTAACATCACACCCGTGGGGTTCCTAGGAATCACTCCTAGGGTAAGGTTGCATCACACAAACCTAGAGAGAAGCAAAGCTCCAGCAATTCTATTAATCTTTAAACATGTACCCAGAGAGTTACAAGGATGTAAATTATAAAGACTTAAACCTAAAATCCTTAAAGAAGAATTAAATAATTCTTGTAGAACAAGGAAACTAAAAGACTAATGCGCCTGCTGGAGCCGGCAGCCTGTGTTTTAAAACCCTAGATAGTAAAAGTAAAGCACCATTTGCCCACTTGACAGACTTAGGGCTGCCTTCACTTTTGCTCTTCATTTGCTTCTGGTATTTGTGTTTTATTGAAGGCGGAAATGACGCAGCTGAGGGCCGAGGATGAGCAGATGAAGGCGTAGCTGAGGGCCCAAGGCGAGGAGATGAAGACCTGTGTCGGGAGGGTGCAAGAACTTGTACAAGCCATACAGATGTCGGGCCTCCAAATCTCGCTACTAGCACCTCATCTTACTCCACCTTCGACCTTAAAGCCACCTTGCCCTGCCGATACCCAGTAGCCTGATGTATTAAACTTAGTTCACTTGTAGTTTTTTCTTTTTGTTTGGACATCTTGTATGTACATTTTCATATATTTTATAATTAAATATTTTTGCTTGGTTAATTAATTATTCTTTAGAATTTAATTACAATATTTATCAAAAAAAATTTAAAAACAAATTTCACTAAAACAAAAAAAATTATTTTTCACTAAATAAAAAAAAAAGGGTTTGCGCGACGGATGTGCGTCGCGCAAAGTATCTTTGCACGACGTACAACGCGCGTCGCGCAAAGTGACCTTGCACGACATAGGTATGCGTCGCGCAAAGTGACTTTGCACAAACCCTACCGTCACTGCCTTGGCGCGACGGTTATGGCGCGACGAAGGTACGTCGCGCAAACCCTTGCGCAACGAGTTTTGACTTTGCGCGACGAATGTACGTACGTCGCGCAAAGTGTTTTTTTTACTAGTGTAATAAAGAGTAAAGATCCAAAAACCAAAGATCTTTACCATATAGGGCTCCACAAAGACAAATCCAAGAACAACATCAACCAATTTTCCTTCAAACTTCACAAACCTACAGTCCAAACAAACATCAGCAACATTTTTTAGATGATCAAAAAACACAAAAACAAAAAGAAAGATTGATTAAACAATTATATGAAAATCCAAACGGAAGATTTCTCGATCAATCTGCATAATTCATCTGTTGAACCACCTCCAAGTGGCTTCCGTTGTTTACAAGAGTGCGAATGTAAAAGATAAAATAAATTTACAAATTTGCAAAGGGTAATGATTCTGAACCCAATCATTCAATCACAAATTAACAAATTTACAAGATTGGGAACAAAATAGATGAAATTGATATAGCGAGAGCACCGTTTTCGAACATGAACTTCTTGAATCAGGCATCGCGGCGGTGACCCACCTAAAAATGATGAACGGATTGCTGCAAATCCTTGTATAAATCGCTTGTAGTTGTAGACATTCGAGCGTTCAACGAAGAAATCATGGAGTGCAAGAATTCGACGGTGGGAGAGAGAAAGGCTGGAAAGTCAGAAAAAAGGAGATGAAATAGCAGTAAATGAGACGACAAGGGTTTTGTGTTTAGAAATCTTATAAAGAATTAAAGATCCATAACCAGTATAAATATTTTACTAATACGATTGCAACACAAAGCTTAATGTCAAGTTGGCTGAAGCAAACACTCTCAACTAGGAGGTAAGGGGTTCGAAACATTTGGCCTCTAGATTTTGAGTATTTGTAAATGATATATATTAAATAATTAAAAATAAATCGGTTCAGTTTGATTCGGTCTAGTTTCTGGACCACAAAAACTGAAACCAAACCAACCTATTTTAGTTCAGTTCGGTTTTTTTTGGCTTTGGTTCGGTGTTCAGCTTGGTTTTTTTCAATTTTCGGTTTTCTGAACCCACCCTAGAAGAGAGAATCAGATTTGAAGATAACATTATATACATTTATTCGAAACAGCTAGCCCATCATTGCCACGCTGACTAGGAGTAAAACGCAAAGAATCACACACACGCACACACAGAATCTCCATCAACCCCACAAATGCATGTATATGTCACTCTAATCATTGAGAGCCTTCGTAAAGTTTTCCCTCAAATGGGTCCAGTAGCAGAATCAAAAGTTGTCCTACCTTGCAAGGGAGGCTACCAATCCTCTGGAGAACATCAACTGGAACGGTGTCTATATAACTCTAGTGGGCACAAGACCATCGGAGTACCTATACGAAACAAGAATTTCATATGATTCATCGGCATAGTCATTGTCATAACCAACTCCACCGCGCGACATTACAATTGATGTTACAGAATTTAAGAAAAGCAATTTACCATAAGTAGTCACCGGTTCCAAAAAGTAGGAAGTAGCTACAGATTCTTTTTTTTTTAATTTTTGTAGCGACGGATTAGGCGAGATTAGCTCTTCGTCAACAGTCGCGTGCGAGGCACCAACCCTCTCCCAAAGGAGAAATGACCATTGCACCTAGAAACCCCCCGCCCGTCCCCCCTCTACAAGATTTTATTAATAATAAAAAGAAAAAAAAAGAAAAGTAGAACAAATGGGGGACTAGGCCAAAACCCTCTAAAAACAATTAATGAAAATGATATGGACTAGTTTAAGGTTGCTTAGCTTCAGTCACCTAAAATTGAATTCCCATAATTCAATTGTTTATATTTCTTTCCCAAAATCCTCTTCCATAGCAACAATTTGCTCCTCATGAGCTCAAACGGAAGAATGGAAGCCCGACACAATCTCTTCTATAAGACGCATCAACAAAATCGGGTACCAAGTCCCACCACGTAAAGCTACTATTCATTGCACCAAAATTAGCAAAAGCATCCGCCAAACAATTCCCTTCCCTGAAAATATGCGAAAAACGCAAATGCAAGCGAGCAATATGCCATAAACAAATTTGCCCAAGAAACTTTAAGAAACCATGGAACATCCTTGGAGTGAGCTGATAGTAGGCTGATGATATGCATAGAATCTGTCTCTAACCAAATGTTATGCCATTCTTTATCCCATGCAATCTGAATTGCCTCGATGACAGCCACAATCTTCACAACAACTGCACTTGGATAAGAAGATAAGGAGGCAAACGCTCATAAAAAAAAGACCACTAGAGTCACGAAAAACACCACCACTACCCACTTGACCATTCCCTTTACAAGACTTGTCTGTGTTAATCTTAATCCACCCAACAGGAGGTGGACGCCAAAACATAGGCACGAAACTAAGAGCATCCAAAGAAAGGGATGAAATTCTTAACATAGAGAATATGGGAATCGATACACAACCAGTGAAAGAAGAAAAACAAGTAGAAGCTAACTCCCTTCAATGCCATAAAAGACAATGTTAGGACTCGACAATACTGAAACTTTTGTTCTCAAACCTGATCTTGTTCCTTTCGTGCCAAAGTCACCAAAAGAAACTGCAAATAACCAATAACCAAAGTTTCCGAACAGATGTGGGGAAATATGAGACCAAGGAACCATAAAAAATATCTTCAATGCATTGCCAAGGATCATAAGGCTTGCCAAAAATAATGAAAATCCATTTCCATAAAACAACTGTTTGAGGACAATGCAGAAGAAGATGGTCACAAGATTCCCTAGCATTATGACAAAAACCGCAATAAGAAGCTAAAGCCACACCTCGGCGTTGCAATAAATCATCAGTCAATAATCTTCCATGACAAGCTTTCCAAACTACTAAGCTTTTGCATGGCTGAATAGATTGATGCCAAACCATTTTAGCCCATTTTTTACGTGGAGCGTGAGATGAGAAAAAAAAAAAAAGCCTCCTTAGCTGAAACAGTACCCGAAGATGAACCTGTCCAAAATAACGCATCATCCATGTATGCAATTGGCAATGGAGTCTTCATAATCTTCTCCGAAAGATGAGGAAAATAAGAAGTAAAGACAATGGGAAGAGACCATTTTGCATCCTGAATAAAATCTTTTACCTTTGAATTCAAGGGAATTATGTCAACCTCACCAATATTAGAGAGCAAAGTGGTTCCAAGCTAGTTATCATACAAAAAAGCAATCTTACAACCATCACCAACACTTCATTGAAGGGAATTATAGAAGGAGGGCCATAATTGTTTAAGCCCCAACCAAACGGAAGACTTTTTATAAGACTTTAGCAAATGAAAGTTGTCTTTAAGAAATCTGTTACGTAACCAATCCGAAGCCGGTGAGGAAGAAGAAATTACATCCCAACATCTTTTAAGAAGGAGAGAACGATTGGATTCAAAAAGATCTCGGATACCCAAACCACCCTTTTCTTTCAACTTACAACAAGAACTCCACGCTATTAGAGGCATACCTCGTTTTAACGGATCACTAGACCAAAAGAAATTTCTAATCCACCCTTGAACTTCACGTAGCAAATTAGTAGGCCAAGCATAAATTTGAAAACTATAAACCAAGATTCCTTGAATTACTGAATTAATAAATTGGAGTCTCCCTACTTGCGAAAGCAAAGAACCCTTCCAAGCCATCAACTTGCAACGAATCTTGTCAGCAATGGCTTGAAAATAGATCATTTTCGGACGACCTTGAAAGATAGGGACACCTAGATAAGTAAAAGGCAGATTTCCCCGACTTACACCAAGAACCTTCTGAATAATAGCATGCCGACTGCTTGCATATTTCCCAAGAAAAACTAAAGATTTTAATTTATTTATGCATTTCCCATAATTTAAGTTGTACTCCTCTACAAAACGCATTAGGTTACGCATAGATCGCTTAGTTCCACGCATGAAAACCATAATATCATTTGCAAAAAAAACATGAGATGGTGGAGCAATACCCATGGGAACTGAAAAAGTGTCAATTAGATCATCTTCCACCATCTTTGTAAACCCCTACTAAAAACCTCCTCAGCTAGACAAAAGAGAATAAGAGACAAGGGATCCCCTTGACGAACACCACGAGAACATGGGAAAAAACCTTCAACTGAACCATTAATAAGGACAGAAAGATGAGCTGAAGTTAGAATAAAATGAATCCAATCCACAAAACTTGTTGAAAAACCAAAAGCATCCAAAACCCGAAGAAGAAAACCCCAATCCAAAGTGTCAAACGCCTTTCGAAGGAAACAAATACAAACCTATACACGGGTGCAATGACAAGACACAATTCAAGACATTTGAAGCATCAACTGACAATCAAAAGGTTTTAATGGGGAATCATAATTCCGCCAAAGTTCTAGGAAATGGAACCATTGAACTTCAGTTTACTTCTGGGAAGAAATTGACGTTGCTTAATGTACTACATGTCCTAGAAATTAGAAAGAATCTTGTGTCTGCAAATTTATTATGTAAGGATGGTATAAAGATTGTTCTGGAGTCCGACAAGTTAATAATGTCAAAAAATGGGATGTTTATTGGAAATGGGTATTCTTGTGATGGGAAAATGGGATGTTTATTGGAAAGGAGTATTCTTATGATGGAATGTTCAAACTAAGTATTAATAATGAAGTGAATTCTTCTGCTTATATTGTTGAATCTTCCTCTCATTTATGACATATATGTTTAGCACATGTAAAGTTTAGATCTTTAAAATACATGCGTACACTTGGTTTAATTGCTTGTAATGATGATTATAATGATAAATGTGAAACATGTATTCAAGCAAAAATGACTAAGATACCTTTTCCAACTGCTGAAAGAAATACAAATTTATTAGACATAATACATTCTGACATAAGTGAATTTAATGGTGTGGAAAAAGATATTTTATCACTTTTATAGATGATTGTTCTAGGTTCACTTATGTTTATTTATTATCTAATAAAGATGATTTTTTTTTAGTGTTTTAAGCGCTATAAGGCTGAAGTTGAAAACGAAAAGGAAAGGAAAATTAAATGCATTCGTAGTGATAGAGGTGGTGAATATTTTTCACATGAACTCGATATTTTTTCTGAAGAACATGATGTTGTACATCAAAGAACTGCATCTTATACATCACAATAAAATGGTTTGGCAGAAAGAAAATAGGACACACTGAGATGATTAATTCTATAATGATTAATGCTAATATTCCTAAATATTTATGAGGTGAAGCATTATTTACTGCATGCCATATACACAATAAAATTACATCTACGAAGACACACGTGTCACCATATGAAATTTGGAAAGGAAGAAAACCAAATTTGAGAGTATGAGGTTGTGTAGCTTTTTATGAGGCACTCCATCCTAAGAGATCTAAGTTGGGTCCAAGATTAATTAAAAGCATATTTGTAGGATATGTAGAAAATTCAAAAGCATATAGGTTGCTTAATTTAGACACAATCACAATAGTTGAGTCTAGAGATGTCAAATTTATAGAAACTGTATTCTATAATGACTACTCAATGTCCGGGAAAAAGAATGATCAAACACCCTTCTCTAATCCACCTACTAGTTCTTCTTAAGGTGAGAAAATAAAACAGTCTGAAACTGTTAATGAACCAAGGAAAAGCCAAAGTGTAAGAAAAGAAAAGACTCTAAGAAAAGAAAAGACTCTAGGCCCAGATTTCATTTAGAAAAAAAAAAGGTTCTTAAAACAATACCTATATTGTTGAATGTTGAAGATGATCCTAAAAGTCTAAGCGAAGCAATGACTTCGAGAGATACAGCATTTTGGAAAGAGGTTATAGATGATGAATTTGAATTTAATATATAATCAGACTTGGGTTTTAGTAGACTTGCCTCAAGGATCAAAAGCAATAGGTTGTAAGTGGGTGTTTAGAAGAAAATATGACACATACGGGTCTATTCAAACATTTAAAGCCAAACTAGTTGCCAAGGGTTTTAAGCAGAAAAAAGAAATAGACTATTTCAATACATATGCACTAGTAGCTAGGGTCACATCAATTAGAATATTCTTTGCATTGGCGTCTTTATATAATTTGCATGTGCATCAAATGGATGTGAAAACATCATTTTTAAATGGTGATTTGGATGACGAAGTCTACATGGAACAACCATATGGCTTTGTTGTTTTTGGGAATGAAAAGAAAGTTTGTAAATTAGCAAAGTCATTATATGGATTCAAGCAAGCACCAAAACAATGACATTAAAAGTTTGATTTTGTCATTTTATCATATGTTTATACGTTGATGACTTGCTAATTTTTCGTATAAATATGAAAGGTGTATCTGAAACTAAAAAGTATCTAAATTCAAAATTCAAGATGAAGGACTTAAATGAAGTAGATACTATATATCTTGGGAATTAAAGTAAAGAATCATAGTAGAGGTTACGCTGTGTTAGTCACATTATATACAAAAATTGCTTCTTAAGTTTAAGCATCTACAAATAAAAGAAGCAAATACCCCTTATGACCCTAGTGAGACTTTACTTAATAATTCTGGCAATTCTGTTGCACAGCTTAAGTATGCTAGTGTAGTCGGAAGTTTAATGTATGTTATGCATTGTACCAGGCCAGATATCGCATTTACAGTAAGTAAAACTTTCTAGATACACTAGTCATCTAGTTACTGCTCATTGGAATACAATGGAAATTCTAGACTTATTAGCTTGAGACATGAATATGTCAAGCAATTAATAACTCATGGGGTTATTAATATTATTTATGTTAAATCAAGTAATAACTTGGCAGATCCATTAACGAAAGAACTTTCAAGAGCTTTGGTAGTTAGTACATCTAGTGGAATGGGGCTAAAACCCTTTACTAAAAATTAGCCACCAATAATGATAACCCGACTTTGTCTAGAACATCACTAGTTTAAGAGTTTAATAGGTAATAACAAGTTATTGATAAGTGGTTGTAAAAACACTAATAATTAATACATGGCTCATTCCAGGATGATCAATGCAAAACTGCTACGTTAGGAGGATGAGTTTTATCTTAATGAAGTTATTTGTAGTTATGTCTATAGTAGCAAGGACATGGGAAGGAACCTCGCCTATGTGAACATAAGAAGTGATGCCGCTTCTACCAAGAGTTGGGTTTTCTCTTGTAAATTTTCATGAAACTATGATGAAGCACAAGGCCAGAATAGTGCTTAATTAGTTCATAAATTTCTTTAAGGAAATCAGACATAATCATGTATGTAGTGATTCCGGTTTTAACATAAGAATAGTTGGTTTAAACTTAGGTCACTATCGCATTCGTTATAACTTTGAATTAGTTACACTAATTAAAGGTTTAATTCGAAAGACACATTTATTGTATGCATAATTATATCGGTATGCTTGTGATTAATTATAAGGAGAGAATTCTTATATGTCCTTTATTATATATTTTTATAATAGGGAAGGATTGTTGAATATTTTAATAATATATTAATATATTCGTGTGGAAGAAGTTGGGTATTTGCCCAACAGTTACTCTTCATCAGATTAAAGCAATGTGGCTTTTCCAACTCTGCTAAAAGACATGATCCATGTCTTGACTAGTGCATAGTTTACTAACAGACATAACCTTTGGTAACTGATGCTTTGCATTAGACATGCGTATTGGGCATATTACTGTAATATTAATTCAATTGTATCTTATGGCAAGAAGGCATACCCAAAACCAAAGGTTGTATCTCATGCCGAGAAGGCATATCCAAAACCAAATGATATGTCTAACAGGTGCAATCTCCCCTATATATTGGTAAATTGGTAGAAGAGAAATTCATTCAGAAATTTGTTGTCTACACAATTTCCTTGCTCTCTCTTCTCTCTCCATCACATTCATACAATTTCTTTCTAGTTATTTCTAAGGGAATATAATTCAATTTTGCTAATTAAATATTCTATATTTTGTTGTATCTTGGAAGTGATTTGCCAAGAATTTTTTAGCAAACTTATTTAAGTGGGGGCAAATAACACTTTAAGGAAACGATTCAAGTTGTACCTCAAAGTCATCTTTCAGTTTATTCTCCATATTTCTACATCTACTCAACACCCGTCTACCAACAAGTGGACTGCTAACTTCTTGTTTGGCACCTAAGATTTGAGCAGGATGACAATCTCTCTGCCCAGATAACTCTCTTCTATCAAATAACATAATCTTCAGCTGTAAAAAAAACGAGACAGATTTCAAAAAGCATTTTGGATGTATCGCGTTCTGTTGGAAGTTCAAATAAAAACTTTATTTCAATTTTGTGTGCTGCTAGCTTTTTTTTGACTCAGGCTTCCTACACTTACCAAAATTAAATGCTTCTTTTGAGCTAGCCGAAAATGTGGTTGCAACCACTGGAGTAATGCAGTGTGTGTGCAAAGGTCTAAAGCTACTGCATGTGTTTTAAGGAGGAAGATTCTCTCCCCTTCTAATCTTTCTCTCCTTCTTTCTCCTTCTATTTGAACAGTTACGATTTGACCAGGTCAACATTTTATATTGATTTTTTTATAAAGACAATAAGACAAAAAGCAATATGTGAAAGGAAATGAGAGAAATGGATGAAAATAAGAGGGAAGAGAGTCCTACTCCGTGTTTTAAAGGGCGTAAAGACTTTTGAACTTCTTCATTTATTTTTCATGTTATGTCGTTGTTTTGTATTGTTTATTAAAAACCGCTTGTGTGGTTCTTTCTTTTCTGCACATACAAGTCAGTCTTCCCCGTAAGGCTTTAGGGGTCTAATCCCATTCTATCTACAAGGAATCAGTTTGTAAACTCCTTTAATATATCAAAGTATTGTCATCATAGAAGCTTGCTGCTTCCTTTCTCTTTTATCTTTTCTGTCCAATTTCATTGAGAGTGAACATGAGACGTGTGATAGAGTTCGTAAACTTATCACCTACATATTTATTGAGTTAGTTAACTTTCAACACCAAAAAGTCCATCAGTATCTGCGTGACCAAAAATTATTATCCAAGCGGACAGCATCAGCAAGTCACGTCAGATTTGACAAGAACTTTTTTCACTCTTTCAATAAGCAGCGAAGTAACTCAACTTAATTTGTCACTGTTAAAGTACGTAGAGTAAATAATGACAATGTTATATGGATGAACTCTGGGGCTTAAGAATATCAAACCTGAGGAGTGCTGTTGAAATCGCCACAAAGGACAACAGGGGCATTACCCCATCTCTCCGAAAGGATTTTCGCCCTCGATATGAGAAGATGTATCTGGAAACAAAATGATATATAGACCTTGTTCATCAGTGTCAGGGAAAAGACATTTTGCTTTATGCACCAGGAAATGAACATGAATGTAAAAGAAGGTACCTGGCCTAATTTTACTTCCCCTCGGGTTGGGTTATGAAGCACGTGGATGTTACCGATCAGTAACTTTCTTGATTCAGCTTTTTGCATCTCAACTGTCTCCCCTTGACGGGGTTGTACCACAGGCGACTAGTGTCGAACGAGTAGACGACGATGATGAGGAGGAGGACGAGTCTTTGGGAGCGGTAGTTGGTAAGGTTGTTGCGACGAACACATGGCCCCCACAGAGCCAAGGGGAAGCATCGCACCGCATCGTAGAGGATGAGGTGGTGTTGCGCGGACGTGTGAGTGTCTTACGATTTAAAGGGATATTTGAATTGGATTTGCCTATCTTCTTAACTTCTTGACTTTCGACTTCCAAATCCCTATTGCTTATGAAAACTGTGGCGCCACTGTAATTATTTTATGAGCTGGTTTTATAGGAAAATGAATTTCACACACTTAATTGGTTATTTTTAACGTTGTCTTTACTCTTCATTCTTAATAACTCTGAATTGCAATGATGAATCTTGTGAACGGGATTCAGTTCTTAGAGCAGCGATGTTGTGGTTTATTTTCTCTGAGGGGTACAATAAAGAGAGGAAGAGAGAGATGAACGGCTTGAGGAATTCTCAGTGTACTATTTCTCATGTCTTGTCTTAAGAATTTTATCGAGGCCCATTGCATGCACCATAGTACGCGTGCCGTCCTCCGTCAGCCACCGCTCCGGCAAATACTCGCGGCAGTTATTCCCCCATATCCTCTCCATCCACCCCATCGCTTAAGCATGGTATGTAACCAACCACCCATTCCCCACGACCATACCGTCCAGCCAGACGTCGTCGTTTAGACATGCCTTCGAGTCTACCGGTACGGGTGGGTACAGCCGCATCGCCGTGTGCAAATAGTGCATGTCTCGGAGCTCATCCAAATCATAAATATCGCCGACACGTTTCCTATTTACTGTTCAGGTTAAATGTGTCTATTCATGCAGTTATGTCTAAGAGCGAGCTTATTTTCTAGTTACATCTAATACACCTACTTTATCGGTGGGCTTATTTTAATTTCTAGTTACATCTAATACACCTAATCACATCAACTCCCTTAAGTCAAGGGAAGATAGCTGGAAGAGAAAAAAGAGAAACCAGACAAAGGTTAGGTTACACACTTTACACTTTACACACTTTACACTTTTACTATAAAACACCTCCTTTGAGTTCATGAGCAAATGCCCCATTTCTCTCACACAGAAAGCCAGAATGCTTCCTTCAGCAATATCCATCCTCCTACTCTTCCTTACATTCCTTTGGTATCTCATCCACATCCTGACCACTGCCTTCCAGAGGCCAAAACACCGAAAGCAGCTGCCAGGGCCTTGGGCACTACCAATAATTGGTAACTTTCATATGCTAGGCAACCACCCACACCACAGCCTCCAACACTTGGCCAAAAAATATGGCCCCATAATGTCCATTCGCCTCGGCTTGGTACCCACCATAGTGGTCTCATCTCCTAAAGCTGCAGAGCTGTTCCTTAAAACCCATGACACCGTCTTTTGTAGCCGCCCCAAACTCCAAGCCGCTGAGTACATATCGTATGGTATAAGGGGTATTGCCTTTACTGAATATGGTCCATACTGGCGCCATATTAGGAAGCTTTGCACGATGCAGCTTCTTTGTCCGTCAAAAATTGAGGATTTTGCTCCGTTAAGAAGGGAGGAGGTGGGGTTGTTGGTGCAGTCGCTAAAGAAAGCCGCGGAGGCAGGTGAGGTGGTGAATCTTAGTGAAAAGGTCGGTGAGCTTGTTGAGGACATAACATATAGGATGGTATTGGGGAGTAAAAGTGATGATATGTTTGATATCAAGACAATTATTAGGGATGTCATGTCCGTGCTAGCTTTATTCAATATTGGCGATTATGTGCCTTTCCTCAGGCCACTGGATATTCAGGTACGCAACATGCTATGCATAGTCGTCTCTGACGTAGTTTATGCAACATTACATTATTTGATAATCATTTAATTTTGTGTTTTTAGTTTTCCACTTTTTTGTTCGATATATTTTATGTATACTCTTCCCATAAATCCCTCCCACCACCATTTTCCCCACATTATTTTTTCCCCTTCTCTATCTTTAAAAAAAAAAACCCTAAAACCCCAATTTATATGATTATCAAATAGGTCTTAAGATTACTTATCATGCATATATTAACCTTTTCTTCTTCTTAGGGATTGACCAAACGCAATAAGAGAATTAGCAAGATAGTCGACCAACTTTTTGAAAAGATAATATGGGAACATGAACAAGTTTCTAAGAGTGAGCAAGTACAAGGCCATCATCATCACAAGGACTTTGTTGACGTTGTGCTTTCATTAATATACCAGCCATTAAATCCCAACGATGAGCAAGGCTACAGGATTGAACGAACAGATGTGAAAGCCATCTTACTCGACATGATTACGGGTTCCTTTGACACTTCAGCTACCGCAATTGTTCGGAACCTTGCCGAACTGTTGAGGCACCCGAGGGTGTTGAAACATCTCCAAGAAGAGCTCCAACGTGTGATCGGAACAGACCGAATGGTGGAAGAGAGCGATCTGCGAATGTTAAGTTACTTAAATGCGGTGATCAAGGAGAGCTTTAGACTACACCCAATTGCACCATTTTTAGTTCCTCGGGAATCCATGCAGGACGTTACGGTCGACGGATATTACATACCTAAGAAATCGAAAATTCTAATAAACACTTGGGCTATTGGAAGAGATCCTAACGTTTGGTCGGATAATGTGGGAGAATTTTATCCTGAAAGGTTTATAAATAGCAATGTTGATCTTCGGGGGCATGACTTCCAGCTTCTACCCTTTGGGTCTGGCAGAAGAGGTTGCCCTGGTATGCAATTAGGGTTAACCACAGTTCGGCTGGCTCTGGCAAACATTGTCCACTGCTTTAACTGGGACCTTCCAAGTGGCCTCCTACCTCAAGACTTGGACATGACTGAGACGTTCGGCTCGGTACCGACAAAAGCCCAACCACTGCTCGCCATGCCGACCTACCGCCTGGAGACTAAATAGACGTTTATCCGTTTTCTATCGATTTATTAAATGCTGTAAGAAATTATATCAGGTCGGGTGGCTTGAATAAATGTACGTGTCCTACATGTGATGCATGTTGAGACTTCTATTGTAACTGTACTGGAATTTTTTTAGTGTGCTAAGAACACGGCTTACTATACTAAGTGTCACAATACAAATGGTTGGAAATTCTTTTTTCAAGTATCCAACCACTTGTATTATGACACTTAGTGTATCAAGCTTCACTAGTACAAAAAACAGTTTGTGCGACGCAGGTACTATCATCGTGCAAAGTCAAAAAACATTGCCTGAAAATTAGCCCAATGACAACTTTGTCGCGCACAAACCGTCGCGCAAAGATCGTGAAAGCGGGGTTTGCACGACGAAGAAGTAACTTGCGTCGCTCAAAATGCTTTTGCGCGACGATAGTACCTGCGTTGCGCAAAAGGTCTTTGCGCTACGATAGTTCCTGCGTTGCACAAAGACCTTTTGGGCGACAATAGTACCTGCATTGCGCAAAAGATCTTTGCGCGACGCATGTTACTTCTTCGTCCCACAAACCTTTTTTTTTCTTTTTCGAAAAAATATTTTTAATTTAATTTTTTATAAATATTGTAATTAAATTATAAACACTAACTAATAAACCAAGAAAAATTATTTAATTGTAAAATATATGAAAATGTACTTACAAGATGTCCGAACATAAAAAAAAAAACTACAACAAGTAGTCGTCTAGGTTTGATACATCAGATTACTGGGTATCAGCTGGGCAAAGTGGCTGGGAGGTCGAAGGTGGAGCAAGATCAGGTGCTGGCATCGAGATTTGATAGCCGGACATTTGTAAGGCCTGTAAAATCATACTCATCTTCTTGTCCTAGGCCGATAATTGGGTTGCAATATGGGCTTCCCGGGCTGCTTCTTGGGCCGCAATCTTACCTTTTAGGGTTTCCACTTCCTTCGTTAGAGCGATAACCTGTCCTATGGTCGATCTGGAAAATGAGGCATCCGTCTCACGAACCCGCGCCTTCCTTATACCCCGAACAACCTTGCAATGACGACAATCGCGATTCTGATCCAGGATATCAGTCAATATCTGAAGACCTGCATCCTCGGGTACAGTGACATCCTCAATCAGGGTATCCAAGGGAAGCTCCGATTCTGCTTCTTGGAGAACAACAGTGTCTTTCTCCACTATAACAGCCTGTAATAATAAAGAAAAAACATTTAATATTTAATTAAAAAATGTAATTAATATTTGAACCTCAATCATTTTGAATAGCAAAAGACGCACAAGAAAAACCCAAACATGATTTACAGAGAACGGCAAATTACATCTTTTGCCGTGTGAAAGCAATTTCATGTGGAGTACCTCAAAATCATTAAACTGTGAGGAAATAGAAATCTCAGTTCGATATCACAGCTCCATTTTAATTGTAAAATGTATTAGTCATAGATATGCTTGACTCAAACAGTTGCATATTCTGACAAATGTGACGTAAAAGCTTCTTTTATGCATTTCCAGGATAACAATCCATTGACTATAGGTTTAAACTGCCCAGAAAGAAAGTGAGTAAAACTCTAAAAATGTTTGCAGTTTCTCAAAAAATGAAAATGTCTGCTGCAGTGAAGAATAACCTATGGATCTGGTTATCAAGTTATCAAACATGTTATTATCTTAATGCACGTCAATTAAGAAACTATAAAGTAAGTTAAAAACATTGCATCTTAGGCGTACTAACAACCTGAACATGTATAAGGATTTCTTCTTGCGGCATCCAGCTTGTAATGTAATTTCCTTTCAAGGGGATCATTTGAAGGTACAAACTTGGATGGGCGGGGAGCTACAGAAGCTAGTCCAAGCTTGCAAAATTCAATAAAGAGTTCTGCAGAAAGTCAATAATGTCTCAATAACAGCCAATATTGGCAACTAAAGATAATTATACTCTCTTAAACCCAAAATAGATAAATAAATCAACTTGCCTAGCAGGTCAAGCCTGTATTTCAAATGGCTCATCTTCTGCAGGTTCACTCATGGTATTTATTAAGCAATTTTTTAGCCTGCACATCAGTCAATTTTCATGAACAAAGAAAGTTAGCTTTTGAACATCAACGAAAGGATTAACATCAACAGCATTGCAAAGAGCCGTAAAGTGCTTAAACTCCATGACACCCCATTCATAAGGATTTTCGACCAGATTGCTATGACATCACTGGCAAAACTAGATACTCTTAACTAAAAGATTACAAAGATACCACATTGATGTTAATTTTGTTTATCCCCATAAACAAATAAAAATCATATAATCGTCAGAGTTCTCATGTACTCAACACAATCTCATTTAAAACAACCTGGGGAGGTTTCAAATTAGTTCAAAATTGAACCCCATTCTTTTCTTGTCTAAAAACCTGCTGCAAATATTCACAACCCAATTATAAATGACAAATCAATCTTTTAGAACAGCATTTCTCTTATGAGCTCATTCAGTACACACACTCACGCTCGAACACACGGTGTAATGTTGAAGAACTTGATCTTGATGCACCATTAGCATTAGCATTATCATCTTTCATGTTTCTTTGTAAATCTTTGACGTCTCTATCAATGAGCATGAAGTGTGTTCTTTGTAACATTAGGAAATATATGCTCCTACTTTCTAACCCTAAAATTCTATTTAACACTAAAACCCAATTTCTAATTTAATTTTCCAAATTGAATCTAATTACAATACCAAATCTTCATATTAAGGCATTAAAGCTTGATTCTGATCTTAGAAAGAAGAAAAATAAAGAATTAAGAAAAGATAGATACCTGGGTCAATCTGCAGCGTGTTGTCTATCGCACACGAGGAAATGGCTCCGTGCTGCTGCCTACTAGCTGGGTGCAGTCGGCGGTGTCTTTCTGGCTGTTGAGTGGTACGCTGGGAAATGACAGGGTGAGAGAAGTGAGAAGTGAGAAGTGAGAGAGGATGAGGACAAGGAGGAAGGATAAGAAGGAAGGCTACGGGAAAAAAAAGGCAAGGACAGAGAAGATGGAGGCTAGGGTTTTGTTTATGAATAGGAGAGGCAAAGAAGGTGTGAGAGAGAAATAAGGATGAGGAGAGAAAGCTAAACAGTTGAGCGCTATCTTTGGAAATAGAGAGTTGAGTTTTTGGGTGCCATGCCAAAATTTTGGCAACCCTCCAAAAATTTTGTCTCCCACCTCCTCCAAATTTTTTTTTTAATTTATGTATGATTCTATTATTATTATTATTATTATTATTTAGGTCAAAATGCATGATTCTATTTGAATCTATGTTTTGACGGAATACGCATTCTACCAGACTAGTTTGCTGAAGTATAAAATCTAAGTGTAAAATAAACTCTAAGTGTTTGTTGAATCTATAGTTTTGACGGATACGCATTCTACGCAATTAGTTTCAACGATCCAACCGTCAAACATGTTTGTATATAATCCGAGATCACATATGTCAAAAATCGTAAAAAAACAAACATTCAGAGATTAGGTAATGAGACAAAAAATTTCAACGGCTACACAAGAAAAATCAGGATTTAATAGTTATTTTAATTCCAATTTTGATGATTTTTAACAGTTACACTCCTTGTCCCTATATGAATACAATGAATGAACTCAATTTTCAATTTAAAATATTTACACTAGCGGGTTATACTTGATGAAAGTATAAATAAACTCTAAGGGCGTGTTTATTTGCACTCACTAGGCCTCACTGGACTGGACTAGCATAGCTAAGAATATTAAGCCATGTTTGGTGCAAGCCAGGACTAAGTTTAATGGGACTAGCTCGGACTCGTTCCGACTAAACTCTTCGCTAGCTGGGCTTAGCGAAGCCGGGCAAAAAGGATGGGATTGCTAAGACCATCGCTTCGCTTCATCACCGTGTTGATGCTTCAACTTCCTCAGTCGTCTTCCTCTTCGTCTTCCACAGATCCTCAACCACTGCAATTAAGCTTTTCTTCTTTCTCAGTCTGCAATCAACCGATTCGGTAGCTCCAGCTTTCGCACAGGCCCTACTCACAGGCTGCAGCTCCAGATCTCACGCCACTGACCGTCGCATCCTCCTCGAGGCCGCCAAGCACTCTGCCAGAAGGATGCGTCTACAAGTTTGTCCTTGATTTGCAGATCCGACGATCCGAGCCTTTGCAAATTGAAAAAAAAAATTGGGATCTTTCCGGGTTTGATATGAAGAGAAAGTAAATTAAAAGAAGAGAAATATGAGTTTTAATTGAAGAGAAAGCAAATGAAAAGAAGAGGAAGTTTCTGGGTTTGATTATTAGTGGAAGCAATCTGGGCTTGCGAAAAAGAAAATTCAAACCACAAAAGAAAAGTAGAGGGGATGGGGAGAGAGAATCAAATAAAAAAAGTGTGTAAATGTTAATAAAATGAATAGGAAAATGACAAAAAAGTATTTTAGCTCTAAAATAATTTAGTCCGTGATTTAATCCAACACTACATCAAACGCTTCATTATTCTTATACTACTTAGTCCATGCCAAACCAATCCAGCTTAGTCCCTAAAGTTAGTCCAGTTCAAGATAATCCAGTGCAACAAACGCCCCCTAAGTGTTAGTGAATCTATTGTCTAGATGAGATACGCATTCTACGAAACTAGTTTCAACGATCCAACCGTCAAACTTGTTTATATATACTTCGAGATCAAATACGCCAAAAATTGCAAAAAAACAAACGTTCAGAGATCAAGTAATGAGACAAAACATTATGACGGTTATGAACGAAAATCAGGATTTAACGGTTATTTTAACTCCAATTTTGATGATTTTTTACAGCTACACTCTTTGACCCTATATGATACAATGAATGAACTCGATCTTCAATTTAAAATATTTACATTAGTGGATACCACAAAATCTTATGTTATACTTAATGAAAGTATAAATAAACTCTTAAGTGTTAGTGAATCTATTATTTTGATGGGATACGCATTCTACGAAACTAGTTTCAAAAATCCAACTGTCAAACTTGTTTGTATATACTTCGAGATCACATATGCCAAAAATTGTGAAAAAAAAAACATTCAGAGATCAAGTAACAGGACAAAACATTTTGACGGTTATAAACAAAAAATAAGGATTTAACGATTATTTTAACTCCGATTTTGATGATTTTTTTACAGCTACACTCCTTGACCTTATATGAATATAATGAATGAACTCGATCTTCAATTTAAAATATTTTCACTAGTGGATACCACAAAATCTTATGTTATACTTAATGAAAGTATAAATAAACTTTAAGTGTTAGTGAATCTATTGTTTTGATGAGATACGCATTCCACGAAACTTTTTCAACAATCCAACCGTCAAACTTGTTTGTATATACTTCGAGATCGCATACGCCAAAAATCGCAAAAAACAAACATTCAGAGATCAAGTAACGAGACAAAAGTTTTTTACGGTTATAAACGAAAAATCACGATTTAACGGTTATTTTAACTCCTATTTTGATGATTTTTTACAGCTCCACTCCTTGATCCTATATGAATATAATGAACTAATTCAATCGTTATTTTAACTCCAATTGCAATTTTCAGAAAATTACACGACGGACCAACCATGTCGCGCAAAGGCTCTTTGCGCAACGGAGAATCATAACATCATGCAAGGGTGTTTGTCTGACATATTTTTCCGTTGCGCAAAAACCCTTTGTGCAACGCGGTTGTTATGTCACACAAACACCCTTTGCATGACGTATTGGTTGGTACGTCGCGCAAAAATCCTTTGTGCAACGCATTTGGTCCGTCATGCAATTTTCTAGCGCCAAACCAAGGCTTTTACCACTTTTTTCCCAACATTGTGCAACAAAGGCACATCTTCGTTGCGCTAAACAATTCTGCTTAACAGAATTCTTCGTCGGTCAAAGTCATGTCGTGTAAAACAATTTTGCACGACGAAATGCTTCGTCGCGCAAAGTCCCGTCGCGAAAAGATATGAAATATTTGTATGATGAATTTAAGAGCGAGGAAGGGATTGGAGAAGGTTTTGAAGAGAGATGGAGGAGGGAGGTAGCTGATACAACTGGGTTTGCATTTTCTGCCTCCCAAATTGCTTTAGTGATCAGGAAAATGTCGTTGACTTTGCACGACTTGCGTGACGGACAAAACTTTTCAAGGGTTATAAAAGAACAATCACGATTTAACAGTTATTTTAACTCTGATTTAGATGATTTTTTACAGCTACACTCCTTGACCCTATATGAATACAATGAATGATTTCGATCTTCAATTTAAAATATTTACACTAGTGGATACCACAAAATCTTATGTTATACTTAATGAAAGTGTGTTTTTTTCCAGAAAAGTGCGAGACGGACCAACCACGTCACGCAAAGGCTCTTTGCGCCACGGAGATTTATAGCATTGCGCAAAGTCTGTTTGCACAACACATTTGTCCGTCGCGCAAAAACACTTTGTGCAACGCGGTTATTCCGTCGCGCAAACACTCTTTGCGTGACGCATTGGTTGGTGCGTCACGCAAAGGCCGTTTGCGCAATGCGTTTTGTCTGTCACGCAATTTTTTGGCGCCAAACCAAGACTTTTACTGTTTTTTTACCAACATTGCGCGACGAAGGTAGATCTTCGTTGCGCTAAACTATTTTGTGCGACGGAATGCTTCGTCGTGCAAAATCCTGTTGCGCAAAATATCATTGTGTGACACTTAGTTGTCAACGTTGTGCAACGCAATTGGCTCCGTTGCGCAAGTATATTTTTGTACTAGTGTATATTCCCAGCACACTAAAAAATCTCATGTAACTATAAACAGTAAGGTCAAAGTGACAAATAAAATTAGTATTTAAATAAAAACAATAATTTCTATTATAGATTTGTAACCATATATAAACACTTATTTCTATTCTAATAACTTTAAGCTTTTATCCGACAAAACAATTATTTCAAAAAAAAAAATTAGCCTTTCGCTTTTATTTATAGAGTAGACACTCTCACGCAAGTTGAATCAGAGACTTCCACAATTAGATTAGTCACACATATATGTTGCCGACAGTTCAGAATCAAAATGTACTATCCACGAATTGTAATTTGAAGAGGTTTTTATACTGGCACCATCAAGTCCACCCAATTAAGCTATCAACATTAGACTTACGTACACTGCTACAACTCACCAGCATCCTCTCCATATTTGATTCTCTACATATACTAATTAAATGAAGTATCCATGTTTTTACCCAACTATTAGCTAAAGTGGGGGCATTGCCCGAACTATGAGCTAAAGTGGGGGCATTGAGTGCCCATTACCCCCAACGACTTTTTTTTCAAAGCAATTCTCTTTGTTAATTTCTTATAAGTTCAATAAAAGGCGATATTTTGTAGATGACTTTTAGTTTTTTTTTTTTTTTTTTTTTTGGCCGGCCTACTACACTTCAGGCTCATCCTATCTCAGTAATTCTCTTCTTTGTAACACAATTCTTTACTCCTATATTTTCTTCTTTCTCGATCCCCTATCTATCTTCTTCTCAAACTTAAAATATATCTCAATTAAACACAATACTCGAGCTAAATTCTTATGATTTGTCTTAGCCTGAACTCTCTTTTTAAACCTTGTAAGAACTAAGAAAGAACACACAAGTTGTTATTACCAAAAAAAATAAAATAAAATAAATCATTTCTGGACAAAAAAAAAATTGTCGGTCCAAATACCATTTTGTCACCCACAATTTTGCCGGAGAATTCTTTCGGGCAAAGTTCATAGCGCAAACCGTGGCTCAAGTAAATGCCCAAAAAAATATAAGCTTTTCGTTGGGCAAGGATGTTGACCGAACTAGCTTGACGAATGCAGCTTGCTTTGACGATACCTTTTCCTCGAGTATCTAGAAATAAAATAATTACACAAAATTTCGCTTGGTGAACATATTCGTCGAACAAAGACTTTAAACATTTTTTAAAATTTTGTACTTAAAACAATATTTCATTTAACTAATTACGATATTTTCATTTAATGAATTTATTTAATTCTAATTATACTAATCCAAAAAGCTTAAAATAAATCACAACTTTAAAGAAATTTATTTAAGTGCGACTATGCAGTGGTTGCTGATTAGGTGGTTGGTGGAAAGGCGCCTACAGGTCGCTCGAAGGAACGAGAATGCAATGCCAGAAGCTGACATTGTTTGGGCTATCCCAGCAATATATCATCAAAGGATTTCCTCTCGCTCACAAGCAACTTCTTCTCATTGGCGCCCAGCTTCTTCTCGATGGCTCGCTAGCCCCCTCTCCAATTGTTGTAGTTTGGAAGACGTCCCACTTCGAGGATGAGAGCTAGATGAAGAAGATTCCCCGACATCCAGAACCCAACTCACTCCTAGGCCACATAATTCTTTGTAGCACTTGTAGAGACACCTAGATCAGGTATCAATTCCTCCATTGGCATGTCCAGTTGTTGGTGGGAGGTTGGCGAGGTACTTGTCCTTCTTCTACGACATAGAAGCCTATAAAACATAAAGAAACTAATTAAGATTATTAATCATAATTTAAATATTTTTTAGTGTAATGAAATTTGAATTTAAAATTTAGAACGAAATACTTACATAAATGTCATTATTCACCTAGTTGCCTGTTTGGACCCATTTTTACAATATCGGCCCGAGCAATCAAGGCCGTCGGATGAGCAGGGTTTTAGGCCGTTGAACGACAAAGTGGTTGAAATAAATTATGATTGAGATAATGTTGGGATTTTAATCATAATTTATTAAACCTAGTTTTTATCTAAAACCCCAATTTATTCGTAGGATGGTGGGGCATTAGAATCCTAATGCATTACTGATTATTGGCGAATGGTTATGGATTGGTATGGATTTTTGCGCATGCATAAAGATAAGGATGCCAATTTGGATTTAATCAGCCGCATGATTGGCGTTGGTCAGCCATACATGCATATTATTGGCATATTTCAAGGCGGGAAGCTTATTGGCATAAAGGGATATGATCCTTGGCTAAAGGATATAAGACGAATGTACAACCAGATGCAATTCCACAAGACAGAGTCCAATTAGGACTCTCCAAGAGTATCAAGCGGACGGGTGTAACTTTCACTATAAGTAGGGAGGGTTGCGCACCATTCAAAACCCCACAAAAATCAATACAAAATTGCCCTGCGCAAACTCTCACAACTTGAGATCTTTTTCTTTTCCTTTTTCGCTGACACATCTTCCGTTGGCATCAACAGCACTGTGGAAGCAACCGGTGATATCTTAAGTCGGCATAGATAGCTCTGTCACCGTAGAGTCGGTCGGTCTCGCAGTATCTTCCGTTGGCATCAACAGCACTGCGGCGAGAACGGTCGACTGCCTATCCAAGTCTCGGTCGAGAAGGGTTTTCGAATCTTTGTTGGTCGAGGTCATCTCATTAGCCTTCTCGGCGAGGTGAGGTGTTACAGTTATTACATTCGGCACATTGTAAGCCGAATTCGGTTCGTGAACTTTGTAAGAAATAGCAGCCTTGTCTTCAGGCTCGAGAACCCAAGAGGCCGAGACGCGTTCCTTTCTCGGCCGCAATCGCAAGACGCAGAAGTCAGTAGCGCGACCCAACGCAGCATCATCAAATTTACTCCTCGGCCGAGCCTCGGCCGACGAGTTGGCACGCCCCGCAATCACCGAAGGACGTAGTTAGCTTAGAATATATTCGGCCTGCGCGCCACGTAGGCTTTGTAATTTCTAGGGTCAACATTTTGGCACGCCCAGTGGGACCCAGTACTATACTACGAAGTTCATATGATATATCAAGATTCTAATCTGGCTCAACGTAGCCGATTGTACGAGCTCCTGGAGGAATTGAAAAAACATAATGAGGAATGTAAAAAATCTTTGGAAGCAGAAAAAGTTCTTCGTGGCCATAGAGAGATGCAAAAGTCATTCGCTTGCATGTTGAAAATAAAAGCTCCTGTTATCCTACAAGGGCAATGGGTAAATGAAGACAGGGCTCGATTTAATGTCTGGCTAGATGAAGAAAATTTTCCTTACGTTTCTGACTACAGATCAATTCCATTTGAAAAATGGTTAGGCCCAAAGGCCGGGGGGCAATTTTTCGCTTCGGCCGTAATCAGACATCGGTCTAAGAAAATTGTTAATTTGGCCGAAGAACAAAAGCCACCTATTTTTTCGGTCGAGACCGAAAGTGTGGTAGGCCTAGAAGAAAAAATTCAAGTTCTTGAGCTAGATACAAAAATTGACTTGGAAAATGATTCGTCAGAGGAATGCTCCAATGACGAACGAGGCCAAGATATTGGCCTAGCCCAAGAAAATACGCCAATTGATATGATTATTGGCAATAAAGCCGATATGGAGAAATCCTGTTCGGCTAAGTGGTTTGAATTAAAAGCCGAAATTATGCCTGGGGGGCATAATAATTGTTCAATACATTCGGCGGCCGAGAATGAAAAATATTTCTCCAAGTCAAAAATATTTGGAGGAAATTCTTTATTCGGCCTAGAGCGAAATCAATTTGAAGATTTTACAAGATCTCGACTTGGAATAAAGCATCGTTGGCCTCCTCCTGACTATGGTTCGGCCACTTTTCTTTTCGTTTGTTAAATATATATATTATTTTCTTAAACATACGGCTATGCAAGCCGATGCGTAAGAAAATAAGGGGGGGCAACAAATATATATATATTTATATATTATTTCAAGCCAACATCATTATGGCCTGATGCCGTGTGTGTATGGGTGTTTATATATATATATATTAGCTTTTGGTCGAATGTGTCTATATAGGCCTGATGCCGTGTGTGTGTATGGGTGTTTATATATATATGGGTGTTTATATATATATATATTAGCTTTTGGTCGAATGTGTCTATATAGGCCTGATGCCGTGTGTGTGTATGGGTGTTTATATATATATTTGCTTTTGGCCGAAAAAAAAAAAAAAAAAAAAAAAAAATCATTCGGCCGGCTCAAAGTGAGTGCATGGCAGCCTTATGCATTCACTCACACAACAATCTCGGCATAGATACAAATTGGAGTCTCGGCCAAATCATCAACCTCGGCCCAATTTGTTATGGTTCTCACCAAGCTCGGCAGGTCCATCAAATTTTTGCCGAGTCATGTATTGAAAAGGTTTTGCTGTTCGACGATGATCTCCGCTGGTAAATGAGTTGGTTTCGTATTACCGACGCATGGGCCCGAGCTACCCAGTATATGTTGTTGAGCTTGGCCTCAGTACGACGAGTTCGGTTGTGTCCAAAGGTTTTTTTTACGACCGAACGAAGTAAAGTGGTTTTATTTGTTTTCCCCGGAATTCAGCGACCAATCTTTATTCGATGGTGGGTGCTAGACGGTGGCTCTCGGTGATGACTCGGCAGGTATTGATTTGGCCGAGAGGAGTTTATGAATAGAGTGGATTTCATCCTTCGATGATATACGGCTGGGTCGAATTATATATATATATATATATATATATATATATATATATATATATATATAGGCAGGCCGAATTCATAGGGACCATTTCTTATCGACCTCGACCTCAATTCTTCTCGGCCTCGGCCCACTTTACCCTCGACCCCAGTTTTGTTGCTATCTCACAGATGGTGGCTGAAAACAAATGGGGATGGTAGTTCATTTGGCATTGTGTTGACTGAGGGGACCATAAGGCTACCAAGATTATTACTTCTTTGATCATATTCAAGACGTGTCATGCTATGGAGTGGACTCCTCGACCGTACATTTCTTCGACTGAGCTAATTTCCTTAACCATTCGGCCTACGGGCTGAAGCTCAAGGAAACTGGGGGGCAATGTTTGGACCCATTTTTACAATATCGGCCCGAGCAATCAAGGCCGTCGGATGAGCAGGGTTTTAGGCCGTTGAACGACAAAGTGGTTGAAATAAATTATGATTGAGATAATGTTGGGATTTTAATCATAATTTATTAAACCTAGTTTTTATCTAAAACCCCAATTTATTCGTAGGATGGTGGGGCATTAGAATCCTAATGCATTACTGATTATTGGCGAATGGTTATGGATTGGTATGGATTTTTGCGCATGCATAAAGATAAGGATGCCAATTTGGATTTAATCAGCCGCATGATTGGCGTTGGTCAGCCATACATGCATATTATTGGCATATTTCAAGGCGGGAAGCTTATTGGCATAAAGGGATATGATCCTTGGCTAAAGGATATAAGACGAATGTACAACCAGATGCAATTCCACAAGACAGAGTCCAATTAGGACTCTCCAAGAGTATCAAGCGGACGGGTGTAACTTTCACTATAAGTAGGGAGGGTTGCGCACCATTCAAAACCCCACAAAAATCAATACAAAATTGCCCTGCGCAAACTCTCACAACTTGAGATCTTTTTCTTTTCCTTTTTCGCTGACACATCTTCCGTTGGCATCAACAGCACTGTGGAAGCAACCGGTGATATCTTAAGTCGGCATAGATAGCTCTGTCACCGTAGAGTCGGTCGGTCTCGCAGTATCTTCCGTTGGCATCAACAGCACTGCGGCGAGAACGGTCGACTGCCTATCCAAGTCTCGGTCGAGAAGGGTTTTCGAATCTTTGTTGGTCGAGGTCATCTCATTAGCCTTCTCGGCGAGGTGAGGTGTTACAGTTATTACATTCGGCACATTGTAAGCCGAATTCGGTTCGTGAACTTTGTAAGAAATAGCAGCCTTGTCTTCAGGCTCGAGAACCCAAGAGGCCGAGACGCGTTCCTTTCTCAGCCGCAATCGCAAGACGCAGAAGTCAGTAGCGCGACCCAACGCAGCATCATCAAATTTACTCCTCGGCCGAGCCTCGGCCGACGAGTTGGCACGCCCCGCAATCACCGAAGGACGTAGTTAGCTTAGAATATATTCGGCCTGCGCGCCACGTAGGCTTTGTAATTTCTAGGGTCAACATTGCCATAAGAGCAACTCCACCTATGGAGTCCTCCCCCTGGCAATCCACTATTCAATCCACCCTATTGAACAGTAACTGCCTTAAATGAATAGTAACTACCATTAATGAACAGTAATTGCCATTTACATCTCCACCCTTGGAACCCTCCCCCTGGCAATAAGCAATTAAAATAATAGTTTTTTTTGTTTGTTTAAATAATAAAAAATTGCAAAAGCTCCGGTTCCCCTCTCTCTCTCTCTCTCTCTCTCTCTCTCTCTCTCTCTGACACAAAAAAAATAAAAAATTGCAAATCCCTCGGGCCACAAGCCCGTCGACTCCCCACCCCCCCCATCGTTCGGGCTCCCACCGTCGCTCGGCCTCCACACGGCTGGACCTCTCTCCACCGGGCCTCCGGCCCCTTCTTCTCCAGTGTCCCCCGAGCAACCCACATGGATGGAGTTGCTCTAATTAACATGGGTATCCCTCCAAGCCTCCACTTTCGGAAAATGAGAACTCTACGCACGCCGCTCCTCGACCCAGAAGGATGGGGCTGAGAACTAGTAATGCTTTGCTCGGTTACTCTTATTTGCAGCCTATGTACACTGTAAGTTAAAAATAAATAATAAATAATAATAAATAATTAAGCTAAAACAACTTAAATAAAAAGGTTAAACAATCTGAATTAAAATTAAAAAAAAAACAAACTTACTAGAAATGCCATGCTATGAAAATGACGGCACAACCACTCCCACTCGCCAATCCTCTCCTTAAACTCCAAGGGGTGGATCGGTAGGAGCTTAATCAGGAGATGCACAAGTCTTTTAGTAGCAGTACAACTCGTACTTCCACTCCTTGTACCACTCAGTACACACTTGGTGTATGTGCTCTTTCGTACCCGATCCTGTAGGGGTGGGTTCAAAAAACCGAAAATCGAAAAAAACGAAAACCGAAGTGAACCGAACCGAAACTGAAAAAACCGAACCAAATGAAAAAACCAAACTAAATTGAAAAAACCGAACCGAACCTAATTCTTTTGGTTTGGTTTCGGTTTCAGTGGTCTAGAAACCGAACCGAACCGAATTAAATTAGTTTTTTTTTAATTTAAGTATCTATTTAAATTGTAACACAAGTTGTATTATTTCTCTTAAGCTTGTATAGAACCATAGATCTAGAGCATTATTTTTCTTAAGCACATAATAAGGAGATGACATCCTCTGCCATACTTTCTCTGACATGCATGTGTATTCATTTGAATGAATCATTTTTCTGTAGCATTATTTCTGGGAGTAGATTCTGCCTACCATCTCAATTATTTGGTAGTGCGTTACTGATATTATACGATTCAGTATGAGCTTTGGGAGATGTCTACCTTCTGAAAGGATCCAATTTAAACTTTTTCTATAGCCATGATGCATTTGCAGTGGTTCTTTCTCTGCAGCATCATACATTCAGTTTCATTTTCTGCATTTTCATCTCTCGTCAAGCATTAAATGTGCTTATGTTATGATTGTGTTGGAGATGATAAAATTTTAGATTTCAATTTTTTTCATTTTTTGAAAGAAAAAAAAACGAAACCAAACCGATTTGAACCGAACCCAGCCCTACTAGTCCTTATGTCAATGGAGAAGTTGTCTAAAATTGGCAAAAAGAAAAGAAAAAAAAATAAGTGTATTAGTTTAATACTAGACAAAAAAAAATGTGAGTACTAAGCAATATATTCATAATGAACCAATTTCCAATTCGGCTTGACAATACTACAAAAACTACATTCTATAACACTTTTTAATCAAATAGCATTTTTCACTGAAAATGCTATTAAATAGCTTTTTATCTAAACTACCTATTAATAGAGTCAACCAAAACTTCAGAAAATTACAATTCTGACCCTCTCATCAAAATTGAACAAAAATAAAATAAATAGGCAATTTAGTAATTACATACAACATAAATTTTGCTATTTTTTTTTACAAACTTCACAGGTAAACATAACAAGCTAAAAATTGAATAAAACAATTAAGAAGGTTCTTTTAAATCATGTCTCCCACTTCAACCTCTTTCCCTTCTTCCAAGTTCCACGCCCAATTTTATTTCGTTTTTAGAAAGAAAAAAAGATTCTTTTTTTCCTTTAAAAAGTGACATAAATGCAACTTAGTACTACGGTCTAGTAGTATTCTTCTTCACTTATAAGTGAGAGGTCTTAGGTTAATTTAAACCACATTATTATGGCTGACCCAATGTGAGGCTTAACCCACTCCCCACCCCCTTAGTGTAGATACAATCGTTTGTTCAAAAAAAAAAAAAAAAAAGGACATAAATATGTTTATAACAATAGACAAATTTAATTACCAACGTATAACCATGTGGGCATATAACTAGTATCATTTATAGCATGTTATGAGATTTTTTATAGCCTTTAGAAGCGATTCCAATTTATCGAGTTTAACAAATTAAACAAATCAGTTTATTTCTTATATAATAAATTAGGGCTGGTGGCGATTTGAATTGGTTGGTAGAAATGTTGAACTTAATAAGGGGCATGACTTCCAGCTTTTACCATTTGGGTCTGGAAAAAGAAGGCGCATGCCAATGCCATGCAACTAGGGTTATAGCCACAGCTCGTCTATGTCTGGCAAACTTGATCCACTGCTTTAAGTGGGAGCTCCCAAGTGGTTTGGTGCCTAAAGACTTGGACATGACTGAGATTTGGGGCTATCGCTCTCAGAAACCAAACACTTGCTTGTCGAGCCGACTGCCGAGCTACTGCCTAGACAATCAACCTTCATAGAGGAATGAAATTGAATTCTCTTTTTATTATAGTCGTTTTTTGGGTCAAATTTTACTCGCTTTAAAGGAATGGCTCTTTCGGTTCCACAATAATCGACAGGCATGGCAGATGGCTAATTCGCAATTAGTGTATTTTCTTTTCACAAAATCATAGAAAGATAATGGAAACTCCTGAAAAATGAATCAGAAGTAGTGCACCTGAAGGATGAAGATTGAATGCAAAAGTTGTTTGTGAACATTATACAGGACTGCTACGACTCTTAATCCACCCTTCGATCAGCTATGAACATTATAAAAGGGAATCTTCTTCTCAACACATTGATTGCTTGTCCACTAGCCTTTTATGATTACTTCCATTAGTCATGCCTTTCATGATTGTGTCTAGTCCACTAATTGTCCATTAGTCTTTCATTACTATTTCCATTAGTTGTTGTCCGCTCCTTTGGCTCCTATAAAGAGCAACTACTCTCTTGTAAATCATTTAATACAAACTGAATATACATTCATACTCACCTTAATTTGGTATCAAGAGCAACAAAGCTCCATCAAGCATTTTTTGTTTTATTTTTTTCCGATCCTCATGGCTGAATCCACCAACTCACTCCCCTTGCCCACCCATGTCATCATTAACGTTGCTGCTCAATTACCTCTAAAACTCACGCCCACCAACCTTCCTTCCTGGCGAGCTCAATTCAATGCCTTGCTTCTTGGATACAACCTGATGGGTTACATTGATGAATCAAAACCATGTCCTGCTGCCTCCTCTGCCATGTCCTACACCTTCTGGATTCGTCAAGATCAGCTCCTACTACATGCTATCTTAGCTTCTGTCTCTGAACAGATTATATCTCTCATTTCCTCCTCTAAAACCTCCAAGGAGGCTTGGGACAAGCTCACCAAGCTCTACACCAACAAAACACGCTCTCAGGTTCTCAACCTCAAAGAGCGTCTTACGCTCATGCGTCGTGATACACAACATGTGTCAGTTTTTCTACAAGCTATCAGAGCTATCATCGATGAGCTTGCCATCATTAATTCTCCACTATCCGACGATGATGTTGTTCTACACATCCTCAGTGGTGTTGGACCTGCCTTCAAAGAAATAGATGTCGTTGTTCGGGCTAGTGATACCTCCATCTACTTTGAGAATCTCTATGACAAACTCATTGAACATGAAACTTTCCTCCAACGGGATGCACCCCCAGCTGTTGTTACTCCTATGACTGCCTTTGTTGCTCAAGCTCCTCGCTTCTCCTAGCGTGACTTCAGGTCCACACAAGCCTCCCAACAACGTCCAACAAATACCACCTACAACTCTCACCGTGCTAACAACCACAACTCCAATACTCGTCGTTCCGGTATGGGGTATCGTGGTTTCTGTCAATGGTGTGGTACTCAAGGGCATAGTGCAAAACGTTGCCCTCAACTTTCTTTCGCTTCACCTACGGTCAACCACACCACTATCCGTTCTTCAACATCATCTCCTTGGCTGGTCGACTCGGGTGCCTCTCACCATGTCACCTCTAACTCCAGGAACATCCCGGACTCCACTACCTATGATGGTCCTGATCAAATTATTATTGGTAATGGAACAAGTCTGAGTATTACACATGTTGGTTCCATATCACTCTCTTCTTCCTCTACCACCCCATTTCACTTAAATGATGTCCTGTATGTTCCTTCCATTTCTCATAATATTATTTCCATTGCCAAATTTAATAGACAAAATGCAACCTCAACTGAATTTTTTCCTTATTTCTTTTTTGTCAAGGATCTTAACACGGGAGCGGCACTTCTTCGAGGCCCAAATAAGGACGATACATATGAGTGGCCGTGCTTGATGCCTCAAAAACAAGTTATGAGCAGTATGATGGACTCATCCAATGTGTGGCACCGTCGTCTTGGTCACCCCAACCATCGAACATTTCTTCAAATCCAACGTACCTCATCCATTCCTATGTCTTCAACTCTTTCTGTTTGCACTTCTTGTCATTGCAATAAAAGCCCTAAGCTCCCGTTTGGTCATTCTACGCTTGTTAGTAAGCGTCCCCTTGAACTAATTTATGGTGATGTATGGGGTCCTACTCCCTATTTACCTACTGATGGTTTTTCATACTATGTTATCTTTGTAGATCATTTCACGAAATATATTTGGTTTTATCCCATGAAACACAAATCCGATGTTTTCTCAATCTTCACAACCTTTAAAGCTCTTGTAGAAAACTACTTCCACACCAAAATAATCACCTTTTACTCTGACGAATGGGGAGAATATGTTAAACTCAAGCATTTTCTTTCCACAAATGGCATCATTGACCTCACCACTCCTCCACATACTCCCAAACACAATGGTGTTACTGAACGCCGCCACCGCCATGTTGTCGAAACAGGGTTAACACTTCTTCACCAAGCATCCTTACCCCTAACTTATTGGTCGTATGCTTTCAAAACTGCTGTGTATCTTATTAATAGGATGCCCACTCATGTTCTCAATAATATCTCTCCATACAAAGCTCTCTTTGGTGATCTTCCTAACTACATGAAGCTTCGTGTGTTTGGTTGCTTATGTTTCCCTTGGTTAAGACCCTACAATTCTAACAAGTTTCTTCCTCGATCTCGTCCATGTCTCTTTCTTGGTTACTCCTCTACTCAAAGTGCTTATCTATGTCTTGATCTCCCTTCCCGTCGTATGTTTGTTTCCCATCACGTTCGATTTGACGAAAACACTTTTCCTTTTTCTTCTTGTGACTTTGTCATCCCTCCAATTCCTTCCCCTGACTCCACTGCATGGTCTGCTCTCACTCCAGCAGCTATCTTCATTCCTGCTCACATTGCCGAGGTACCACCGGTTCCATCACACACCTCTTCTTCTCAGCATGCTGCCACTCATATGTCTTCGGAGGTCTCGGAGTTGTGTCTCTCCCCTGCACCATCACCACATCATCTCATACCCACATCTATCACTCCCTTACCCTCACCACCACCACCAAATAATTTCAACCATCACCCCATGACCACCCGAGCCAAAAACAATATCTTTAAACCTAAACAACTTTGCACTGCCACCAAATACCCACTTCCTTCTCCCATTGAACCAACATGTGTTTCTCAGGCTATCAAAGATCCTCTTTGGCGTGCAACCATGTCCGACGAGTTCAATGCGTTTATCCGCAATGGCACTTGGGAGCTTGTTCCTCCTCAACCTTCACATAATCTTATCGGGTGCAAATGGGTCTTCCGCATCAAATGACATTCTGATGGCAGCATTGATAGGTACAAAGCACGCCTTGTTGCTAAAGGCTTTCACTAACGTCTTGGCGTGGATTTCTTACACCTTCAGTCTAGTTGTCAAACCCACCACCATCCGTATTGTTCTTCATTTGGCTCACTCATGGTTGGCCTCTTCGTCAATTAGACTTGAACAATGCTTTTTTGCATGGATCACTCTCTGAAGATGTTTACATGGTACAACCCCCCAGGTTCGGTGAATCTATTGTTCCAACACATGTCTGCAAACTCCGTAAAGCTTTATATGGCCTCAAACAAGCCCCAATCATGGTATAAGAAGTTAAGCACCTTTTTGCTCAATCTAGGATTTGTCAATGCCATCTCAGATACCTCTCTCTTTATTTTTCGTCTGGATAATGATGTGATCTTCCTTCTAGTTTATGTTGATGATCTTGTTATTACAGGAAATAATACCAGGCTCCTCTCTACGTTCATTCAAGCTTTGGCAAATCATTTTTCTGTCAAAGATTTGGGGAACCTTCATTATTTCCTTGGGGTTGAAGTGATACCCACCACCACGGGTTTGTTTCTTTCTCAACATAAATACATCCATGATCTTCTCGCTAAAGCTAAAATGGATGGTGCTAAGGATGTGACCACACTAATGGCTACCTCTACTCCTTTGATTCTCTTTGATGGCTCTCCTCTCACTGATGCTACTACTTTTCGACAACTTGTTGGAGGTCTCTAATACCTCAGTTTCACCCACCCTGACATCTCATTTACCGTCAACAAACTCTCACAGTTCATGCATCAACTAACTGAGTCTCATTGGCAGGCCTTGAAACGTCTCATCCGCTATCTGAAAGGCACTATTTTTCATAACATTCTCTTCCGCTGCAGTGCCTCATCTCGTCTATATGCCTTCTCAGACACTGACGGGGCTGGTGATCGTGATGATCGTAAGTCTACCACAGGTTATGTCATTTATTTGGGTGGCAACTTAATCTTTAAGAGCTCTCGCAAACAACGTTTTGTCGCTCGATCGTCCATAGAAGCAGAATACCGCGCCATAGCCTCTACTACTGCTGAACTAGCTTGGCTTCAATCCCTTCTCCATGAGCTTGGTGTCTCCTCAATGGATAAGCCAACCATTTCCTGCGACAATATTGGGGTAACTTTTTATAGTGTCAATCATGTTCTTCACTCTCGCATAAAGCACATTGAACTTGATTTTCAGTTTGTTCGTGATCGAGTCAATCGCGGGCTTCTTCAAGTGTCACATGTTTCTACTCAGGATCAGCTTGCAGACGTCCTCACAAAAGCTCTTCCTCGTCCACCCTTCCAATTGTTACGATCCAAGATCGATGTCTCTGACGGGACCACCGTCTTGTGGGGGCGTAAAAGGGAATCTTCTTCTCAACACATTGATTGCTTGTCCGCTAGCCTTTCATGATTACTTCCATTAGTCATGTCTTTCATGATTGTGTCTAGTCCACTAATTGTCCATTAGTCTTTCATTACTATTTCCATTAGTTGTTGTCCGCTCATTTGGCTCCTATAAAGAGCAACTACTCTATTGTAAATCATTTAATACAAACTGAATATACATTCATACTCACCTTACGGCATTAGGTTTTTATTTTTCTTCTAAGTTATAATATCTTCATGGTAATTTGGTTTTTGCATGTAGCTATACTGCTATAGTATACTGAATAATTAAAGAACCCATGTTTCACCTCTATTGTTTGACCCAACTTTAAACACTGGATTGCCAAACTCTTCGATCGATGATGACATATTGATAGATAAATTAAAGACCATAGTCTAATCAAAATGACAATATACCGAATCTATCGGAACACTTGGCTTAGTTTATGACATCCCACATCGCCCAGGGGAGTAGATCCTGTAAGCCTTATGTGTATATTCTCATATCTATCTAGCACAAGGCCTTTTGGGAGCTCACTGGCTTCGGGTTCCATCAGAACTCCGAAGTTAAGCGAGTTCGCGCGAGAGCAATCCCATGATGGATGACCCACTGGAAAGTTCTCGTGTGAGTTCCTAGAAACAAAACCAGGATGGCGTGGTCGGGGCCCAAAGCGGACAATATCGTGCTACGGTGGTGGAGCGGGCCCGAGATGTGGTGGACCCCGGACCGGGGATGTGACAATTTTGTATTAGAGCCAATCCCTGGCTGGAAGTGTGCCGACGAGGATGTCAGGCCCCTAAGAGGGGTGGATTATGACATCCCACTAGGGGTGGGCACTTGGAACCGAAAATCGAAACCGAAACACGAATCGAATCAAACCGCACCAAACGGTTTGGTTTTGCGGTTTTGAAACGGTTTCGGTTTCAAAACCGAACCGCGGCACACAAAACGATTTGGTTTCGGTTTTGGGTTTTCAAAACCGCACCGAAACTGAAACCGCACCATATAATAAATAAATGTTATATAACTTATATTTTAAACTTTTCAACTAGGTTATAACTTATAGGTTTGTATTATGGCAAACTTAACCTTTCAATTGTGTTGTAAAGTATTGTGATTGGTGATCAAGTTCAATTTTAGTAGATGTCATGCATAAGGATTTAAAGTTTAAATCCTTTGATGCATTGGATGTTGTCTCAATTTTAGTAATTGTCATTTGTTGCAGTTTTGGTACAAGTTTGGTACAAGTTAGCTGCACTTTTGGTGCAGATTTTTGGTTCTGTTTTGTGCAGTTTTTTGGTGCAGTTTTGGGGCTGTTTTGGTGCAATTTTTTATGTTGTTTTGGTGCTTTTTTTTATGCAGTTTTGCTGCATTATTTTTTAGTGCAATTTTGTGCAGTTTTGGTGCAGTTTTGTGCAGTTTTTGCTGCTGTTTTTTATGCAGTTTTGCTGCAATTTTACTGCATATTCATTAATTAATATACGAGGAAAATAAGACTGTCTTATGCATAAATAGGTGTATATTTTAAATTACATTTTTTTCTAAAAAACCAAACCGAAACCGTTTGAAACCGCACCGCACCGAACCGAATGGTTTGGTTTCATTTCGGTTTTGGCTTCAAAACCGCACCGCACCGTAAAATGTTTCGGTTTCGGTTGTGGTTTCATTCAAAACCGCACCAAACCGCACCGCGCCCACCCCTACATCCCAAATCGCTCTGGGGAGTGGATCATGTAAGCCTTATATGTGTATTCCCATCTCTATCTAGCACGAGGCCTTTTGGAAGCTCACTGGCTTCGGGTTCCATCGGAACTCCGAAGTTAAGTGAGTTCGCCCGATAGCAATCCCATGATGGGTGACCCACTAGAAAGTTCTCGTGTGAGTTCCTATAAACAAAACCGTGAGGGCATGGTCGGGGCTCAAAGCGGACAATATCGTGCTACGGTGGTGGAGCGGGCCCGGGATGTGGTGGACCCCAGGCTGGTATGTGACATAGTTGACGTAGCATGAAGCAATCAAAAGGGTTACTAACATAATCTATTAAAGAATGAGGTCTGGAGTGTACCAAAATTTTGAGAGAAATCCCAAAGGGTTAAAAATGATTAATGATTGAATAATTACAAAACTAAAATAATCTATTAAAGAATGAGGTCTGGAGTCTACCAAAATTTTGAGAGAAATCCCAAAAGGTTAAAAATGATTAATGATTGAATAATTACAATTTGTAATCCGATGACTTAAATAAAAGATATAACCTCTCGGAACAACTCAAAATATGTTGATAATTAAAAACAACATTAATCAGACAAAAATGAAAGGTCTAATTTTTATTACAGAACTTTAAATTGCGTTTTAAAGGCTAAACGACATCAAATGGCCAAAATCCATCATATATAATCACAAAGCAATGTGTTCAACCGTGGCATCGTTCCCCTCCCGAAAATGTATCACGGGCCCAATTCAGAGCTCAGATGCCAAATCTGCAAATTTCCACCTCATCATTTTGTCTTCCGGCAGTCCATGCTGAAGAAAGTTGGGGTTTCACTATTAACCAATTGGCAATATGCGAAATAGCTCAACTTCTTATAAGCCTATACAAGGTCCCTCCTCCCGTCAATGTGGGACTCATTATTCCCTCCTCATGTGTGAAGAATTTTCAAGCCTAACACATGGACTACACAACGGGGTGACGTGGAGCTTATGTGGTCGTTTGGCTTCCTTTTGTCTTCCGACTGTCCATTTTGAAGAAAGTTGGGGTTCCACCATAAAACCAATTGGCAATATGGAGAGTAGCCCAACTTCTTATAAGCCCATGCAAGGTCCCTCCTCCCATCAATGTGGGGCTCATTCTCAACACGCCCCCTCACACGTGGACAACATAACAGAATGACGTAGAGCTCGTGTGGCCGTTTGGCTTCAGACATGGGACAACTTGTTATGATACCATGAAGAAAGTTAGGGTTCCATCATAAAACCAATTGGCAATATGGGAAGTAACCCAACCTCTTATAAGCCCATGCAAGGTCTCTCCTCTCATCAATGTGGGACTCATTCTCAACACTCCCTTCTTCAATCCATTCAGCCATTTGTTCTAAACAAAACCATTAACATTAAGCAAAGAGTTGTTGTCTGGTTAGTGTATATATATATATATATATATATATATATATATATATATATATATATATATACATCAAACACCTCCTTTGAGTCCATGAGAAAATGTCTTATTTCCCTCAAATAGAAAGCCAGAATGACTCCTTCAGCAATAGTCATCCTCCTACTCTTCCTTACCTTCCTCTGGTATCTCATCTATATCCTAACCTTTGGATTCCGGAGGTCGAAACACCAAGGAATACTACCTTCTGGCCCTACGACACTACCAATCATTGGTAACCTTCATATGCTAGGCAACTTTCCCTACCGTAGCCTCCAACACTTGGCCAAAAAATATGGCCCTATAATGTCTATACGCCTAGGCTTCATACCCACCATAGTGGTTTCATCCCCCAAAGCTGCAGAGCTATTCTTGAAAACCCACGACAGCGTTTTCGCTAGCCGCCCTACGCTTGAAGTCTGTGATTACTTATCCTATGGGCAAAAGGGCATGGCCCTAACTAACTATGGTCCATATTGGCGGCAAGTAAGGAAGCTTTGCACCCAGCAGCTTCTTTGTCCGTAAAAAATTGAGTCTTTTTCTCCGTTGAGGAGGGAGGAGGTGGGGTTGTTGGTTCGTCGCTTAAGAAGGCCGCAAAGGCAGGTGAGGTGGTGGATCTGAGTAATAAGGTTGGTGAGCTAGTAGAGAACATAATATATAGGATGATATTGGGGAGCCAAAATGATGATTTGTTTGATGTCAAGGGAATTGTTAAGGAGATCGTGTCCTTGATAGGGTCATTTAATATTGGTGATTATGTGCCTTTCCTTAGTCCATTTGATCTTCAGGTAAAAATATTTCTCTTTAGTCTTTACCAACTTAATTGTTATATTGAATATCTTCTAATGTCATAAATGAAAGGACTATATATTTACACTGTTCTAAAATTTTCGTTTAGCGCTGCATAGGCGTTAGGTGGCTGGTCACCATTCCGATTAATCCATAGGGTTTAGAAAATTAAGAAAGGGTGCCTAAACAAGTCTAGGGGCCTGCCTAGACCCATCAAGGCACCCACTTAAGTCACGACTCTCACTTAGACAGAAAATATATGACTTTAATTTTGCATTTTATTGTTTTTAATATATTGTAAGAGGTACTTGGATGAACCGTCATTATATTCTAGTTCCTCATGCTTCCAATATGTTCTAAGACTTTCTACTCTATATTTCATTCTATTTTTCAATTTATGTATCTCAATACAATTATGTATTGTTTAAGTATAAACATGCATTTATCTATATAATATACAATAAGTTCACTTAAATTCGCCTAGTCCGCCTAGGCCCCCACCTAGCCGCCGAAGCGCTAAGCCTCAATCCGCCGCCCGACTAATGCCTAGCTTCTTTTAAAACCTTGTATATTTATCCAATGATATATGTCTTTTATTGAAGGGTTAATTACGCATTACTACCCAACCATTAGAGGTGGAGTAATATTAGAGAGACTAAATTTGTAGATAAAATTTTGTACTCAAAATGTCATAAAAGTTGATGATTGGATTATTACCTCAGTGTTCATTAACATGTAATTTAATATTGGTAACGCATCGTTTAATTTACAAATTTAGTCTGCCTAACATTACTCTTAGAGGTGATTCCAAATTGTCCCTAACTTTTTAAATATTCCAAATAATTACCTAATATTTTAAAAATTAGACATCCGTTGTGACACTAAGAGTGAAGTGACAATTTTCCAGTGTTAAGTGATGATGTCATTAATATATGTGGACAAAAGTTAGTTTTCATTTCAGTCTCTCGTCTAATAGCTCCTGCTAGTCATATCACCCGACCAACTTTTCTTCATCTCAGGGATTAACCAAACGCGCGAAGAGAACTAGGGCGACAGCCGACCAACTTTTCGAAAAGATAATTGGAGAACATGAACAGGTTGCTAAGAGTGGGCAATTCCAGTATCATCATCATAAAGACTTTGTGGACGTGCTGCTCTCACTAATGAATCAACCATTAAACCCTAACGACAAGCAAGCCTACATGATTGACCGAACAAATGTGAAAGCCATCTTAGTCGACATGATTACGGGTGCCTTCGACACTTCATCTAACGCAATCGTTTGGAGCCTCGCAGAACTCTTGAGACACCCAAGGGTAATGAAGCATCTCCAACAAGAGCTTCGAACTGTGATCGGGATGGACCAGATGGTGGAAGAGAATGATTTACCAAGGTTTCGTTACTTAAATATGGTGGTCATGGAGAGCTTTAGACTACACCCAGCTGGATCGTTGCTAATCCCTCGTGAATCCATGCAGGACAATACAATCGATGGATATTACATACCTAAGAAATCGAGAATCCTAACTGTAGAATTTTTTATGTGTATTTCATATCAAAACAATTACAAGATGAAACATTATATAGGAAAAGAAAGAGAACATAAGCCTAACTTGCCTAACTTGCCTAACTTGCCTAATTTCCTAACTTGCCTAACTTGCCTAATTTAGACAAAGAAGGTTGACTAGCCTAACTTCACTAGTCATCCAACATGTTTATTTCATGCATGCATTTTAACAAAAGATATGACTTGCATGCATTCCAACACTAACAAACACTTGGGCTATTGGGAGAGATCCCAATGTTTGGTCGGATAATGTGCAACAATTTTACCCTGAAAGGTTTATAAATAGCAATGTTGACGTCCTGGGACATGACTTCCAGCTTCTACCATTCGGGTCTGGCCGAAGAGGGTGCCCTGGTATACAGTTAGGGCTAACCACAGTTCGGCTGGCTTTGGCGAACTTGGTTCACCGCTTTAAATGGGACCTCCCGAGCGACTCCTACCTGAAGACGTGGACATGGCTGAGACGTTCGGCATGGCGCCGTCAAAAGCCCAACACTTGCTCGCCGTACCAACTTACCGGCTAGAGACTAATTAATTAGACATTCGTCCATTTGCTATGTATCCGATGGGTGAAAATAAATTGTCTATTGCAATTATAAACAATAAGGTCAAAGTGACAAATCAATTAGTAGTTAAAATAATCTTATATAAAGTAAAGGAGAAGCGGAGAACCTCTAAAAAGTAAAAAATAGAAGGATAATTGGATATGTTGATTAGTTTTCATATTTGATAAAATATTGAGAAAGGTATCAATTGTATCCAGCATCTGTATATTTGTCATAAAAAAGCAACCCCACCAGCCCCCTCTTCCCTTGGTAGCTTGTCCCCATCCCCAGCCATAATGTTTCACCACCTTTACCCCTCTCCCATCTCAGATATTTCACCATCCATCCACTGTCATGTAAGCGCGGCCACAGAAGAAGAAATGTTCTTGCGATGAGTAGCAGCGTGTGGTGTGCAATCAAAATTTTTCATCCTCTTATATATTACATATGAGTATAAATTTTTTAATAAAAAAATTTTTGACTGAAAAGAAAAATCATTACATATGATTTTATTCATCCTCTTAAACTGTAATACTATGTGACTGTTAAATTTTATAATATGAAGGTAAAAATAAGAAACTTCTGAAATATTGCATTAATCGGTTCAATCCCATTTACACAAACACAAAATGCAATGCTCTGTACACGTATGTCATTCATATATCATGCACTAGATCGGTATCATCGATTCATCATTGCATGATAACCTTCTCAGGGATTGAACAAGCGCATGAAGAGACTTCAAGACAATCGACCAATTTCTGGAGAAGATAATTGGCGAACACGAACAAGTTTCTAAAAGTGAGCAACTACAAGGCCGCCCTCAAAATCATAAGGACTTTGTGGAGATGCTGCTTTCATTGATGAACCAACCATTAAACCCCAACAACGAGCAAGTCTACGTAGTCGACCGAATTAATGTGAAAGCCATCTTACTGGACATGATTTCGGCTGCCTTTGACACGTCAGCGACTGCGATTGTATGGAACCTTGCCGAACTCTTGAGGCATCCTAGGGTAATGAAGCTTCTCCAACAAGAGCTCCAAACCGTGATCGGAATGGATAGAGCGGTGGAGGAGAGCGATTTGCCAAAGTTGGCCTACTTGAACAAGGTTGTCAAAGAGAGCTTTAGGCTACATCCGGTAGCACCGTGCTGATTCCACATGCATCCATGGAGGACATCACGGTTGATGGATATCATATACCCAAGAAATCCACCATCTTTGTGAACATCTGGACGATTGGGAGAGATCCAAGTGTATGGTCAGATAATGTGGAAGAGTTCTACTCTGGAAGGTTTAATGACAGTGACGTTGACCTTAAGGGGCATGACTTCCAGCTTTTACCATTTGGGTCCGGAAGAAGGGGGTGCCCTGGCATGCAACTAGGGTTAACCACGGTTCGTCTAGTTCTGGTAAATTTGGTCCACTGCTTCAATTTTGATCTCCCAAGTGGCCTCCTTCCTAACGAGTTGGACATGACTGAGACTTTTAGGCAGTCGCTGTCAAAAACCAAACACTTGCTTGTCGTGCCCACGTATCGCCTACACGATTTAACATTCATAGAGATTTGGTTTTTCATATGGTGTGTATATACCATTGTTCTAAAAATTCTCGCCTAGTGCCATTTAGGTTCCGTCTAGCACACCCTTGGCGTTTGAAAATTAAGAAATAGCGTCTAGCCTACCTCGGTCGCGACTCTCACTTACAAAATAAATAACTTTTATTTTGCATTTTATTTTGTTCAATAAATCGTAAGCGGCTTGTTGAATACTTGGATGAATAATCTATGTTATTTTATTTTGCAATTTATGTATCCTAATACAATTATGTATTTGTTTTTTATATTTTGCGATTTATATATACATATACTCAATAATAAAGTACCTATTTTTCTTTTTTGATCGCATTTGTTACGTTAGATCGCCAAACCTAAATAAGATAATCGATGACTTTATTGTAAAGATTCATCATCATATTCATGACATTGTTCCAATCATTCAAAAGGACCATAAACAAAATGTAATCTAACACAACTGGTAGGGTTTAGTAATTTAACGAATTTAACAACAACAACCACCACCACTAAACATTATCGTACTAAGTGGGGTCGGTTGTATGAATCATAGAATATCATTACGATCGGTTTTGCGCCAGCCAAGTATGTTGTCCTCAATATAACCAGTTTATCAAATGAAATTTTTGTTATATCCCCGAGCTGTTCTGGCTGTATATATACACATATCCGACACCTCCCTTGAGTCCCATATGATTATTCTGTTAGCAATAGCCGTCGTCCTCTTTTTTAGCCTCCTTTGGTCTCTCATTCACATCCTAACCTCTGGATTCCGGAGTCCAAAACACCGAAAACTGCCGGCTGGCCCCTAGGGCACTACCGATCATTGGTAACCTTCATATAATAGGTAAGCCCTCCGACGCCTAGCCAAAACATATGGACCTATAACGTCCATTCGCCTAGGCACCAAAACCACCATAGTCCCCCAAGCCGCACAGCTACTCTTGAAGACACACGACACCGTTTTCTCTAGCCGCCCCAAATTCCAAGCCCTTGAGTACTTATCCGATGGTGCAAAGGGCATTGTCTTGACTGAACATGGATGCTACGCTATGTAAGAAAATCTTAGTAGCATTAGATGCCACGTAAGATATCTAAACTACTCTAAAATACGGGACTGGGAGATTCGAATTTGAAGCAAGAGGTGGGCAGGGTCAAGGTCCTGTCCACCCCCATCCACGTCAAAGTGGCAAATATAATAAGTTAAAAGATGGCTTGTGCTAAAACAATAATCTTTCAAATACGATTACGATTTATATCATAAGAACAAACTGTAACTGTAATCCTGGACATTTAAAAGTAACTATACCTTCAAAAACTGCGAGCGCAAAGCGATACTCTGCTTTAATACTACATAACCATATCAATCAAAACAAAATTTTGCTCAAAGTTCTAAGACTTGAATGTTGTCTAGGAGTAAATACACCATTGCATTTGCCTTCGGTCGGAAAAACAAAATATCACCAATGTTGCCAAAAACAGGACATCCTCCCCTTCTCTAGCTCGTCATCGTCTGCCAAAAACAGAAAAGAATGCACACGATTAAGTTTACGTTTTGAACTTTGAAGAATTATCAGTTTCGCTTTAGTATTATGGAATGACCACGGGAGAAAATTAATATCGAAATATTGGTTTTGCATGAAAGCAATGTCAAGAGATAAAATAGCACACACGCCACAAGGAACACCTAGTGCAACATAAGTAGGCGGACTGCATAAATTACTGAAGTATCAGGAAAAACCCCGGTTGTGCAGAAAAGGACTGCACTCCTCTACATCTACCTTAAAATTAAGAAAAGGCAAAACAGAAGAGAACACACTACTTATTACAACACAACAGGATATAGCACCAGACCAACACCACAAACCAGCATATGAGAACCAAGTGTGATAAGCTGAAAATAACACGCATAAATTAGGGCTGGTTTGGTATTGTTGTGCTTTGAAAAAAAACTGCTTCTGCTGTGCTATGAGAATAAGCTCATTTTTGCTGCTTCACGTTTTCAACTTTTTTTTCACCCAAAACTTTGAAAGTAAGTTGTTTTTAAGTGTTTACCAAACACCTTTTTGAGCTCAGCTTTTTTTTTTATACCCACTTTTTATGAAAGCACTACCAAACCAGTACTTGGTCCATGACCCTCTTACTAAACAAAGCAGCCAGCCTAAACGAGACAAGAAAGGAGAAAAGGAGACATGAAACGGATACAACACAAATAAGGAGACGATTTTCACACACAATTTTAACACCATCAACTTTCATCAATGGATCCAAGAAATCACAAACAATCCGTTTGAAAGTTGAACTCTTTGTAATATTTCTTACCAATTAACTGACAGATTTGGTCAACTGATATGACCACTTCCGCTTCCAAAAGGATGAATCCTTAGTAGTGAGCTTGATTATCGAACCTGAGAAGGAGAACATAGCAACCCAGAAGCATCTGCCCCAACCACTGCAAGATCACAAACAGTACAGAACTGCCCTTCTTGAGTTGCCACAAACCGTGAGCTACAATATGGGCAGGAGACGTCCCTCTGTCCTCGGTAAATTGGTACATGCGTTGCCCCACAAATCACAAATGGGTTTCTGAAATCATAGTTCAGTTGAGATTTATCAGTCATATTCCTTTCTGCAGCCTGCAGCACTTGCCGGGCTTTCTTTGCTTGACTCTCATTGGTGGGGTTGGTTTCCAACAGCCGCCTGGCAAAGTTAGCTGCGGTGGCAATGTTCCCTGCCTTATAGCAAACAGTCAGTGCACTAATCAAGGCAAGCCGTAAGTGAGGCGTTTGAAGATTGCAGTGTGTGAAATAAGCTGCAAGCTCCTGCTCCCGTTTTGGATCATCTTTCGTTTCCCTTCTCTTCAGCTCAATTTGTAATCCCAAAACATACTCTTTGACTATTATAATTAACTCCTTGACTTCATCAACTTCCCTCCTAGAATCAACAACAATCAAAGGAATTGTGTGAAGAATGCTCACAAAGATCTTAAGAGCGTCGGGGAGCTTCCCATTTGTGGTAGCCTTGTAACCAGCTTTCAGTTTCTCTTCCAACTGGGAAAAATTGAACACAAGTGCTGGTGGACCTCTCACATTCGGGGTAGCAGATTCATTCCACCCGCGCTCAACCGCCAGAGATATTACCGGAGCAGATGAAAAGGCACGTAGATAGCTGTGGCTGCCAGTGTGAAGATCAAGAAACATGGGTTTTAAAGGAACAAAGTTTTTGAATCCAAGTTGCCTTTCCAGTAAACGCATTGCAGTGTCAAAATTGCCAGCTGCTGCATGTTCAGCAGCAAGAGATGATCTCTGGATCCAAATCTGGTTTACAGGCATGCCAGTAGTTGGAGCAACAAAAGCCGATGAACTAGCATTTACAGAAGCCCTTGGTGTGTCAGCTTCAGGGGGGAGCTCCAAATCTTCAAGGTCCCATCCTTCCTCTTCCTCATGTCCTTCACCCATTTCCTCATCTTCTAATCCTGCAGTGGCATCTCCATTTTGCAAGCCAGCAACGTCAACCATGTCCAGCTCCTCACCCCAATCACCATCAACAGCTTCATCCTCTTCATCCACAACTCCCCTGCCAACATTATCCAATCCACCTTCAAAAATACCTCTCATGACTCTAAGAAGAGGCCAATCACCGCCACACATAATTGGGTTAGGGGGCATTAAAAGAGTGGGCACTTTCCCCTGCGGCAAAGTTGGAACATTTTCTCCCAACTCTGCAGATAGCCTTTCAGCAACATCATGTAGGCCATGAACTGAAGCTGTGATGTAAGCAAGGGACAAGTGGCCAACATTCTCCAAGATCTTAATACGCTCCTTGACATTACCTAGATACAGTGCATTGTGGAACTGACCCATGACATCATTCTTAACCTCAGCAATTTTCAGCATCTTGGACAGTTTTTCCATATTACCAGTAATGAGATAAAGGAAAGATAGCCTCTCAAAATTTTTAGTCTTCTGGTAGGCATACTCCACGATACCCGCATTGCCTTGGCGAAGCGCCTCCACCCCCAACCTATACCAGTAGTCTTTTTCATCAATTGCTGTAGCGGATGCAACTGCAATTTGAATATTCCCACTCTCCAGAGCCAGATTGAATCTGGTTCTTTCATCTTTCACAAAATGGAGAGCAACTTCAGGGAACCCCTTCTGTTGCAGATAAGCAATCATTGCCTGCCCACATAGCTGTGAGTTCCTTATCATGCTCATTACATGGTCATATCTCTTCTTCAATAGGGATAGCTTGAAAATGTATTCTGTGGCATCAATAATTATGGCCCTGTTTCTCCCATCCCGATCCAAGCAAAAGATAGTATTTCCAGAAACCTTCGTAATGTAAATGGGAACATCTAGGGTTCTGATTATTCCACTGTCTCCATTAGGGAGGCAATATTTTATGTGATTTAGAGTCGTGTAAATGAAAACACCATTGTCATCCCAGCCACCACTCTTTACACGAATTGTCTCATGAAGAGTGCACTGGTGCACAAGCTTCTTGCTGGCAATGATAATGGCATGCTTGCTGAGCAAGGCAACGCTTTCCATGTCATTGGACCAAACAACATACTTGATGAAGGGGGTTTGAAGTTCACCAAGAATAATCTTCTGCTGCAGATCAAATATAACCACTTTGTCTTCAACTCTACACAGCAAATTATTTGTTCCAGCATAGAATATGGCATCAGCAGCAAAAGGAAGGGGTATCTGTTTACCAGCCTCATTTGCCATATTCTTAATCAAGACTTGGTTTTTGCTTTTGTCAAGCACAGCGAATCTATTCCGTGCAATAAACACAGCTGAACCTCCAACACCTCTCTTTGCATCTTGCAGACTATCACCCCTACTCATGCTGTCTTTGGGTATCATATACAATTCGTAAGATCCCCCATCCAAGTCTGAGGAAATAAGAACTGCATTTTCTGTAGGACTGTACGAAACAGTCCTTGGACTTTGATTTAAAGTGGTGGAACCAGGGCGTCGAATGGGAATAACTTGTGTGTCTCTTTCGGTTGAAAATTCATAGTACCGCAAAAAGCGATCTCTAGCATAGAACAGAGAATTACCACTCACTGCAAAGGCTGGTCGTTCCCTCTCTAGCTTAAATACGATCATGCCACTGTCATGACCAGCTGCCAACAGATTCATTTCAGGGTGAGATGAAAGAATCCAAAAACGGTCATGCTCTCTTCGGAAAGTTTGAATGCCGGTCCGCTTTGTTACATCCCAGACACGTATACTTTTGTCCTCTGAGTTAGATACAATTATGTCCTGTTTGGCATGAAACATGACACATGAAACATTATTCATGTGCCCTCTCAAGGTATCCACTTCCCAAGCCTTTGTATCTGAATACAAAATGAACAGATTGAATCAGTAACTCAAACCAGTCTATCTCCTACACAATCGAAATATTATTCAGAAGCACTATAATCTTCTGAGGACTAAAAAACTGTAAGTAACCAAAGCTTTGCCTCTGTATTACAAATGAACAAAATTTATACTCAAAAGAAATTGTTCCTTGGACTCCTATAAGACTTACAAGGTAAAATTATTTGTTAAACAGCCAATGAATCTTATGAAAATTTGAATTAATAAGGTGTCTTCCCCAAACAGAGCAGGCAAATAAACATTGACAAGGAAAGTAATTATTATGATACCATTCATCCGCCACAATTTAACTTGGCGATCATCTGCTCCTGAGACAATCAGAGGCAGGTTGGGGTGGAATGAAGCCCAATTGACACCACGATCATGCCCTTCCAAGACATACTTGACAACAGCATCAACACCGCCAAAAAGATCTGTGTTCATCTGACTTAGTCGCAGAATGTCATCTGAGGGAGATACGGTCTTCTTTTTCAGGGAACCAATATCCCAAACACGGACAGTCTGATCTAGAGAGGCAGATACAACAAGGTCCTCTTTAGGATGGAATGAGGCACACATGACATAATGATTGTGCCCTGTCAACACTGAAATACAAGTACGTGACTGCCAGTTCCATATACGAATAGTCTGGTCATCGCTGGCACTCACAATCCATGGGTACTCATGGTGAAACTGCACTGTACGGATATAGTCAAGGTGCCCGAGAAGAGTAAAAAGACACCTATGCATCTTATAGTTCCAAACTTTAATCTTATAATCATCCCCTGTAAAAATGCAACACAGCTAGATTAACACATGAACTGTACAATCTACACATCAGATGAATTTCTGATAAATACAAGGAGAATAATCCCTTTCTCCAGGTGTGAATAGTAAATATAAATATCTTCCATGAGATAGTAACATTGGTAAAAAAACAATGGAGAAAAGAGATTGCATATTCTTCAATTTTTGTTTCACTATTAGTCCTTTCGTTAGTTCTACTTTCCAACATCATGATCTTGCACTACTAGAACTCAAAGTGACAACAAATTCTCTCTCTAAATAATAACTCCGACATCATCATTCCTGAGAAGGTATTGGTAAAAACATTTCCATCTCAAAATCAATCTTGCAATTTGATAAACCTTGGCAACTTTCGGACATATACACTGCATAATTGCCAAGTGAAATAATCATAATTCGGTACTCATCAATTTGGACTTTACAAATCATCCACTAGTAAAGCATTCCGGACAAGCACTCCGCTAAGTTTACGTCAATTTCAATTTTCTTCAAAACAAATTCAAATTACGCTTTCAATTTCGTATTCACAGTTACCTTCAACCTATATATAATCAAACCATATACAAAAACTACTAAATCTAAATGCGAAAAACAAATGCACAATCAAATCCAAAAAAAACTAAAACAAATTATTAATAATTCAGATATGAATTTGGTACCTCCAGACACAAAGAGGGGCTGAGATTTGTGGAAGTGGACGCCGCGAACAGGCCCATCGTGCTCGTCGAATCGATCAATGAGCGTCCCCATACGGTAGTCCCATAGCTGGATCACACCACTGTGAAGACTCGCGAGGATCCACGGCCTCTTAGTGTGGAAGCTCAGCCCCTTCACTCTGTTACTCTTCGTTTCAAACTTGGTCAACATCCTTCACCACCGCGATCACTGCACCCAATCGAATCGCATCAAAAAAAAAAAAACCGAAAAGATAACTAGATTCAATTTTCCCGCAGTTTCTCGGCAACCAAACAGACCACAAATTCATCAAAACGCAAAATCTAGAGAGCAAAATTGGGAAGAGATCTGACTCGTAACCCTAATTGCAAGAGAATCGTACCTTAGATCCGATCAGTGAGTAAGGGGATCCGGATTTCTCACTAATGCATCCAAAACTGACCTCCAGAGCTCGATGTATGTTTTGTATCTATAGAGAGAGAAAGAGGAGAGAGAGAGAGAGAGATGGTGTGTTAAATTTAGATCGAGAGGACGAATTTTATTTTATTTTGATAATTCTTGTTCTGGGTGACTGTAGTCGTCAGATTGGAATTGGACGGACGTGATCGAATGGAATTGCGTCACCAGAGTGTTAGGCGAGATGGCGATGACCGTATGATCGGGATGGAAGTGATTAAGTCGAAGTGCGTCACCAGAGTGAGCAATTGACTTACCGTTGCCAGATTGAACTTACTTTCCCAGGTTACCGGATTGAATTACAATTTCCGCAAGGTTTTTACCACGGAAAAAAAACTTTAACGGAATAACTAAATTGATTTGTGCGACACAATTTTAAAAATTAAATTGACCAATTTGCTATTTTTAAGACTATTTTATTTAAAATGTCAATTTCAAAGATCATCTATGACAAAAACCTTTTCGCAAAATATACCATATTCCTTGAAAAATTTGGAAATTACAATCCAATTCTTAATTTCCAAAAAAAAAACCTTCTGTTGGGACTTTAAACTGAAATTCAAAAAGCTAATGACTTTTCGGTAAAATAACCATGTTTATACATCCTGATGCAAATTCGAACCTTACCGATTCTCCTCCCCCTGCAACCAACTGTTAACCTACTTAATATGAGTCGTCGGAGTTGGTCTTCATGGATGTTTTTTTCATTGATGTTCGGGTTGATCAACCAACAAAACTCCTTGGTGAGATTAGTCTTCGGAGCGGGATTTCCAAAACACTTGACGTGTGAAACGATACTTTGGTAGCTGTCTAACCATTATCTCCAAGCCAATGGGTTTGCTAACACCGTTTCTCTTGTTCCCGAAGGAAACGAAGGCGATTCATCGGAACCCAGCAGAGAGGCCAAAAAACTAAATTCCAACGCCACATTTGGATACAACAACATTACTAACACTGATTCGAACAAATGTACCATAAAGAATCAAAATCATGGCAAATCGTTGAGCGTACGAAAATAACCTCTGCGTCTCAAGAGGGTAAAGAAAAGATACATCTGAATTTCGTGGTTTACAAAAAGGAAAAGTAAACAAGACGGAAACTAAGGACTACCTCGCTAGCGAGACATCATGACCTGTTCGCTTGACTGAAGGGCTTGGCTAGCAAAGGACCTTACATCAACGTCGGGATCCTCACTAAGCTCAAGCAAACAAGGACGAATAGTTTTCTCCACCACCTGTGCAAAGCGTGTTACGCATAAGTGCTTTCAGTGCTTTAACTCGATTTCAGTATTGTATTTTGAAAATTATGCTCCTTTGCGTAAGGACTATCAAATGAAAAGATCTCTATTACTTACCGATTGATCAACTATCGGAATAATCGACTGCAACACCTTAGCCACATTGAACTTGATGTTTGGTACCCTACAAGAAGAAATTCTCAGCCCTACAGTGCAAACTAAATCAAACAAAAAGCGTAGTTTAACTTAATAGCTTCTAATCTATACCTGTCTTTTGATGCAGTGACTATCACCGGTACAAGCCTGGAACAAGTGAGTTCTGATCCCAAAACAGGGGCAAGTAGGGAAATGGCATGTAGAATGGTCATCCGATACAAATAGTGGGGGTTGCTTATCATTTCCAAAACCTGTCAAGAGATTTCCAATTTCAACTGTTTATGTACCATGTCAAAAGTTTTTAGAATTCGAAAGAACACTATCCAATGATCCAGTCCCTTAACAAGGCTGGGTACGATAACTATGTTTAGTAATATGTGACTATAGCTTAGACATAACCACATCTAATCTTTTCAGAAAAAGGAAAGGAAAGAAAGAAAACCTGTGGAACTATATGCTGCATTGCCCATTCGGGGCCGAATTCTTCTGCAAGGCGCTTCACATTATTAGCAGCTGCATCACGTATTGAGTAAACCTACAATCATCAGAAATATTGTCAGTAAAATACATCTAAAACGAGGCAATACTGCATCACCGAATACTACAATTTATACATTTTGAAATCACACCACCTGTCAACCACCCAGAAAAAAGGATCCTAGGTTTTTACTTGATTAACAAGTAAACCATTATAGGCAGCAAATTCATTGTTTATGATGATGGAAAAGAAACAAAAAACCATAAACATCACTCCTTTTCTTGTTCTTTTTGCTTTTCTGAGCCAAGAGATAAACATGAGATATCGAAACATCAATACTCAAACCAGAAGCCGAACTAACCTTATCATTTAACCACTGCATGCAGAGAGAGCCAAGCTTATCATCAAAAAACTCAACACCCAACTGACTTGCCAATAAAGGAATGTATTCTATTATCGCAAGCCGAACCCTCCAATGTCTATCCTCTGCAAGTTCAACAATTGCCGGCAACAAAGACTGGGACAGCATATCAATCCCAATTACCTGCATCACCAAGTAATATCAACATGACTTATTCAAATTCAATACGAAAACTTTAACTAATTTACTTAATGTTAATGACTAGGATTTCAGAATTTAAAAGCGTTTCTTGGTCTCTTAAACCGGAAAACTTCAACAAGAGTTGCTCATGCTTATACTATCACTATGTTCCTTTGCAAGTGCTAAAATTTCCTTATCAGATCATCATTACCGTCTGTAAAAGTAAAATTTTAGCACCATACTGCACAAGCTTTTTCTGATTCACCAACATTGCTTTAGCACAAATCTTAGCTATATTTCACATAAAAGCAGTATGCTACTAAACAGGTCTACCTTCCTCGAGAATCCAGAACAAAATTGAATACCACATAGTCCAACCACCAGATATAAGTATGTACATTATAAAAAATCTCATGTTTAACCACCAGTTCGACACACACAGAAAAAAGAATATGTAAACATACAGACAGAAAAACTTGACACAAACCTCGTTGACTTGATCAAGCTTGCTAATAATATTCAATCGCACATCAGGAAACTCGTCTTTTAGAAGAGAAAGAAAAATAGGCAGCAGCTGCTCTATAGTTGCATCCTGCAGACACCAAAAGAAAGTAACAATCATATAATGAGAGGGAGAAAAATTAGCTTCGAAGTAAGAATTTGAATTAAATAACAGCCCCAAAATTTTCTTGCCTTTTCTAAAACTTGTGCCATTCCCATTATTACTGAAGCCAATGCAGAACGAACGTGCTGGGAAGAATCTGTCGACAATTCCTATGGCAGGCAAACATAGTAAGTAAAAGCATAACAGTATTTAGAATTGCCTAAAAACTACAACAAACTTCTTAGGGAAAGTATAACCATAGGTTAAGTGAGATGTGCAACCTTTACAAAAGGAAGGATCTGCTGAATGGCAAGTTCTGGATTCACAATTCGGCAAAACTTAGTTACTTTTCCTGCAGCAGCTATTCGTACTTCAGCCTCATTATCCCGAAGAAGCCGAACGTATGCAGGCACCAGGTCTGACCTAATATATTGCAACATCACCACACTCATCAATTAGAACCCAACTAAGTAGGTAGAGAGAGAGAGAGAGAGAGAGAGAGAGAGAGAGAGAGAGAGAGAGAGAGAAACAACTGATTCACAGTTACAGAATTACAATATCCTAATCCAAGTAAAACAGTATTCACGATAGGAGCCAAGCCACAAAATAAAACGACTACCTTGTAGCTTCTGGACCAACAGCTTCACAAAGCTCATATAATTGATTTGCAACCATGTATCGAACACGCCAAGACTTATCCTGGTCACAAGAACAAGAATGACGAGAAATAATCAACCATTGCAATTCATGTAATTCAGAAGGTTGAGTTGCATTTTAGAAAACCCAAAGCAACATGATAAACATAAATAAAGAATAACGATTTCTCATTACAGCATGCAATTTTAACACTCAAAATATGATATACCTGTGAAAAGTTAACAATGACAGGAAGAATATGGGCCACACAATCTTGAGGCTCCAACAACTTCCCAAGAGCTGCAAAACCCTCCAAGGCCAATAACCGAACAGAATCCTGATCTGAAAACAAGATTCATCAGGGGCAAGTTCATACTTAATACCAATGCTAAGATTAATAGTCTTTAATCATAAGATAATACTACGGTGGATGATAATAAAATATTATACGAGTGACAAGAGACACACCATCCTGCGTCAAATCCTCAAATATAGACATTATGTCAGCCTTGAGGTGCACAGCTTCTACAGTCCCAGCAAATTTTCCCAGGTTACTTGCAGCAGATCTCCTAACCATGGGCATGTCATCTTGGCACAGTTGACTGTATGTCGTTCGTAGTTCAGTTTTTAAAGTTTCTGGTGCACTAGTATAAGCAATATGAAACAAACCACAGGATGAAACTCGGGCTGTAAACCACTCGCCAGCAGCAAGTCTCTGTATTTAAAATGATATATGAAGAAAAGGAACAGTCATTCCAATGCACCAAGGTATAGAGCATTCTCATAGGGATAACATGAACAAAATATAAGTTCTAGTGGTTTTTGTGAATAATTATTTATTATGAACTGGGAAGAAAAGAAAAGAAATAACGGAACTTTAACCTACTACCATGGCATTATATATACCCTCCACAAACCAATACATGGGAAATCCAGATCGAACCACAAGATACTGTGTCCAGAATGAAAGCTTAATGAGAAGGCAAAAAACTACAAATAAATAATGGAAGAGGATCAGATCATCTGACCTTAACCAAAGGAATGAAGTATTCAACCAAGTCCTTTTCTCTCATCTGCCCCCCAATTTTACACAACGAATCCACCGCCTTATCCCTCACACATGTTTCCTCAACAGTGCAGAGTGTTTCCAAAGGCGGAAGCAGAATGTTGGCATGCTCCACACCACCTACATAGGGGATGAACACCCCCAACTCTTCCGCCATTGCCAGAAGCACTTCATCATCATCATCGTTGTTCTCACTGAGGAAAGGAATCAGTTCCTTCCTGGTCCTCTCTTCTCCCAGCGCACGGGCAATCGTGGAAAGCCTCCGGATTGAGTTCAACCGGAGCTGAATGTCTTCGTTCTTGAGCTCGTCGATTAAAACCGCAATCGGGTATAAACGTTCATCAACCATAGCCATATTTTCCACAAATTATGCCACTAACTGAATTCAAAACACAAATTCCCAAAAAGCTTCAGAAAAACCCACTTCTGTATCAAACACACATACATGTATATAACAATTTTTCGATTGTTTTCGACTTTTCACCCAACTTTTAATCCCTAATCGGTACAAATTCCGTAACTTTACTTCAATTAAAATCAATGGACCGTAAATTCAATTAAGCGATGCTTAGCCAAAAATAGAAACAAATTCCAATGATATCGGAAAGGAAAAATCGATGCGTGAAATTAATCAAAGAAAAAAAAATAATCAATCAAGTACACGAAAATATACAGGGCAAACAAGAACACCAAGAGGAGAAAGAGAGAGAGAGAGAGAGAGAGAGAAGGTTACCTGAGGGCTTTGTTTGCAGAGCTTCGATCTAGAAGGAGACAGTGGTGGAAATGGGACAGATCTTTTGGGTTGAGAAACCAGAAGGAGAGAGAAAGCGAGGAGAGAGAGAGATGCGATTAGTTTTTTAATTTTCCGTCAAAATCGGGGATTTTTCTTCTTTTTTTTTTTTTTTGGACCAAACATCTTTTACAGTCGGATCCTGCCCGACCCGAGTGGATTCACATATTTTCTTTCAGTCCGGTTCGATTGGTTCTATTTGGTTTAGGCCTTGAACGTATGAAGCTCAAGCTTAAAACTTTTTCTTCGTCCGAATCGCCACTCAATACTATGGTCTAGTTCAAATATCCATCCTATAACAACCATTTTTTTTTATATAGCACCGTCTACTTACTAGAAACGAGAGAAGTCATGAGTTGCCTTAGCTATATATCAAGAAGAAAATATTGAAATAACTTCAGCAATACACACACACACATATATATATATATAATCGTTCACGATACAGGGTCGTTACAGGGCCTAATAAAAAGTTTGAAACTCCGAATTATCTTAATCTTACAATTTGGTGGAGCAAAAACCAAAACTACCAACATCAATATGCAGTGTTAGTCGGAAAACAACAATTTCATATCCATTGTCATCATCCCCTAATGCTCTGAGTAATCTTAACGTTAGCCTGCAGATTATCCGTCCCCTACCCGCGGAGGTATTCACCATCTCCGCGTTTATATGCTTATTTTGTCAACCAAATAGAGAAAACTTTACCTGCCATCGTTAAATAAGAAAGCCGACAGCTCTTGTGAGTGATGACAGCAGCAGAAGAAATCAGTGCCGTTGTATTGTAGAACTGAACTAGCAGCAGGATCTCGATAAAGTGGAATGGTATTGCCGTATGCTGATTTCAGGATTTCAGACGATTGAACAATCTGGTCCAAAACCTTCCGCGAGGTGGCTGTAATACTTCTGGTGGTTCGATAGATTCCTTGAAATGTGCTTTCTCACTTAATTCTTGAAACGCGTCAACAAGATTTTGAAGCCTTGCAACAAACTCTATCAACAGGGATGTAAATGTGGCTAACGACAATTGACTAGCATTTTCATAGGTGTTGGATTCCTCCGCTGCTGGCGGTTCATCACCCTTGAATTTAAGTCCTGCAGGCCATGAAATCTGTTTCATGAACATGCTTCCTGAGGAAACACCTGCAGGCAAGTTCGAGTGGTTGACATCAGTTGTTACTGAGCCCGTGCCATTTGGCTTCGGGGGCATCTGGCTATCCCAACTTTGTGGCACAGGAAAAGATCTGAGATCAAGTACAGCTTCACTAAGGGACTTGTATTCCCGGAAATAATTTTCGTCATCATCCGCATTCAACAAGTCTTGAGGTTCTCCCAGCTCCTTTGGCCGGCTTCCAATCTCCCAGCTTTCTGAATTAACAAGCAGGTATGACTTCTGGTCAACTTTCTTTTGTAAGTCTTCTGCAGCCTCATGCACTTCATTGAGTATATCTATGGGACCTATTTTCTCCATCGTTTTCAGTTTGTTTCCAAGTTCACGTAACACTTTAGCGCCTTCGCATCCCACCCTTTGAAGCTCCCTACGAAATACTTCTCTTCGCTCAGCAGGAGCCTACGTACACAAATATTGGATGTTCAGTAAACAGACACTATAACATTTCAAATTAAGAAAACAGAAATAGAAACAGATAATTCAGGAAAAAACTATAAATCATGAAGAAGTTATAGGTGCATGAGCATAAAACAAGATACAACACAAATACAGTATTATTACCCCACTCAAATAGATCATTCGACGGGAATTCTTCAATACCAAAACACCAGAGATCTTTTGGCAGGAAAAACCTTCCCATGCATGATAATGAACACGCCATGGATACCATGACTACCAGTACTGAATGAGCTTCCTCGTGATTCACGAGTATGAGGGAAAACTAAATTATGGTAATCTACGCGCAATTCATATTAAGGAGCAAAGGTAATCAAGAGGATAATATTTACGCAACAAACAAATCTATGAACACCAGCAGATGTGGGAAAGAAATTACACGCTCTCAAACAAACATAATTAACGATAAATTAGAAGGATCTGCCTTTCGAATGAGTAAATTGTCATGCTACATCAAAGCATCTTTAGAAGCACAGATAAATGAAGAAAACAATACTACATCTTTGTTATTAATAGCCTCGCAATGTAGTTGGATATAGTTAGTACCTGTATTTCAGAAAGTATACATCCATGCAATGCCATGACCATAAAAGCACAATGCCTCAGTGCACCACCCACTTTTACATAGTTCTTCCATGGATATCTAAGCATTCTGTATCGACCATGCGGTGGCTCCCAGATAGCGAATCCCATCTTCAAACAAAAAAATCGAGTTTAAAACAAAAATAAAACCAGAAAATCTGCTAATGCCGTGAAGTCCTAATCACCATCATATTGCAATGAAAAATACCAGAGCGTCCTCTTGGCTTGTAGATTCCACAGCAGATCTGTAGCCACTATAGAGTGGATCATCAGAAGCTTGATATGTAAGAATCTTGGAAGGGACCCTCTCATATTCAACGCAATTAAGGTAATTGTTAACCACACCTAAAAATGATGGTCAACAAACGAAATTGGTAATGACAAAACTGGGTTTGGAGTAACAGAAAAAAGTGTACAATGTGAAACAAATTCAATGTCAATAGTAAACGAACCTTCCAATGATTTTGCAACACCCAGGAAATTTTTTACCACCAAGTTGTGCAGATCCTCACCAGCCCAGATGGGAAAAATGCATATATTTACTCCCAAACCAACACCAGCACCCAGTGCAATAAGCAAGAATCGAGATACAGCCGTATGAAGAAATTCCCTTGTCCGATACCCAGACACCATTATGAAACAAAATGTCAACAAGAACACCCGAAACCCATATTCATAAGGCTTCATTGTCGGGTATAGCTTCGCGTAAGTTGCAAGAAATCCTAGCAACCACATAACATGTCAAGAAAATGAAAATCAAATAAAAAGAAACCAACCAGCAAGTCTAGCATATAGTTGAACTTTTCAATGACATTACTAAAAACAAAAAATAAATACACCGGTTCCAAATCCAGACCTACGATAAAGATGCTAGCGAAAATAACAGCTTCTTCCCACTCTCCAGCCAGCCCACATAAGTTTGCCACAGCCAAAGCCAGGCCTCCAGCCGATAATGTCCCCAACCCGCGGTTAAATCCTTTGCTCAGAGTCGCTCCTGCACAAGAACACGTATTGCATTGTAAAAGAAATGCACTTCGAATTCTAGCCAAGAACAAATTCGAGTCAAAGGTCCAACACTACCAAAAAGAATTGACCTTTCAAACTATCATTACCAATTTTCAACTTTCGTGACCAAAAACTATAGCTTCACTTCATTATTATAATCATGAGCTCCATGCTTTTTCCAGTTCCCTTCATTTACATTCCACTTTATTAAATTCAGCACATTAAAGTTCGTTTCTTTCCACATTAAATAAACAAGTTTACAAACAAAGAACTCGAATTCTGCAAAAAAAATCAAAAGTAATATCCAATAAAAACAGAGAGATACCCAAAAGGAATAGCTCCCTTGAGGTCGCACCATAGAACCAAGTGATAAAGCGAGGCTAGCCTAACTTCTTATAAACACATACAAGGTCCCGTCTTTCTCCGATGTGGGATTCATACTCACAGCACACACGTGCAATCAAATTTGACGAAGACCCAGAAGACAAAATTGCTAAATAAACGCGAAAACGAAGAGAATGGATCCAAATAAAGGCAGCAATTTACCTATGCTGAACTCGAACACCACCACAACGGTAAGAATTGCCCAGACGGAGTAGCGGCTGAGCTGCTTGAACGGCTCTTTGAGGAAGATGAGCAGCGAGACGATCATCAGCGCCAGACCCATCTTCCCCGCGAAGACGATCTTTCTCGGATCGGATTGACCCATCTGAACCGCCCGGCTCGAGACATGTTGCACGGTTCGGCACCAGCCGACGATTCGGTCGGAGACTGATCGGAAAGTGCAGCAGCGGGCAGACCCCGACGGCTCTTGCTCCTCGATGTGGACGAAGCCGAGCTCGGAGTAGCCCTTCTGGACGGAGAGCAAGCGCTCTCTCTTCTCCTGGAAATTGTACTTGAAGGAACCCAATTTGGCTGCCATTTTTGTAGGGAGAGGGAAAGTGGAAAGCAGAGGGAATGGAAAGTACGAGCTCGCGTTTGTTGAACTCGGAGATCCGGATACGATTTTTATCGTTGGAACACGTTTCGTAATAACGTCGTAGTTCCTCGAACAGCAAAGAATTATTGCAGCAAAAGAGTAAATTGTACAAATGGTCCCTCAACTTTAATCAAATTGGAGCAATGGTCCCTCAACTAAAAATTCATTACCTTTGGTCCCTCAACTTATCAAAACGTGTAGCTATGGTCCCTCAACTAAAAATCCATTATCATTGGTCCCTGAACTTTAATTCAAGTGGAGAAATGGTCCTTTAACTTTAACTCAATTGTACCAATGGTCCTTCCAATATAACTCGTTTTGACAAATTTTTTGACATAGTTGACAAAAAGAACCATAATTATACACTTTGATGAGTTAATGAACCCTAATTATATAAATGGTCATTCCAACATAGCTTATTTTGACAAATTTTTGACAAAATTGATGAAAATGACTATAGCTACACATTTTGATAAGTTGAGGGACCAATGGTAATGAATTTTTAGTTGAGGGACCATTGCTCCAATTTGATTAAAGTTGAGGGACCATTTGTACAATTTACTCGCAGCAAAATGTAGGGAGGAAATAATAATATTTGTTGTGGCCTATTTTTTTATAGAAAGAATTGTAAAATTTTAGGGATGTTGACTTTTATTTGTTTGCCTTTATTTATAATAAATTATGAGGATAGATAAATTTGTTATTCAAGTAATACAAATCTTAATACGACATAATCACTAGCCTAAATAGTAAACCAAATCAAATTCAGACAATCGCACTTGTATTAGAATTTAAATAATAACAATAAGATATATTAATTTTACGTCACTCAAATTGAATATCATTACTTGTGAAATAGAATGAGAAAGTTAGATTTGAACAGTCTGTTAAGTTGAATTTCATTTAATTCACACCTCAAAACTCAAAATCACCAAATTAAACTTACGAAGTAAAATATTCAAATTCGTCATGAAAATTCTCTAAACAATGAAGCCAAACAAATCGTTATAAACCCTATGAGAGTTTTTGGGGTTCAAAGTTCAAACACACTTCCCTAATAAAAAAGGCTAACTTTGCCTAGGCCTTTTCACGAGTTTATCACGTGACAAAAACTTTAACTTAATTTGGTTAATTTAACAGATTATTCTTCATTGAAATCTTCAACAAATTGCAAGATTTCAAGCACTAAGCAAGTAAACTATATTTTTTGCTAAACCCACAACGCATTTCATTGAAAAAAAAGCCCACTTACATTAAAAGCTATACGAATCCTTAAGTCGAAGATTAAATGAAATCACATGGATAATAAGTGTAGTTTGGCCTCAAAGAAAAGTACTCAGTCTCTCAATATAAATAAAATCATATGCACTTAACTTGAAGTGAAAGTAATGAACACCAAACTTGAACATCCTCTCTAACCTCAAATTAAAATACACAGAAACATAAAGTAATACAAGTTATCCTGCTCACTCCAACTCTGTAAAGAAAGATGATTCCAACAGTTTTTTTTTTTTTTTAAGTAAATCGATATTTTTACATTAAGAGAAGAGGGAGTTCGGCTAATCCACATAATTGAATCCGTCATCCACGAGATTCGAACCTAAAAACTCTAACTCCCAATGAAGATAAATATCACCAGACTGTAGTACTGAGTGGCCTTACAACAGTTTTAATTACAAATTAATCAGGAGAGTCGAGATTAATGATGTGATTCTATACAAAAAGTTTCAACTTGGTTAGGGTATGATATGACATTATCCCAAGACCTGATCAAAGGCGTATGCGGCGCCTGATCTTGAAGGTTTTCTTGATCGTTGGTGGCGGTGTTACTGTTGTCCATAAGCTCTTGTATTTCGAGTATCTCAACCCTGCGATTCGTCTTCTTCCTTATCTTGATCGCCACGTCCTGTGGGATAAATCTGCCACACACACTCACCCTGCACTCCTTCTTCTCTATCAAATGAGTCTCCAACTCTGCGCAACAAAAACAGTTCTTTTAAAGGATGATAATGGATTAAGGGAGTCGAGTTACACATAAGAGACTTGATAATTGGTCTACTATATATAGTAGTCATATTCTCTAAACCCGCACAAAACAGTCAGAAACAACCAAGACATCAACAATCAAATTATACATATTTGTGTACGAGTGTGATGAATTTTGGAGTATATTTTTTTTTCTTCAATTGATATTATAACTTAATTCGCTCTAGCCAACTTTGCTTAAGCCAAGTTTAGAGATTACAGAAAAGAAGTGTTCTCACCTCGCATATCAAGAATTGCTCTCCTTACTTTTCTGTAACAACCATTGCAGTCCATATGGATTCGCATCAGCATGTAGCAGAACTAAACATGCATGGTGAACATAAGATCACACAAATGGTAACTAAGTTTAGATACTAATAAAGTTCTGACCCCAAAGGAAATATCAATTGAAGCGTACCTTGTCTGTCATTAAATCGTAATGAGAGAGAGAGATGTGTACTGTTGCTGCTGAATCCAAAACTGTCGAATGGACGAAGACAAATGGTGATATTATACGGCAATGATGCAATGTGATAATATAGAAAACGAAAAAGGATCAATCATCAATGGAAGTACGTATCATGAGCTGGTTATATTGATTCTGTTGATTCATTAATTCATGACTGTTCATCTTGGAATCCGATTCTTCCCACGCAAAGATATTTATATGCGCGTATGTGTGTGTATATATATAGGCTGGCAATGTGGTTAGATTTTTTCATTATATTCTTGACTTCTTTGCGTTGTTTTTGTACTTCTCACATGCACTAAGCTTAAGCATAATTACTTTCTTGCTTTCAGAGCCGCAAATAATTATATATGCCATTAGAAAAGCATCACCTTTCTTTTTTTGAGTAGATCGACATTTTTACATTAGAGAGATGAAGAGTTCGGCTAAATCACACAATAGCAACCTAATTTGGTATCGAATTCGTCATCCACGAGAATCGAACCTAAGACGTCTCACTTCCAAGTAAAGAGGAATATCACCGGATCGTAGTACTGAGTGGCAAAATCATTACCTTTCTGAATACACCTTTTTAACAAATGCATGGTAAATGCTTTAATCCAGGTGAAATTATGGAAAGTTAAGTTGACTCTAATTAAAGACTTCTTTTTGCGATTTGCAAATTCTCTCTTTACCATTTTCTTGCCTTTGGAACTAAGGAAAGGCCAATGTAAGAAATGGCTGTATAGGCTTGTTTTTCAACGTAATCATAATGATGCTTTTGAGTTGATAACTAATTGTGTTAAAAATTTCAAGGCTGCTTGTAGGGAACAAATCAAAGAATTAGTAGTTTTGTTTCCACCGAAAATGGAAATGGCCAAGGTTTATCATGAACTCATAATTATAATCTAAAGATCAAGTCGGTTTCATGATTATAAGTTCATATCATATCAAATTAGACTCAAAATATATATACACATTCTAATTATGGGCAACCGTATTGGAGCCTATTTTAATAGGTACCATACCATGTTTACATATGAATCCTAAGCTATTACGTAATCCTAAGCTGTTACATACCATTTAGGATTAAGAAAACATGTAACCGTACCTTCGTTTTACATACGCATCTTGTTATTTAGGATAGTCTACTAGGATGTTATTGAGTAATGTTTGCACGATCATTTTGTACTTTCTCTTTAATAAAGGTAAGGTGCGCACCAACACATATGAGTTATATCTTTATTTGTGAGATGTTACAAATATATGGTAAGAATAACATTTCGAATTACGGATATGTCGAATGTACCACTCAATTAATTTCTCCACTGTGGCTGCAGGCAAGTTGTTTGTGGCGGCAGCGACAACGTTCTGCCGTTGCAAAATAGGAATTAAAGTTATGCTTACTGGTTTTTTTTAATCTATTGGGCCTGTCTAGTTTTTCCAATTTGTTGTGGGCTCTTTATTTATATGTTTATTGGGCTGGTTGACTTTACCGAAATGTAGTACTTTATATTGTTTAACGAGTGATGCACTTTCGACAATTTTTTTTTTTTTTAAAACATCTAAAAAGTATTGGAAAAATGCAAAGGATATAATTACTTTTTCTTAATTGATCGAATTGAGTTAATTTTTCCTTTTTCCACGAAGAGGGTTTATTTTATATCATTTGGAGTGGTGAAATATTAGCTTGCAAAGACATAAACAACATTTTGAGGTCAATTTACAAAGTTTATTTGGGAGTTATAATTGGCACTTCAATAAAATGATTATGCCCTTCTCGATGTGTAATTTTTTTCTTAGGAATGTGAACTAACATTACTGAAGTGCCAAAAACAGTTTTTTTTTTTTTTGTTAATCTTTGAAGTTGAATGTACATATCAATGTTGTCCCTTGGAAAAAAAGAAGCAAGAAGTGCGTGTAGCAACTGACACTAAGACAGCAAGAAGTGCGTGCAGAGAATAGCACACACCATACATGTAGAAGAAACTCATCACATCCAAAACATGCACAATTCATCTATTTAATTTACACCTTAATTGGTAATTTTCTAACTCTTCTACATAAGAACACAATAATGGCTTCCCCTAACAGCTGTCTGCTTCAAAATCATTTCGCCATTTCCTCTCTGACCCTACTCCTCTTTCTCATTTCCCTTCCGCCATCCGTCCTCTCACAAAACCCTACCATTGCGCAATGCACCACGCAGCTTCTTCCGCTGGCCGCTTGTGCACCATTTGTGCAAGGCAGTGCCATGTCACCTGCACAGTCATGCTGTGTCAACCTCAAGCTGCTATATAGCCAGCAGCCAGAGTGCCTTTGCCTTTTGCTCAATGGCACTACTTTGAGCACCTTCCTTATTAACACGACTCGCGCTCTCCAGCTTCCCGTTGTTTGCAGCCTTCAAGTCGACATCTCTACTTGTCCAGGTAACTTCTGGTTTCGAAGAAAATTAGGGATTTGTGACGATTCTGAGTCCAAATCTGTTAGCTGTTCTTTATTTATTGTGTAATAATTTACATTAATTTATATTAATCTAATCTTTTTCGACGTTTTCGCTGCAGGGGTACCTGTGCCTCCTAGTTCACCTAGTTCTCAAGATCCCCCCCTTCGGAATAACACCAGCTCATCTGCTGCTAATTCTACAATTGCTGGTACCCAAAAATAAAAATATCCAATCGTTACACTCCCTCTAATTACATAATAATACCTCTTGAATTCTGACTTGGTATTTTTTGGGATGTCAGCCACTCCAATGCCTCAAACGGCACCAATCCCCACCACGATGGGGTTAGGGTTTGGGAGAACTACAAATGCTGCTACCAAATTGAAGATGGGAAGTTATCTTGTAGTGGCTTTCGCCGTGGCAGTTTTTCCAGTGACCGGAGTTCTATTTTAAATATGATAATATTTATACCACCAGATTAATGTTTTGATGGCTTTTTATGTTGGGGTTAGAGATTTTACTTATTATTTAGGAGAATTTATTCCGTTACGGTTTTATAGATACCATCGAACTTCTATTGATTTGAATAAAAACAGTGGTGACTGTCAAATTATATATGGCCTCTTGGCTTACTTAGGTTTATGTTTCAGTGTCATGGAACCGTTTTTCGATGGTGCAAACCAGAGACGACAGACAGGCCTACAGTGAGGAGAGGTTATGCCATGTTACCGGAAGTGTACACCCGTGTGTAATGATAGATGTAGACACACGTGTATACACCCAGTGACATGCACAAGTTTTCTCTACTTCAAACAGATAAATCCACAAAAAGGCTATATTTGACAATTTGCTAAACATCGTACAGGATAGTAAAATGAAATTCGGAAAAAAGACGTTTGGACATGGAAAGTCACCCTACAAACAGAGATATTTACCTATGACAGAATGTTTGTTTTCCTAGGATTGTATCATGACATCATGTATTCAGATGCTTCAGATGTACGTAAGGTCATTTTATTAAGAAACTATTCCAAACTAGGAGCCACTTCAGTCGGGTTGGATTCGAAGACGTCCGGGTTGGATGCCTCCGGTTCTTCCAAAAACTCCCGAGACTGAAACGAATCTTTGTAGACTGGAGTCTCCTTGAAATCAGTTGCTCCTTCATTGTAAGAAGTAGCAGCAACTAAGCAAGCAATAAGCTGGGAAATACAAAACAAACAAACGGGGGGTCAAACATTAGCCTTCAATTTGTAAATAACGCAAGTGCGAGAGAAATTTACATAAAAATGGAATGTCACAATTACAGTATTTCAATTTATCATGTATTGCTGTGTATTTTAACTTATCCGCATGACGGTGTATTGACTTAGAATACCATTATTTGTATGCAAGGGGATGCGGGGTATGTAGTATTAGTTGAATATTAGAGTGCGCAACGAACGAGATTACAAAATAATTGGAATATTATTAAACTAACGAGAATACCGAAACGGCTACAAAACCCTAAGAGGCTACATTGTGACTAACTTATTCTAAACTGAATAACAAGCATGCTATTTATAATAAACTAACCCTAACCAAAAAGGTAAGAAACCGAAACCCTAATGTTAACGGGCTAAGCCCAGAAAACCAAATATTCAAATAAACTAAAATCCTAATATTTTCCAACACCCCGTCAAACTCATGGCGGTATACGACATGGGTTTGCAAACAAGCAGATGCAGACTGGCTCCGTTAGGCGGACTGGCAGGCATGTAAACTTGACTTGACTTGACTTGACTTGACTGGCAAACTGGCAAACTGGCAAATTGATTCTTGATTCTTGATTCTTGACTTGATTCTTGATTCTGACTGGCAAACTAGTTCTGGTTCAAATTGGCTAGTGTTAAGAGTATGGAAAGAACCCGTCTATAAACGGACAAGATTTTCATATCTCAATTCTAGCAACGAACAAACAAACACAAATCCTATCATTCGAGTGGTCACAATTCAACACTTGAGTGACGGTCACAAAACAATTCCAAAGAGTATGCGGGCCTAAAACAAACGTAAACCATATGTTTTTTCTTTTGCCCGTGCGGGGGCCTCAAAAACTCCAAACAATTTTTTCTTTTTCCTTCTTTTTTCTCTCTTGTTCTGTTTTTTTTTTTTTTTCTCTTTTCATTTTGTTTCGAGACTGGCGGATACAAATGCCCAGATTGTAGCTGGATCTAGTACAAGTTCATGGGATTTGGGCTTGCGAAGATGGTACAACAAGGGTGCAGCTTCGGTGGTTTTGACAGGTGACAACAGGGAAATCATGGATGCAGAGCAACATTGGCAGGTCAGGTACTGGTGCGGGTCGAGTGAGGGTTGATTAAGTGGCATGGTAGTGATGCGGAGATGCGAGTTGTTGCAACAGTGAAGGATCATGCAGGTGACGGTGGGTGCGGCAAGCAAGTTGTAACATCCCACATCGCCCAAGGGAGTGATCCTTAAATGTATATTCTCATCCCTACCTAGCACGAGGCTTTTTGGGAGCTCACTGGCTTCGGGTTCTGTAGGAACTCCGAAGTTAAGCGAGAATGAGGCCATAGCACTCCCAGGATGGGTAACCCACTGGGAAGTTGCTCGTGAGTTCCCAAAAACAAAACCGTGAGGGAATGGTAAGCCCAAAGCGGACAATATCATGCTACGGTGGTGGAGCGGGCCCGGGAAGTGATCCGCCCCGGGCCGGGATGTGACAAAGTGGTGCAACGATGGCCTATTGCGAAATGGTTCACATACGGACGATGTGGGTAGACCTATGAAGGCTGGTGGCTGGTGTTTCGGGTATGCAGGAATCTGGGGTGGTGCGACTTCCGAGCAAACATGTTCAATTTTTTTCTTTTCAAAACTAACACTGAAAACTAATATACAAACAACATGGATACCTATTAAGAACAGATTAAATCCCGAAAGATTAAACCTGCTCTGATACCAAGTTGAATATCAGAGTGCGCAACGAACGAGATTACAAAATAATGGGAATATTATTAAACTAACGAGAATACCGAAACGGCTACAAAACCCTAAGAGACTACATTGTGACTAACTTATTCTAAAATGAATAACAAGCATGCTATTTATAATAAACTAACCCTAACAAAAAACGGTAAGAAACCGAAACCCTAATGTTAACGGGCTAAGCCCAGAAAACCAAATATTCAAATAAACTAAAATCCTAATCTTTTCCAACAGTATTCACTTATGAGCTAGACTTCCCTATACTTGTTCCTAAAACTTGACTAAACAGTTTTGGTAACCGTTATGATCTTCAAACTTGAACCGTCCATTTGGTCGGTATATATGAACCGTTAAACGATTTTCAATCTAAATGTGTTTTTTTAATTGTGATTTAGTAAATGACAGGTTACAGTTGTGATATCAGTAAAGTGTTGTAAACACAACTTGTATGGACAACAAAGTACACTTTGAAATGCACTTAACTATTTGTTTTTTATTTTTATTTAAGAATCATTCTAGCAAAAGAATTAATCAAATTGGTAATCATTTAGTTGATTCATAATTATTCATCATTAAAATCTGAATTATTACTAAAACCGTCGATAATTTGTTCGATACATATGAATTACTGAACATAAACACCCAACATAAATTAGGGATCAAAATTGATGAACGAATTAACAAGGAGCAGTGAACATACCGCAAAGCCAATACCAAAAGCCCACAAGTACTCCACAAAGAATCCAAGCCAATCCCATTTTTCACCTTCCCAGAAGCAAGGCTCATCCCCCGGAAGCTTAGGCAAGAAATACCGATCATCAACGTTTCCCACAACCCCACCACCTACGTTTTCAATCTCAGCCGTCCGTTGCGACCCCATCATGTCTTGTTCTTGGTCTCTTGTAGTTGAGGTGCTTTTCCTGTTCCTGCCGTCGGTCCTCCCAGTTCTGGACGCGAACCTCTTGGCTGACACCACGTAGAGGGCTCTTCTGGAGGAGGGAGGGAAGAGGAGGTGGCGTTGTGAGGAGAGGTTGGTGTAGGGGTACTGTCTGCTGGTGGTGGAGCTGCTGTAGAGGACTCTTGCTCCGCCAGTGGAACTTCCACTGTTGGCTATGGTAAGAGCCATGAGGGGAGGAGAGTGAGAGTCTCTTTGTTCGTAGCAGCACAAAGCTAAATGAGCAAGGTGGAAATATCTCTTCAGTATGTGTGGATGGGATAATGAGAGTGGGGGAGATGATAATGGAAGTTTTTCCATAAACTTGACCCGAATTGTTTCCATATTGGACCATCGGGTCCATCCATCGTTGGTACAGTTAATAAACTATTTATATCTTATGAGCCTAGCAGTAAAGTGGTGTTGTTTCTTTTCTCATATTTTTTTATTCAAATATATTTTACATTAGGATGTCGTAGATAATATAAGGATATTTTATATTAAAGGGTAGGAGATTTGGTTTAAGTCGTTTAATAATTCACTTACAAGTGAAAAGAAAATTCATTAGACTGTAATGTTAGTGTCAGTCAATTTTCTAGCTCTTATTTATGATAAAGAAAAATAAGTATTTCTAGTTATCCAAAATGGTGAAGGCTGAAATGTTCTTTTTTTTTTTGAACAAAAGATATTATCTATACCAATAGGTAGGGAGTAGGCCAAGCCACACAGTGAATTAGTAATAAAATGTCAAAAACTCTGTAGTTGATAGCTAAACCCTTTAGCATTTGTCTCTTATTACTACAATTTAGTTGTATTAATTTTGAGTTGTAAGTGAAGTTTTAAAGTTTGATTCTTACCAAAAACGAATTTGAACCAAATTAATATAGTTAGAACATTGATGTTTATCTCAAGTAAATCGCCCTTTTTTCTCCAGGAAGCAAATCTCCTTTATTTATATGTATATATTGTAACCCCTGAACCTGAACTTATAATTGGATAGGATGTTATTGGATTTTTAACTCAAAGTGAATGGCATTGGACTGTGCAGATAAAAAAAAATCCTACTTATGAGTTACGACTGACTTTAGATTTTGTTTGTACCATACTTAAGGTCTCCGTATTTAGATTTCGGATAAATACTCGGGGGACTCAAATGTAATTATATAATAAATGAAGGGGCAAATATGTAAAAAGGGGATGAGCCTTTAATCTATAAAAGGGTCTCCTCACCCTCACAATCCTCAGGCTCTGAGATTCAGAGCAAAAACTCTCACCCTCACAATCTTCTCACAAACAGAGAAATACAATATCAGTGTGGACGTAGCCCAAACATTGGGGTGAACCACGATACATCTTGTGTTATTTACTTTTTTGCAGATTCACGGTCGGATTTACGTTGTTCCAAGACCCCTCCGGTTTTGTGCATCGACATTTGGCACCGTCTGTGGGAAACGATACGAAAAGTTGTGTCGGTTCTCTTTCATTATTTCACCTCCGCCGTGAATCTGCAAAATCACAAAAACCCAAAAAAAGTGTTATCTCTCTCTCTCTCTCATGTGTTCCTTGTCTATATTTTGCTCATTTTTCATCAGCCCAGTCCTCCATCTTCTTCTTTTTCCTTGTCAAATCGATGAGCTCCCATTTTACTTGATTCTCTGAATCTCCGACTGATCAGGTGAAACTCTAAGATGGAGTGGACAATGGTGCAGCATCTGGATCTTCGACATGTCGGACGCAGCTCAAAACTGTTGCAGCCTCATGCTGCTGCCTTTCATCCCCATCAGGCATTCGTCGCCGTCGTCATTGGAAACTACATCATTGAAATTGATGCATTGACAGCTCATCTGGGAAAGCTGACATTGAACTTAACGGTCTCTGATGATTCCGCAGTTGCACAAGCTGTCGTTTGCCAACTATCTGATTTTCAAGTCTGCAAGCAAAGAAACAACCTCGACCCACCGGCCACCGCCACGCCTCGCAGTTACGGCCTAAAGCGCATACTCACATTGTACAGAGCCTTCAGCGGTCTGACAAAAAGTAGGCACACCCAGCAGCCCATCAACCCGTCTTCCACCTCCGACATTGAGAGCCAGGCCATTCTTGTCAACTCTGTCAACGAAAATGTCTCTGAGAGCTACCAAATGACGTTTCTGATGGCGGCGGAGGAAGGCGGAGTTCAGGAGCTGGAGTACTTCAAGAGGCTTGACGATGAGTTCAATAAAGTGGACAAGTTTTACAGGTCGAAGGTTGACAAGGTGATGAAGGAAGTTGCGGTTCTTAACAAGCAAATGGACGCTTTGATTACGTTTCGGATCAAAGTGGAGAACCCTCAGAGAATGTTTGATTGGTTAAGGGAGATGACTCGCCATGCTTCCGATGCAGCCACCCCACGCGTTGCCAGAGCAAGCACCATCCCACACGGTGCTAAAGCAAACAGTGAGTATACTCATCACCACTGATACGAAGGTCCTCACGGTCGAGGCAATCGCCGACCTGGATCCCATCTCCTGCGAATACCACGAGCACTAGTGGAAAACAGGAAGAAGATAATTTTTCTTACAATATTTCTATTATTATTCTTCTTTGTGTTATCTGCCATCTGCCAAAAGAAAGAGAACAAATAGGAAGGAATTATAGGTGGTGGTGCTACCCTTCTTTATGCCTCAAAAGAGTTGGAAAAGTTGGTGACTGCCAACATCGATCAAAAGATAGGTTCCCATTTTCTGAGAAAGAAAAGCAGAAAACAAAAGTGAAAGCAAAGCAGAAAAAAAACCGAGAAAAAGCAGAAAGCAAAAGAAAGGCTTTCCTCTGCGAAAACATATGGGGACATTGCAAAAGTAAGGAATAAACACCCCACCAGAATGATGCGATTTACTTTTCTTGATTTTGAATAGTATGATTTATTTTTCTTACCTTTCGGAGACATCTGTATAACCCTATTAGAGGGTAAAAAAAAACGGCAAGGCCAAAATAATGGGCTGGAATGTTATGTGGAGGGCTAAGGCCTATATGCCCAAAAGAGCCAGGCCCTATGGCTCCAAATTTATTCGGCACCCTACCGCTATTATCACCAACCAGGTGATCAAAAGTACGTCTAGTACTCCAAAATTATTCGGCACCCTGCCGCTATTATCACTAACCAGGTGATCAAAAGTACGTCCAGTACTCCAAAATTATTCGGCAGCCTGCCGCTATTATCACCAACCAGGTGATCAAAAGTACGTCCAGTACTCCAAAAATTATTCGACAGCCTATCGCTATTATCACCCACTAGGTGATCAAAATTACGTTCAGTACTCCAAGCATCACTCATGTTAATCATACATAAACATTCATGAGCATCACATATGTCAATCATACATAAACATTCATGAGCATCACTCATGTCAACATTCATGAGCATTACTCATGTCAACATCCATGAGCATTACTCATGTCAATCAACATAAACATTCATGAGCATCACTCATGTCAATCAGCTTCGAAAGCTTCATTTACAAAGCTCTAGCTTCAAAAGCTTCATTTACAAAGCTCTGACTTCAAAGCTTCAGTGCATGGTATACAAAGACCGCCTCCAAACAACTACCATTTCGGCTCATACATGGATTGAATTTGAAGTCTCCAGCCAACAACCTCTATTGACTGAAGACTTGGGGGACTACACTATGTACCATATATTGGGCTTTCACAACTGGGCCTTATGAAAAATACTTGGGGGACTTAGCCCATCATTTATGTATTGAGGAGCGAACCCTTATTATATAAAAGGGACTCCCTCACTTTCATTAGAAAGCATCCATCATTTATGTATTGAGGAACGAACCCTTATTTTATAAAAGGGACTCCCTCACCATCATTAGAGAACATCGCCGCCTGTTGAGCAACCGCCTCACCGCAAGCCGAGCCAAGCAAGACAACATAAGCTACAAGCCGAGTAGCCTTGCAACATGTGCTACATCTAGTTGAGCATCATTTCACATTGAGCACCACCTCTTATCGAGTATTCAGTTCTAGACGACATCTAGTTACTTCGGCCCACACATTGACTGAATTTCAAGTCTCCAGTCAAAAGAATCTCTTGACTGAAGACTTGGGGGACTACTGTTTGTACCATACTTAGGGCCTCCGTATTTTGATCTCGTATAAATACTCGGGGGACTCAAATGTAATTATGTAATAAATGAAAGGGCAAATATGTAAGAAGATGAGGAGCCCTTAATCTATAAAAATGCCTATTTACCTTCACAATCATCAGGCTCTGAGATTCAGAGCAAAAGCTCTCACCCTCACAATCCTCTCCCAAACAGAGAAATACAATATCAGTGTGGACGTAGCCCAAACATTGGGGTGAACCACGATACATCTTGTGTTATTTATTTTTTTGTAGATTCACGGTCGGATTTACGTTGTTTCAAGACTCATCCGGTTTTGTGCATCAACAGATTTAGTTACCTTTTTTTTTATATAGTGATTTACTCTTAAAAGGGGTAACCAAGTCACCCTAGATTTCACAACTAAATTATAGCTCAAATTTCTTGTTATAAAAAAAACCCCACAATTTGTGTTCATATCACCAAAAACGTTCCCTCTCAAACACTTCAACGGCGATCAGTAATGCTATTGGATCTCTTCTGGACGAGAGAGGATCTTCGTCAGATTCTCTTTGTAAGGATTTTGGGGATCTTCTGTTCATCGTACAACGTGCTATCATCAGGTACTGTTTATATTTAATTTTAAATTAAAAAATTTACAATGATTTCTGACCGCACAATGTACGATGAACGGATGCTATTTGAAGATCATCGGGATCCTCACAAAAAGGATCCGGCGATGATCCTCACTCTTAGATGGTCTTCATAATCTTCTATCCTTTTGATATGTAGCACATCTTACATCGCATATGTCAAAACCAAACATCCATTCGAAACAATATGTGGCGAACTAATTACCACCTATTCCCTATTTCATAATCTAAAATTGTAATTGATAACAAATATAATGTATATTTCGGCTAATGACATTTTCATTAATCAACAATGTAGCGATCACATTCCATTAGACTATCTCCAAGCCTTTAGGCTAATTTTTTTCTTAAAGTAACTTTTTTAAAAGAAAACATTATGTAGACCCTAATTTAATTTTATGAACAATTTAACCTAAAAATATTTAGATTCCGACAAATATTGAAAAATCACTAATGAGACTCATGAAACACATAAAATATTTTTTTTAATTACTTTAGCCGTTGGATTTAAATTTGGACCTTTAGATATTTTTTTTACCGTTGGATTTCATCAAATTAGATCTTAATAGTTGGATTCAATGAATTTATAAATATAAAACTAAAAAAATATATACGTATATGGTGTACCAGCAGCTAGACCTGGCATTCGTGTCGTGTTTTCTGTGTTCGTGTCTGTAGACATCGAAATTTCGGTAAATAAATGTTGACCGATAAATCAAAGTTTCAGCGCTCATGTATTACATAAATTTTACACGTAGCGTATGTCTAAACAAAAAATCGAGAATCATCGGAAAAATCATCAAACAGGACACTTGTCAACACCTGGCAGAAACGACTTATTTCATCTGGAATATTATATTCAAAATTAGGCCTTGGAAAATTCTATAAATAGAAGCCAATTTCATTCATTTGGGGGAGGAATTCATATTAGGCAAAAAACCTTGAAGCTCTGAAACTCTAAAACTCCGAAGCTCTCAAGCATCCAGGTTCCCGAAGAATCAAGAAAGCGTTCTTCGTTCTTCGTTCATCGTTCTTCCAAGATCAAGCCCCGACGGCCTTTGGATTAACAATCACCAATTCAAGATCAAGCCCCGACGGCCCTTGAAGAAAGTGTTCTTCGTTCTTCGTTCATCGTTATTCCAAGATCAAGCCCCGACGACCCTTGGATTAACAATCACCAATTCAAGATCAAGCCCCGACGGCCCTTGAAGAAAGTGTTCTTCGTTCTTCGTTCATCGTTCTTCCAAGATCAAGCCCCGACGGCCCTTGGATCAACAATCACCAACTCAAGATCAAGCCCCGACGGCTCTTGAAGAAAGTGTTCTTCGTTCTTCGTTCATCGTTCTTCCAAGATCAAGCCCCGACGGCCCTTGGATCAACAACATCAACAAATCCACACATCCAACCGTTCTTCAAGATCAAGTCCAAAAACCCTTGAAGATCCGTTCATCACCGTTATTCAAGATCAAGCCTTAACGACCCTTGAAGAAACACTCATCCTCAAGATCAAGCCTCAACGGCTCCTTGAAGATCCGCTCAAATCCACCTTCAAAGATCAAGCCAACGGCCCCTTGAAGAAACTTCCAACAGTTCATCCAAGATCAAGCCTCGACGGCCCTTGGATCAACGAAACATTCACAAATCAACACCTTACGGAGATCGAATCAGATGATCAAAATAGAGAAAGATTGTAACCCAAAACCATCAAATACAAATATTATTTTGTGCACGTTGTTCTTGTCTCTTTTGTTTCAGGAAATTTTCGTGTTCACAAATTGGCACGCCCAGTGGGACAATCTCTACCTCTCATCTCTTTCTCCATTCAAAGAAATTCGAGCACACTTCCAAAATTAATGGCATCAAGGAAGGCTCAAACTGTTCCCGCAACTGGCGCAAAGAACAAGAGCGTTGATGTGAAAATTACTTGACACACAAATTAACCCTCTTTTTGACAATTGTAGTATAGATGTAAGTAGGGTATCGTTCTAGGCCGGGGATTAGGAGGGATTGCTAATCTATTATAAATTAATTTAAAAATATTAAACAAGACTCAAGGACACAAAACTAGGCTAAAAACTCTAATAACTCGAAACACACTTAGAATGACTCAAAATAATGAAAACAATCAAATTAGACACTAGGAATTGAAATGGACGGAAATTGAATTAAAAGACTAACAACAATGAAAACTAACTAAATAATATAATTTAATAATGGGAGGGGTTTGGTTTTGACGAGAAGTAAATTAAACTTAAATAAATTACAGAATTGACAAAAGCATGAAATTAAGGTGAAAGGATAGGTGACGGACTAGCTAGAAGGTTCTTCTCCACACATGACACATATGCAACCTAAATTGATTTTCAGTTGTTCTTTCAATAAATTGTAAATCTCAATGTTCCAAGTTAATTAGGTCCGCTTAAATTAACTCTTAGATTTCCCTAGATTCATTGGATTGAATGGAATACGCATTACAACCAAATTATTCCTCATCAAAGTCCCTAACTATGGAATACGCATGATAGAGACATTCAACAAAGATCATTAAGTTCAACGGAAATCATAAACATTGACTAGGCATTCATAACTATGGAATACGCATGTTAATCCAGCCTAGAATTCACTTAACACGATTGTGGATAACAACCTTCACTACTTGTGAATATAAGTTCATAACGATTAGGTGAAATTCACTTATATTCTAGCATCAAATTCATGCATGTAAATTAAGTATGCATTCTTAATCGACATACAAAAATAAGTTATCAATCAAGCAGTTAAGCAAATTAAATCACAACTCAGAAATCACAACTGAAGGTAATCAATTCATATTACAAATATATTCATGGCTTTGAATTAACCTCTAGCCAAAATAAATTTAGTTACACATTATTATCAAATTAAACCAAAAGTAAAACATGGGGTTGAGAAGATAAAACCAAGAAAAATGAAGTGAAGCCTCTCTGCCCTGCTCCCGTCAGCCTCTGACTTCTCTCTAGCCCTCTGCGCCTTCACTTCATTTCTCCCTGTCAGTCGCCCTTCTCTCTCTTTCTCCTGTTTTCTTCTTTCCGCTGGTCTCTCTTCTTCGTTCGCCTCTCTCCCCGCTGCCCTATTTCTGTTGTCTCCCCGAGGCTCACACTGACCTCTCCTTTTTATTTTCTTTTTCTGCTTTTCAGAGCTGCCAGGGCAGCTCAGTTGCTTCTGCTGTGCTCGGTCTGTCCTCCCTGTTTTCTGCACCTATTTCTCCTTTTATTTTCTGCAGTCTGTCCGTCCCATGCTTTCCGTCCCATTTCTTTTATTTTCTCCACCATTCCGTGTCTGCCATGAGTCCTACGACTGACCTCCTTCTCCTTTTGCATTGCCGTGCTTCTCCCTTTGCCTTTCCTTTTTGTTCCACTTCCATCCCATTTATTCCCCTGCCTTCCTTTCTTCTATTTTATGTTTTTCTGCCATCCACTATTCTTTGTTTTATTTCTTTTTCTTTTTGCTATGCCGCACTCCCTTCTTCTTTTCCTTTGTTTATTCTTCCATCAGTCCATTATTTCTGTGAAAACAATGCTAACACAAAATTAACTGTACATTAACACAAAGTAAGGTAAAATGTCATAATTTTAACACAAAAACATCACAAAGACTTTAGAAATTGATGGTATAAATGCATGAAATATATAAGTGATCAAATACCCCCAAACTTACATTTTTGCTAGTCCTCGAGCAAAACAAAGAAAATATGAAAAAGTAATAACATGAAAAAAATTAGCTTCCCTCTATGTGACCCTCATAGAATTTCATTCAAGAAAACAAATCATCAAGAACCATAGCTAGCATCAAGGAACTAATCCAAGTTCATCTTCCTTATTCAATCGATGAGCAACTGGCTCAAATGAATGAAGCAATCGCAAGGCTAACCCGAACTGTGGAAGAAAAAGACTTGCAAATCGCTGCACTCGTCAGCCGACTGGAGCCACAGGACGGCGAGAACCCTAACCCAGAAGATGAGCCTACGGTGGAGAGAATCGATGCGAAGCCGGAGCCAGACCAAGCAGCGGCACTCATGGGATCTCTTTCTATCCAGCAGCTGCAAGAGATGATCGCCAACACCATCAAGGCACAGTACGAAGGGAGCTCAAATACCTTCGGGTTGTACTCGAAGCCGTATTTAAAGAAGATCGACGCCTTAAGGATGCCGAGGGGTTATCAACCGCCAAAGTTCATGCAATTTGATGGAAAAGGAAACCCGAAACAACACGTTGCCCACTTTGTTGAAACTTGCAACAACGCAGAGACCGAAGGGGACTACCTCGTCAAGCAATTTGTGCGCTCGCTGAAAGGAAACGCATTTGAGTGGTACACGAACCTAGAGCCTGAGTCCATCAACAGCTGGGAGCAATTGGAACGGGAATTCCTCAACCGCTTCTACAGCACCCGTCGCACTGTGAGCATGCTAGAGCTAACGAGCACAAAGCAGTGGAATGACGAGCCAGTCATTGACTACATCAACAGATGGCGCACTCTAAGCCTCGACTGTAAAGACAGGCTCTCGGAAACCTCTTCAATCGAGATGTGCATCCAAGGCATGCAATGGGGTTTGCAATACATCCTTCAAGGCATTAAACCACGGACCTTCGAGGAATTGGCCACTCGCGCCCATGACATGGAGTTAAGCATCGCCCATCATGGGAAGAAATAACCGATCTCTGACTACAAGATTGTCAAAGTTCTTGAGACAAAGGTGGAGAAGGCTGCGTGAAAATCCACCAAGGAAGCAATGACGGTCAACACAACTCCCGTCAAAATCCCTACACGAGGCAAGGCCATTCAAACCGAAGCTTTTCGTGATCAAGAGATGCGTAGACGCACTTTGAAGGAGCTTGAGGAGAAAACTTATCCATTCCCCGACTCTGATGTGGTTGCCATGTTAAAAGACTTGCTGGAAAAGAAGGTGATCGGCTTGCCTGAGTGCAGACGGCCAGAAGAGATGAATCGCACCGACAGTCCAAGGTACTGTAAATTCCACCGCTTCATCAGTCATCCGACAGAAAAGTGCTTCGTGCTGAAAGATCTCATCATGAAGCTGGCTAAAAAAGGAATCATCGAGCTAGATCTTGACGATGTGTGAAGTCAAACTATACCACCATCACTTTTGGCTCTTCCAGCTCAAAGTTTTCACCTCAACCGCTGGGGGCATCCTCAAAGACAAGCAAAGTTGAAGGATGGACTCAAGTTACTCCTAAGAAATTGCACAAGAAGCATACGTCTCCTCCACAAGTCCGCCAATCGGAAAGGGGGCAAAACAGCTCTTGTCAACCTTCAAAGCAACGTGAACGTGTTGAAGATGATGAAATTGTGACACAAAGATCGTCCGTTGCCATCACGATGCGCGACTTCTTGCCCGAAGACTTCTTCAATCACTCGGTCAAAGCTCCTTACTATGAAGATTATGAGGAACGCCTTTCCAAAATTGCTTGACAAATTCACCAATTCTCCTTGCCCGCACGAGTCTAAACTGCATGGCACAAAGCTCCTGGTCTGCACGAGCATAAAAGGCAACATCAATGCTCCTTGTTCGCACGAGCCTAAACTGCACGAACCAATGCTCCTTGTTCGCACGAGCCTAAACTGCACGAACCAAAGCTCCTTGTCCGCACGAGCCTAAACTGTAGGACACAAAGCTCCTTGTCCGCACGAGCCTAAACTGTAGGACACGATGCTCCTTGTTCGCACGAGCCTAAACTGCATGAACGGAAGCTCCTCGCCTGCCCGAGTCTAAACTGCACACGGCAACAAGGCTTCTCGCCTACACGAGCCTAAACTGCATGGCGCTACGCTTCTGATCCGCACGAGCATAAAAGGCGACACCAACGCTCCTTGTCCGCACGAGCATAAAATGCGACATCAAAGTTCCTGGCCCGCAAGAGCATAAACTGTGTACGGCAAAATCATTATCAAAATCACTGTTAAATTCATCGCTCATTTGAACTACGTTTTGACTTGATATCTTTCTTTGGAAGGGTACGTAGGCAACTCGAATATTCAAAATTTGAGTTCAGTCACACCAAAATAAGGAATAAAGATTTAATTAAAAGTTTTGATGCTATTACAATTTCTTTGTACAAAAAAAAAAAGAAAAAAAAAGAGATACATGTTTTATGTATTTACAAAAAAAAAAATTACATATGTTTTATGTATTAAAAAAAAAAAAAATATATATATATATGTAAATGTGAAGCGATTGCTATCATTTGCATTGCTGCTTGAGCTTCACGTGAAGAAGGCATAGTCTCTGCAACGCTGTCTCTGTGAGGTCCAAAAGAATCAAGTCCTGTTTCTGCTCATTTCTCATCCTCATTTCAAATCTTCTTCAACGCCTAACCCGAGAGTCAGGCCCGGCACGAAGTCCATTTGAACCATAGCAGCTGAGGCGCTGAAATGGGCCACGAAGTACACGTCGAGTCATCAAGACCTCTCATTCCTATTTTGGACCCCACCTCCGGAGCACAGTACCATCATCATCCCCAGCAGCTCGATTCCTCTTCAGCCCACAAACTCCCTCAAGCCACAGGCCCAGGTTTCCCTTCAATTTTACAGGCCCAGATGCCAATAGCCCATCAAGCAGCGGGCATCTTCCTCTCTCTCTGCCGCTTCCACCGAAACATCAAGCCACAATTGATAACCCTTATCATATTGAGTCCATCAATAGAGTCCGGGTTATTTGTGGCCTACCTCTGCGAGTCGTAGAAGCCAGTAGCCAGCGGCTTGCATGCGTACGGGATCAACACTACTAGGCTTATAATCTGCCGAGGAAGCAATGGCACCTGCAAATGGAATGTCCCTTCTAGCTCGTCTTTCGAGTTCTCTACTCCGTCTCTCGGATTGAACACGCTACTGCAGTTTAGCAGCCATCCAGGCCCAAGTAGCAGCCTACAAGCCCACTTCCTTGTATGCCGATAGTGGATCTCCATCAGGCAAGTTCGTTTCAACGGTGCAGACCCATCATCAAGGCCCTCGCCTCTGGTCTCGACGCGGCAGAGTAGTGGATAAACTCCATCACCCAGTCTATTGCTTCCACCGTTGCTACACACGGTGCGCACACCCGGAGCAAGTGGACATTCTTCCAGCCCACGTTCCTTGTCAACGAAAAGAAGACCTCTTCCTCACCATCACCATCTTCAACTTCAGTTTCAACCTCATGATCTCCACCGCCCTTTTTTGCCGCCTGCTCACGAAGATGGGTGCAGCGTTATCACCGACGAGGTTGTGGAGCCGAGAAAATGCACGGAAATGAGCGAGGTTCAAGGCAGGCGTCGGAGATGTCGAGTACATGGAAGGAAGAGGGGTCAACACCGGCGTTTTGGGACTGGTAGTCGAAGAACTTCTCGAGGAAGGTGATGACGTGTGGCTCCGAGGATCTGTACTGATACATCTGACGCTTATGCTGGAATCCACCGGTCAAACTGGCTGCGATGTTTTGACATTGGCGGGTGTTGATGGAGGTGCAGCGTTGCTGCTGCTTTGTTCACCCATTTCCTTCGCGCTGTGGGCGATTGACTCGGAAAGTTTGTTTCAACTGAGGCCTTGGAAGTAGCGGTCCGCAGTTGGCGGCGAATATGAACGAAGCAAGGGAGTGACCACAACTGCTTCGTCTTCTCCTTTGCATGGCTGAAGCACTGGTGCTCCGAGGCTTTGCTTCTTCTGCCTATATCTGCCAGCACTAGCACTATATATATATATATAAATAAATAAATAATTTATTATAAAGGATGGTGGAATCCGTCAGCCCTTCTTTTTTTTTTTTTTGAAAAGAAGAATAAATAAAATAAAATAAGAAATAAAAAAAAAGTGGAAAAGCAAAGCAATGGTGGCCGGCCATATAAAAAATAAAAAATAAAAAAAATAAAAAAAGTTTTGGGTGTTCCACTTACCGTGTTTTGATTGTTTCAAAACCAGGTTGGAAAGAAGGAGAAATAATATTAAAAAAAAATTTGGAGTCTTAGTGCCTCTGGCACCATGTGAAAAAAAATTATTATAAAAAAAATGAATGGTGGATCAGCACCATGTGAATATATATATATATATATAAATATAATTAAATAATAATAATAATAAAAATAATAATAATAATAATAAAGAGTTTGATTTTTGGTGCGTCTGGCACCATGTGGAAAAAATGGGTGCATCATGATTTAAAAAATTAATAAATAAATAAATAATAATAATAATTAAAAAAAAAATCTTTATGCTTTTGGCACTAAATATATATATATATATACACGCACACACAAAGAATGAAATAAAGCTCATTTATTGATTTCTTTGAAAACTTACAGAAATGTACATTTTTACATCAGTAAAAAAAAAAAAGAGAACAAAAATGAGGGAGCCTTCACGAAGGTTGCTCGTGTGAAGCCTCACCACTCGGTGAAGCTCCAGGAAGAAGAGGCGCCGGAGGTTGACTGTTTGGCACCTCATCACTCGGCAGAACCCCAGGAGGAGGAGGCACCAAAGGTTGATCATTTGGAGCTTCATTACGTGGTACAGCCCCAGAAGACGAAGGCAAATGCCGTTGAAACAAACCCACGAACTTCTGATGATCAAGTAAAATCTGACCATCAGATTCCTGCATCTGGTTAATCTTCCTCTTCATGTTGGTGGCATAGTTATGTGCAAGCTTGTGCAACTGTTTATTCTCATGCTTAAGCCCCCTAATCTCCTGTTTGAGACTCATCACTTCAGCCGCCAAGGATTCAACTTGACGGGTTCGAGCAAATAGGCGCTGGGCCATATTAGACACAGAACCTGCACACTGCACACTGAGAGCCAGAGAATCCTTAATAGCCAACTCATCAGACCGCTTGGAAAGTAGTCTGTTATCTTTGGGAGTGACAAGGTTCCGGGCCACCACCGCAGCGGTCATATCATTTTTCATCATCGAATCCCCAACGGTAAGAGGACCAGTAGGGGATATGAAGGATAGGCGCCATATGTTGTCTGGAGTAGGCGGGACTACCTCTTTACCAAGGTTCAAATCAAAACGACGGTCGGAGGGTCCAGACATTTTCAAAGGTGTTGAAGAAAGAAGAGGTCGAACAAATCAAGATCTTAGAAGTGCAAGAAGGGAGTTTCTACAAGCGAAAATTCAAGTGTGCTTTGAAACGAACTGCGTGCCTCTATAAAAATCAACACTCGACGGGATTTCAGAGATCGAAGAGGCGAGCTCAGAATTCGAAGAGGCCGATTCAAAAATCAAAGAGGCAAACTCAGAAATCGGAGAAGCATCTTGCTTTTCCAGATGCGTTAGCACCTGTCACGCGCAAACTCAGCTTTGCGGAAATCACGGGTAATTTGTTAAAGCGCCAATCCCAGATATCAAAGAGGCGCCAGTCTTTTTCAGCCTCGTCAGCACCCGTCACGCGCAAACTCAGCTTTGCGGAAATCACAGGCAATTTGTCGAAGCGCCGATCCCAGATATCGAAGAGGCGCCAGTCTTTTTCAGCCTCGTCAACACCTGTCACATGCACACTCAGCTTGGCGGAAATTACGGACAATTTGTCGAAGATTTCTGATAAAGAAGAAAGCACGTGAAGCCATACTGATCAATCACTCAATGGTTGCCGACACGAGTGAAAGAATATTACCTCTACAGGGATTAAAGGACTTCCTATAACTGTCCATCTTCACCCTCCATAGCAAGGTAGACATACAGAACCTTTCTTCATCTCCAAAAATGCTTTACCAACGAAGCCTCTCGAGTCACTCAGTGTTCCTTATTCCTTGGGGCACCTCTGCAAGCAAATGACTCCAAAGCAAAAGTATCTCATATCACCAGGGTAGAAAGCAAGAGTATCTCATATCATGCTTTTTCCCTGTCTTTTCCTTTGTCCTTGTTCTTACATACAAAGACAAGGATAAAGAAAACAATATGTCGGAACCTCCACTCAAACTCGGGTAAGGAACAGACTGCTTGGAACCCTTCCCTGATTGCCTACCTAGCACTGCTCTCGAGTACTCGTCTCCCACTGCTGCTGTACTTCCAAAAAAGCTGCCATATTTGTCTGAAGAACAGATAAGGCAAGTGAAAATGATACCTTGCAGCACGTGGAGACAACGTGCAGAAGAAACAAGCAGAGAAGAATGCAACCTGCACAGTCAACTCAGCAGAAGGAGTCTGAGATGAGGAACTCGAGAAGATGCCACATCTGCCTGAGGAACAGATAAAGGAAATAAAAATGATACCTTGAAGTATGTGGAGACAAGTGCAACAAAGCACGTGCTAATTCATCCGCTACTTCTTCAAAATCAAAAGTATCTCATATCATCAGGGTTGCAATCACTTTGGGAACAAGACTCGTTTTGACCCTCAAATTCTTGGGTCGACTTGCTAGGCGTTGTGGGCTGCACGTGCTGATTCACCACCCTGGAATCAAATCCTTAAAGATCAAGTCGCCAACTGGAAGAATAGCCCATCAATCTTTAAGATCATACCATTGACCAAACTGCTCAAGTGTGAATTAGAAAGATTGAACATGGCAACAAGTCGTCACCTTCACCTCGTGCCTGCTTGCCATGTGTTCGAGTCAACCTTCAAGAATCAAGCCTCAACGGCCCTTGAAGAAGCTTCCAGCCAAATTCAAGATCAAGCCCTGACGGCCCTTGAGGAAATCACAAGTCTGACTCAAGATCAAGCATCCACCATATTTGAATCAAATCCAGTTCAAGATCAAAGCTGTGGAAAGTCAACAAGTGCAACAAAATACGTGCCGATTCATCCACTACCAAAGCCAAAGATCATCTACCACATGAAGCTCCTTGTGGTCCAATTTCAACCTTCAAGATCAAGCCTCGACGGCCCTTGAAGAAATTTCCAGCCTAATTCAAGATCAAGCCCCAACGGCCCTTGGATCGACATCTACAATAACGGACTTCAAAACACATCTCCTACACATGACAAGCACATGTATACGACGCGCCTTGAAGTGGGGGCCTTTGTAGACATCGAAATTTCGGTAAATAAATGTTGACCGATAAATCAAAGTTTCAGCGCTCATGTATTACATAAATTTTACATGTAGCGTGTGTCTAAACAAAAAATCGAGAATCATCGAAAAAATCATCAAACAGGACACGTGTCAACACCTGGCAGAAACGACTTATTTCATCTGGAATATTATATTCAAAATTAGGCCTTGGAAAATTCTATAAATAGAAGCCAATTTCATTCATTTGAGGGAGGAATTCATATTAGGCAAAAAACCTTGAAGCTCTGAAACTCTAAAACTCCGAAGCTCTCAAGCATCCAGGTTCCCGAAGAATCAAGAAAGCGTTCTTCGTTCTTCGTTCATCGTTCTTCCAAGATCAAGCCCTGACGGCCTTTGGATTAACAATCACCAATTCAAGATCAAGCCCCGACGACCCTTGAAGAAAGTGTTCTTCGTTCTTCGTTTATCGTTATTCTAAGATCAAGCCCCGACGGCCCTTGAAGAAAGTGTTCTTCGTTCTTCGTTCATCGTTCTTCCAAGATCAAGCCCCGACGGCCCTTGGATCAACAATCACCAACTCAAGATCAAGCCCCGACGGCTCTTGAAGAAAGTGTTCTTCGTTCTTCGTTCATCGTTCTTCCAAGATCAAGCCCCGACGGCCCTTGGATCAACAACATCAACAAATCCACACATCCAACCGTTCTTCAAGATCAAGTCCAAAAACCCTTGAAGATCCGTTCATCACCGTTATTCAAGATCAAGCCTTAACGGCCCTTGAAGAAACACTCATCCTCAAGATCAAGCCCCAACGGCTCCTTGAAGATCCGCTCAAATCCACCTTCAAAGATCAAGCCCACGGCCCCTTGAAGAAACTTCCAACAGTTCATCCAAGATCAAGCCTCGACAGCCCTTGGATCAACGAAACATCCACAAATCAACACCTTACGGAGATCGAATCAGATGATCAAAATAGAGAGAGATTGTAACCCAAAACCATCAAATACAAATATTATTTTGTGCACGTTGTTCTTGTCTCTTTCGTTTCAGGAAATTTTCGTGTTCACAGTGTCGTTTTTGTGTCATACCCGATATCTTAACGGGTCGTGTCGTGTAACACCCATTAAAATAAACGGGTAAAATAATCCGACCCGAAATCGACCCCATAATATTAACAGATAATATGACCCGACCCGTTACCCGTTAAGGAAAATATATTTTAAACCAATAAATAATCAAATGAAAAACATAATACTAAATAAGTATATACATATCATATTGTCAAATCCAAAACATAAAACACATTTTTCTTTTAAGTATATTTTCACTTACCTAAAGTCTTTAATAGTTTTTTAATTAATGTAGAAGTCTGAAAAAATATAAAAATATATATATATAAATGCTCGTAATGACAAGCTTTACAACTTTCATGAAGAGCTTAACTTCGAAAGTCGCCACTATAATCATATAAATCATATATTAAAATTTAACTGTTGATTGTTGTTTACATTTACGCTTCATTGTTCTCATCAAATTTTGTTTTTTCAAATTTTCTTTTTTGAAAACTTGATCTATTAGAGGATGGATGAAGATGAACGGTTTGGATCGTTGATATTATATTAAGAGTTTTACGGTTAGTGAAAATATTGCTTGATGTTTATAAAGTTTCTACAAACTATATGACATCGACTCATATTTCAGTTAACCGTAAATATTGAAACATGATCTCAAAGATTTGAACCGTTCATCTTCTTACATCCGCCATATGATCATGTTTTCAAAAAGGAAAATTTTAAAAATGAAATTCAGTAACAAGAATAAAGCGTAAATGACAATCGACGGTTAAATATAAATTTAAGATTTATGAATTATAGTGTTGGATTTCAAAGTTGACCCCTTCATGAAAGTTGTAAAGTTTGTCACTATGAGTGATTGTATATTTTTTTTTTTTACATTTTTTACACTTCTACAATAATTATTATTAATTTTATTAATTTTTCCCTCAAATAAAAAACATTATTCATGAAGGTTTGGAGGATTTTAAAAATCTAAACGATAATGTAAGTGTAAATCATGACTGTTTATATATTCTTTCACATTTTTCATAATTGTATGTATGTCTTCTTAGTTCTTGCCTATACAAATACTATATTAGTTTATTTTAATTTTGGACAACAACATGTTAAGTAAAATTTATCCTAGTAGTGATAATAAGGAACTCTCATAATAAAAATAAATAATGACTAAAACTTTTATTTTAAAACTTATATAGAATAATAATACAAAACTATATATTTAATATAGAATATATTGTATATATTAATATGGCTATTGTATTTTATAAGAAATCTTTTAGTAATTAAACTTTAAAATTATCAAAATAATTTTTTTCTTAACGGGTCGAAACAGGTTACCCACTTGTATACCCGTTATTAACGGGTTCTTAACGGGTCACTCGATAATGACCCGATAAGTTATCGTGTTGACATGAAACCCGTTATTTTCGTGTCGTGTCATCGTGTCGTGTCAAAAACTACTCGTGAAACACTATGTGCTAATTTTGGCCCAGAAAAAAGTTATCCTGGGCTAAATTTGGCCCAGAAAAAAGTGCTATTTTTTTTCTTAAAGTAACTTTTTAAAAATAAAACATTATGTAGACTATTCTAATTTAATTTTATGAACATTTTAACCTTAAAATATTTAGATTCCAAAAAATATTGAAAAATCACAAATGAAACTCGTGAAACACTATGAAAGAATATGAAACACGTAAAAAAAATTATTACTTTAGTCGTTGGATTTAATCTATTAGATATTTGTTTTACCGTTGGATTTCATAAAATTAGATCTTAACTGTTGGATTTAATAAATTTATAAATATAAGACTAAAAATATATATACATATATGGTGTACCAACCCCACTAACCCCGGGGGAAATCCTGGGCTAAAGTTGGCTCAAAAAAGAGTTTTGAGCTTTAACTCATATTTGTCCCAAGGGTTGGACAAGTTGGGGTAAGTTTAGAACTTAAAATTTGGGTTTTATTCGAAATGTTGGAGTAGGTCTTAGACACCAAGTGTATGTCCTAAAAGCTAACTTAAATATCCCAACACCTCTCAGACAATTTGTTCTACTTGTAAATTGGTGGCAAGCAACCCAATTAATTGTGAATTTTGTATTTATTTTAGTTTTTTTTTCTTTGGATGGATCTGGATTTTAGTGACAGACTAATCTTAATTCATTTCTTAGTCTCGCCACCGTAATTAATTATGATAGTTTTTTGTTATTATGCTTATGAAAACAATTGAAAATTTACTATAAAACTAATTGGTGATACAAAGAGTAGTCAAATTATTTAACACATAAAAGATTTTTGGGGTTTTTTAACTTTAATCCTTCAAGAAGTGTGAAATTTAAAATAAACCTGGTGTTAGATTACATATTGATTATCATTCTTGATTTGTCCTTAATTCAAAATAATGAATATGCATTTTATTTAATGTCTCCCATTAAATATTTAAATTTATTAACATACAATATTTAATTTATTTTTTGACCAAAAACGAGTTTTTTAATTTATTAATTTTATTTAACATTCTTCAAACTTGAAAGACTCAATTAATGTACCTAAACGTTAGTATCGAAATGTTTGTACCGAAATATATTATATTAAACTAACGTATTTAAATGTTAGTACCGAAATGCATGTACCGAAATATATGCACCAAAATGTATTATAAATGTACCTAAATGTGTGACCCGAAATGTATGCACCGAAATGTTAGTACCGAAATATAATATATTGAATTAATGTACCTAAATGTTTGTATCAAAATGTATGTACCTAAACATGTGTACCAAAATGTATTATTATGTTTTTAATGTACATAAATGAAGAAGACAAAGTACATCAAAATATATTATATAACTGTTGACCCTAAAAACAACCTACGCAGCGCACAGGCTGAGTAATTAATAAGCTAACTACGTCCTTCGGTTATATGCGGGGCGTGCTAACTCGACAGCCGAGCTCGGCCGGTGAGTAAAATTTGTTGATGTCGTGTTGGGTGTGCTGCTTACTTCTGAATCTCGCGACTGCGGCCGAGGAAGTAACACATCTCAGCCTTTAGGTTCTAGAGCCTGAAGACAAGGCTACTAGTTCTGCGAAGTTCACAAATCGTCAGCGCCGGATTCAGTCACAGTGATTATATTCGTAAGAGTATAAACATGACAAATCGACACCAAAGTATAGGGACACAAATACTCAAAACATATATATGTCTTGATGGTAAACGTGGTTCGGCCGTCAGAATGTCGAACTCTAAAGCCTACTTGTGAATATCCAATCATAAAACAACTTGGCGTTCGACGTGCCAAGCCCAAGTAAGCTGTAACACCTGACTTCGCCAAGAAAGCTAATGAGATGACCTTTGCCAATAAGGATTCGAAAATCCTTCTCGATCGAGACTTGGATAGATAACCAGTTGGCCTCGACGCAGTGCTGTTTATCCAAACTGAAGGTGCTTCATGATCGGCTGATTCTACGGCGACAGTGTTGTTTATCCAAACTGAAGATGTTCGCCGGTTGCCTTCACGGTGCTGTTTATCCAAACTGAAGATGTGTCGGCGAAAAAAAAAAATCTTAAGGTTGTTGAGAGGTTTCGCGTAGAGCGAGAGTTTGCTTAGGGCAGTTTGTGTGTTGAATTGGAGGGACTTTAATGATGTCATCCTTCCTCTATTTATAGCAGTCAACCTGCTTCTAATCGAATCACAACCATACTCGAATTAGAACTCCTTCCCCCGATCCAACCTTATCTCGACCAGTCCTACTCCTACTAGGATTTTGAACTCAACCCCCTTATCAGGCCGCATTCAATCCCAAACTTCAACATCCTTATCCTGTCGAAACTCCCCATCGTATCAAGATTCAACTACCCATGGATTCCTAATAGGACACGGCCAACCTTGGCTATGTGGCCCATAAACCGGATGACCCCCAGCGACTCCTAAGTACGGCCTCTAGGCCGAGAACAATTCTAAACTTGACCCAAACCGATATTTTGGGCCCAAACTATAACAAAAATTAGTTTATCTAAATGTTTACAAAAAAATAGATTACGATAAATGAAAATTATAATGAAATAAAATTAATACATTAAAAAATAGGAAGAAAAAAGAGAAATAATTAATAAATGAGGTTATTAATGTATCAAGAAACTAAAATTAGATTTTTGATCTTACTTATAGTTTTAATCTAAAAGTCATCTTTGCCAAGGATTAAAATGAAGTTTTTTAAAGATTTTTTTGTCTAATATGAGATTCATTCTAATAACTTATAATATTGTGACTGAATTAGTTGGATAGAAAAACTTAAACAACACCATAATAAACTGATGTAAAAATCCAACATTTTGATTTCCATATATTTAATTTGTTCTTCTTTGATTTGTTGGCAAGCAACCAATAAGATATGAAATATATATCATCATTGTGTTTCAAAAGAATACTAACAGTTCATTGACAGAAACATGCACTTCGATTCAATAATCATAACTTTATAAGTAAAGAATGAGTGTGGAATTCCTTAACCAGTCATTAAAAAAAAACTACTGCTATCCATTATCTATTTTTACTTTTCATACAATTTTTATTAATTTTTATTTTTGATCTTTTCCAATTTATTCGGTTGAATCATGGAATTGAAAAAAAATGTATGAAAAAGGTGTGTGAATAATACCGCACAATAAAATTACTAAAACCACATGTATCTCATTTACGGAAATTGATGTATAATCAACGACCTCTATTACTACTTTCATCTGCACTGTTTCAGTGATATGTGCCTTTCAGCTGTGCTGTGGAACAAAGAAATCATGAAAACGATAGCAAAACCATTAACTCTTCAAATCGAAGGATCTACCCGGCCACCATCTCTTCCCTCCTGTTTTTGAATCACACACCACAAATTCTATGTTTCACAGTCAACCAATAAGTAATAATTAGCCATAACAACAGTGGCGGAACTAACATGGAGGTGTTGGTTGTACTTGACCCCAAAAACTTCAAAAACCGCATGTATGTTCGTTTATACATCGTATTTGACTCTATAAACAAACTAAATTACAACTTTCTCCTTATACTTCTTCTACCTTCTTCGATCATATTTATCTTCATTTTTCTCTTCTAATATGAAATACTTTGTAAAGCATTGATAGTTTTCAACATCTCTATAGTATTCTGCATCGACAAGCATATCTACAAATAATAATCGTTGTTAACATATATTGGCACAAACTTTCAACATAGGTTGACATGAATTGATAGGTGTACTAAATGCTCGACGAAATGATCTAATGAAATTCTTGTGTGGATATTATAATCTTATTATATGAAAATTATGTCCGCGTCACTCAATAACAGACCATTTTAGTATCAAAACCATTACAAATATATAACTTTCTGCACTCGCATGCAAACTAAGAACTCATCTGAAAAAATAATCCAAGTGGAGACTGAGGGTCACTCACGCGCAGTTTAGATTGAAACGATTTTTTTTTTTAAATTAAGATATTTTGATGAACATGTATAACCAAATTTTTTATGCCAGGTAATATCTTACAGAAACAAAAGAAAATAATTTTCTTTTGTTCAATTCACAGTTTTCTTTTCCTTTTCTTTGCTTTCTGTCGAGTTTTACAACCTAATATGCACATCTGCATGTCTAACACGTAAAAGGAAACAAAACCCCATTTTACGCATGCAGCGGTCCCCGGCATGCCGCCAGAAACGTTTCTACAAAGCCGAAAGGGACTCGGTTCGCCACGAAACATCTGCAACGCCGCCCCCCGGGTAATCAAACAAACCGTCTAAAGCCAGGTACTCCACCCCACCAATATAATTGTTATTAGCAAATTCAGAGTCGCCACCGATTCCGAAGTCGAACGAGTCGTAACTCGGAATCATGTCGTTCTCGAACCCTACCATGCCATCCAATTCAACGGCCTCGGAGCCACTCGTGGTGAAATCAGCAGCCTCGATTTTTCCCTCCTCACTTGCTCCATTGGTCGGTGGAAGACCAAGCTCGTCGTCAGAAGCTTCCAGAAGATAACCAAGTTCTGGCTGCGTCGACTGGCCTGAATCTGACGTGGCTTCAGACGCGGGAAATGCCGGAACTTGTATCTCTTCCTCGAAGCTCTTAATCACCGAGTCAAGGCCTTGAATCTCCGGGACGTTGTCAGAGTCGTCCAGGATGTTTAGTAGGTCGTCTTGTATCAGCTTGACCTCTGCCGAGCCAATACCCAACTCGTCCGAGTCACCTCGGTCGGGAGTCTGAGTCAACGACTCGCCCGAGTTAACATCCGAGTTGTTCGATTCCTCTCCTGTGGTGCCCGACTCGTGGGAGCTGGCAACCGAGTTGCTCGAGTCAACTCGGACAAGTTTTGACGCGGGTTGGGTATGGTTGGTTTCTGAGGAGTCCGAGTTCTCCGAGTCATCTCGGGCTCGCTTCCTATTGTGGTTCCTGGTGTCATCCATTTTGTACACCAATGAGAAAATAGAAGAGTGGGCTGTGGGTTTGGTTCCAAAGGGGCACAAACAAAACCCAAATCTAGGATTGTCTTTTCTACATATAGAGAGAGAGAGAGAGAGAGAGAGAGAGACACACACACACACCGAGTAAAAAAAGGTAGAGATACAAGATTAGGGTTTTGGGAGAAAAAGTGGTGGTAGGCAAGTATAATAAGTAAGGGGTTAGAGATGGTATATATAGTTGGACAAGGAGGCAAATATTAGTTAATGTTTTCTGTAGAGATAAAGTTGTTTGGGAGATGGGAAAAAGATAGCGGGGGGGAGAGAAAAGTTGGGATGGTGGATGAGAAAAGGAGAGAATTAGCAAATTCTTTGGGGACCTCAAGAAAGAAAAGAGGGTGCAAAAAGCAAATGGTATTTTTGAAAACTTGAAGAATGACTGAATGAGTTGTGGAAAGGATTTATATATAAATAATGGAGACGGAAACAAGGGATTCGATTTGGCATTCAAATTTAATAATGGAAGAAAACCGTGAGTCGCGGGCACCGCGAAGGAAGGAAACCCCTCACGCAAGTCTTGCACTTTTTTTAAATAAAAAAAAGTCACTTCTTTTATTTTTATTTATTTTGTCAACCTATTTTTATGTTTGCCAACTTTTTGTTATATCTCCATCACAGAAGGTTGGTTACGAATTTTAGACTCGTATTTTATTTGGCACATTTTGTATTCGAGTGGGCACGGTGAATTACATGATGGTAATCAGAAAGAAGCGGAAAGATGCTTTGAGTCTTCCGTTTTTAAAAATGGTGAATTGTCAGTTACCAGCTGGTCCCTTGAAAGAACTTTTTATTAGCTCTACAAAAAACTGAAAGGTATTTTTATTTTAATATATTTTTTATTATCTTTACTAATTAATAAAATACTAATTGTCAACCAAATTTTTATAAAATTATCAGTTTAACCCTCCAATTAAAACAGAATATGAATAAGAAATAAGGGGCATAAATGTAATTTCACACAACTAAATTTTGCTGTTTTTTTAAGCATCACCTACATGTAATCATAACATGTCTCTAATTAAAAAAATAAAAAATTTCTCGCTCTCACATTCTTTATCACTCTCTTTCTCTCTTCTTCTATTTCAAAAACAAAAATAAAAAAATTTCTCACACTTTGTGTGTGCCTATATGCTAGTTTAAATTAACTATATTTAATTTTGAAATATGGGGTACGTTGAGGACCCACGGAGTTGGGTGAAGCCATGTGGTTGGTTTTGATTTTTCATATTTTTGTTTAGGATTGGATGGGAATGGGATGAGGATATTTGGCTTAGCTGTCTTTGTTTGTTCTTGACGATTTCTTGCTTCTTCATTTTTTTTTTTTTTTTGGGCTTAATGATAGTCTTTTGAGTTGGATGAAGCCATGTGGTTGGTTTTGATTTTTCATATTTTTGTTTAGGATTGGATGGGAATGGCGATGAGGATCTTTGGCTTAGCTGTCTTTGTTTGTTCTTGACGATTTCTTGCTTCTTCATTTTTTTTTTATTTTTTTTTGCTTCATGATAGTCTTTTTATAGTAAAACCTTCATCAAAATCAAGTGCTTTACTTGATAAGTTCTTTTTTTGGAGTCAAAATTCAAAAACACGATCAATGTTTAAACATTCTGATTAATTAACTGTTCACTCTATCAATCAGTCAACGCCAATAGTTTTTGGGTTATTTTATTAATGGTTTTAAGATTACTATTGGTTAGGAGAGTTTATCCTTTTATGATATTCCATAATTTTGTTAGTACTTCTCTTATTTTGGTTGATAACAAGATAAAACACACATGGATATATGATAACTGTATTAAAAAACAGCAAGAAAAAACAAGTTTAGGTTAGTTATAATCGTATTTGTGTCATAGTCGTTTTAACGCATATAACACGATCGAAAAACTATTTATTTGAAAATGACGCACTTTAACACAGTACTTATTTAACTCACACATGACGTATACAAATTCATACAAGTTATACAACACCATATAACTCATTTAAATTAAAGGTGAAACAATAGATTAAACTTGTTTTATTGAATGTGAACATTATTTATTGTGGGTAGTATTTTTATATCATATTTTTTTCGAGTAATATGTTTAATAATTAATCAAGTCATCTACATATATAAAACGAGAACGATAAAAAAACGAAACATTTAAAACGCAACAGCAATGCCTCTTCTTTATTAAAGCTTTCGTAAAAGACAATTTAAATAATAAGAGACAAAATAATAATCAAAACAGTTTAAATTTTGAGTGAAATTATACATTAAAAAGTAAAAAGAAACCCACGTAGTGGATGGTCAATAGTGGCTTCATTTTTTTTTAATATTTGTTAATAACAAAATATAATTCAAGTATTAAATTTAGAAACCCAAAAACGAATTTAATGTTAAAGTGTTAATTGCTACACAGGTATGCGTGTGGCAAGAGATTATATGAACCCTAATTGTATAACAAACATTCAATCCGTGAACAAGAATTCCACCCTTAAAACAATCATCTCCCACTCCAACTTTCTCTCTGAAAAGAAAAACGTTGAAAAAATCTAAGATTCTGAAAACTAAAAATAGATAAACCTGAATTGAGAAGTGACTTCTTCAACATCTGCATAAAATTGGGGTATTTATACCTCTTTTCAGTGTCTTTAAATTTGGCAACAATACTCTCTTTATAGTATTTCGTTTCGTTAAATAAATAATATGGAAGAATGATACATTTGAATGCAAATTACCAAAACTAGAGCTTTAACCTAAATTTGATTTAGTGCCAACTTTTAAATGCAATTTAAAAAAAAACAAAAAGACTGAATAGTAAATCTCAAAATAAAGAATGTGGATGATACATTTGCTTTTCTTTTTAGGAACTGTTATTATCAACGGCGGAGGCAATAACAAGGTTAGGGTGGGCTTTAGCATAGGGAGGTTTTAGTTGTTTAAGATTAAAAATACTGATAATTTAGACTATTATATTATTTTAATTGTTATAGCCCACCCAATAAATAAAAGTTCTGCAAAATAAAACTACTTTTAGAAAAAGTAAGAGTTAATAAATATTAAATAAGTTATTTACTTTAATCAATATCAAAATTTTTTATTATTATATTTCAAATTCTACACACACTGATACACACGTCTCAATAAATCTTTTTATTTGATTAGTTTACATGAAGTAGTCTATAGTGATTAGTTTAGGTTTCCTAGGAGTAGTCATCCAGTTTTAAAAAGTAGATTTAATATTTTATTATTTTAGGTGTCCTAGGAGTAGTTTATTATTTTTTTTCTTTCGACTTTTGGGGTACAACAGTGATCCTATTTCACTTTTCAGTTCAGAAAGCCTTCATTCTGTCATGTCAGCAAATCCAGTTCACACAAACCAAGCATACAAGTGAGAAAGTTTATTGATTTTTCTCATCAATAGGTAAGTTTTTAACCACTTTATTCTTATGTCTTGATGATTTTATTTGTTTATTGCTTTAATTTTAAGAGTTCGTACAATCGTACTTTAAAAATTCAATTTCAAGTTTAATATATTTTTTCTGATAGTTTGATAGATTTCTTAGAAATATAATTTATTATATAAACTTGTATTATTGTTGTTTAATGTATTAGGTTAACGTTCAATGAAGAGGTTAATAACTATTGATTCAGAAGAAATAACAAAGGATTTCAATTTCATTAAGGATAGAAGGGCACAACTTGAATATGTACCTTACTTTTATTTGTTAAGTTGTTATGACAAGATTGATGATGTATATTTCTTTCAACTATAAGTTGCAACTTCAAATGTTTTCTTTGTTAAATCTAGTTGAAACTTGCTTTATTCATAGTTAAATTTCTTACTTTAAATTATTACTTTCAGGCTTTTTATTGTGTAACTTTATGTAAGTAACAAAAAAATTTAACCAATTGATCTCTTAGTAATAATTTTAGTTTAGCCACCCACTAAATAATTCCTGGTTCCACTATTGGTTATTATCACTTCAAAATTTTCGTTCTACACTTATCATAAGTATATTTTTTTTCTAATTATAGAATGTTTAGAATGCAAAATGAGATTTTTGGAGTTCCAACAACAATTCCCTTTTTTTTTTTTTTTTTTTTTAATTTTAGTCAATTTAGCAAAATAAAAAGGATCGTTGATGTCTACGTTATTCCTCTATTTAAATCTACAAAATGCAATTTGTGAATTGAGAAATGCTGGTCCTTCTTTATTAGCACTTCAATCTAAAATTTGACTATGTTAATCCCACTGTTTTTATTCTTTGAAAACTTAAATTTACTTAAAGTTTTAATGTGCTAGTTGAATACACGTGATATAAGTAGAAATAAAACAGTTGAAATGAGAATATAAGTTAAGAAGGTTTAGCACTCTTCTTGTGAACAATTTGCTTCTAACTGTAAACTGTCACCTTATATGTATGTTGGATTAGAGAGTTTCAAATACCAGCTAATTTTAGTTTTAATAGATAAAAACACTTTTTTAAGAAGATTAGTAATGAAATATTTAAGCACTACAAAGTTAACCAGTTTTTAAGAAGATTAGTAATGAACTATTTGATCACTACAAAACTCATACTAAAAATAGTAAAGGATAATAAGATGGACAGTAAGGATATGATTTTGCAAGGAATCATTTGAAATTGAGTTCTCTCAAATATATTCATCTAATCATATTTTCAATTCTTTTATCTGAATTTTGTAGCACATTCTTGACAAATTTTAAGATCATTTCACCAAAGTTTATAAGTCCCTCTTCCAAGATAGGGATTAATTTGCATTCTAGAAATATCCTGCCTTCTTGAAGCAATTAAATTATAAATAGACCCTTCAGACACGGTCTTTTAATGTAGATTATAAGCAGAATATAAAACACATGACATTACATTATTGATACAAAACACACTTATATTTGAATCCTTATGTAACAAATAATAACTTGACTCAAACAACCTGATTAGTGTTAGAGTATAATCAAGGGTAGATATGGTGCCACTTGTCAACTCAATATAGGTGTAGTTAGTTGGGATTGTTAGATAGGCGGTTATGATGTATGGCCTCTCTATAAATATCAATAGGATGTAATAACTTCAGTAAGAAGAAATAAAAGAACAGTTTACAGAAAATCTCTCTATCTCTCTTCTAAGCTTTCTCCTTCTCTCTCTAAATTCTTTAGATTCTTGATCAATTGTTGATGCTTAACATGGTATCCATCGCCGGTGTTGCTTGCGCATCTTCGATCCTCTAGTTGCTTCCGCTACTCGTTACTCGTTGCTCGTGATTAAAGAAGCTCGAGATTATCTTTCTGCTGCCGGGGTACACTTTGCAGATGAGGATGTTGTGATTCTTGCACTTAATGGCTTACCTCCTAAATATAATACTTTTCGATGTGTGATTCGAGGCCGTTAGAATGTTATATCTCTTAAGGAGTTTCGATCTCAACTTCTTGCTGATGAGCTTATTGTTGAAACTCATGTTCACAGTCCACTTTTGTCTGCTATGGTTGCAAATCATTCTTCTGCTACCAAAGGATCTACATCTCAGTTTCAAAATAATTCAGGTCAATCTAGTTTCTTCTCAGGAAAGAACCGTCAGTTTAATCATACCAACAAAAGGGCGGGGGCAAGTTTAATCAAGGCGTAAAACTCAACAGACAGTCTTATAATATGCATCCTAATTCGACTCTAGGAGTTCTTGGTCATTCTCCAACTTTGTATAATGGTGGATCTCCTTCAGTCATCTGTCAACTATGCAACACATATGGTCACTCTGCAGCTTTTTGTGGATCGAGATCTCCATCAAAACAAGGTTTTCATATCTTTGGAAAAACAAACCACTCCATTTGGTTCTGTTTTTATAATGACAAAGGGACAAATTACATAGGTGCTTCTCAGTCTCATCAGATCACTGCCTCTTATGCCTCTTCTGGATATCCCTCACAAGTGCCAATGTCTTATACTCAATCTCCAACTTCGCCTCAATTACATGCTATGAATATTGTGGTCTCTCATCAACCACAAGGCTCTTCTTCTCAGAACTCTCCTCAGTTTTGGCTTGCGGATTCAGGAGCTTTAAACCATATGACTGCTAATCTTAAGAACCTATCTCTAGCTTCCCCATATCCAACTACTGAGCTTGTGTAGACTGTCAATGGTGAAGGTTTGACTGTGTCTCATGTTAGCAGTAGTATTATACATCCTTCCATTTCACCCATTACACTGAATTCCATTTTATATGTACCAAAGTTAACTCATAACCTGTTATCAGTTCATAAAATATGTCTTGATAACAATTGTTGGCTCATCTTTAATGCCTATTGTTTTTGGATCCAGGACAAAGCCACAGGGATGATCTTACACAAAAGCCTGTGCAATAATGGACTTTATCCCAAACCAGCTCTTGCTCAATCTATATCTTCCATTCCTCAAGCTAGTGCATGTCTTGGACAGCTTATCAATTCCAGTGTTTGGCACAAACGTTTAGGTCATCCTTCTAATACTACTACCTCATTGATGCTGAAAAATGCCAATATCACATATGAAAAATATGTTGTTTCCACTGTGTGTCAGAATTGTTTAGAGGGTAAATTCACTAGGTTACCTTTTTCGCCTAGAACTCATCAATCTTCCATTCCATTTGAAATTGTACACAAGGACCCTTGGGGTCCTGCTCCTTGTACTTCTATAGATGGTTTCAAATATTATGTCACACTAATTGATGAGTGTACTCGTTTTTGTTGGATATTTCCTTTTATAAATAAATCCGATTTCTTTGACACCTTTGTGAGTTTCTGCTCTTATGTACATACTTAATTTTCTACTACTGTCAAAACATTACAAACTGATGGTGGTGAGTATGTTAATCACAAGTTGCATTATTTCTGAAAACACCAAGGCATTCTGCATCACAAATCTTGCCCATATACACCTTAACAAAACGGTTTGGCGGAGAGAAAACATAGGCATGTTATTGAAACCACAATCACATTACTTCAACATGCTTCTCTACCTTCCAAGTTTTGGTCTATTGGTTGTCAAACTGATGTTTACCTTATAAAGAGAATGCCTACCCCTATCCTACAAAAATAAATCTCCTTTTGAAGCTTTGTATGGCATACTCCCCATCATTTCAGATCTTAAGATCTTCGGTTGTTCATGTTTCCCTATTCTCAGACCTTATAATGCAACAAAATTACAACCAAATACTACTAAATGTGTTTTCCTTAGGTATGCTTCTCAGTACAAGGGCTATATTTGTTTTGATGTTTCTCGAAACAAGTATTACATACTGGCATGTGGTGTTCAATGAGTTACACTTTCCATATAACGACCTAATTTCTCATAATAATAAGTCATTCTTGCTTGTGGCTACAAGTAGACCTGTAAACGGGTCGGATTTATTGGGTTTGGGTCGAGTTCAACCCGATCCGTTAAGTTAACAGGTCACCCGAACCCAACCCGTTAAGCTAACAGGTCACCCGAACCCGACCCGTTAAGCTAACGGGTCACCCGTTTCACCCGTTAACACCCGTTAACAATTATTATTATTATTTTTTTTGCATAAAGTTTATTTTTTGTTATTAAGACTTTACTAAAATTACTAAAATATCCTCAACTAACGGGTGCTAACGGGTGTTAACGGGTCCTAACGGGTCTAACGGGTTGACCCAAAGTGACCCGTTATTTAACGGGTTGTTAACGGGTTCACCCGTTAGCGACCCGACCCGTTAAGCATCCACCCAAATACAAATATTAACGGGTTGGGTCGGGTCGAGTTAACGGGTTGGGTCCAAAATGCCAGGCCTAGCTACAAGTAGTCTTCTTCATTCCACTTGCATTCCCACACTGGATAACATTTTGGTTTCTGCCTTATCTGGAAGCTCTACTCCACCTCATACATATTTTGTTTCTACCACTCACGAGTCAATACCACTAACACCAGTGTCTCCTGCAGTCTCATCTTCCCATGTTCCTCAAAGTCCTCTTGCTTCTCAGCAACAAATACAATCACAGTCCATTACTGCTGGCCCCAGTTCTTCCTCTACACTCCCTGTGGATTCTACACGTAGTCTTGAAGATTCTATACCTATTGATTCTGTAAGCTCACCATTTTGCTTTGAGAATCTGCAAGTGGTTCTTTCTATTGCTCCCATTAACTTGCATCATATGCAAACACGGAGCAAAAGTGGTATCATCAAAAGAAAGGCCTTACTTGCTACCTTGGTGGACTCTAGTGAAGTGGACCTCTCAGTTATTAAACCTACATCTTATAAGAATGCTCTTAAGGTTCCAGTTTGGTACAAAGCTATGCAGGAGGAAATAAATTCCCTTCATTCTCAAGGAATTTGGTCATTGGTCTCCTTACCATCTCAGAAGAATCTTGTAGGCTGTAAGTGGGTGTTTAAACTAAAAAGGAATGCTGATGGTTCCATTGCACGACATAAGGCTCGTTTGGTTGCCAAAGGTTTTAGCCAAGAACCTGGTTTAGATTTTGGTGAGACCTTTAGTCCTGTGGTCAAACCAACCACAGTGAGGTTAGTAATATCTCTTGTTGCTCATTTTGGCTGGCCTCTACGGCAGTGGCGGATCCACAGTAGGGTCAATGGGGTCGCACGACCCATTGGAAGCCATGGAAACAACCTTAGAGACCCATTGGAGCTGCTGGTGCGATCCCTTGGAGCTGCTGGTGAGACCCCTTGGCTGCACACTAAGTGTTCGACGAAAGGTCTGAAAGAACCAAGGATGCTGTCAAGTTCAAGGTTCGGTGCTCCAAGTACCTTTACACACTTTGTGTGTTTGATTCCGAGAAGGCCGACAAGTTGAAGCAATCTCTTCCTCCAGGTTTGAACGTTCAGGACCTTTGAACAAGGATTTTAAACCCGAGTACAAAATTATGCGGCCAAAGAATGGCAGGAAACTAGAGGAAGAAGACCAAGATGGCAGCATAATATTCTTATGCGTTTGCACCGAAGTTTGCTAAAGTCGAAGATGTCTCGATGGTAGATAGGATCTGACGACAGAAATCCAAACAATAGGCTTATTCATGTGAACTGATGATGGTCGTATAACCACCAATACAGTTCATCAATGTACAATAAGAGGAGAATATTTGTTTGTAAACGTAACAGAGGGAGTCACTTAGTCGGTAAATATCTGAAACAATTCCACGCCCATAGCTTCTTCCTCCAGGTATGAAATGACGATATGCATGCCGTTTCTGTTAAAAAAAAATTGCGCGCTGCGAGCGCTATCCTTATTGACCCCCCAAAAATTATTTCCTGGATCCGCCACTGCTCTAAGGCAATTAGATGTGAAAAATGCATTTTTGCATGGTTTTCTACAAGAAGAGGTCTACATGTCACAACCTCCGGGGTTTGAAGATTCTAATCATCCGCATCTTGTTTATAAGCTTCACAAGTCTCTCAATGGAATGAAAGGTTCACTACATTTGTTCCAACAATAGGGTTCCAATCAACATACTCTGATTCCTCTCTATTCATAAATACAATTGGCAGTGCAGTTGTGATTTTATTGTTATATGTTGATGATATTATCATTACTGGAAGTTCATTGACGGCTATACAACAAGTTATTGGTTCGCTTACTTCTGAGTTTGATCTTAAAGATCTTGGGGAGTTACATTATTTTCTTGGCATCCAAATCACTAGAACAACTTCTTGATTGTTTATCTCCTAGTCTCAGTATATTCAAGATCTATTGCAGAAGACATAAATGATCGAATCCAAGCCTTGTGAGACTCTCTGCTTACCATATAACTGATTATTGAAGGATGATGGCATTCCATATACCAGTCATACTGCCTATAGAAGCATTGTATGTGCTTTACAATACCTTACATTTACTCGTCCAGATATCTCATTCTGTGTGCACCAAGTTTGTCAGTTTATGCAAAACCCTATGGTGTCTCACTTCACCGCAATAAAGAGAATAATAAGGTATTTGAAAGGCACAATGCAGCTTGGTCTTACTTACTCCAATAGTGACTTGACAATCCGAGCTTTTAGTGATGTCGATCGGGCAGGTGATCCGAATGATCGACGATCAACTACTGGATTGGTGGTGTTTCTTGGTGCCAATCTTATCTCCTGGTCTTCTAAGAAACAGCAAACTGTCTCTCAATCTTCCACAGAGGCTGAGTATCGGGCAATATCTACTACATCTGCTGAGATTGATTGGATCTTACAACTCCTTTCATTTTTGCAGGTTCAAATCCCTTCTCCACCTGTTCTTTTTTGTGACAACTTATCTACCGTCGCATTATCATTTAATCTTGTTCAACATCAAAAGATGAAACATATCGCGGTGGATGTTTATTTCGTTAGGGAGAGGATTGCATAGAAACGGCTTGGAGTTCAGTTTGTGTCCTCTCGAGAACAGTTTGCAGATATCTTCACTAAGGGACTTAGTGCACCATTATTCCAAACTCATTGTAACAATCTCATGCTTGGTTCATCCAAACATGAGATTGTGGGGGGATGTTAGAGTATAATCAAGGGTAGATATGGTGCCACTTGTCAACGCAATATAGGTGTAGTTAGTTGGGATTGTTAGATAGGCGGTTATGATGTATGGCCTCTATATAAATATCAATAGGATGTAATAACTTCAGTAAGAAGAAATAAAAGAACAGTTTACAGAAAATCTCTCTATCTCTCTTCTAAGCTTTCTCCTTCTCTCTCTAAATTCTTTAGATTCTTGATCAATTGCTGATGCTTAACAATTAGGCCCTATCACCTGATAAAATGATGCCATATTACTTGTCACTTTTGATTGGGCATTCATGACAAACATATGACATTGTACACTCAAAAGATTTCTCCTAACATAAACTACTATTGATAGATTACCGATACGCTTGCTAATATCAAATACACAAATAATATGTTATTTTTAGTACTACAATTTATTGATATTTTTTTCACTTGTAAGTAAGATATCTTATGTTTAATTCTCAACAAATGCGAATTTGAATCACATTATTACTAGTCCATTGTGAGATTAAGGATACCTCTTCTATTTTAATGTAAATAATAACGTTTGTTAAAGAAAATACACAAATAACGTTACGTAGTCAAATTTTTAGTATACTCAAATACGAACACATCATTCTATATCATTATATAAATAGAAAGATACTTCAAAAAATACTTCTATACTTATATGATAACATATTATCTACCGCTCTGATATCGTGACTAAAGATATAAAGTAATAATAACTAATAAGTATGAATAGGCTGAATCCATGAGTATTCATTTCCTTGTTGAGAAAAATAAAAAACTTGCTAAACGTTGAAATCGAGAAAAAGAAAAAGGCAAGGCTGTCGTGATTCCGAAGAATTAAAAAAATAGAAAACTTCATTTTAATCCTTAAAAAAGATGAGTTTTAGATTATAACCATATGTAAGATTAAAATCCAATTTTAGTCCCTAGCACATTTAATCATATCATTTATTAGTTGTATTTTGATGTTTTATTTTATCCTTTTATTTTTATTTTAATGTATTAATTACATTTAAATTTAATTTTTATTTCATTCATCATAATATATTTTAATGTCTACATTTAGGCAAATAATTTTTTTATAATATATATTCCGATAACAATTTTGTATGTTCTTTATTTAGGTACATTGATACATTTGAATATTTTGGTATATCCATCGGTACAAACATGTAGTTACATTGATTCAATATAATGCATTTCGGTCAATATAATGTATTACGTTACATACACTTTGGTACACACATTTGAGTATTGACTTTTAGGTACATTAATTCAATTATTATATTTCGGTAAATACATTTAGGTACATACATTTTGGTATTGATATTTAGGTACATACATTTTTGGTATTGACATTTAGGTACATACATTTCGGTATTGACATTTAGGTACATTAATTCAATATAATACATTTCGGTACATACATTTAGGTTCATTATAATATATTTCGGTACAAAAAACTCAATTTTATATATTTTGGCACAATCATTTCTGAACACTTATGTATTTATATATTTTTGTATCACAAATTTTTTTAAATATTTTCTCATTTACATTCATTTCTAATTAAAAAATAAATAAATATGTGCATATTAATAAAATTAAAATTTAGTATGGAGAGATTAAATAAAAATACACATTAAATAACAAAAATTGAATGTAAATTTTGATAAAAGTACACTCAAGGGATTAAATTGAATATTTAATCTAGCACCAGGTTTTTTTTTAATTTTAATCTTTTACAAGGATTAATGTTAAAAAATCCCTTAAAAAAAATGAAAATTAATAAAAAAAGTATAAAAATTTTAAATTTTAAAAACAAGGACAAAATCTTCACCATCACACATTGCATCTGCCGACACGCCTGTACGTGATAGACCTCAAATCCACACCAAACCAGTTGGCCAGCCGACTCCCGAAGCCGACTCATCTAAACGGCGCCGACAACATGAGAAACAAAAGAACAGCTTCTTTCGCGGCTTTCGAGAAAATCCCCGACAAAGTCCGAGTCAGCTTCTGCGGCTACAAAGCATGCACGTCGCAGCATCATCCAAATCCGCGGCACGTAATACGAGAACCACTACGTCCGCCATCCCCACTCGACCCGACCGACCTACCACCGCCTTTTGCAGTCTTTTATTAAAGCGTCGGATCCTCCGGTGACTGGGGAGTCGGCGTGGCCGCGCGTCGAAAGTGACACATTTAGCGTTGTCGTTTTATATTCATTTTATGGGGGGCGGCGGCGGCGGCGGCGTGGGTTTCACGAAGTTAGTGGTGGCGTGACGCCGTGAGCAAAATAATTATCTGCGTGATCTGGTGGTTATGTTATTTTTAGTAAATAGGAATATCTAATTTGGTTGATGGAGATCTTTCCGTGTCATGGATGAGGCCGCATCATGCACCACACCAAACCATTGGAAGATAAGGATTTGAAATTTGAAAGATGACCCGGTATTCATTCCATTTTGTGATGCATTTCACATCAACTTTCGATTTTTAATTTGAATTGAATTAGGGTAAGAGTACTCCGTACGTCTTCAAAAATTGAAAGATACGTTCGATTCACTCACAGCCATAAGAATGATATTATTTATAGGGAGTTCGAGTAACTAAAATGCAACTCATTTCACGCACAATTAGCACAATTATTTAACACGCATATTAACTTTTTATACTAAATATTAATTGTATTATGGTTGGAATATGTAATTACGTGTGTCAGTTTTGTCTATCACTCTCAATTACTAATTTTATATATGAATTGTTAAAATAGGTTGTTATCTTAAATTGCGATATTTATAAATACTTAAATCTTGATAACTGGACAACTGAAAAACTATAGACCAAATACAACAACAACAACAACAACAAAGCCTTTTCCCACTAAGTGGGGTCGGCTATATGAATCCTAGAACGCCATTGCGCTCGGTTTTGTGTCATGTCCTCCGTTAGATCCAAGTACTCTAAGTCTTTTCTTAGAGTCTCTTCCAAAGTTTTCCTAGGTCTTCCTCTACCCCTTCGGCCCTGAACCTCTGTCCCGTAGTCACATCTTCGAACCGGAGCGTCATTCGGCCTTCTTTACACATGTCCAAATCACCGGAGCCGATTTTCTCTCATCTTTCCTACAATTTCGGCTACTCCTACTTTACCTCGGATATCCTCATTCCCAATCTTATCCTTTCTCGTGTGCCCACACATCCCACGAAGCATCCTCATCTCCGCTACACCCATTTTGTGTACGTGCTGATGCTTCACCGCCCAACATTCTGTGCCATACAACATCGCTGGCCTTATTGCCGTCCTATAAAATTTTCCCTTGAGCTTCAGTGGCCTACGACGGTCACACAACACGCCGGATGCATTCTTACACTTCATCCATCCCGCTCGTATTCTATGGTTGAGATCTCCATCTAATTCTCCGTTCTCTTGCAAGATAGATCCTAGGTAGCGAAAACGGTCGCTTTTTGTGATCTTCGCTAGATTGCTCCGGTCATTAGTGTGGATAAGTATATAAATGGATAGAGATAGGAAAGCAAACACAAGATGTACGTGGTTCACCCAGATTGGCTACGTCCACGGAATAGAAGAGGTCTCATTAATTGTGAAGGGTTTACACAAGTACATAGGTTCAAGCTCTCCTTTAGTGAGTACAAGTGAATGATTTAGTACAAATGACATTAGGAAATATTGTGGGAGAATGATCTCGTAATCACGAAACTTCTAAGTATCAGAGTGTGGTGTCGTCTTGACTTGCCTTATCTGTCTCATAGGTAGATGTGGCATCTTCTCTGGAAGTACTCTTCCTCCATCCAGGGGTGGTATCTTTAACTGGTGGAGATGCACAAGGTAATGTATCAATTTCACTTGAAGCTTACTTGTAGTTTCAGGCTTGGTCAAGCGCGATACAAACCATGTAGTAGGAGTCCCCCAAGTCGCCGAGCTAGGGGGTCTGCTGAAAGAGGTGACAGACAAGGTAAGCAATCAGAGTTTCGACTGATTGTTCACCTTCTCCCCATCTTGTAGCAGCATGAAGGATAAAGAGAAGAAAAATGAGAAGAGATGATATGAAATACTTTTGCTTTTGAAGAAGTAACTTTCCACAGGCTTATTCTTGAACTGAGCTGGAGGGTTTTCTGGTTTCCTCCAGAGTATAAGGCCGACTGAAGAATTTGAGGGTCAAAACAAGTCCATCAAATCTAGAGTACGTTCCACCCTGCTGATATGGGATACGTTTGCTTTTGACAGAGTAATGGATGTATCGGCACATGTGCTGTTACGCTTGTCTCCACATGCTTCCTTGTATCCTTCGCACTTGCCCTATCTGTTCCTCAAGCAGATGCGGAATCTTCCCTGGAAACATAAGGTGTTGAAGATGAGTACTCGAGAGCAATGCCAGGTAAGTAATCAGGTAAGGGGTTCCAGGCAGTCAGTTCCTGGCTGGAAGCTTGATTCCAAGTGCTGACTGATTGCTCTCTTTCTCCTTGTCTTGCAGGTAAAAACAAGGCCAAAGGAAAAGACAGGGAAAAAGCATGATATGGGATACTCTTGCTTTTAACCCTGATGATATGAGATATTCTTGCTCTAGTATAGCTTGTTTGCAGAGGTATTATCGGGGGGAAAGAAAGCTGAATATTTCGAAAGGCTTCGTTGGGAGTGCCCTCTCAGATATGATGAAGGGTTGAGCATTTTTGCAGGTCTGCCTGTCTGTTGGGGATGGAGGTCGACATATATAGGAGTCTCCCTAACAAGTAGTAATGCTATTCCTTTACCCTGCTTGGTCATAGCACGGTAGTGGGAGCTGCCAGTTTCACATGTTTTAACTCTGTCAGAGCACTTTGAAAAAGTGGTCTGTGGTATCTGGCTCTCGAGATTCGGAGAACGATGCCTCTTCGATTTTTGAGAAAGCAATCATGCTGGGGGTCTGGCTCTCGAGATTCGGAGAGCAGTGTCTCTTCGATTTTTGAGAAAGTAATCATGTTGGGAGTCTGGCTCTCGAGATTCGGAGGGCGGTGCCTCTTTGATTTTGGAGCAAGCAATCTTGTTGGGAGTGTTGTCTCGAATGTGAGTAAAGGTTGGGCATGTTTGCTAGTCTACCTTGCCACGAAGCACAAAGGTTGACACACAGGGACTTTCCAATTATCCAGCAATGGTACTGTTCCTTTACCCTCTCTTCGATTTTGAGAAAGTAGTCATGTTGGGAGTCTGGCTCTCGAGATTCGGAGGACGGTATCTCTTCGATTTTGAAGCAAGCAATCTTGTTGGAGTGTTTTCTCGAATGTGAGTAAAGGTTGGGCATGTTTGCTAGTCTACCTTGCCACGAAGCACAGAGGTTGACAAACAGGGACTTTCCAATTATCCAACAGTGGTACTGTTCCTTTACCCTTATGGGTAATAATATGGTAGCTAGACCTTCAAAATTTATGTGTCTAAACTTTGTTAGTGCTGTTTCTTTGCTATTCTTTTACCTTTCTTGGTCAGAGCGATGTAGTGGGAGCTGCAAGCTTCACGTGCTCAACTTTGGCAGAGAACTTTGGCAAAGTTATCTGTGGTACCCATGAGCTATTGTTGCGTGTGGGAAGTGGGTGATTGAACAGTAAGATTCATGTGCTTTCTACTTCACCAGAAGTCTTCGACAGAATGCCCATAATTTCTGCAAAGCTGAGTGTGCGTGTGACAGGTGCTGACAAGGCTAGAAAAGTAGGTGCCTCTTCGATTTCTGAGATCGGCCCTCGTGGTCTCTAAGCAGCCCAGCTTTTGAGAAAGCGAGCGCCTCTTCGATTGATTCGGAGAACGATGCCTCATCGATTTTTGAGAAAGCAATCATGCTGGGGGTCTGGCTCTCGAAGATTCGGGGAGCAGTGTCTTTTCGATTTTTGAGAAAGTAATCATGTTGGGAGTCTAGCTCTCGAGATTCGGAGGGCGGTGCCTCTTCGATTTTGGAGCAAGCAATCTTGTTGGGAGTGTTTTCTCTAATGTGAGTAAAGGTTGGGCATGTTTGCTAGTCTACCTTGCCACGAAGCACAGAGGTTGACACACAGGGACTTTCCAATTATCCAGCAATGGTACTGTTCCTTTACCCTCTCTTCGATTTTTAAGAAAGTAGTCATGTTGGGAGTCTGGCTCTCGAGATTCGGAGGACGGTGCCTCTTCAATTTTGGAGCAAGCAATCTTATTGGGAGTGTTTTCTCGAATGTGAGTAAAGGTTGGGCATGTTTGCTAGTCTACCTTGCCACGAAGCACAGAGGTTGACACACAGGGACTTTCCAATTATCCAGCAGTGGTACTGTTCCTTTACCCTTGTGGGTAATATGGTAGCTAGACCTTCAAAATTTATGGGTCTAAACTTTGTTAGTGCTGTTTCTTTGCTATTCTTTTACCCTTCTTGGTCAGAGCGATGTAGTGGGAGCTGCAAGCTTCACGTGCTCAACTTTGGCAGAGAACTTTGGCAAAGTTATCTGTGGTACCCATGAGCTATTGTTGCGTGTGGGAAGTGGGTGATTGAACAGTAAGATTCATGTGTTTTCTACTTCCCCAGAAGTCTTCGACAGAATGCCCATAATTTCCGCAAAGCTGAGTGTGCGTGTGACAGGTGCTGACAAGGCTGGAAAAGTAGGTGCCTCTTCGATTTCTGAGATCGGCCCTCGTGGTCTCTGGGGAGCCCAGCTTTTGAGAAAGCGAGCGCCTCTTCGATTTCTGAGATCAGCCTTCGAGGTCTTTGAGCAGCCCAACTTTTGAGAAAGCAAACGCCTCTTCGATTTCTGAGCAGGCGCCTCTTCGATTTCTGAAGCTCCGTCGAGTGCAGATTTTTATAGGGGCTGGCATTAAGTTCCAAAGCACACTTGAATCTCCACCAGTAGAAGCTTCATTTGCACTTCTAAGATCTTGATTTGTCCGACCTCTTCTCTCTTCAACACCTTTGAAAATGTCTGGCCCCTCCGACCGTCGTTTTGACTTGAACCTTGTTGAAGAGGCAGCCCCGCCTTCTCCAGACAACATATGGCGCCCATCCTTCGTCTCCCCTACTGGTCCTCTTACCGTTGGGGATTCCGTGATGAAGAATGATATGACCGCTGCGGTGGTGGCCAGGAACCTTCTCACTCCCAAAGATAACAGACTACTTTCCAAACGGTCTGATGAGTTAGCTGTTAAGGATTCGCTGGCTCTCAGTGTTCAGTGTGCAGGTTCTGTGTCTAATATGGCCCAACGCCTATTTGCTCGAACCCGCCAAGTTGAATCATTGGCGGCTGAAGTGATGAGTCTCAAACAGGAGATTAGAGGGCTCAAGCATGAAATAAACAGTTGCACCGGCTCGCACATGACTATGCTACAAACATGAAGAGGAAGCTTGACCAGATGAAGGAAACTGATGGTCAGGTTTTACTTGATCATCAGAGATTTGTGGGTTTGTTCCAAAGGCATTTATTGCCTTCGTCTTCTGGGGCTGTACCGCGTAATGAAGCTCCAAATGATCAACCTCTGATGCCTCCTCCTTCTAGGGTTCTGTCCAGTACTGAGGCTCCAAATGATCCCCCTCCGGTGCCTTCTCTTTCTGGGGCTCTACCGACTGCTGAGACTTCTCCTAAGCAACCTTTGTGAAGGCTCCCTCTTGTGTGTTTATTTTGACTCATGTATATGTACATATTTGTAGCTTATCGGGGATATCAATAAATAAGCTTTCCTTCATTTCAACGTATTGTGTTAGATACACCAAAGCCTTCTTCGCTAAGTTCTTTGAATTTTCTTTTGTTGAAGCTTGTATGTTGAAGCTTCTTGAGTGGAGCATGTAGGTTGGGGTAGTGTTCCCTTAATTTTCCGAGTGAGGAAAACTTCTCGGTTGGAGACTTGGAAAATCCAAGTCACTGAGTGGGATCGGCTATATGAATCTTAGAACGCCATTGTGCTCGATCCTGTGTCATGTCCTTCGTTAGATCCAAGTACTCTAAGTCTTTTCTTAGAGTCTCTTCCAAAGTTTTCCTAGGTCTTCCTCTACCCCTTCGGCCCTGAACCTCTGTCCCATAGTCGCATCTTCTAATCGGAGCGTCAGTAGGCCTTCTTTGCACATGTCCAAACCACCGTAACCGATTTTCTCTCATCTTTCCTTCAATTTCGGCTACTCCTACTTTACCCCGGATATCCTCATTCCTAATCTTATCCTTTCTCGTGTGCCCACACATCCAACGAAGCATCCTCATCTCCGCTACACCCATTTTGTGTACGTGTTGATGTTTCACCGCCCAACATTCTGTGCCATACAGCATCGCCGGCCTTATTGCCGTCCTATAAAATTTTCCCTTGACCTTCAGTGGCATACGGCGGTCACATAACACGCCGGATGCACTCTTCCACTTCATCCATCCAGCTTGTATTCTATGGTTGAGATCTCCATCTAATTCTCCGTTCTTTTGCAAGATAGATCCTAGGTAACGAAAACGGTCGCTCTTTGGTATTTCTTGATCTCCGATCCTCACCCCTAACTCGTTTTGGCCTCCATTTGCACTGAACTTGCACTCCATATATTCTGTCTTTGATCGGCTTAGGCGAAGACCTTTAGATTCCAACACTTCTCTCCAAAGGTTAAGCTTTGCATTTACCCCTTCCTGAGTTTCATCTATCAACACTATATCGTCTGCGAAAAGCATACACCAAATGCAAGTGGTATTTTACCACAATAGTAAAAAGGAATTCAGCCCTTTGCATAACGACATGAGTTTAAACTTTGTCGATGACTAATTAATACCTAATATAACAAAATCTTTGACAAAAAAGAAAAACTATAAACTAAACAGAAAGTTCGGCAAAAGCTCAAAATCATTCAACATCCTTGAAAATAATACCAGCGACATATACATTTCTTCATTATTAAATAAGATTGGAATCTTCATCCCGAATTTTGTTAAAAGTCACAATGGAATAATCAAATAAAACATTAAACTGAAATTACAAGTAACATGCAATTGTTCTTGACACTTCATCTCGAGTTTAAATGTATCTTCCTCTCTCTTTAACATAAACTAATAGAGAATATAATCAGGTTGCCATGCAACCAAATTTCGAATAGACAGAGCCTGCTGCTATACCAAGCTAGCTAATTAATAATGAAAAAGCTCAAACATTAGTAGAGAGGTAAACGTACAGTGGGTCACCATAACAATCTAGCAGAAGAAACTGGAATTGATAAGTTTGTAGTACCAAAGTCACATGCCCTAACAGTTACTATGTTATGAATTATGATGGTCCTGTCCTGAAGGAAGAGGAGGACCACACGTACTTGTTGCACAGCACTGCATCTGCATGGACCCAATTCTTCATCTTTTGGTTCATCCCAAAGCCATCCCAAAACCCTACTTCTTCTTCTAGATCTTCTTCTACTTGCTACAACCCAACCATGCACATCTGCAATTCCACATCATACTGAATATATAAATGTAAGATCCAGAAGCTACATCTACCCCCCCCCCCCCCCCCAAAAAAAAATCAAGGGTCTCGACGTTGCCATGTGGCACTAGTTTTAGCCTCTGTATATATCATAAAAGGTGCGATGATCTGCAATTTGCAAGTCAAAATACACAGTTTGCATCGAATTGAACTGATGTGAGTGGAACCAATTTGCTGTTGGATTGTACTATATTACTTGTTCGAAAGGATTATTGTACGGATATTTCTGGTAGCACTGTATTGTTCGCGAGAGAGATCATGGATGCCATTCTCTGTTTAAGAAATAGGTAGTGCTTAAGTTTTTAGGGAATTTTAACGAAAAGTTCCCGGTAAAATTCACTTTAATGAAAAATCACATTTTATATTAAAAAATCAATCTTGGTACTATTCATTTTATCTTTTATTTTGTCATTTTCGTTAAAATTCAAAGTTTTCAAGCTCTTTGCAGGGCATACTAGTATTCTTCCCCATTTCACCATCCACTAGATCAAACCTAACTATTTTACCTTTCTGGTGGGAAAGTTGAAAGATTATTAGGAAAAAAGAATTAGTAAAATCTTGTCCTGGGCGGTGAGGTCTACCAAATTAAATTAATAGTAATGCTAGGAAGACTAAATTTGCAAACTAAATGATGTGTCATCAATATGAATAATCATGTTTATCAACGTTTAAGTAATAAACCAATTATCAACTTTCATATCTTTTATTTTTCAAAACTTTATCTGCAAATTTAGTCGCTTTAGCATTACCCTTAAATTAATGTTGCTTAAAGTTATCAATTAGAATATTACCATTGGGGTTTCTTTATTTTCGTTCCGCTTTCTTTATCCAGGGAGAAAGGAAAAATATTGTCTGAGAAGTCGTAATTTTAACTTTGGATGAATACTTACGAGGGAGGTAATTAACACGTCTCAGACAACACACTTAAATAATTGGAGAACTAAAGTATCACTTTGACAAATTATCAGGTGAATGCAATATGTATGATTCCATTGCAGTCTTAGTTTTTTAGTTGTAACTGTATTACTTAGAGAATAAAGATTTTATCTCACTTATTAGTATAAATAAATGCACAAAACATGAGAAATATAAGATACAGAATTTCTCAAGTCCTACACTCCCTTCTCTGACCAATTTTCCTCACTAGATTCATACTACAACAGATCTTTTTATTTGTAACAAACATACGTCATTCTTCAACCTTTTATTTTCCAAAAAATTCAATCTCATCAAGGAGTTGAGTGCTAGGTTTGGTAACCTAGCTTGTAGTCGACGCATTCACAAAGTCTAAAATGGCCAAAGACTTTTTAGACTGCAATTTGAAAAGACTTTTTGTTTTTTCTTTCTTTGAGAAAATGGATTTTTGACAAAAAAACTACATGATTTTAATAAAAAAAAGTGACAAATTAGTAATGACTTATATTGTGTAGTTTCATTTTAATTATATCTTTTTTTTTATTATAAAAATCTTATACATATTATGATGTGCATTGTAGTAAGATACAACAGTTGACAGACAAGATTGAGTGATCTACAGTAGGCCAAACACTCGTCACTCTAAAATTTCAATATGGTATCAAAATGGTTTCTTTGATGGACAAGGATTGTCTGCCCTCCTTGTTCCTGTGTCCTCCCATATCCTTCTGTTTGTGTGATCACGGTTAAGCCACGTCAACATTTTATATTACTATTCATTTTTGTCTTATTATCTCTATAAAAAAATATATATAAAATGTTGACGTGGCTTAACTGTGACTACACAAAACAGGAGGGCACGGGAACAAGGAGGGTAGACAATCCTTGTCCTTGTTTGATTTGGTCTAAATTAGGTATGTACCTTGTATGCCTTGCTCGAATTATTATTGTGTGGTTTATATGTCTAATTGTTAAGACATTTTGTAATAAAACCCTCATACATGACGTACAATGCAGGTGATGAGATGCAAGTTAGAAGATAATATAATGTAATAGTATTGGACTGATGATTCATCGGTCTTTATGAAATTTTGGAACTTTTTACATGCAAGCTCTTGATAAGTTTACACTTCAGGAAAAAAAAACTTTCAAACCAAACATTTTATAAAAACTCCTTTGTACATAACTCTTGAAATGTTTTATTTATTTATAGATTGTTCAGAGAATTTTTTTCTTTCTAATTTACTAATATAAAAATTAGGTATTAATTAAATACTGTTGTCAGTCATAACTTATGTGATTAATTTGTTTCGCTTTCGAAAGTTAGAGGGAATCGCATCCAACTTTGAAAAATGAAAAATGCTGGAGGAAGCAATTGAGCTCTGGACCATTCAATCTCTCTCATTTGTCTCAATGTCCCTATTTGAAAGGCAGCTAATGAAAGAACAATCCTGATATCCAACTTTGAAGTTTTGCTTGCTGAGGACATCAAGGTCGCATATTATATGCGCAAGAATTTTCAGGAGACGTTTGGTATTGAAATTTTGGGTGGACAATTCCTAAATATCTTAGACGTCCTGGTTAGATGATGGATGACGTCTCATATATGCTAAATACAAATGAGATAATCATCTTTTGACGGTTTAATCCTATCCATACTCCAGAAAAGAAATGCTCATTACTAAATTCAGTGGTTCTTTCTATGATTGCATTTAATTATTACTTTATCCTTGAAAAACAATACCAAAAACATAGACATATCGAATTTGGGAGGGCCTGTCTCCTGATCATCTTCTAGATCAAAAGCACATCAACGTTATCTATCTGGTTTTTGTCAAGTAGCAAAATGCATAATGACTAGATAATATCCAAAACTTTAAAGAGTCCGCCACTAATCATACTAATTCTAACTTTACTATTTGTGCAATCTAATTATAATGGACATGGGACGCAATACTTCACATATCATACTTCGGATAAGTGTATTTACACTTAAATGAGCTTGAAGTGTTGGAGTTGAAGAGAATAATAAAGTAACCAAGAGTTAAAAGTTAGATAGGAAAATTACTAGTTAGTGTGGTAAATGTTTTTACCTTTCCCTTAGTAAGTTTTTACTTTCCTTAGAATGTAAGTATATATACATTTGTGATTTATCATTTGGAGTAATGAGAAAGTTTTATTTTTCTCAATAGAAGTTAAATACTAAAGTCCAATCCTAATTGATTTACATATTTGTATTGCGGAATAAATTAAGGTTTGAGTATTAGTTAGTGAGCTATTCCTTGTGCCTTGAGGAAGAGCGAAATCCCGGATTATTTCCTATTGGCTAATTTTATGTGGAATACAATTCCATGGGCTTTAGTATTCTAATTATATGCTCATTAGGATTTCTAGAATCTGTTAGTGGGTATAGAATTCTTGAGCGTGATGCTTATATTAATTTTAGGTCCTTATGCATCTTGCTAATAACCAGAACCTTAAAACTCCCCATCAGTTCCTTGTGTAAGAACCAGCAGTGCGTAGAAGTACTTCAAGCTGTTCCATTTTCTAGTTTGTTCATCTAGTAATTCATCATGCCGTCTTCTCCAAATAAGTAAGGTTATGTGTTTTGATTAGCATAAAACAGAATTCAAGTTTACATGAAGATTGGGGGAATTATCCATACCAAACCTCACAAAGCTAACAACAATAGCATCCAATTTCCCTTTATTTATCAGCTAATCTTGATTTTCTTTTTTCTTAGTTAAATAGCTCCATGTACTCCGCGGAGTATGGAAGTCCCAAAACAAGAGGCATACATATTAAACAACAAATGAATGGGGATTCTTTTCAAAAAGAAAGAAAAAAGAGTATTCCTCTGCATGGTGATTGATGCACAACCCATAAACACAAAGTGCTGGTAATTTAAGTCTCAGCTCAATCAAATTGAACAATAAGACATCATTCATATTAATAACAGAACTTAACGGTAACATTCCCTTTTGGAAACAAGCACAAAATTCCCCTATGACTTTAGGCTTTTTAGCTAAAATGTTATTTGAAATTAACATAACTCCTCACTTTAGTCACTAAGATTTGAAATCAGTATAAGTGGTTCATAATAAGTTGTTCATAAGTTTGTCCACCATCACTCATTTTGGTTCTTCCATGAAAAATTCTATTAAATAAAGACTAAAATGAAAAAAATACTCGCAATTTAATAAACATGCCCAAATAATTTGACAAAACTTGAAGGTATTTTTTATCATTTTATCCTTATTTAATGAAGTGTTTCTGGGAATGAACAAAATTATTAATGGTGGACAAATTTAGGGACAACTTTTATTGATTTTAAATTTTAATGACCAAAGTAAAGAGTTATGACAATCTCATAACCATTTTGACTGAAAAATCTCCTATTATGATGACGTGCTAATATGGGTTTGAATTTAATAACATGCTCGGGGAGAGAGTCGACGTATAGAGATGGCCGGCCTGCAGCCTACCTCAATAAGAATCCAACAAAAATCTTACTAGTGCAACGCTAGGGTTAGGTTTTGACTCGAAATTATGGACAACGTTACTAAATTTTGCCGAGTTTTAAGGGTTTTGATTCTTTTCGTTTTTCCTCCCAACTAAAATTTCCGTTTTTCCTCCCAACTAAACTTTCGGTTGTTAGGACATGGGTCAACGTCAACAAGACAATATACCCAAAATGGTTGTCTGGACCTTGTCTTTGTAGTTGTCCATCAAATCGTTTGCCTGATAACAGTTGCGCTAAATTATTGAAGTCTATAGATGTGGAATTTGGAAAAGAGTAAAACTTAGCCATCAAGGTTTGAAAGGAAGTTCTCAATTGCCTGATAATAGTTGCGCTAAATTGCCATATGTGGAATTTATAAAAATGCAATACTTAGCTATCAAGGTTTGGAAGAAAGTTCTCTTTAAAATTCTTGAAGAGATGATTTTTATAAAATGCCTTATAATATAAACTTCCGATCATAAGCACAAAGTTATGTAAAGATCATCTTTATAAAAAATAAATTCAAATTACAGTCGTTTGAGCAACTAATGTAGCAAATAGATTAAAGATTCGAAATACATTTACCTATTCCTATAATCTATTTTTATACAATTTGATGATTAATAATCTCATATTTTACTGATTTTTTTACAGAATTAATCTTTATAGTTGCGATCATAAGTACGAAATTCTATAATTTTATCATAAAAGAACTTCCTTCAAAACCTGGGGTCATACCGTCGTAGCCAAGTACATGTTAAAAACCCCGTTTATAATTTAATAGAAAAGAGTTAGTCTTCCTATCATTACTCAATTAATGAAATGGTCCCATTATTAATTACTTCATTTGCGTGTTTGGTCAGCCTCTTCTAACTTGCAAGTCTATGCGTGTAATTGTTACTAGTTTGCCTTAAACACGCAATTGTTAGTCAAGTCTCGTTAGAAATTAGAACCGCTCCAATATTTCCAAGCTTCTGGATTTTATAAAGGATCATCTTCCTCTCTTATGTATGATAAATAAATTAACATCATGAATTTTGAATTTGTCTCAAATTCAAATTCAAGTTCATTTGTTGAAACTTGTCCCATTTCTTAGAATATTTATATCTCTCTTGATTTAGGGACTTTGTTGTGTAAGATATATCTCCTTTGATTTACATCCAGGAAATGTTGGGTGTTGGGTGGGGGGTTTATTAAATACAGTGTGTAGCGTGCAAAATCTTGTAGACGGAATAACATGTATCCTGGCATTTCATTGAGCCCTAGTAAGTTTGAGGTCATTTGCCAAGTCATATTGCATGCATGTGACAAATTGCAATAGCTTTCGAGCGAGCATGTGGACTGATGTCAACATATGCCGAGTGAGCCTAATGAAAGATGCTCATAGTAACACATATAAAGACATGAGGCTAACAGCTACCCATCCCCAGTGCCCATAGAGGCAATTCGTGGAGTAGTTGAAGAGAAATGTTTAAGGACATCTCCGATTTTCAAAAGGCACCACCCAACTCTTTCGTGGAAGATTTCTAAGCTAGGGGAGGGGTTAGCTGGTTCACCTTGCTCTAAGGTGGATCCGCCATTGTATATATTTTTGATCACTTGAAATTATCATGCTTGATGAGATATGCATTTAGAAGAAGTTTTATATATTTCTTGTTACATCGAAGAATCTCTTTTTGGTATTCATTTGCGAAAAGACGAGCATTTATTTTACAACTGCACTTGCAAGAAACCTATGTGTCTACACATACATTCAGCTTTTAAAGGGAAGCAGAATCCAGTCAGCTTCTGCCTTTATATATCGCCTCACTTCACCCTCCTACGTCCGCTCTTTACCTAAAGCCTAAAGGCTTGTTTATCCCAGAAATGGAATATATATAGCGGAGCATATATTTAATTGCTTTTGCTACATTGGCCTTTTGAATTTGCGAGATCAGAGATGCTAAATTTGCCAAAGGCAGTTTCTAAGTACCTACCTTAATTAGTATACACTCATAAACTTAGTGACTTACAGATGCAGATGCTTCAAGCATTTTCAATATTTGTTCTTAGAACATAAACACTTGATCGGAATCTTTTTGTGTTTGATTCTTAAGCCCAAACCTAAAAAAAATTCCCAACTTTTCAATTATTTATTTTCTTTTGATTCGAGCATTAGTCTACACATAATTAATCAAAACTATTAAGAAAAAGATTCTAACTTGAATTCATAAAGTGAGCACAATGCTTTAACCAACTTAATTAAGCTTATGTCAACGATAGTTGATGTGGCATCGCTTGTCAGCAATGGTTAGACGTGGTCTCACTTGTGGGCGGTGACATTACATGTGCCTAATTTAGGTTTGTTGTGTCTGCCGTATTTGTGGCGGATCTAAACTTGTGTGCTTGTGCTAGTGCTGGAGTACTTGTGATAGCCAATTAGGAGATTATCTTTATGCTTGTTTGTACGAATTATCTCCAAATCATTGAATTAGTCACTAAAAAATAGCCCATGTGGCAACCCTTATATTTGTTCTTGTTTGTTAATGAAATCACTATCGCTTGAAGTAAAAGAAAAGCTCATGTCTACACTCAATTATTTATAAACTTGTATTGATAACTCTAATCAGTTCAGTTCCTTCTAATATTGGTTGATATTAGTGATCAACATAACAAAATGGTGACTCAAACTTAATCAATCTTCACCAATCACCCCGACCCATGCATTCGGTTTTCTAAGCAAAGATATATTCAATTTACTACTAATTGGCAATGTTAAATTGTTAAAGGATTCCTAATTGCACATTCCTCGTTGCTTCATGATCTCCTATTATCTTCAACTAAAGTAATTGCCATATATTACATATTCTTTCATTATTTTTATTGTTTCTTTATACATTGACTCTGATTCCTTGCCTTATTGTCAGAAGAAATTTACTGATTAGGTCCTATTTATAAAATGAAGATGGTTTGAATACGTGGATCGAAGATCTATAAATACCTTAATTAAAGGATGCGACTATGAGACGGATGCTCAGAGAAAAAGAGATGGAGGAAGATTTTGAAGCAGACTATAAGAAAAGATACAAAGTACTTGAAGTTGGAGCTAACAGAGGATTTGGCATAAAACCGAGCGTAATAACGTTATAAGATTCATTCAGCCAATCTCACTTAATGGGATAGGGCTTGATTGTTGTAAGACCTATATGTATACCCGCATGGCAATTAACATGGTATATGGCTGTAAATGTGGATTAGGCTAGTAAGTATGCTTATCCTCTTGTACTAAAGTTTGAATTTTCCTCATAATAAATTAGTAGTTTAAAAGATTTTCTCTTTAATAAACGCTCCTTCATAAATTTTAGTTATAATTATAATATGTTGTGGCCATTTTATCGAAATTGGCTTTTAGTGGCCTTTTCAAGTTTGATTTTGAATTTAACCCCAAATTAAAATTGGCTGTTTGAGGTTTATACCTAGCTCTTGCTAGGTGTCGGTGTTGCCAATATCGAGAGTGAAAATCTACACTTTACCACTCAAACATTTTCATTTGCCATACCCTCTAAAAACATAAAAAAGAAAGGAAAAAAAATTGTGGCCGCTCTATTAATGTTATTACATGAGTTTGATTTAATTTATTCACTATATAAAATTTAAAATTTAAATTCTTCTAACGACAATCAATGAATTGATGAACATCACCTCATCACCATTTACGGGTGATTAGCAAAAATACACCCGAAATCATTGGGATGTACATGAAGCTTTTTCTGTTCTTGAATCCAATCAAACTGACAAAACCCGTAAAGCAAGATAAATAATTTGGTTTGAATAGATTAATTTTGCTGTGAGTGCTCAATACTAAACAAGTTAGTCATCCTCAATGTAAAAATATCTTGAAAAGTGCTCAAAAGACTTTTTCAAAGTGAGCTCTTTATGGACACCTCATAATTTTTATGTCAATTAGCATGCCATAGGTACAAAAATTTCTCAAATATCTTTGCAAAACTTGAAAAGCAGACGGGGTTAATTTGGTTAAGTGCAAATTACAATGCCTCTTTTGCATTTTCAAAGTTGTTTTGCCATAAATATATAACGAAAAACGAGACAAACACTAGCTATTTTTTACAAATGGCCGCCCATTCAACCTGGAAAAATAAAAATTTAGAAGGCTTTTTAGCCAAAATGATTCTTGAGATTTGCATAACACATCACTTTGGTCCATGATATTGAAAATCAATAGAAATAGTCATTGAGATTGTCCACCATCCATTATTTTGGTCATTCCATTAAGAAGTTTAGGCAATTTTCAAAGCTTCATAACTTAATCTTTTCTTAACCAAATTCGACCCATAATATATCAAAATGAAGATAAGAAAGTGTAGAACACGATTATACCTATTTGGAAGCCCAAATGGTTGCTGGAGATGGCCAGAAAATAGCCTGAAAAATGACTGGTCTGCGGGAAAACTAGAAAACTCGCCAAAAATTGGATAAACTTTAAACGTTCATAACTTCTTCAATACTCAACGAAATTGAGTGTTTTAAAAATGAAAATCATACTTCTTAATGAGACGAAGAGAATGCTACCTTTTAGATGGCTAATTCTCCGTGGTTTTTCCAAAAAAAGGCTCAAAAGTGGCTAACTCGAGACCAATACAGCCACTTTTGAGCTGTTTTCCAGCCAAACCACGACGATTTAGCAGTCAAGAAAGGTATCATTCTCTTCGTCTTGTCGAGAAGTATGATTTTTGTTTTTGAATCACTCGATTTCGTTGAGTATTGAAGAAGTTATAAATGTTTAAAGTTTACCGGTTTCCAATGAGTTTTTCAGTTCCCTCGGACCAGTCACCTTTCAGGCTATTTTCCGGCCATTTCCGGCAACCATTGGGCTTCCAAATAGGTATAATCTTGTTCTACACTTTCCTATCTCCATTTTGATATATTATGGGTTGAATTTAGTTAATAAACGATTGAGTTACGAAGCTTTGAAAATTACCCAAACTTTCGGCAAATAGCTTCGGGACACTTAACGAAGTTTTTAATAGAATGACCAAAATAATTGATGATGGGCAATCTCTGGGACCATTTCTATTGATTTTTAATTTCAATGACCAAAGTGATGTGTTATGCAAATTTCAGTGACCATTTTGGCTAAAAAGCCAATTTAGAAACGTTGGCGCTTCAAAGTTCGACAACAAATGTGAAAACTAGATTCAACTTTCCTTTTAACTTTTCACACACGTTTTTAATAATTAAAAGATAAAAAATGAGGAAATTAAATAAGAGTATTTTAGAAGTTAAAATACTGTGTTTTTTATTCTTTAGCTTAACTAAAAACTGCTAAGAGTCAAGTTCGTCAAGTGCTACCAAAACCGGATTGAGATTTATTAATACACCAGTTCTTAATCCCTCGGATGTCGAGATGCGAAGTTATTACAATTCAACTACCACTATCTTGACATTTCGATTGTAAATAAGTTTTTTACGATTCAACCACCACTATCTTCACATTTCGATTGTAAATAATTTTTTTTACAATATACGTAAATTAGTTTATTTGGTCAAAAGCAATTTGCTCGTACATACTCTTACATTTTGTTTACACGTCTTATCTTTTGTTTGGTCAGATAGAAATATGAATATGATTGCTGCAAAAATGGATCAAAATTCAAAAGGTGATGAGTACTGCTCACTCTTCTTCGATAATTGATATAATTTTGTGATCATAAATTCCATAATTTAAGAATTATGCATGTGGAAGGATGAAGACAGCCAGCTGCTATCTCAACTTCGAACGTATCATCTACTAAGATAAAATCAACACACCAGACAAAATTAACAGAAAACAAATCAGGATCTGAATTAAAATAAAATAAAAAAGTGATTTCTTCTTAAATTACAACACTAAAATGGATTAATTGCCAGCAAACAAAAAAGTTGCGTGGTGGAAGAGAAAGTCGAAATTAGAAATTAAATAAATAAAAAGTAGATCACAGATAATTAAGGCCAGCTGACGAACAAAGACAACCTTTGCTTTTAGTAACAACATATTTAAAAATTAAAAAAAAAAGTAAAAATAAAAAATAAAACCCCGGGAACGAAGCTTTTGGGTAAAAAGCCGGCCGGAGTTCCATGTCCGGCACGTGCATGCATGAACTTACGACAGTCAGAAGAAGAACCAACCTGCAAGCAAAAACCACATACGACGTCGTACAGCACATACACAACTACATAGGTGCCTCGTTCAAGTCTAAAACCCCATTAATCTCCTCCTCATCAGCTTCATTAATATTAATCTCTTCATCATCTTCCACCACCTGGACATGATCTGCCGCCGCCGCTTCCACAACAAACTGCTCCGTCGACTCCAACGCAGCTCTGCAATTACCATTTTGTCCCTTGACAGCAACCCCGCCAGCTTTCTCAAAGTACTTGATCGCCGCCTGCATCCTCCTCACTATTGCAAAAAACTCCTCCACCTCCTCATCCTCCGTGGCCACGTCACCGGCAACCCCCTTCTCCTCCTCCCGCTGCTGCTGCTGCTTTTGATGCACCTTCTTCGCTCTCCTCCCATGACACTTGTCAATTTCTTCATCTTTCTCTACCCTTTTTCTTCTCTCCATTTTTTCACTCATTCCCACTAATTATAATTACCAGCTAATCACAATCTATGAACTCCTTAAACCACTTTCTATGTGATTTGCGTGTTTATCAATGTAGCTTTCTTTGGAGCAATTTAATGGAACGGCCGAGGTAGCTGTTGTCTCACAAGATTCTTTATTTGGTGGTTGGGTGATCACTGCTCAGGATCGTGACTTTTCTGTCAATCTTATGTTATTTATTGTACTTCGATTATTTTCAACCGTTGGATGAGCATAGGTCCTTGATGTCATTCCATTACGTACTGCTGACCGACGCACCAATTGTTTTACCATTACGACCGCATCTATCCTACGCGCGCATCACGATTCACAATTCATTGTTTAGCGGTGTTTATCTCTCTTTCAAGGCATGTTTTGTGAGTAATACATACTCGTATGACCGTTGGTCTTTATTAAATAAAATTATATGAACGTTGAAAAAAGATTGGGTTCAATAAAATTAGGGAAGTATTATGGAGATTCTCAAAAATGATTCTTTATAGATTTTTCATCATATTATTATTGTGGCATAATTTTCATACCAACATTATAAAATAATGTGTCAAAAAAATAAGGTGACGGAGAGTCTCACTTTAAGAGAGCATTCTTAGCATTCCTCATAAACTTAATTGGTGAAGGAAAGAGTAGTCCAACTCTTATAAAATTCACGTAAGGTTCCTAACTTCCTGGTTCGAGGCGCAATTTCACATTCTCATAAATAGCTACAATCAACGTTGTTGACTCAGTGTGTAATTATCTTAGATTCCCTTATATGGTTTGTTCACAATTTATCAGAAAATAACTACTAGAACTATTCTAATTTCTAACTCATCTACCTTTACTCACATGTATGTATGTAGGCACACGAATATCGAAAGTACTAACTAGTGAGTGGTTTATGTATTTATTTTTCGATTTGGCCAAATAAAAAATTATCACATTTTTTTTAAGTCCAAAAAAAAATTAAATAACATGTTTATTATTTCTTAAAACAATAAAATATGTGTTATAATAGCATGAACAAAATTTTTAAAAAAAAAATTCCTAGTTAATATCTAAGTATTATCCAACGAATGTATAACTCATCTTGTTTGCAATACTATTTGAAAAATTATAGGCAACGTATGCGGTCGGACAACGAGGAGATTAAATCTTCTGCACTTATTTTTACAAAATTAATATGTATAAAATAATAATTGAAGCTACAGAAAGACAAGACTAATTATAAGTGAAGAAGATTTGATATCAACATCGTGCGAGGAATGAGACGCGTGGAGAGGGTTGGGATGGTGGACGGACAAAGCAAACTTATGTGGTCTCCTTCCTGGATGGTTCAAGTAGACTAAAACATGACCCACAACATTTTTCTAGTGTTGCTTTGGTTGTTTGCAAGGTATAAAATATCGATGATATCGGAAATATTAGTAGTCCAAAAACACGGAAATTTCGATAAAAATATCGGGATATTATCGGTATCGATAAAAATTAAATAAAAACCACGGAAATTGTAAGAAAAACTTGGAAATTTTTATTGAAACTTTGCAAGATGTTTATTTAGTCAATTATCTATTAGTTTATTACAAAAAATTAGAAGGAAATGCATTGCATGATAGATATAACTAATTTAAGTTGATTATATAACGAGCTGGCAAACATTGTGAGTGTAGAAAATATGTAGTAATTAATGAAATAAGTTTAAACACACCATAATCATTTATATATAATGAATTAATACAATATTTTACACTTTATACATTGTATGGTAAGATACATGAGTGACTTAGCAAGGTCTAAAATATCGATGATATCAGAAATATCGGTAGTCCAAAAAAATATCGGTAGTCTAAAAACACGAAAATTTCGATAGAAATATCGGGATATTATGGATATTTTAGATCATGGTTGTTTGCTTCGTTGTAAGCTTTCGTTTTCTTTGGCATCTTTGCCGTGAATGAATTTTCCAGATTTCCCAAAAATAAAAAAAAAACATGACCCACAACTTGTAAGTCAACATTTTAATCAATGAAAATGTATTTGGCATTTTGGCGTCGCTATGGTACTCCAACGACCAAATTAATATCGTGCACCCGCACAAGTTCATGCCGCGTGATTGAGTTTTGATTGATTGATGGAAACTCAAAACCAACCAACCAAACCCCTCTTTTCTCTTCCCTTTAGAATCAAGCGGATAGTGCTTTGTGGGGTCCCATTGTTGTTGATCATGGTGGGGGTGGTTATGTGATTAACTAATCTAATCATTCACACTGATCAACAAATATAAAATCATTCATAGTTGAATCGAGAAAAATAGAATTTAAATTTCAAGGCGTGGTAGGTGAGTTCTTCTTTAATAATTTTCTTTTGAAAGTTACGAGTTGGTGACTTCGTCACCACAATTTATTCTTTTAGAAACCATCACCACAATTCATTCTTTTTGAAACCGAAAAGACTCGTAAAGGTATTTTAGTCTTATTCTGACTACTATCGTGTGATTTCAAGACGTGATAGGTGAGTTCTTCTTTAATAATTTTCTTTTGAAAGTTACGGGTTGGTGACTTCGTCACCACAATCCACTCTTTTGGGAACTGGAAAGACTTACAGAGACATTTCAGCTTTACTCTGACCACTATTGTGTGATTCACCAGTACTAGAAATCAAATTCAAAATGTGCAATGTGAAATACGAGTCTAAAATTAATTTCCAACTACTAAATGATTTTGCGGTGATTTTTACAATGATGACCTCTCCGAAGTAAATTCCATTTTTGTAAAATATACCTAATTTTGTCTTCAAAAAAATATTTTTATCTCAAGTAAACACATTACTCTATTTTATAGATAAAAAGTATTAGAATACATCGGAGTTTGAATATATTGACACATGCCCTAAAGCCCATTGAAATAAGATGGCACAATGAAATTAAAAATTAATCATAATATAGATACAAAACCTCTTTCCTACACATAATGGTGCTATCACATATAAATTTAGGATGAAATTATAACAGTCTCACGGTGAGGTTTCATAACACTGTCATTTTGGCGTTTTAAATCTTCATATCTAGACATTTGTTTTATTTTTAGAAATGTTAAGGAGATTTTCTCAAAGCATAACTTTTTAGAATTTATAATTTAACGCCAATTCTCATGTAATTATAAAATATTTGATACATATAATTATAAAATATTATATAAAAAAACGTGATTTGATAAAAAATCCATAAAATTTCACTTTTAAAAGTATTGTTAGCATTTCTCTTATAACTTTATTGAATGACAACAGATGCTTAGGACAACGAAGTGTTAGGTGTCAATATTCTCGATTTATGTGAGTCCACTGATGCCCGGTAAGCAGTTCGATTGAATTATTTAACGTAGCGGACTAGCGGGGCCATTGATAAAAGATTGCCATTACTAGATCTTCGACACCTTCCTCCTACTATGATACCAGTTGCCATAAAGCAACTTGTTCGATTCAGGTCTATCCTAGTAGCCCCTTGAATGTTTGCTTCATGAGAATAATTTATATTTCAGGGTATATTATTATTGAAACATGTTAATGATACAATATTATTTATTGAAGAAAAATTTATGCATATCGTTGTGTATCAGTTATATGAGATACTACAATTATAATGTACACGTGTTATATAAGTTATTATCCATCAAGAAAGAGGCGGAACATACCGCACTAAAAAACAATAGTAGAGAGGACACCACTTTATTTACCTCCTCTTTTCTCCTCCCTTGGGGCCATGAATATAAAGAAATTAGTGACATGGAAGATAGATTGCTGGTGGTGACGTCAAATCATCAGCAGTATTGAAATATGCATGTATAATATCATATTAATTTCAAAACTTGTGTTATTCACACGCCACAAACTGAGAAAACTTTTAATTGTGACGGGAACACGGGTGGTACAGTATGTGTTTTTACGTAAGTGATGAGAAATTTTTTTTTTTTTTAAGTTATTAACTTTTTAACACATATATTTCATCATTTGTATAATGACATATAGTGTATCATCCTGTGTACCGATCACATTGAAAAATCTCTCTGCAAACTGTTGAAAAAACCTCACTTTGAAAAATTTGTCTCGACAATTTTAGCTTTACCATTCCTTTTCTTTAATCCACCCAACCTACCAAAAACAAAAAAAAACTCTAGAGCCTTCGACTCCATCATCACACTGTTATCGGTGACCGATTGTAAGATCCGCAGCTTTTCCTTAATGAGCTTATGTCGAAACAAGTTTTACAAGTTGTTGGGAGATGGTGCGAAAGTGCACGAGAAGAGCTTTAGGGTTCTTGTGAACAGCTTCTATGAGTGCCTCAAATGGATTGAATTGAAGAAACGTAATTATATCAAAGAAGATGGACAACGAAAAAGCAAAAAGCGATTGCCGGAGTAATCTATACTATTATTAAGAGAACTCTCCTTATCAATTTTTTGTCATTTTTTTTTATTTTGCCCTCACTTATGATACATAATACTTACCTACGGAGGGCAAAATAGTAATTTTGTATCTTTTGAGAAAATGACAATCATATCTCTATTTTTCAGAGACCACGAGGGTCGATCTCAGAAATCGAAGAGGCGTTTGCTTTCTCAAAAGCTGGGCTGCTCAAAGACCACGAAGGCCGATCTCAGAAATTGAAGAGGCTTGCTTTCTCAAAAGCTGGGCTGCTAAGAGACCACGAGGGCCGATCTTAGAAATCGAAGAGGCACCTACTTTTCCAGCCTTGTCAGCACCTGTCACACGCACTCAGCTTTGCGGAAATTATGGGCATTCTGTCGAAGATTTCTGGCGAAGTAGAAAGCACATGAATCGTACTGTTCAATCACCCACTTCCCATACGCAACAGTAACTCATGGGTACCACAGATAACTTTGCCAAAGTTCTCTGACAAAGTTGAGACACGTGAAGCTTGCAGCTCCCGCTACATCGCTCTGACCAAGAAGGGTAAAAGAATTGTAAAGAAACAACACTAACAAAGTTTAGACACATAAATTTTGAAGATCTAGCTACCATATTATTACCCACAAGGGTAAAGGAACAGTACCACTGCTGGATAATTGGAAAGTCCCGGTGTGTCAACCTCTGTGCTTCGTGGCAAGGTAGACTAGCAAACATGCCAACCTTTACTCACATTCGAGAAAACACTCCCAACAGGATTGCTTGCTCCAAAATCGAAGAGGCACCGCCCTCCGAATCTCGAGAGCCAGACTCCCAACATGATTACTTTCTAAAAAATCGAAGAGAGGGTAAAGGAACAGTACCACTGCTGGATAATTGGAAAGTCTCTGTGTGTCAACCTTTGTGCTTCGTGGCAAGGTAGACTAGCAAACATGCCCAACCTTTACTCACATTCGAGAAAACACTCCCAACAAGATTGCTTGCTCCAAAATCAAAGAGGCACTGCCCTCCGAATCTCGAGAGCCAGACTCCCAACATGATTATTTTCTCAAAAATCGAAGAAATGGTAAAGGAACAGTACCACTTCTGGATAATTGGAAAGTCCCTGCGTGTCAACCTCTGTGCTTCGTGTTAAGGTAGACTAGCAAACATGCCCAACCTTTACTCACATTCGAGAAAACATTCCCAACAAGATTGCTTGCTCCAAAATCGAAGAGGCACCGCCCTCCGAATCTCGAGAGCTAAACTCCCAACATGATTACTTTCTCAAAAATCGAAGAGACACCGCTATCCGAATCTCGAGAGCCAGACCCCCAGCAAGATTGCTTTCTCAAAAATCGAAGAGGCATCGTTCTCCGAATCTCGAGAGCCAGATCCCCGACAGGATTGCTTGTTCGAAAACCGAAGAGGCACCACTTTCCCAACTTCAAGAGCTGGATCTCCTTGGATAAAGCTTGTCTGTAATCTTCACACGCAACATCAGCTTTCCAGATACCACAGACCACTTTTTCAAAGTGCTCTGACAGAGTTAAAACATGTGAAGCTGGCAGCTCCCACTACCGTGCTATGACCAAGCAGGGTAAAGGAATAGCATTATTACTTGATGTTAGGGAGACTCCTATATATGTCGACCTCCATCCCTAACGGACATGCAGACCTGCAAAAATGCTCAACCCTTTCTCTTATCTGAGAGGGCACTCCCAACGAAGCCTTTCGAAATATTCAACTTTCTTTCCCCCCGATAATACCTCTGTAAACAAGCTATATTAGAGCAAGAATATCTCATATCATCAGGGTTAAAAGCAAGAGTATCCCATATCATGCTTTTTCCCTGTCTTTTCCTTTGGCCTTGTTCTTACCTACAAGACAAGGAGAAAGAGAGCAATCAGTCAGTACTTGGAATCAAGCTTCCAGCCAGGAACTGACTGCCTGGAACCCCTTACCTGATTACTTACCTGGCATTGCTCTCGAGTACTCATCGTCAACATCTTATGCTTCCAGGGAAGATACCGCATCTGCCTGAGGAACAAATAAGGCAAGTGAGAATGATACAAGGAAGCATGTGGAGACAAGCGTAACAGCACACGTGCCGATACATCCACTACTCTGTCAAAAGCAAAAGTATCCCATATCAGCAGGGTCGAACGTACTCTAGATTTGATGGACTTGTTTTGACCCTCAAATTCTTCAGTCGGCCTTATACTCTGGAGGAAACCAGAAAACCCTCCAGCCCGGTTCAAGAATAAGCCTGTGGAAAGTTACTTCTTCAAAAGCAAAAGTATCCCATATCATCTCTTCTCATTTTTCTTCTCTTTATCCTTCATGCTGCCTGCAAGATAGGGAGAATGTGAACAATCAGCCGGAGCTCTGATTGCTTACCTTGTCTGTCACCTCTTTCAGCAGATCCCCTAGCCCGGCGACTTGGGGGACTCCTACTACATGGTTTGTATCGCGCTTGACCAAGCCTGAAACTACAAGTAAGCTTCAAGTGAAATTGATACATTACCTTATGCATCTCCACCAGTTACAGATACCACCCCTGGATGGAGGAAGAGTACTTCCAGAGAAGATGCCACATCTACCTATGAGACAGATAAGGCAAGTCAAGACGATACCACACTCCGGTACTTAAAAGTTTCGTGGTTACGAGATCATTCTCCCACAATATTTCCTAATGTCATTTGTACTAAATCATTCACTTGTACTCACTAAAGGAGAGCTTGAACCTATGTACTTGTGTAAACCCTTCACAATTAATGAGAACTCCTCTATTCCGTGGACGTAGCCAATCTGGGTGAACCACGTACATCTTGTGTTTGCTTTCCTATCTCTATCCATTTATATACTTATCCACACTAATGACCGGAGCAATCTAGCGAAGATCACAAAAAGTGACCGTTTTCGCTACCTAGGATCTATCTTGCAAGAGAACGGAGAATTAGATGGAGATCTCAACCATAGAATACAAGCTGGATGGATGAAGTGTAAAAGTGCATCCGGCGTGTTGTGTGACCGTCGTAGGCCACTGAAGCTCAAGGGAAAATTTTATAGGACGGCAATAAGGCCAGCGATGTTGTATGGCACAGAATGTTGGGCGGTGAAGTATCAACACATACACAAAATGGGTGTAGCGGAGATGAGAATGCTTCGTGGGATGTATGGGCACACGATAAAGGATAAGATTGGGAATGAGGATATCCGAGGTAAAGTAGGAGTAGCCAAAATTGAAGGAAATATGAGAGAAAAGCGGTTCCGGTGGTTTGGACATGTGCAAAGAAGGCCTACTGACGCTTCGGTTCGAAAATGTGACTACGGGACAGAGGTTCAGGGCCGAAGGGGTAGAGGAAGACCTAGGAAAACTTTGGAAGAGACCCTAAGAAAAGACTTGAGTACTTGAATCTAACGGAGGACATGACACAAAACCGAGCGCAATGACGTTCTAGGATTCATATAGCCGACCCCACTTAGTGGGAAAAGGCTTTGTTGTTGTACTTTCATTTTTGATACACAATATTTACATAAGGAGCACAAAACAGTAATTATGTAATATTAAGATAAAATATGAACTCATTAAGAGAAATTGTCTCATCATTATTATTTCATACTCTTTTTTAAATTTTAAAAACTAATCACACTTCTTAATCAAAAAACAAAAAATAAAATGAAATTGTTCACACACGAGTGTGTGCTCATCTACTAGTTAGGAATAATGTGATGAGTAGCACACAATTTCAATTCATATACTTGAAAACAACAATACATGCACGAGAATAAGGCTCCTTCAATTATAATACCAAGGAAGCGCTCGTCTTTGTCATGCACGCGAATAAGGCTCCTTCAATTATGATATCAAGGAAGCGCTCTTGTCTTTGGTTGATCAGAAAGAAAACCACCGGCGACGGTTGGGTGGGTGGTTGTGGGAATTTTTTGGTTTTGAGAGGTGAAGTGTATTCAACAAAAGAATTGATAAAACTAAAATTGTTGACATAAATTTTAATTGTGAAGTGTTTTCAACAATTTGCGAAAAATAATCCTAATTTAAATAATAATAGATACAAAGTTTCATTACTAGACATAATCAACCAAAGTCTATTGACTATAAATAACTAAAATAACTTAAAAAACGACTCAGTCAAATGAATCTTTACTGTTCTTGTGCTTCTTTGTTTAAAAAGGCGAATCTCTTAAATAAATAATAAAGAAAATTACAAATTCGTAGAGAGAAGTGGGTGGATACAAAGCCTCCTCTTCTTTTTAATTAAATTATTATTCGTCCTTGTTCAAAAAAATAATATTGTCATTCATCATATAGAAAGTTGAATTTTTGGGCAGTTTCAAACAGTTGAATCAAAACGTGATGGTGAATGCCAAATTTGATTGAGACGTTTATAAATGATGTTCAAATCTGCTTCTTAATTAATTTAGTCTTTGCCTAACTTGCCATATTTTCTCGAAAGGTAGACTATTGACCAAAGAACTTTTTCTGCCGGTGTCTTTGAAGTTAATTTGTTGCATCGACAACTCACGAAACCAAAACTCTCAGCCTTAATTAATTAACAATCCTAGCTAAGGTAAAAATAATGGATGAGACTAATACAAAAAGATACCAAAGAAAGCAACGAAGAGGTTACGGGTCTGCGGTACCTGTTTTAGTGTCTCGTTTATGTGTTCTTCTTAGTTGGTTGACATGTGTCCATTTAGTTAACTTAAAAATTAACGCTGTTAACTTTAAATCTATTAAAATACAAAACTTAAAATAAAATAAAAGATAAAAATATACAAGCTTTAACTCCTCCCGTCTGTGCACTACCCCATATTGTTAATGGCTAAATGGCCAAAATGGTCCCTGAGATTTGCATAACTCATCACTTTGGTCCCTGAGATTCCAAATCAATACAAGTGGTCTCTGAGATTGTCCACCATCCATCATTTTAGTCATTCCGTTAAAAACTCCGTTAAATGTCCTGGAACTCTTGGTCGGAAGTTTGGACAATTTTCAAAGTTTCGTAACTTAATCGTTTCTTAACCAAATTCGACCCATAATATATCAAAATGAAGATAGGAAAGTGTAGAATAAGATTATACCTATTTTGGAAGCCCAATGGTTGTCAGAGATAGCCTGAAAATAGCCTAAAAGTTGACTGGTCCGAGCAAAAACCGGAAAACTCGCCGGAAACTGGGTAAACTTTAAACGTTCATAACTTCTTCAATACTCAACGAAATCAAGTGATTCAAAAATGAAAATCATATTTCTCGATGAGATGAAGAGAATGATACATTTTTTGATGGCTAGATAGCATTGGTTTGGCCGGAAAACGGCTCGAAAGTGGCTAACTCGAGACCAAGACAGCCAATTTCGAGCCGTTTTCGGCCAAAACAAGGTGAGTTAGCCATAAAAAAAAAAGGTACCATTCTCTTAGTCTTGTTGAGAAGTATGATTTTTCATTTTTGAATCACTTGATTTCATTGCGTATTGAGGAAGTTATGAACGTTTAAAGTTTACCCCGTTTCCGGCGAGTTTTCAAGTTTTCCCTCGGACCAGTCAACTTTGAGCCTATTTTCCGGCCATCTCCGGCAACCATTGGGCTTCCAAAATAGGTATAATCTTATTCTACACATTCCTATCTTCATTTTGATATATTATGGGTTGAATTTGGTTAAGAAACGATTGAGTTACGAAGCTTTGAAAATTGCCTAAACTTTCGGCCAAGAGCTCCTGGACATTTAACAGAGTTTTTAACGGAATGACTAAAATGATGGATGGTGGACAATTTTAGAGACCACTTTTCTTGATTTGGAATCTCAGGAACCAAAGTGATAAGTTATGCAAATCTCAAAGACCATTTTGACTATTTAGCCTTAATTTTCAATCTGAATGAGACATAAACGAGACATCAAAATCAGGACAACAAACCCGCAACCAATAAGGAGGGATGAGGATCATCACATCATAACTGTTCATCATACATCGTACGGTCAGCTTTCGTCATATATTGTTTGTATTTAATTTTAACTAAAAAATTCAAAATGATTTATGGTACGATGTACGATGAACGGATAGAATGTGAGGATCCTAAAAAGGATCCGGATGGGATCCAAATCCAACAAGGAGCAAGGAACATGCACGTAATTGCATGGTAATGCATATATATTGCAATATTACGTTTCTTAGTGATGATGAGTTGACATCACTCTAAAAAATTTCGCTTTTATTAGGCTATCTTCGACCCAAGGATGAAAAATCTTAAAATTTAATAAACAAATGGATGGAGATTTATAGAGTTTTGGTGTGAGATATGATTTTCATTAATTAATAATACTGTTGTGATTGTTGGATTCAAATTTGAGCTGTTGAATCTTTATTATTATCAGGCGCGACAAATATTGTATGATAACAGCTCGCCAATCTCAACTTGTTGTGAGCCCGCCCACAGCGAATTCTTCGTCCCTGTTACTTCTAACACGCGAGCCCGCCAATCCCCCTCCCCCCCTTCATGTGTTGCTGCAGCTTGTTGGCCCTCTTCCCACTGGCACTTCTTATTCATATGGGGTGGATGCGAGACCCAAATACTCACCCCCCAAACCCAAATTCATATTTTTCTCACTCGAAAATACATTTTTTTGGAGATGATTTGAACCCAAAATTTGAGTTGTTTTTAAGGAAAACTAATGAAAATGATTTGAAAATTTTAAGGACAAAATAAAGGGTAAAGTGAATAATACCAAGATTGACTTTTTAGTGTAAAAATGTGGTTTTTTGTTAAAGTAAACAGTACCAAGAGCCTTTCATCAAAGTTCTCTGTTTTTTTTTTTTCTTTTTTTTTTTTTCCACCACCCGTTGGAGACAGACTTAGGTTTCCTCTTCTTACCTCACAATTCTTCTGATACATAACCATGCATAAAATCTTAGTTTGGAATTACAATCTGGGAATTAGCAATTAATCATTTTCATTCCTTTTTCTGGGGCTAGGCAAGCAAAGAGAATGACACACAAGCTTACATCCAGATGCGCCTATGGATATAGTTACTTTATCACAAGCAATAATCTTAACGACGGACAAAAAATTGTCAAGAATTCATGCCCTACATATAATACATTATAAACTTTTGAACTTTGTCACATCTTATTCAATGCGTTATTAAGATTACATCATAAGTCAATTTTTAACATGCATGTCACATCATCACTCTAACCGAACTTTAAACAGAATTGCACGGCAAATGCAACATCGATCGATATGGAGAGCAAAATCTAATAGTTCCGCAAACCTGAAGGACCACCTGCGATGTAACTAGTTTGCTACTTTATCAACTTTCTTTAGCCTCTGCCTAATTTATATGGAAGCATCACTAAGTTTGGCACATCAATTAAATGTAGATAAAAAAAAGGTATGAATCTCAAGAGCGAAAAATAAAGGATGTAAAGCAGAAGACCGCTCACCCGAAGGCAGCTCTGGCATTTTCACAGTGATGTTACATTTTCGGTTAGCGTTTTGCTTCCCTACAGAAAAACCAATGCCAAATTTAGTCGTAATCTTTAGGATCTCAAAACAAATACAGCTAAGTTTCCAAAAAAAAAAAAAAAAAAAATACAGCTATGCCACTAATTCCGCAAGAGAGTTTATTTGAAGCGGGTTGGACCTCTCCTAGCGTAATAGCATATCTTGATGGCATGCTGTCCTTTCACTTGGAGTTAGTAGTCTGGTGGTGGAAGGTGATTCGAAGATTCTCATTGATGCAATTAACGGGACGTGTTTTACTTCTTGGCATCTCACTGCCTTGGTATTCAATATTCAGAGGACTGCTTGCAACTTCCAGAATATAATCTTTCAGTCATATCTATTGAGAAGCTAATTTTGTTGCTGATGCGTTAGCTAGAACTGAACATCTGTGTTAGAGTAAAATTAGCAATTTCTAAATAAAACGTTTGAGTCTGTAATGTCTTAGACTAGTGCTTGTCTCAATTGTAATTGCCTTAGTCTAAGTATGTCTCTCATGCTTTCCATCACAAAAATAATAAGCGTATCAGATAGATCCACTCAGGTAAGTTTGTCATGCATATACATTACATATAGTTTTGGTTCAAATTCATTTAATTTTTGGCTGCATACGAACTGGTTAATTTGGTTATTTTAGTTTGGACTTAACTAACAGCCCATTTAGTTGTTGTGGCTAATTAGGAGATGTTGTTAGCTAAATAAGTTTTATTTGATTAATACTTGGAGCTTATTTGATGTCTATCACATACTGAGAAAAACGTGGTGATAATCTGGAATTAGTTTGCTAGTCATATTTCTTCCTTTTTCATCTTAATCTTGTAGAGTTTTAAGTCATGTTGACTTCTCCTACTGCAGCCTATTTATAGATGCATTAGATTAGGGTTTTGGCTGCTGCTGCCGCATGCGTTTAATATACAGATTCTGCTTTTCAATTGCGGTCATATACAAGCACTGGTAAAAGAGATTTTTGCAGCTTCCTTATTATGTTAGTCGGCAGCCATGCATTAGGAAGAAAAGAAAATCATATTTTCTTCATTGTTTTTTCAGAGTATTGCTGCATGCGTTAGGTTTTTTACAAGTCATCATCATATCATAATTTTTGCTGCTGCATGTATTAAAACATGCTTTTGTGTTTTGGTTTTTGCTGCATGTTTTAGAATACATATATATATTCTTATATATTGCTGCATGCTCTGAAGGTATGTATTGTAGTTTGCATTTGATGCAGCACCATGCACTGAAAGCATCGTCATTCATATAACAGCAGAAAGTTTGTTTTCCATGTCGGTCAGCAGCTTGTGTTCTTAAAAGAAAAATCATATTTTTCCCGTGAGGTTTATGGTAGAAAAATCAGTTTGTATCCACGAGTGTTTCTTTTAAAGACAAATTTAGTTTTGTTCACTGATTTTTTATTGTGCCTTAATCGAAATCAATTATGAAATGTGCCTTGTGATTTTCATAATTGATTGATTTTTAAAGTTATTTCATTTCATTCATTTTGTATGATCGTGTTAGTATCCTGCAAAGTTCCGAGTAATTGACGGCCGCCTCAATATCGTGCCACATCTACTCGAAAGCTGAAGAGAGATCGAGTAGCAAAGCGTGAAGACAATGCTGCCAGTTAACATGTATGTCTAGTTGATGAGTTTTGTAAGTCTTTTTGTATTTGTTTTTCTCGTAGTGTTTTTTGACTTGGGAGCCCGAGGATTTTCCCAATGGTGGGTTTTGCCTTGTTAAATCCTACATCTTTTGTGCACATTTTATTTATTGTTTTTAACTGCATACACGTAGAATAATTTGATATGTGTTGTAAATGTGAAAATTAAATTAAAATTGAATTGAATTTTTAAGTCGGAACTTATTCACCCCCTCTAGGTTAAACTAATACCCATCATAGAACTTTCAATTCTCATGAGTGTCCCTCTTGGCGGTACACTTCTCCCTTGTGAGGCTCGTGCTGCTTGGTCTTGGGACTTCTGTTGTAATTCTTGCCCTAGGGGCTTCTCTTTGTAACTGTTCTACTTCTTGACGCTGTGAACATTGACGCAATGGCCAAGCACCAGCTCATTAGGGACAACCGGACAAGTTCAGGACATAAGAAATAACGCTGGGCATCTTCACTGGGTATAGGTTACCACCCTATATGCAATATGTAATGACTATCACTATCCTCACTTCCGCCGCCACCACCTTACTATGACCATCCCCAGCATACTTACCGCGACCACCGTGATTGCCATGACCTAAACCGACACGCCAACAGGCCATCACCACTGTAACACAACGTCCTACCGCCACTATTCTATTGTAGTCGTCGCCACCACCACAGCTGCCTCGTGGCCACGGTGGCGACCACATGACTATACTACAACAACAACAACAAAGCCTTTTCCCACTAAGTGGGGTCGGCTATATGAATCCTAGAACGCCATTGCGCTCGGTTTTGTGTCATGTCCTCCGTTAGATCCAAGTACTCTAAGTCTTTTCTTAGAGTCTCTTCCAAAGTTGTCCTAGGTCTTCCTCTACCCCTTCGGCCCTGAACCTCTGTCCCGTAGTCACATCTTCGAACCGGAGCGTCAGTCGGCCTTCTTTGCACATGTCCAAAATCACCGGAGCCAATTTTCTCTCATATTTCCTACAATTTCGGCTACTCCTACTTTACCTCGGATATCCTCATTCCCAATCTTATCCTTTCTCGTGTGCCCACACATCCCACGAAGCATCCTCATCTCCGCTACACCCATTTTGTGTACGTGTTGATGCTTCACCACCCAACATTCTGTGCCATACAACATCGCTAGCCTTATTGCCGTCCTATAAAATTTTCCCTTGAGCTTCAGTGGCCTACGACGGTCACACAACACGCCGGATGCACTCTTTCCATCCAGCTCGTATTCTATGGTTGAGATCTCCATCTAATTCTCCGTTCTCTTGCAAGATAGATCCTAGGTAGCGAAAACGATCGCTTTTTGTGATCTTCGCTAGATTGCTCCGGTCATTAGTGTGGATAAGTATATAAATGGATAGAGATAGGAAAGCAAACACAAGATGTACGTGGTTCACCCAGATTGGCTACGTCCACGGAATAGAAGAGTTCTCATTAATTGTGAAGGGTTTACACAAGTACATAGGTTCAAGCTCTCATTTAGTGAGTACAAGTGAATGATTTAGTACAAATGACATTAGGAAATATTGTGGGAGAATGATCTCGTAATCACGAAACTTCTAAGTATCGGAGTGTGGTGTCGTCTTGACTTGCCTTATCTGTCTCATAGGTAGATGTGGCATCTTCTCTGGAAGTACTCTTCCTCCATCCAGGGGTGGTATCTTTAACTGGTGGAGATGCACAAGGTAATGTATCAATTTCACTTGAAGCTTACTTGTAGTTTCAGGCTTGGTCAAGCGCGATACAAACCATGTAGTAGGAGTCCCCCAAGTCGCCGAGCTAGGGGGTCTGCTGAAAGAGGTGACAGACAAGGTAAGCAATCAGAGCTCCGACTGATTGTTCACCTTCTCTCCATCTTGCAGCAGCATGAAGGATAAAGAGAAGAAAAATGAGAAGAGATGATATGAGATACTTTTGCTTTTGAAGAAGTAACTTTCCACAGGCTTATTCTTGAACTGAGCTGAAGGGTTTTCTGGTTTCCTCCAGAGTATAAGGCCGACTGAAGAATTTGAGGGTCAAAACAAGTCCATCAAATCTAGAGTACGTTCCACCCTGCTGATATGGGATACTTTTGCTTTTGACAGAGTAATGAATGTATCGGCACGTGTGCTGTTACGCTTGTCTCCACATGCTTCCTTGTATCCTTCGCACTTGCCCTATCTGTTCCTCAAGCAGATGCGGAATCTTCCCTGGAAACATAAGATGTTGAAGATGAGTACTCGAGAGCAATGCCAGGTAAGTAATCAGGTAAGGGGTTCCAGGCAGTCAGTTTCTGGCTGGAAGCTTGATTCCAAGTGCTGACTGATTGCTCTCTTTCTCCTTGTCTTGCAGGTAAAAACAAGGCCAAAAGAAAAGACAGGGAAAAAGCATGATATGGGATACTCTTGCTTTTAACCCTGATGATATGAGATATTCTTGCTCTAGTATAGCTTGTTTGCAGAGGTATTATAGGGGGAAAGAAAGCTGAATATTTCGAAAGGCTTCGTTGGGAGTGCCCTCTCAGATATGATGAAGGGTTGAGCATTTTTGCAGGTCTGCCTGTCCGTTGGGGATGGAGGTCGACATATATAGGAGTCTCCCTAACAACAAGTAGTAATGTTATTCCTTTACCCTGCTTGGTCATAGCACGGTAGTGGGAGTTGCCAGTTTCACATGTTTTAACTCTGTCAGAGCACTTTGAAAAAGTGGTCTGTGGTATCTGGCTCTCGAGATTCGGAGAACGATGCCTCTTCGATTTTTGAGAAAGCAATCATGATGGGGGTATGACTCTCGAGATTCGGAGAGCAGTGTCTCTTCGATTTTTGAGGAAGTAATCATGTTGGGAGTCTGTCTCTCGAGATTCGGAGGACGGTGCCTCTTCGATTTTGGAGCAAGCAATCTTGTTGGGAGTGTTGTCTCGAATGTGAGTAAAGGTTGGGCATGTTTGCTAGTCTACCTTGCCACGAAGCACAAAGGTTGACACACAGGGACTTTCCAATTATCCAGCAATGGTACTGTTCCTTTACCCTCTCTTCGATTTTGAGAAAGTAGTCATGTTGGGAGTCTGGCTCTCGAGATTCGGAGGACGGTGCCTCTTCGATTTTGGAGCAAGCAATCTTATTGGGAGTGTTTTCTCGAATGTGAGTAAAGGTTGGGCATGTTTGCTAGTCTACCTTGCCACGAAGCACAGAGGTTGACACACAGGGACTTTCCAATTATCCAGCAGTGGTACTGTTCCTTTACAGTTGTGGGTAATAATATGGTAGCTAGACCTTCAAAATTTATGTGTCTAAACTTTTGTTAGTGCTGTTTCTTTGCTATTCTTTTACCTTTCTTGGTCAGAGCGATGTAGTGGGAGCTGCAAGCTTCACGTGCTCAACTTTGGCAGAGAACTTTGGCAAAGTTATTTGTGGTACCCATGAGCTATTGTTGCGTGTGGGAAGTGGGTGATTGAACAGTAAGATTCATGTGCTTTCTACTTCACCAGAAGTCTTCGACAGAATGCCCATAATTTCTGCAAAGCTGAGTGTGCGTGTGACAGGTGCTGACAAGGCTAGAAAAGTAGGTGCCTCTTCGATTTCTGAGATCGGCCCTCGTGGTCTCTGAGCAGCCCAGCTTTTGAGAAAGCGAGCGCCTCTTCGATTGATTCGGAGAACGATGCCTCATCGATTTTTGAGAAAGCAATCATGCTGGGGGTCTGGCTCTCGAGATTCGGGGAGCAGTGTCTCTTCGATTTTTGAGAAAGTAATCATGTTGGGAGTCTGGCTCTCGAGATTCGGAGGGCGGTGCCTCTTCGATTTTGGAGCAAGCAATCTTGTTGGGAGTGTTTTCTCGAATGTGAGTAAAGGTTGGGCATGTTTGCTAGTCTACCTTGCCACGAAGCACAGAGGTTGACACACAGGGACTTTCCAATTATCCAGCAATGGTACTGTTCCTTTACCCTCTCTTCGATTTTTAAGAAAGTAGTCATGTTGGGAGTCTGGCTCTCGAGATTCGGAGGACGGTGCCTCTTCGATTTTGGAGCAAGCAATCTTATTGGGAGTGTTTTCTCGAATGTGAGTAAAGGTTGGGCATGTTTGCTAGTCTACCTTGCCACGAAGCACAGAGGTTGACACACAGGGACTTTCCAATTATCCAGCAGTGGTACTGTTCCTTTACCCTTGTGGGTAATAATATGGTAGCTAGACCGTCAAAATTTATGGGTCTAAACTTTGTTAGTGCTGTTTCTTTGCTATTCTTTTACCCTTCTTGGTCAGAGCGATGTAGTGGGAGCTGCAAGCTTCACGTGCTCAACTTTGGCAGAGAACTTTGGCAAAGTTATTTGTGGTACCCATGAGCTATTGTTGCGTATGGGAAGTGGGTGATTGAACAGTAAGATTCATGTGTTTTCTACTTCCCCAGAAGTCTTTGACAGAATGCCCATAATTTCCGCAAAACTGAGTGTGCGTGTGACAGGTGCTGACAAGGCTGGAAAAGGCTGGAAAAGTAGGTGCCTCTTCGATTTCTAAGATCGGCCCTCGTGGTCTCTGGGGAGCCCAGCTTTTGAGAAAGCAAGCGCCTCTTCGATTTTTGAGATCGGCCTTCGTGGTATTTGAGCAGCCCAACTTTTGAGAAAGCAAACGCCTCTTCGATTTCTGAGATCAACCCTCGTGATCTCTAAGCAGCCCAGCTTTTGAGAAAGCAAACGCCTCTTCGATTTCTGAGATCAACCCTCGTGATCTCTAAGCAGCCCAGCTTTTGAGAAAGCAAACGCCTCTTCGATTTCTGAGCAGGCGCCTCTTCGATTTCTGAAGCTTCGTCGAGTGCAGATTTTTATAGGGGCTGGCATTAAGTTCCAAAGCACACTTGAATCTCCACCAGTAGAAGCTTCATTCTTGCACTTCTAAGATCTTGATTTGTCCGACCTCTTCTCTCTTCAACACCTTTGAAAATGTCTGGCCCCTCCGACCGTCGTTTTGACTTGAACCTTGTTGAAGAGGCAGCCCCGCCTTCTCCAGACAACATATGGCGCCCATCATTCGTCTCCCCTACTGGTCCTCTTACCGTTGGGGATTCTGTGATGAAGAATGATATGACCGCTGCGGTGGTGGCCAGGAACCTTCTCACTCCCAAAGATAACAGACTACTTTCCAAACGGTCTGATGAGTTAGCTGTTAAGGATTCGCTGGCTCTCAGTGTTCAGTGTGCAGGTTCTGTGTCTAATATGGCCCAACGCCTATTTGCTCGAACCCGCCAAGTTGAATCATTGGCGGCTGAAGTGATGAGTCTCAAACAGGAGATTAGAGGGCTCAAGCATGAGAATAAACAGTTGCACCGGCTCGCACATGACTATGCTACAAACATGAAGAGGAAGCTTGACCAGATGAAGGAAACTGATGGTCAGGTTTTACTTGATCATCAGAGATTTGTGGGTTTGTTCCAAAGGCATTTATTGCCTTCGTCTTCTGGGGCTGTACCGCGTAATGAAGCTCCAAATGATCAACCTCTGATGCCTCCTCCTTCTAGGGTTCTGTCCAGTACTGAGGCTCCAAATGATCCCCCTCCGGTGCCTTCTCTTTCTGGGGCTCTACCGACTGCTGAGACTTCTCCTAAGCAACCTTTGTGAAGGCTCCCTCTTGTGTGCTTATTTTGACTCATGTATATGTACATATTTGTAGCTTATCGGGGATATCAATAAATAAGCTTTCCTTCATTTCAACGTATTGTGTTAAATACACCAAAGCCTTCTTCGCTAAGTTCTTTGAATTTTCTTTTGTTAAAGCTTGTATGTTGAAGCTTTCTGAGTGGAGCATGTAGGTTGGGGTAGTGTTCCCTTAATTTCCCGAGTGAGGAAAACTTCTCGGTTGGAGACTTGGAAAATCCAAGTCACTGAGTGGGATCGGCTATATGAATCTTAGAACGCCATTGTGCTCGATCCTGTGTCATGTCCTTCGTTGACCACATGACTATACTACTCTTGAAAAATCTTTTTGGGCCTACTTTTCCATAGAAAATGGCACCCAACAACTAGAACTAGAACTACTACTACAAAACGCTTCTGCTTTTTCAAAAGCAAAAAAAAATTCACTGATGTTCGATTGCTTCTTGAAAAATCACATAAAGTACTATCTTCAAGAATTACACAAGTATCTTTTTCAAAAACACTTCAAATGTATGTTTCAATTTTAAGCACTTTCAACATTTCCCAATTGATATTTGAAACATTCTGATTCAATTCATTTATCACGAGCATTATTCTAATTCACGTATATCTCAAATGTATAATGACACATATGAAATCCATGGAAAATACTAGTTCCATTTCAGAATCTGCAATCCATAATAATTGATCTCATTCCTACTCCTTACTTTCTCCTCTCAATTCACGACTTCCCCTGTTCCAAACAAGTAAACAAGTGGAAACTGGAATATAGTGGTAACACTTATTTTTTCGGAAGTGAAGATAATACTTTGGTTTATTTAAAAGGAAAACTAATAAAAATGGTAAAAAAACTTTCAGTTTAACGATAAGGACAAAATAAAAAGTAAAATAAATAATAACATGATTAATTTTTTAATAAAAAAATACGATTTTTCGTTAAAATAAACAATATCATAAGATTCATTAAAATTTCCTTATTTAAACTTGAAATACCCAAAACATTCCTTAAAACGAGCGTTGAAAATGACAAAACAACCTTTTATTAATGGTGGAGGCCCCACTCTTGTCCTACTGCAGGGAAAAGGCTGAATTGTAATTGTGACACAAGCTGTTTCCCAAATCCGTCCTCTTCTCTCCCTCTTAAATGGCTCTTCCCCCAAATTACCATTTCAGTCCCTCCAAAAAAAAAAAAAAAAAAAAAACAGAGGGTGGGACTGAGGAGAGAGAAAGTAGAGGGAGAGTGACTGGGGCTCGTGTGTGTTCTTCTTCAGAGATAACACCAAGAAAGCAGAATCATCACACCACCTTGAGTAAGAATCAAGCTTTCCCATTACCATTTTGGTTCCATCGAATTTCTTTTTGATTTTTCGTAGATTTTATCTCCCTTTCCTGTAAAATTCTTGAGGCTTTCTTTTGGGTAACAAAAAAGTCTGAATTTTCTCTGCCGTTGATTCCAAATCTTCTGCTTGTTTTTTATTCTGGGATCTTTTTCTGATCTGGGTTTCCGATTTCTTGTGTTATTTCCCCAGATTCTCTCTTGTTTTTGCTCTCTCTGCTTGCATAAATTAAGTTTTTTTCCGAGAAAACAGAGGAGGTTGGCACAGAAGATTTATGTCGTCTAGATTTTATCTATCGACCGGAGCTCCGAAGAAGCTCTCGAAATCTTATCAGTCTCTCTTTTGCATGCACAAACAGATTTCATCTGTTTTTTGCATGCCATTAAGATCACAAAGGTATGTGGGTTTTATTTACTAATTATTAATCTATTACTCTCGTGTTTAATATTATGTGTTTTCAATTTTTATGATATTTAATGTACGAATGAACATCAGTATTTGTGCTTTGTGGAATTTTGTTTGATGGGTTTTTTGTTTTAGGGGTTTTTGATGGGTTTAAGGTCTTTGATTTGTCGTAATTTTGGTTTTCGTTGATGAACTTTGTGCAGGAGTTGCTCTGGAGTGAAGTGCTTTGAGGCTTTCAGAATACAATTTTCGATTTCGGTTTCGATTTCTGGACTCGGGTTTTTGAGGGTTTTGGGTTTTTCTTGATATTTTGAGAGAATTTTTCTTTTCTTTTCTTGTTTTTGGGTACAGGGGGTTTAGGGGTTATAGGGGGTTTAGGGGTTTGAGTTCAAAATGCCGGGGATGAAAACCGTAGTCTTGAATCAACATGTGAGCTGGAACAAATTGAAGAAAAAGCAGCCTGCCATGGAAGAGAATGCAGGTTACATGAAGAGAATTCGGATTATATACAATGATCCTGATGCCACCGACTATTCGAGTGAAGATGGTGAGGAGTATGATATTGAGGGAAATCTATTTCAGCATTGTAAGCGCTTTGTTTCGGAGATTTTGGTTGTGGAAACGGAATGTGAATCATCTGCAGGGACCAATGGAGGCAAAATTGGTCATAGGATGGGCTTTGGTGACTCTAAGAAATGTAATAGAGTGCTCCCTAAGGGAGTTCGACGAAGAAAATGGGGAAAATATGCAGCGGAGATTCAAGATCCATTCCAAAGGATTCGAAAATGGCTTGGCACTTTTAATACAGCAGAGGAGGCTGCCGCTGCTTATCAGCAAAAGAAGCGTGAGTTTGAAACCATACAGTCACAGCAAAAGATTAAGAGCCGCCGCAAAAACATTCAATTATCAGATAAGCATGAGTTTGAGAGTTCGCAATTAATGGAGGGAGCCAAGCATGAGCTTCAGGGCGTTCCTTTATCAGAGGAGGGTCAGGATTCATCGTTTTGCCATCCGTCACCATCATCTGTGCTTGAAATATCTGGTTCAGCTTCGCTTAGTTTTGAACTCGAAAAGTTGAAGGAAGAATCTTGTGTGGAAGTTTCTGGGGGAGAAGGCGCTGTGCAGCAACCAGTTTTTGAAGAAGAGGAATCCATTCCAATGTTACCACCATTAGATGTCGAACAGTTGAATTTGGGATGTGACGGCAATTACATGTATTCTAGCTTGTTGGACCAGTTCTTTGATGGCATGTGTGATATTGTTGATGATGGTATGACAGACATGGTTGATTATCCCGTTTGCAACGATAAAAAAGGCGAGGTTATATGTCTTCCCCCACTCGACTCAGATTTTGGTCAGCAGGATTTCTCTTGGATTGATCAGAAACCAGAACAGGTTATGCCCATGAAGTTTTGTAGTTAGGAATTACCAGTAGTTTATCTAGTACATGTTGCACAATAAAAAGCTCAAGAAATGTTTGAGCAGCGGGTGTTTGAGGTTATCGTTTCCTATGTTCGGAGAGTTCTTGGGTTTTCATTGTGCTTTTCGGGGCCGTCCCAAGATTTTTCCAACTCTCATGACTTAAGAGTGGTAATATGTGTGAGTAAGCTACTATATATTGAACCTTTGTTTCCTCCTTCGCATTTTGTATTAAGTTATTAACGACGATTCATCTATGTCAAATTATGATTTTCAGGTAAGTAGAAAGGAGACAGATTGTCTGCCCTCCATTTATGATGCCATTTCTATCCTTTTTTATTTGTGCAGTCACGATTAAGTCACGTCAACATTTTATATTCTTATTGTTTTTTGTCTTATTATCTTGATAAAAAATCAATATAAAATGTTGATGAAACTTAATCGTAATCGTACAAATAAAAGAAGATGAGAAGGGCACCATAATAAAAACGCAGACAATCTGCCTCAAGAGGTAGGAATGACTACGAAATCTTTGTCGATTCTCAAATGTAAAAAGTTGCTTTGCTGTATGTTTAAGCGAAAGACAACACTAACTTGGCAGAAAAAATCATGAAGAGACAAAAACAGTGGGTTTGGATTAGTGTATAGTGTGTGTCTGAGTAGGCGTGTCGTCGAAGGAGGGCTGCTAATATGGCCTGGAAAGGCGGCTAATTGAGGTTAAGCTGTCACTTTCAATTGATAAACACTTTTGAGTCCACATGGTTAACCAACCATGATTTCGCCCGCACGGTTCGATTTCGATGGGTCCGAAGCCACATTCAATAATATAAAGCTGACCAAGTGAATTATGATATGTGTAGAGGCCCAAAAAGGTTCGTTTAAAAATGTTTTTAACATGATTAAAAACGGCTTTAGAGAAAAATTTTGTGTTTTAGAACTACTTGAAGTGCTTCTTGCAAGAAACATTAGTTATGTGCTTTTTGTAGGAAGCACTTTAACTATCTTTTAGGATCCACTTGCATTTTTGCTAAAGATAGGTTCCAAAAATATTTTCATCAATAATCTATTCAACAATTTTAAAAGCATTTCGAAACGAACCATTTAAACTTGTACGGAACAAAACATATGTACCCTCCCTGGGCCATAGCTTGAGTAGGAACTTCAGTACTGCTACTATCATCTACGAAAAGCCAGTCCACATACAACGGCAAGAAGATCGCTGCCCCAGTGCTGCAAAGCAAAACCGAAACTTCGGAGAATTACACAACCCCTTGCTACCTTATCACACTTCCAAGTTTTCAGGTCAATTTCTAAGAGTATTTCACTTGTTATTTATCGATCTCTTCACTTTTCTACTGTATTGAACATAGTGAAGAAGCTTATGATGCTCTCTAACTCAAATAATTATTTTAGTTCTCCTTTAAAGCAGGCTATGTGACAGATAAGGCATAAATAATTATGTTCATTCTCCTAATTGTTGAAAAAAAAAAAAATCTTCTAATTAATCCTGTAATCCCATATATATCTTTACCTCCATCGGCATCACCATCTTCTTATCCACCCATGGAAATGGATGCTTATACACGTACGAGAACACACAGCCCCAATATCCCTAATCACAGCAGATTGCTTACTCAATCTTCATACTACATCTTGTTGGTTGCCCTTGCCCTCTACTTTTTCTTGTGATAAAATTAATCAATGCCAATTCTAAAGGTTCCCCATGTAAACTTACTTATTCTTTTGATTGATGTTTTGCAATTAGAGGCTCAATCCAACCAAAGAAATGACACAAAATGTCAAAAGCAGCAACATTTGCAATGTAATAGGCTTCTGCCCCCCTTCTCATTCGTGTCGTTTCAACTTGTAACCTAATAGTTACATTTGTTTAGAACATTATCAGGCTCCTTAAGTTTCCACACACATGTCAATTTCTGTTTGTGCAGATTACCATGGATCATAATTACCCTAATCCGCGCACTTATGTTAGCAGCTCAAATGTGTCAACGGAATTATTATGATTACAAGTCAGAAATCTACGTACACGAGCTCAACTCAACCCATTATAAATTGGTACGGGTTGGGGTCGCTGAGCTATCCCACTAGGAAAACTTACACATACTATTTCAGTCCAAACTCTAGCCAAAAAGTCCAATGATTATCTGATCAACACATCGACTGCTTCTTCTTCATGAGAAAATATGGCTTGTAACTGTGTGTATTAGCCACCGCCATTAGTATTACTATTTTTCTTATCACGTGTCACGGAATAGAGGAATACCAGTGCGAAATAATATCAGAGATTGTACCACAAAAATCTGCCCCTTTTCACAGGCTCACAGCACAATTTCAAACCCAATATGGTTTCTTTTTTTTTTCTTTTTTTATTTGAGTTTTGCTCTTTTAACCAAACCTGAGTTGTTATAATCAACATACCAAACGTAATACAGACCACATGAGGGACTGAATCAGTCCCAAATACCGACAACATGGACTGACTGTATCAGTGTGCAGTGGCTGTTTTCGTTGCTGTGTGAGTAGTTTTAATCAAATAGCCCATTAGACCAAACTGTTTAACAATTAAGTCTAAATTGTTCCTGCAGTGTGTTAGAGACAGTACACAAATCTCCACCATGAACATATGTATGTGGAGTTCAGTTCCCTCACCAGTACTGGTCATTCATTCTTGTCCCAAGCCAAAAGCTAGCTAACGTGGCACCTATCTCTTCTTAGAGCACACAGATGTCGAAAGCGAATTCGATCCCACTATTTCATCAGTTGCCTAGATTTCAAGCCATCATGGTCAAATTGACAGTAACATTGTACTACGATTATTATTGTTCTTGGACATGATTTGTATCACGTATGGATGATAAACTTGCAGGATAGTTGTTTAATACATGTCGAATCCATCACTCTTCTTCCCTCATGATATCAAATCGATCAATACCAATCTTTCATAATTATGCTCTCTGAAACTCAATTTATAGGGTTTAAATTTGAGTTCTAGAGAATTGAGGCTCAAGTTGAGTTTTAGAAAATTAAGTGAGACCCGAGTTAAGTTTCAGCCTTTATAAAGAGTATGAAAACCATAGATGCTACAATAACAAAGTTTGGATCTGGCATGGGCAGTTTTTTTCTATGGTTTTGTACAACTTTGGCAGCATTCTAGCCCATAACAAGATTGGTTTTTTGCACAGAGATTTAATGAAATTTCGTCCTGGCTTTACACCAACTGTAAACTTGTCTTGATTAGCAATTTTTCAGCTGAATATTGAAAAGAAAAAATTTATCTTCTTATTACCAAGTAATCACACACACTTAGAAAATGTGGATGTGTCCATATTACCATTCAATTGTTTTGCACTTGTGCGTGTGAGACATTCCCAAGGTGTCCTAGTCAATCAACTTGCTGCTAACGATTGTGGGCGGTGACACAATAGAGATATTTTTCAATGGGACTAGAATACCAGGTGATACACCACGTGTTATTATACAAATAGTGAAATATGTGTCAAAAAGTTAATAACTTAAAAAATAAAATTTTCCACCACTTATATAAAAACATGTGGTGTACCATCCGTGTTTCGGTCACAATGAAAAATTTCTCGACACAATAAGATGGAATCAATTCACGATCAAGTGGTTGGTTTTGGGTAATACTTTGGAATTTATCTCTTGATTTGTAGTTTGGAGTTCTCATAGCCCACTCGTTAGTGCTAAAGCTGCTCCTTAGCGCTCATAGCCGCTCGTTAGTGCTAAAATTACTCGTTAATTCGTAGTGGTACTATTACTGTTTTTATCTCAGATTCGTTTACTAACATAAGTAATGACCAACACAATTGAATTTAACAGATGGTCCCACAGAAAATTAATCATCTGGAGCAGAATCACTTTCACATAGTGGTTTAGGGTGAGAGTGAGAGATGGGAGCCACAAGAGAGTTGAAAGAAACCCTAAGGGGGGACCAAAAACGAGTTTTTAAAGGTTTTCATATGAATTAATGAAATTATAGAAACAAACCAACAAAATATTATTCCTCATTTTTCTCCCATAAAACACAGTACATAAAAAACACAAAAGAGGGCAATTGTGGCCTTCCCTAACCCTAGTTTGGTCCCACATGGATCCCCCAATTTGACTTGCAACCAATAAGAGTTCAGAGAAAAAGATGAAGCTCAGAAGCTTAGCCAATGAGCAGTGATATACTACCTCCTTGTGGGTCCCGAGAAGCTTTAGCAACATCCTCTCCTCTCTTCCTAATGTAGCAAAGCACCACAACTACTGCAGGGGCATGAAGGTAAGAGTAAAAGCTGGATCTTCCTTTCACTCTCACACTCTTCTCCCAGTCCCCACTCCATAATTATTGAACCATTTTGGCCCCTAAATAAATATGTGAACCCACCTTAATATTCCCTGTTCTTGAGTTGTGACTACTTACAACAAAAGCACTTTGTTCACCTCAACATTCCTCCTGAGTTCAGTTGTGACTTATAACAAAAGCACTTGTTCATCGGTTTGATTCTTGCTAATTTTATCAAACACTTTGCAGTTTGCTGCTGCTGCTGCTGCAATATGATCACTGATAAGAAAGCTGCAAATGCAATGGGAGGCAACACAGCTCGAGCTTGCGATAGCTGTTTGGTGAAACGGGCACGATGGTTTTGTGTTGCTGATGATGCTTTTCTTTGCCAAAGATGCGATGCCTCGGTGCACTCGGCGAACCAGTTAGCAAGCAGACACGAGAGGGTTCGGCTCCAAGGTTCATCTTTCAAGGCCAATGAGCCGATGCAGCTGACTGCAGACCAAGCTACACCGGCTTGGCACAATGGGTTCAAGCGCAAGGCACGAACCCCTCGCCACAACAACAAGCCTGGATTCGCAGTCAAAGAGGAGCAAGAGAAACTAGGGTTACACCCTCCTCTACCTTTTGTTCCGGAAATTGGGTGCGAAGAAGCAAATTTAATGGAGGATGAGGAAAATGAAGATCTAGAGCAGCTTCTTTATAGGGTTCCAATTTACGACCCTTTTGCGGCCAAGCTTTGCAATATTTCATCAACTGATCAAGTTGAGAACAATACTGACTCTATTAATCTCGATGATGAAGAGATTGAGATCAGAAATATGGGAAATAATCATGAAGGAGTACAGGATGACTTGGACAAACTGGGAGGGTTTCTACCGACGGATATGGAGCTCGCGGAGTTTGCTGCTGATGTGGAGAACCTCCTTGGAGGGGGACTAGATGAGGATTGTAGTGACATCAAAGGAGTCCTGGGGCTATTGGACGAGGGTAAAGAAGTGAAGGTTGAAGAGGAAGTTGAAGGGATGGAATTTAATCCTTCTATCTTGGATTGGAGCTTGGATTACGATCAGTCATCAGCTGTACCGGTACAAATGGGAAGTGAGGACAAGGAGGAAGAGGAGAAGCTAGTCCTGCTCACGGGGGCTCAGAGTAGTGATGAGATGGCATTCATGGAGAACAAGCAGATGGTGATGAAGAGGAAGAAGATATGTTTGAGGCTAGATTATGAGACAATCATCACTGCTTGGGCAAGTCAAGGCTCTCCGTGGACGAATGGAACTCGACCGGAACTCAACCCTGAAGACGGCTGGCTAGACTGCATGGTAACAATATTACTCTCTCTCTCTCTCTCTCTCTCTCTCTCTCTCTCTCCATTTTCTGGTCCTACTGATCTACTAGACTATACTAGACAACAAAAGCATACTCATTTGAATCACTCAGGTGTACTCTTCTGCATGTGATTACTGTCTACTGAATACTGAAAAGAGTAAAAAAAATCATGTGCATATGATTACATTATATTCAATGATTCATAATTACATATCAAATCCACTACACATTTTTAATTAACTCTGTGAGGATGATTTCCTATATAATTATAATCTATCTACCTTGTGTTACTTAAGTAAGACTATTATTAAGCTAGCACAATTTTTACGAAACCTAATTAGGTTTTTTTTTTTCCTTTCGTTAAAAAATTAGGGTTATGTATTATGTGGTTATTGCAGGGTATGTGGCCTACAGAAATTTATCAACCACATGGAGATACTGCAGGATGTGTAAGTGGAAGAGGCGATGACCGGGGAAGAGAAGCAAGAGTTTCGAGGTACAGAGAGAAACGAAGGACGCGATTGTTTTCGAAGAAGATAAGATACGAAGTTAGGAAGCTGAACGCGGAGAAGCGGCCTAGAATGAAAGGTCGGTTCGTTAAGAGGACAACGTCCAGCTTTGGTGGGGTGGGAAGTAGTAGTAGTAATGCTCCTGCGGCTGCATTTCCCTACCTCATGATCAATAAATAACAGTAAGTAGCTGTAGCTCTCGTGATGATTTTCATGAACATCCCAATTTTGCTTGTTTAATTTCATGGCAAAATTGGACTGACGTTGATGTATATATGCAATGTGCCAGAAATATAAGGCCTGCATTTGTAGAATAAATGAAGTAAGTTGGTAGCTTATAACTAACACAGTTAGTCCTTCTCTTTCACTACTAATAACTAGCTAGTCCTGGAAATCCGAAGCTTCACTGAACAAGATCAGAAGAGCTCCCTCTCTCTCTCTCTCTCTCTCTCTCTCTCTCTCTCTCTCTCTCTCTCTCTCAGAAAAACACAATAACCAATATAACTCTGAAAATATGTGTGCTAATTGATGTATGTATAGCTAACAATTTGTTGGCAATAGCTACTAGACTGGAGTAACAACATTCATGTTTTCTAAATGTACGGAAGAGTGAAATTTTCTAAATCCCCCCCGAACTTATACGTACTTAACTTCTTATTACCCTTAGGTGGTGTGCACATGCCTTTATCTAATGAAAATTTGGATGGAATGTGAAGACAATAGACGGTATGGGGAAATTGGCTACAAACATTAACTTGAGTCCGTAATTTACTAAAAGAAAAGTTAAGAGTAAATCAGAAGGCAAATACAAGTTCATGGAGTATTTTGACAATTTACTTAACGGTACTCCTGGGTTGATAATGATATTTTAGTTAACTTCTCTACATCACATTTAATCAAATTGGCAATTGAAAGTTGACTATTTAAGAATGCCTAAATGTGAGCGTTCAACCAAAAACGAAGTCGTAACGGTTACAGAGATACAAAAATATCTTTCAAACACTAGATGCAAGACATAGATAATACACGTACAATCATAATATCATATATATCTTTGTTGTTATGAATATGATGGTACAATATATATATATTGATAAGTCAATTTCGTGGATAAGTACCCTAAAAAGCTTTTGTGCACAGCCATCATATAAGTTGAAATAGAAATCACGATTCAGAAACCAAGTCACAGTATTTTTTTTTTTTTTATCCACGTTTTTGGGAGCACGGTTAAATTTTGATTCATTTTGCTGGCAAAAGTTAAATTTGAAGAGAGAAAGGGAAAAAAAAGATTGACAAAACCTGGCCAAGTTGATCAACAGATTCCGGCATTGGGTGACATTCACCACTGTAAATTTCATGCAGTTGTTGGTAGATTCGGTTAACGAAAATACATGTCTTGGAATAAGAACTAGGGTTTCTTCCTACTAGCTAAGCAATGGGTTTTTATCATTTATAGCCAAAATTTAGCACACAAATTCATTAATGTCAGTTTTTATAAAACAATTCAAATATAGTCAAAAGTTCACTTGAGACCCAAACTACCCTCAAAATTAAAACTTAATTACACCTAAAACCAAAAGCTAATTAAGCATCGTTGTTCCCCAGTAACATTGCTGCCATATTGGGATCCAGAGGCAACAAAATCAATTTTCTTAGACTTTGGATTTGAATCGTCATATATATGATTCTCCTCACAGAAGAAGCCAATTACCATAAAATCGATCTAAAATATTCTCATCTTCCAATGCACTTGTCTGGAGTGATTTGCTACAAAGACCTTCCCCCGCCTCCCTCTTTTTCTTTTGCCTTTTACAGATCCATATTAAAATTGATTCACCGGTTGTGCATAGTATGCTCAATTTCCCTTAATTAAATGCCTAATTTGGGTAACCCTCAACTTAAAGAGATCATATGCAGAATGCATAAGAACATGCAATAGCAGTTTCATAAAAAAAATTACCTGCCGAATACAATTTTAAAAATATCCAGAAGTTAATAGTTCTAACAAAATTTTCTAAGAAATATCAATTAATTATCACACAAGAAAATTCAAAAACTGTAGTTATGTGAAATTTTATGATGATCTTCGTTGTAGGCTTGTAAATTAAGAAATGAAATTTGATAATTTGATTTACTTAATTTTCATTAGAATAAATACCTCTTTATTAAATGTTTAATTTCATCAGGCTCCTTTTTCTATCTTTTTGGATTCGAATTGAGATATGAAAATAATTAAACCCTAAAATGAAAAAAAACACAAAGAGAATCTCTTTGGCGTTGGTTTTCCATTTTGAGGGTAATTTGGTATATTGATGTGAGGTTTTGGCTATAAATGATAGTTTTTATAAAAACTGACAATTTTGAATTTAAGACATAAATTTTGGCTATAAACGATAATTTCTCCTAAGCAATACCAATAGGAAGACGATCTTTTTTTGCCAGATATTTGCATCAGTAGAGTCCTCTGGAAAAAGAAAAAACGTGGTTGTGTTTCTCAAGAGAGAAATCAGAAAGTGATAATGCACGTGGGTGAGGACCACCAAACAAAAACCCTAAGCCCCTTTCTATTTTTACTGATTTGGTTCTGAATTATTATATGGATATAAATGAATGAATGAATTTAAAAAAAAAAATTAAGTCCTTAAGCTGGCAATTATGGTTGTGGTAGTAGTAGTGGCGGGTATGGTTGTGGTGGTAGTGGTTTAGTAGTATTGGTGGTGGTGACAACCAAAAAAGCGAAAATAAAAAACTAAAAATAAGATAATACTTAAAGGAAACCACTACACTAAAAAACACCACCTAGCACCGCCTCCCAATTAATTTTTAGGCATTTGAAAATTAAGAAATGACACCTAAGCTTTCTCAGGTGTCCGACTAGGCGCCGACTTTGCCCACCTAGACCCGCCTAGGTCATGACTCTTATTTAGATGGAAAATATAAAACTTTTATTTTGCATTTTATTTTTATTTAATAAATTGTAAGAGACTTGTTGAATACTTGAATGAACACCTTGGTCCCCATATTTTTAACATGTTTTAATATTTTAATCTATATGTCATTTTATTTTATATAATACAATTACATATTTTTTTATGTATAAATAGACACTTAAATCCACCTAGTCTGCCCTGCCTAGCCGCCTAACCACTAGGCCTTAACTCACTGCCCGACTAGCGCTTAATGTCTTTTAAAACCTTGGAGAAAACTATGGAGTACTTGCAGTGGGGTTACCAACCATAGATGACCAATTGGGCTTGGAGTTGGACCCACTCTAGTGAAAGCCCAATGGAAACATCTTAAGCAGCTTTTAACTCCATTACCATTTTAGTACAGTACTTCTATAAAGTTACAAAGTTGTGACCAAATGGAATTTATAACTTTAGGGATGTTATTATATAAATAAAAGTATAGTTAAAAATTATTTATTTGTTGACTTATTTACCCTTAATAAATGCTAGTGTTTTCTAAATAGAATTTCTTGGGCGCCAAGTATTTTATTTCTTGCACATATGTACGTACAAGCTCAACGACATAGCATCAACTCTAAAAACTAAAGTATTGTCCCAAACTAATTTAGATAAATATTATAGTTCATCTTAAACTTTTTTGTGATATTGCATATTTTTTTACTGATTGACAATCATTTTGTGGAGACGTGTTTCCTTAATTAAGATGAGATCAAGAAAAGTTATAACTTATTCTAATATGGAGTTCGTTACGATATATATATATATATATATATATATATATATATATATATATATATATATATATATATTTAAGAATGTTATTCGTATATTGAGCTTCTTTCAAAGCAATCAACCACCAATCATTTTCTCAAGTCAAGTAATATAAAAAATAAATACAAAATCAACACAATTATTATAATTTTGCATACATGGGATGGGATGTGAACTACTAATATAGTTTAAAATACATCTTATTATCAAGATTTTAGACTAATTTTATGTAAAATTAATCAAAATTTTCCATTACGTCTTCTTCTTACACGTCTTCCATAATATTTTTATAGGTGATTATATGCCTTATATTGACATCGACAAGTACACGAAGGTTTGTGTTTATATATACATACAGGTTCTTTATGCAATGAAACTTCATTTTTTTATTATTTTTAAATAAGAATTAATTGTGGGATTCACTTTACATCAAACTTCAACAATCCGAACTGTTTATTTTGTAAGTTTCTATTCATAGATCATGCTTGTAAAAATTCAATTCAATCCGAAACCATTTGCCTATTTAATTATCACGATGAAATTTCATTGTTTTTTATAGAACAAAGTGTTCATTAATTTCTTTGAACTCAATTAGATGTCTTAAATATTTTCGATTTAACTAATATTTTGCAAGGATAATCTATGAGATGCAACTTGAAAAATAGACAGTTCGGATTATTGAAGTTCTATGTGGTGTGTGCCCCACAACTAATTATGTATATGTAGGATGCATAATTATAGCTCATTTGGAAATACTTTTAAAATGACTGAAATCGTTTTAGGAAAAATGCTTTTGAAACCAATCTTTTGTAAAAATCCAAGTGAATCCTAAAAAAAAATGTACTTTTAAGTACTTCTTGCAAGAAACACATATCTAGTCATTCTTCTAAAAAGCAACTAAAGTGTTTTTGGAACTCAAAATCAATTTCACAAAAAACACTTCGAGTTATTTTAAAAAGACTTCTAAACGAACCCTTATATAACTTGAATATTAACTAGCTAATCAATTTGTTAAGAGCGATCATATAACAAAGTCACTTTGTTAAGAGTCCAGATTAATACTTTGGATTCTGCTCCCACTCAAGGACATGGGGTAACCTATTCTTAACGAAAATTAAGAGACATAACTAAGTAGAAACTATATAAAGTCGAAAGAAACGGTGAAGATCACTTCCGATTCTATAAGTTTTTCTTTAAAAAAAATCCCTGATTCAATATGTCATATCTAGACCTTCCAGTGCCGTTAGTAAACGTTGAAAAGAAATCTTGTATAATTGTTCGATTCATTGGTTGTCTTGCCGTGCCATGCCCGAAGAAGGTTAAGATGACAAGAAAGCCACCATGATGTAAAACCAGTTTTTATATGTATTTCTTCCTCTTTTTTTTTTTTTTTTTTTTTTTAATATGAACATGCACTAAAAATGCTATCATGTAATCTTCAAAATGTAATTTCTAAATTACAGTTGAATATCAGAGTGCGCAACGGACAAAACTAACAAGAATAATAAGAATATTATTAAACTAACAAGAATGCCGGAACGGCTACAAAACCCTAAGATACTACATTGTGACTGACTTAATTCTCAAATGAATAACAAGCAAGATATTTATAATAAACTAACCCTAATCTTAAAATGTAAGAAATCAAAACCCTAATGCTAACGGGCTAAGCCAATAAAACTAAGCATTCAAATAAACCTAAATATACTAATATTTTCCAACAGTTTTCATAACATATGATCAGTGTAGAATGATTCATTTAGAATGTCAACAACAAAGCAACGAGGTGCATACGTGTCCTTGCTCTTACTGGAAGATATATTTGTTGAGGACAAAACCTATCACTCCTCAATACGTTATTATGTATCATAGTTAAGAATATTCCCATACTGTGATCATCATCGGGGAGTTAAAAGTTCATTGCGTGCAATATAAGAGAGAGAGAGAGAGAGGAGTCATTTTCTAGCATTGAGAGAGAAGAGAGCGAGGGGAAGAGCTCGATTACTTGCATTATAAGCGATCGATCTTGAGGAGTTGATATCGATATGTGAATATGATGGATCGACGGAGAGGGGAGCTCCCTTCGGTCCAATTCAGAGGTCTGAGGAGTGGCTAGAGCTGTCATCTCATGCATTTGGTTCCCAACCCTAGTAGCCTGCTGTGCTGCCTGCGCAGTTGTAGAACTCAATTCAATTAGCTGTTGCACGAGAGATGACCGATATACCGAGTGTTAAGGGTTTGGCCTGGTGCACGGTGTGGGAGCAACTTCTTCCGCGTGCTTAGCCCGCCCGGTGGACTCAAGGGAGCTCCGGCCACCACCGGCTTCATCACGCCACATTAACAGAGTCAGGTGCATGATTTTCTTTTCTTTCTGTTGTCTGCTCTAAAGACCAACCATTCTCATCGTTGTCATATTCTTGTCGCTGAAAATCGTCGGATGTTACTTCTCCTATCTTAATTTTCATTAAGGTTTGATTAATCTGCTTGACAGGAAAGAAGAAAATAAAGTTGGAGACTTGGAGCTAGCGGGGATGATGTGGTTTTACTCAACAGAAGAACGTGTGCTCCGGATGAAACTGAAAACTTCTCTGGTTTTCCGATTTTCTTGTTCCGATCACCCCGCATGTTAAACTACCAACACCTTTGAAGTACTTGGCGCAAGTGTCGGGTTACAACCTTCGAGTTGAGAGGAGCAACAATTGCCGAAAGGACCGCAATCAAAACACAAATTGTAATGCTTTAGAGAATTAGCAACTGTTTTTCCTTGACACTTGAGTGTGCTCAAGATTTATGATTTATGATCCATCATTCATACATAACAAAAAACAAGAAACTTATTTTTTTTCTATCTAGGCAGAGCCCTAGTTCAAATTGAGATTTTTGGAAGCTAACAAACGAGATAATCTAGTGAAACGTCGAAGCCTGAAATCTGTAACAACAAAGAAGAGATAAGACTGGTCTTACAAAGTCTAGAGATGATAACAGACAACGAAATCGTGATGTTGTGATCCCCAACTTCCCTCCAATTTCTGCTTTTCACTGCAGCCCAAACTTACTCACCTGCACGAAGAAAACATAATAAGTAAACCAACTATAACCGCCGACCTCTTCATTCACATGCAACATTGAACATATCACACCACAGAAATTTTGGACTCCAAGTCGAGTAACAAATTTCACAATTCGTGTTAAATCTGTATGAAGAGTGATGCTAGCAAAGCTCAGTATTCATGTCATTCAACAAATTTGACTTAATGTTCAAAACAAAAGGAAGGTTCATAGAAAGATTGCCCAAGCAACTTTCTTAGCTCCATAACTCTACTCCAAAATCAAAATCAAATGAGTAGATTGAGAGACTTGAAGATCATACCACCAACAGGCCTGAACACCAGAATGCATATATACAGACAATATTCTCGTGCTTTATGCTTTCTCAAGTTGAACCATTACTGATTTGTTTACCATAACTCTGTTTCCAAAAGTTACCGTAGACCCTACCAAATTAAAGATGATAAGCATTCCAAGTTGAAGACTTTCAACTTGCTCAAGACCTTTCAATGAACTGTCCAAAAACTTAGACGCGGAAAAAAAGACATTATATGCGAAGAATCATAAAGGAAAAATGCCCCATAATGCAAGAAAGGAAGTTGCAGGGGTACATCCCCGGAAGTTTGTAGATTCATGTCTTTGGTTTTATGGTCCAAATGTTCTCATGTTTATTATCTGAATCGAAGTATTGCTAGGTAGCAAAGATTCATCAGAATTGGATTGAGCATTCTATCAATTCTCAAAAACTAAAACTGTTAAGCATTTGTTCCTGCTGACAGTCTCGTTTCGATCCAAGTGTTCTCATGTTTTGTAGTGTTTTCTGTTTGAATAAAACTCCAACCTAAAACCCTAAATCATATGCCTCACCAGAATAAAAAAAACGAAAACCCGAGTCTTAATTCGCAGCAGGAACGAGCAAATGGAATCGAAAAGCCCCAAACTTGATTAAAATTACACCCCAAAAACTGAAATTTCAAATCCAAACAAAAAAAATTGCAATCACATTATCAAATTGGGAGCTCAAAACACAAGAAACAGTACCTGAAACCGATCACTCGGACTCCACCGGCTCCGGCTTCGGACCTGAAATTCCCAAAAACAAAAACAAAAAGTCAATTAATTAAGAAAACTGGCAAATGACGGGAAAGGATAGGGTACGCTGGCGGACCATGGAACTCGTAAGGACGGTGGTCCTTCCCCCAACCGATGCCGCGAGTGGACTCGAGGTACTGGTGGACGAGGTGGCGGCACTTCTGGAGGTGGTTAACGCCTTCGATGCGGTAGCACCACCGGAGTTTCTCCCTGATGATCTTGGCCTTCTCGATGTCGATCCACTTCTCCCGCACCAAGTGCTCCCTCATCTCCAGCATCGCCACCGGGTCCTTGTACGGATTCGCCGGATCGAAGTCGTCCGGCGGCGACTCGTCGAAGTCCACCACTCCCTTCTTCCGCCCCATTTTTCTCGCGCAGTTTTGGATTGCTCACTCTCTCTCCGTTTTGGCTCCGTTTCGGCTTGAAGTCTGCAGCTTATTCGGGTTGTTGAGCTTTTGGGTGTTTGGGCTTACGATTTATTAGGCTCTGGTTTTGGGCTCATCTCCATTGATAAAGCACTAGGCCCATTAGATTGACAAGAAAAATAGTATTTTCACAATTCGATCTTGGCCGTCCATTTTTTTTTCTGTTTAGTAGTCCGGACTATTGAAGAAAAATTGATAAGAAAACATGTTCACTTTGAAGTGTATTTCCATGTTAGTGATTTTCACACTCTCTTTTCATCTCTTCCCACTATTTGAACTTGAGCGCAGGTGATTTGGTATACTTCCTTGACCAACTCGTCTAACCTGCATCTGCCTAATTAGGAGAGAGAGAGAGAGAGAGAGAGGGAAAAAAGAGTGCAAAAGAAGAAACGATAGTGATAATTAGTATCCGCTTCGTCTTCTAATAGGCTTTGAATCCGTGTGATTGCTCGAGAGCAACTTAAAATATTATTCACATCCATCTTTGATGTTTGTGATACGCAAAATGTTATGGGAAAAGGATCCTCTTTGTGGGGATTGGAAGATCAATTAAGCATGTCCGTTCATCGTATATCATGCGATCAGAAATCATTTTAAATTTAAAATTTAAAATTGAATATAAATAATACCTAACGAAAACTAATTACACGATGTACGATGAACGGACATGATTGATGGATTTCCTGGATCCCCACAAGGAGGATCCGAAGAGATCTTTTTCCAATGTTATGGTCGGAGCCCTTCATTTAGAATCCAAGTGCTTCCTAAAGCAACTTCTAGATTAAGTGCTTCATCCAAAAAACACTTTTATGACTGATAATTACACGCTGTTGAAAACGATTTTAGTTGTCAAAAAGCTACTTTCAACCCTTCGGAACGCAATATGAAACAGATCCTTAACTCACAGGCCACTAGTTTCTTGGGCGAACGATGGATTTGGGCCATGGAGGTGAAAATTCAAGACCAATTTCAACGTGCCATTGACGTCCACCAATAGGTAGCACAGAAGACGGAGGGGTGGAGGACAGGTGGCAGAAAACCAGCTGATGGGATTAGAGACGTAGAGGCGAGAGAGAGTTGTGCTCCTAATTTCACGCACTGGTTCTTAACTCTCTTGGAAGATCAACGGTGGAAACCAAAATACTCCAAACAAAGAACATCTGAACAAAACATGATTAAAAGTAAAAATAATTAAAGTAAATGGATCAAAAAAATTGGTTTAGCCTTAATCAACGCCGCATTAGCTTGAAGTCTCTCTGAGTTTTCTCAGGTGGGATTCTGTTTCTTTTCTTTAATTCACATTTTATTGAGTAGTTACGCCCGTTTGATAACCATTTTGTTTTTATGTTTCGTATGAATAGTTAAGGGCATTATGTTTGATAACCATGTTGTTTACATGTTTCGTATGAATAGTCAAGTGCGTGCTTGATAACCATTTCGTTTTTAGGTTTTGTTTTGTTTTCGTAATCAGTTGTTCAATGGATATGGGTTCTAAGTCAAGTTTGTTCCATATAGAAGTTCTGTTGTAGCCAGTGTGCAGCTCGGGCAAATTGTCTCTCGCATTTTGTGATTGCTATTTTATCTTTGATTTTCGAAGTTCGAACCTGCCATGTTCATAAGTTTTTCGTTTCTTTTGAATACAGTAATCAGTAACTTGGGGCATGACCTCTACAATATGCACTGAATATATATATATATATATACATGTATGTATATATGTTTGTGTGTGTGTGTATGATTGCTGGTGCAACCCCCCCCTAATCTTCATCTTCTTTCGTTTGGGACGCGATAGCATTTCTACTCTGTGTTTGTTTCTTCGAGAGATTGTTTGCTCGCTTTATGCGGTTCATTGTTAGTACCCTTACATCAGTAATGTGTTTCCAACTCGCAGGGTTGCTCTTATTAAACAGAGGATTGATGTTGTTTAGCATGAGTTTTATAGTTGAGCTCCGAAGCTAGTCCACGCCCAAGTAGCTGATCATGGATTCCGCATCCAATTACAGCAGAAAAGAAAATGGAGGAACCAGCAGCTCAAGTGTTCCTGCTACCGGGAATAGTTTCGAACAAGTTGTAAATGGTAATGATGAGACAGAAGGTAAGGAAATCTAGCCATCTCCACTTGTTCCCGATATACTTCTCCAATGCTTAATGATCTAAATTTTTTTTTTTTCGCCTTTTGAGTTTATTTTGCAGGCAAGCGGCGAGCATACTTAGTAGAATGGTTAAATAGTTTAGTTCCTAATCTAGGTTTACCAACAGCTGCTTCTGATGAGGACTTGAGATCGTGCTTGATCGATGGTACTGTTTTATGTTGGATATTGAACAGGCTTAGACCTGGTCTTGTTGATGAGGTTAGTTGATAACTTGATAGGCCTTCCCCACCCTTTTTTTATTGAAGAGTTTTTTCGACAAGGTGGTGATCGAATGTCTGGTTTTGTACTTTCAATGTTCATAGAACTTGGTTCCACCCTCGGAAAAAGTTGCAAGGTTTCTGGCAGCTATGGATGCGCTAGGGCTGCCGAAGTTTGATGTGTCCGACCTGGAGAAGGTACCTATCAATGTAATTTGTGTGCATACAGATCCCTTGCAACGTGCACATGATATCTAGTTCTTAGTTTGCTGACATTCAATATGGTTTTCATTTTTCGGGATTAATATTATGCAGGGTTGTATGAAGGCTGTCACAGAATGTCTTTTAACACTTAAAGCACAATTTATGCCAAATGTCATGGGTTATGGTGTATCTATAACTAGTCCGACGACTAAATCTGGCAGCCAATCTTCCCGTGTCCAGCTTCCTCCATTATCTGTAGATGACATGCGGAAGGTCTTGTCTGAGTCAAAATTTCATCGCGCATTGCGTAGTCCTGTTATGTCAGGAGGTATGGCTAGTGTCTTGAACAGATCAAAATTTATTTTTGCCGATGTACTTTTATATGTTTAAGTTGATAAACTTTTACATAATGTTTTCGTCATTCAAACAGTCGGTGTTTGACGCAAATTTACCTTGTGCAGAGACGTCACCTTTACTCATGCATCATGTCGGACATAAGTTCCACGAGGTGTTTCAGTTGAAGCAAGGAGGCTACGCGGATCTTCCTGCTGCAAAAATTTCAGAAATGATGAAACCAAACAGTTTAGATGTAAGTCCTCAGTGGACCCTGAAATTGAATCGGATTTTCCTTTTGTGATCCCTTCAGTTTAATCTATTTTTAATGCACTTCAGCATCTCTTGTTGCAGAACGCTCCAACGCAGTCACTTTTGAGTGTCGTAAATGGAATCCTCGATGAAAGTGTTGAAAGAAAGAATGGTGAAATACCCCAGGTATGGAAATCCGAAAGCACAAGATTGTTAAAACATAAGTTCATCTATACAAATACCAGTATGTACAATATTCAAGAAATGTACATTTTGAAATCTGCTCTGACACGTTGCGATTTTTGCACAGCGTGTGTCTTGTCTTCTGCGAAAAGTTGTCCAGGAGATTGAGCGGCGAATATCAACTCAAGCGGAGCATTTAAGAACTGTAATATGCTTTTATGAATACTTTTCACTGCTAGCCTTACTAAGAAGTGCTTTGTGTTAACTTCGTTATGGTTTCGTGCAGCAAAACAACCTTTTTAAGGCTCGTGAAGAGAAATACCAGTCAAGAATCCGAGTACTTGAAACACTTGCATCCGGAACCAGTGAGGAAAGTGAGGTATGAAACATTTTTCGAGAAATTAGATCAGGAGTTGACAGCTTCTCGTAAACACGTTTCAATGTGGTACCAATGTCTTATTTTCAAAGTGAAAATTTTCTGTTACAGCTTATCATGAACCATCTTCAGCAAATAAAGGTATATTTCGCGGACAATAAAAATACATATTGATGGTGTTTAGCAGTCAAAGAATACGTATAATTTTACTTGTAAACTGCGGTTACGAAGCTTTTCTCATTTGATACATAAGTTTCTGAATATCTTTAAGTGGGAATGTTTTACAATTGGCAGAATGAGAGAACCCGAATGGAAGCAAAGAAGAAAACCGATGATGAGGATGTGATCAGATTAATGAAAGAGAAGGATCAATGCAACCTTGAAATTTCAGGATTGAGGCAAGAGTTGGATATAGCGAAAAAGACATATGACCTGCGTTGCTTGCAAATGGAAACGGAAGCAAAAGGTGCTAGAGCGGAGCTTGAAGAGAGGAAAAAAGAACTCGAACGTCTCTTGGCAGTGTCGAGGAGTAAGGTGAAGGAGCTCCAGGAAAATTCCGAGTCAAAACATCAGTCTAATAAATCAAAACTTGAAGAGAGAGTAAAAGAACTTGAACGTTCTTTGGCAGAATCAAGGAATAAAGTGAAAGAACTCGAGGCAAGTTCCGAGTCCAAATATCAGTTTTCTAAAGCAGAGCTAGAAGGGAGAATAAAAGAACTTGAACGCCTCTTGGCAGATTCAAGGAATGAGGCGAAGCAGCTTTCAGCGAATTCAGAGTCGAAATATAAAAGTTGGACCAAGAAACTGCGTGTTTACGAGAGCTCTATGGATCTTCAACTTGGTTCACTAAAGGTATCTTTAGATCAAATTGTATTTCAAGATTTAATTGTATATGATGTACACATTCTAAATCAAGTTATGAAACATTCAGGAATTAAGGTTATCTTCAGAATCCATTAAGCAAGAAGTTTTGACGGCAGGACAGAATTACGCGGTGAACTTTAATCACTTAGGTAGGGTTGTCTATCGAAAACTTCATCTGTTTCGCGCAGTTTGTGCTAGAAGAGTTTCATGCATTACAGCTTCGCTTTTCAGGAGTGAAGCTTCAAGCATTAGCAGACGCGTCTGAGAACTATCATGCACTTCTCGCCGAAAATAGGAAGTTATTTAATGAAATTCAGGATTTAAGAGGTGCTAAGAAATAAATTAGCGTTACTTTGGTTACATCTTAAGGAAAACATTAGAGTTCACTTCTTAACTTTCTTGCACAGGAAACATCAGAGTCTTCTGTCGAATAAGACCATTTCTTCCTGGACAAAAGGAAAAGAAGACATCGGTAGAACATATTGGTGAAAATGGGGAACTGGTAGTTGCAGACCGCTCCAAACCAGGGAAAGAGGGTCATCGATTGTTCAAGTTTAATAAGGTCTATGGTTCAGATGCAACTCAAGGTTCTCTACTTTGTGTCTTTAATGTTGGATAGATATTGTTCGATTCATCTGTTGATTCTCCTTGAAAATGATTCTTCTCCGAACATGATTGTATAGTGACATACATTACGATTCTGAACTTGAGCAATTTATTTAAATGTGGCAGCTGAAGTATACGCTGACACACAACCGTTGATACGATCTGTGCTTGATGGATACAATGTTTGTATTTGTGCTTATGGTCAAACTGGATCCGGGAAAACCTACACGATGGTATGTAACATCTTTATATCCTAATTTTCATCACAGAACAATAATTTGAAAAGATGCTGACTTGATGTTTTATGTCTATTGTCTCCTCTCAGACTGGTCCTAATCAAGCAACTAAAGAGAACTGGGGGGTCAACTACCGGGCCTTAAACGACCTTTTTGACATCTCTCAATGTAGAAAAGGCTCCATTACATATGAAATTGGAGTCCAAATGGTTGAAATATACAACGAACAGGTGCGCGATTTGCTATCCAGTGATGGCGCTCAGAAGAAATATCCTTGTCGTTATGAAATGCACTTCCTATTATTTTGAATACTTAAATGTTGTCTGAGTTAATTTGGTATCAGTCTTTTGTTTGCCTTGACTTGCACACACTTGGGATTATGACCCACTCTCAACCCAACGGGTTAGCTGTGCCAGATGCTAGCATGCACCCCGTGGAATCAACCTCAGATGTAATAAAATTGATGGGAATTGGGTTTAAGAACCGAGCTGTTAGTGCCACTGCTTTAAACGAAAGAAGTAGTCGCTCTCATAGGTTTGTACATCTCATCTTCATAAAACTCCATCTAGTATATATCTACATGTTATATATTTTCTGGTGTGTATGATTTTAGCTTGAATGTCTATATACAGTGTTGTTACAGTACATGTACGTGGGAAGGATTTGAAGACTGGTTCCGCTTTGATTGGTAACCTTCATCTTGTAGATCTCGCGGGAAGTGAAAGAGTAGACCGTTCTGAGGTAACAGGAGATAGGCTCAAGGAAGCACAACATATAAACAAATCATTATCTTCTCTTGGAGATGTCATATTTGCTCTTGCACAAAAGAGCCCTCATGTACCTTACAGAAATAGCAAGCTCACTCAAGTCCTTCAAAGCTCTCTCGGTACTTCTTCGCTAGTTAGTTTCATTGAGTCGAAGACTCATAACAAAGTTGCTCTTGTTTTTCTCTAAGATTCGTCATTCATTGTGCGAAGTTTTATAAGATATGTAGTAATGCTAGAATATTTATGGTGTTTTACAACAGGTGGGCAAGCAAAAACGCTTATGTTTGTGCAGCTAAATCCTGACGCAAGTTCATTTTCCGAAAGTCTAAGTACTCTAAAGTTTGCTGAGAGGGCTGCCGGAGTTGAGTTGGGGGCTGCAAAAAGCAACAAAGAGGGCCGGGATGTTAGGGAATTAATGGAACAGGTTCTCATTTCATACGCATAATTGGCAAAATATGCATAAATAATGTTCTACAAAAAATTTATTGTTTCTAAATTTTTCTTGCCTCTGCAGGTAGCGTCTCTCAAAGACACGATTGCTAAGAAGGATGGCGAGATTGAGCGATTGCAATTACTTGATGGCCACAGTGAGAAGCGTGGGACGAGCTCATTTAGGTATGAATCTTCGCAACCAAGCAGAGTTTCTAGAGGTGGGAAGTGAAACCAAACACCGTTAAGTGGCGGGATAAAGGCTTAGGACTTAAGGCAGCTTCTGATCCTGAAAACTGTGTTTTTGTACAGTACTCATAAGCTCCAGAAGTCCATGCATGACATTAAACAGCAAAATGATTTCCTCGGGCAATCATCAAAGATTGCCGGAGGTGATGACATAGGTCAGAATAAACCTACAGATCATGCTGAGAACTTAGCATCTGGAGATGCAGATTCTGAGGGGAAATTAAGTGACTTATCTGACGGTGGTCTTTCTGCTGGAACAGAAACTGATGGCTCTACCGACAGCATGAATTATCCCGAAAGCACGAAATCTGACCCCTCGGAAAGGTAAGCATCACTTACACTGAATCTAATGCATTATCCAGACACCAAACGAGGCCTATATGTAATGCTGTTGGTCATCTCTTACTAATGACTCATATTCTGCAGGCCTAAAAGGATTAGTAGGATTCCGCGACCCTCGCTTAAACCAGGAACAACTTCTTCACCTTCGGCATCAGGATCAAAGAGCCCTGCGAAGGTACCGTCAGGTATGTGAAAACATAGCTCTCAGCACCAGTTACTACTTCAGTTCGCCTTCTAATTATCAACATTATTACATCTCTCAACATGTCACAATCACTTGTTGCAGGTATGAGAAAAAGTAACAGTTCTTCGTCGCTGAAGCCGGTTGCGAAAAGTTGGAAATAATTAGAACTCAGTCACTACAATAATTTCTCTTCTCAATTTTTTTATATACATGTATAGAGTTTTGTTTAGATGCAATTTTCTGAAAATTTTGACATCTCCTACCCTATCTTTCTAATCACGTAACTTTTTGTTGAGTGAGCTCTAATGCAATTATGTAAATGTATATAATCAAACCAATGAGCGTTGTGTATAACCAATCAGGATCCCATTTTTTTTTTCCCATCAATTATATTCAAATTAATAATCTTTATCCCAAACCCAAATCGTATCGTTAAATTACAGTCGTATTAATCTTTATGTAAAACGTTAATCTTCATCTGAAGCATCACGTTTAAGCATTTCAAAGTCCGTTAAATATTAAACATATAATTAATATTACCATGTAATAGTGTAATTGTAAAATGAAAACACCATGTCATATAGTAACTACTTTCCACTTACTATATTGTTTCGTATTTTACTATGGTAGGGTTAGAATACATGTTTGAGCCAATGCTCTATTTGATAATTTTACTATTTGGGTTTAGGGTTTAGGGTTACTATGGTTATTTATATAATAAAAGAAGTGACGTATGATCACCCTTTTGCCGCTCTGTCCCAGTGGTTAAGGCGCTGGTCTATGAAACTGAGATTCCGAGTTCGACTCTTAGTTAGGGATGGACAACGGTTATAGCAGACGGTAACCGTGATTATTTATCCATAATCGTTTATACTCATACCTGTATAACCGTTTACCCGTTAGGTAATTGCCTAAACAGTTATACCCATACCCATAACCGTTTATAAACGGTTAACCATACCCATAACCGTGTACCCATTTAATCGTAACTGTATACCCATTAACCGTAACCGTATACCCGTTTAACCGTTTTTTAACTCATTTATCCATTTTTTTACCCATTTACCATTTTTTCAATCGTCTACATGTTTTGTTTTAACAACTTAAAAATAAAAAAAGTAACATTTGTCATAATTTTGTAAAGCTGGGGCTGAACTGGTTCCTTGCTTCCATACTCTACTACTTGCTCCCTTTGCAGTCTCGAGCACCTTTAAAAATGGAATATGCGGGCCAAAAGAAGCACCTATTGTGATAAGCACTTATTTTCTCTCACAAAACATTGAGATTGAACAATTTATAGTTTTTATATTTTACATATGTTAGAATAAACGGTTAAATGGATACCCGTTATAGCCGCGTGTAATACTTATAACTGCCTATTTAAATTTTACAGGTAAATGGTTATACTCATAATCGTTTATTTGTCTAAACGGTTATTCATAACCGTAACCGTGAACTTTAAATGGGCGGGTAAACACAGTTACCCATACTTGTGGCTATTTTGCCCATCCCTAGTCGCAATGTTTTTTACACTTTTTCCCTTTTTTATGAATGGAAGGGTATTTAATGTTAAAAGTTAGATAATTTTGTGGCCCATTCGGTGAGGTGCTGGTCTACCAAATTAGGCCATCTTCAACCGAATGGTCAAGAGGGACAAAAGGTCGAAAATAGCCAGAAAATCGTCTCTAACCAAGGGTCATGCCAGAGGGCTTGTGAGCCCCACAGAATCTGAAAGGGCCAAAAGGCTGGCCACATGTAGCCAGCCCTGGGCTGGCTGGAATTTTTTTACTGGTGTCAGTTTTGCTGTCGGTTACTAATAGCAATGCTTCTAATAGTGTCGGTTCTATCCGACAGAAATTTAAAAACAAAAATTTGAATCCAACGGCTAGTTGGCGCCAGTTAAAGTTGGATTTTATTTTTTTTTGTTGTTTTTTGGGCCAATTTTTTTTTTTTATTCTTAAAAATTCTAAATTTTTTCCTATAAATACCTAAACCATTCATTCACCATTCCTCACAAAATTTTCACCATTTCAATTCTCATATTTTCTTACCTCTTTCAAAAATATTTCCTTCAATTATTTAAATAATTTTCAAATGGCCTCGTTTGCAATAAAATGTAGGGTTTGGACCCGAAAAGAATATGAAACTCTTTGCAGGGCTTATAGATGGGTGTCGGAAGATAGTGTGAGGGGAGTTCTCAAACAAGTGAAGGTGTTTGGACTCGTGTGTCCAAAAAATACTTAGAGTTCTACGAAGGCACAACTCCACTGAATGTCTAAAACCACGGAATTGTTCTTCAAGATGGAAGAAACATCTTCACCCAAGTTTGAACAAATGGCATCAACCACTGTTAAAGCGGCGCTAACTACTACGACGAAATAAGTGTTTTCACAATTTATTTTAAATATTTAATTATAAGGAAAACTAATGAAAAAGGCTTGAAAACTTTGAGTTTTAATGATAAGGACAAAATAAAGGGTAAAGTGAATAGTACCAGGTTTGACTTTTTAGTGTAAAAATGTGGTTTTTCGTTAAAGTGAACAGTATCGTGGGCTTTTCGTTAAAACTCCCTTAATTATATTACATTTAATTTCATGAATTACTTTCCTTTAATTTTTGTATATACATTTTGTTTATACCATACTTAGGGCCTCCGTATTTAGATCTCGTATAAATACTCGGAGGACTTAAATGTAATGTAATAAAGGAAGGGGCAAATATGTAATAAGTGAGGAGTCCTTATTCTATAAAAGGACCCCTCACCCTCACAATTAGGGGAGGCCAATCCTTAGGCCAATTCCTAGGCCCTCTCACCCCCTCTCAACAATCCTTAGGCCAATTCCTAGGCCCTCTCACCCCCTCTCAACGCTCTCACTCTCAGAGCTCTCTCTCCCTCAAATAAATACAATCAGTGTGGACGTAGCCCAAACCTTGGGGTGAACCACGATACATCTTGTGTCATTTACATTTCTTGCAGATTCACGGTTGGATTTACGTTGTTCCAAGACTTCCAGTTTTGTGCATCAACATTTGGCGCCGTCTGTGGGAAACGACACGAAAAGCTATGTAGGTTTCTCTTTCATTTTTTCACCATACTCCACCGTAAATCTGCAGAAACCCAAGAACCAAATACCTGCAGAGTCGCTGCAAAACTCATCTCATTCTCACATTTGATATCTAACCCAACTTGCTAACAAATTGTACGAACCAAAGCAAGCAATGTGGCTCCAAATTTACCATCTTCTAGGAAGCCCACCCATACAAAACACCAACCAAACCAGAAAGATCTACTGATCTCCCACTCTAGTTAAACTCTTTTCCATTCACTTCCTCAAACACGTGTCAACTTCCGAGTTCTTTCCTCAAACCCATCACGAACTAGAGCGCTGCCTTCGTGTCCACTCCAGCTCTCTTTCTCTATGGGACCGCGAGACCAACCGACTAGAAATGAAGTTCATCACTCTGTTTTTCTCAAGAAACATCGCAGCCGCCGGAGCCACCGGGGATGACAACTCCGCCGTTTCAAACGAACGCCTCGGTTCCATTCAAGTGGGAGGAAGCTCCAGGAAAGTCGAGGGATTGGCTGTACGAATGCCTCATTTTCAAATGAATGTCGCTTTAACATCTTGTTGTTGTACAGAAGCAACATTTTGGCTGTAATACCCAAACCCAACAAGCTCTCACTCATAGCTGATCAGGAAGCCTTGAGAGCTTAAACAATGGCCGAAGAAGAAGAGCAGCAGCAACACCATCCCTTTATCTCTCCCACGAAAAGTGGGTAGCTAAGGCTGCTTTGACTTTCTCACCTAGAAGAGTACGGAAATGAAGCACAATGGCAAGCCCAGTTCTTTCCCCGCTGCAAATAAGCTGATTAAGTTCGTTATAATTGCTCTCAATGCCTGCCTGGGCTTACTCTGTTTGTACTACGAGTGTCCTTTTTGGCTGGGCCAGTGGAGATTTGACGAAGAAGCTTCCGGGTCCGATGGACTTCACCCACTTTTCGTGTTGTTGGTACCGTGTTAGTCGAGCGTGTTTCAGGTCGGCGGCGTCGACTCCGTGGACTCGGCTAGAGGACAAGGTGTTTGAGCAGGCGCTGGTCAGTTTCTTTGAGGACTTGCTCGATCGGTGGGAGATGATAGCCGAAGAGTTTGGTAACCCAAAGATAAAGCTTCTTCGTTTTCATCCAAACCCAATCCCCCATATTCGTTTTCGCGTCATTGCGGATAAGTGCGGTCCCCCCTTTTTGCTCTCCGACATGGCTCACGTTAGCGGCCTTGTTGCTGCTCAGATCCCATCTCATGCGAATACCACGAGCACTAGTGGAAAACATGAAGAAGATAAGTTTTCTTACAATATTTTCACTATTATTCCACTTTGACGTTGTCTGCCATGCCAAAAGAGAAAAGAGAAAGAAAAGCAAAAGAGGAAAGCAGAAAGAAAAACAATCAAGTGAGCTGCGGCACAAAAGCAAAAGACAGAGATGCAGTGGAGAGAAAAGAAGAAAAGCAAAAGATCTTCCTATTATTATGATTCCTTCTGTCTGCCAGATGAAGAGACAGAGAATGCAGTAGAAAAATACAAGCAAAAGCAAGGAATAAACACCCACACTGCAAAAGCAAGGAATAAACACCCCACCAGAGTAATGTGGTTTACTTTCCTTATTTTTGAATGATGTAATCTATTTTTCGTATCTTTCAGAAACATTTGTATAAACCCCATCAGAGGGTAATATGTATAAACCTCATCAGAGGGTAAAAAAAAAAATAAAAAAATAAAAAACAAAAACAAAAAAGGGCAAAGCCCAAAATAAATGGGCTGGAATGTTGTGTCGATGGCGAAGGCCCATAAGCCCAAAATAGCTCCAACCAGGCGATCAAAAGTACGCCCAGTACTCCAAAATTATTCGGCAACCTGCCGTTATTTCCACAAACCCGGTGATGAAATGTACAACCATACTCTAATATCATTTGGCAACTAGCCATTCATGCCACCAACCAGGTGATGAAATGTACAACCCGTACTCTCCCTCATGCCACCAACCAGGTGATCAAAAGTACGCCCAGTACTCCAAATTATACATGAGCATTACTCATGTCATTCATACATAAACATTCATGACCATCATTCATGTCAACATTTATGAGCATCACTCATGTTAACATTCATGAGCATCACTCATGACAACATCCATGAGCATTACTCATGTCAATCAACATAAACATTCATGAGCATCACTCATGTCAATCAGCTTCAAAAGCTTCATTTACAGATCTCTAGCTTCAAAAGCTTCATTTACAAAGCTCTAGCTTCAAAAGCTTCATTTACAAAAGCTTCAGCTTCGAAAGCTTCATTTACAAAAGCTCCAGCTTCAAAGCTTCACTTGCAAAGCTTCACCTACAAAGCTTCAGTACAGGGTATACAAATACCGCCTCTGAACAACCGCCACTTCAACTCATACATGGATTCAATTTGAAGTCTCCAGCCAACAGACTCTATTGACCGAAGACTTAGGGGACTACATTATGTACCATATATTGGGCATCAACTGGGCCTCATGCAAAATACTTGGGGGACTCTAGCCCATCATTTATGTATTGAGGAGCGAGCCCTTATTTTATAAAAGGGACTCCCTCACCTTCATTAGAGAGCAACGCCGCCAGCTGAGCAATCGTCTCGCCGCGAGCATCACTCCTAGCCCATCACTTATGTACTGAGGAGCGATCCCTTATTTTATAAAAGGGACTCCCTCACCATCATTAGAGAGCATCGCCGAGCAACCGCCTCACTACGAGCATCCACTCTAGCCCATCATTTATGTATTGAGGAGCGAGCCCTTATTCTATAAAAGGGACTCCCTCACTATCATTAGAGAGCATCGCCGAGCAACCACCTCACTACGAGCATCGACGAGCAACCGCCTCGCTACGAGCATCGACTCTAGCCCATCATTTATGTATTGAGGAGCGAACCCTTATTTTATAAAAGGGACTCCCTCACTTCAACGCCACAGGCCAAGCCAATCAAGGCAACATAAGCCACAAGCCAAGCAGCCTCGCAACGTGTGCAACTTCTAGATGAGCATCATTTCACTTTGACCACCGCCTCATATTGAGCATCAGTTCAAGACAACATCTAGTTACTTCAGCCCACACATGGACTGAATTTCAAGTCTCCAGCCAAAAGACTCTCTTGACTGAAGACTTGGGGGACTACTGTTTATACCATACTTAGGGCCTCCGTATTTAGATCTCGTATAAATACTCGGAGGACTTAAATGTAATTATGTAATAAAGGAAGGGGAAAATATGTAATAAGTAAGGAGTCCTTATTCTATAAAAGGACCCCTCACCCTCACAATTAGGAGAGGCCAATCCTTAGGCCAATCCTTAGGCCAATTCCTAGGCCCTCTCACCCCCTCTCAACGCTCTCACTCTCAGAGCTCTCTCTCCCTCAAATAAATACAATCAGTGTGGACGTAGCCCAAACCTTGGGGTGAACCACGATACATCTTGTGTCATTTACATTTCTTGCAGATTCACGGTCGGATTTACGTTGTTCCAAGACCTCCAGTTTTGTGCATCAACACATTTAATTATATTACATTTAATTTCATAAATTAATTTCCTTTAATTTTTGTAATTATATTTTCTAGGTACACCAAGCGGAGGAATTGTATATGGAGGGTAGCTCAAAACCCTTTCAGTTTCACAGTTGTTGGGAAATTTGTAAAGGGTGAGTGTTATTTGAAGATCCACCTCAACATAGAGTAGGTCCTACACCGGTGTTCGAAACTGCATCCTCAGTTGCAGATATGGATGAAGATAGATCTTCTACCATTCAACAAATAAGGGTAGAAAATCCGTCTTCGGGTGAAGGTTTCATACCTAGGGCTATGGGACGAAACAAGGCACGAAGGTTGAAGGAAAAAGACAAGGTAAATGATGATTACGCCGCTCAACACGAAGTGGCGGCCTCATTGTGCTTAATAGCGGAGCAAACTGCCATTGAGGCGGAAGAAAGGAACCGTAGACATGAATTAAGGGCCAAACAAATACAAGAAGAGATGAATTATAAGAATATGGAAATGAACACTTCGAATTACACTCCAATGAGTAAGGCATATTTTGATAGAAAAAAAAAATTATGACCCGACGACAGTTGTTTACCTCTGACTATACTCCTACGACGGCGGATGATGAAGATGATGGTGATTATGGATATTAAATTTAAGTTAATGTTGTTTTCAAATTTAAATTGTAGATTTTAAATTTAATTTGTCATTTTTAAATTTAAGTTGTAGTTTTTAAATATAAGTTGTTGTTGTTTTCAAATTTAAGTTGTTGTAGTTTTTAATTTAAATAATAAATTATGTTTGGCTCTCGGTTGGAGACTATTTTTTGTGACATGGCTAAAACGAGCTCTATGGCCCTTTGACCCTCGGTTGAAGATAGAAGCAAATATGGTATTATACTGTTCATTAAAATATTAATTTTTTGGAGGGCCAAATGGCTAAAACAAGTCATCTGGCCAGCCCTCGGATGGAGATGGCCTTAGCATTCCTGGGCTCGATACGCAACGGAATCATTGTGCTTTTTATGCTTTTTTTTTAAGGAAAACTAATGAAAATGACTTGAAAACTTTGAGTTTTAATGATAAGGACAAAATAAAGGGTAAAGTGAATAGTACCAGGATTGACTTTTTAGTGTAAAAATGTGGTTTTTCGTTAAAGTGAACAGTACCGGGTGCTTTTCATTAAAGTTCCTTTTTTTTTTAATGAATAATTTTGGGTTAAACGTTTTAGTGTTTTATGGAATGTTATTGTGTGTCCATAGCAATATATTTAATTTTTTTTAATACATTCGATATTCCTACTAAACTATTTTGAAGAGATGAAGAGATTTTAAATTCCAAATGCAGTGAGTTGATGAGAGTTTTATGATTTAATATTGATATCCATAGCATTCAAACTCTCTTACTTTTATTGATATTATTTCAGGGTTAAGATCTTTTGATATATACTTGTGTTTCACTTTGGTCGTAACTTCAGCTTTAAATTTAATGACCTTTTAATTGTATCACATATCCTACTTCAGTCATTATGTCAATTTCTTAAACTGTTTCATTGTAGTTGAGCTGAACATTTTAGTCAACAATCAAATTAACAAAAGTATGACATAATAGTAAAAGTGAGTCGCATAACACAATCGAAAACTATAATTATAATATACATACCACTAAGCCAAAGAAAGATGATGGACAGTTGACCGAAATGGGCACTAAATACTTTTCAAGAGATCTACTCCAAATCAATGGTATGACTATCAAAATCGTGAGCATCAGCGTGTAGGTTTTAGATCTAAGTGGTAGTATCAGATCCCTTAGCTATTGTTCTAGAGAAATGACCAAATCTGGCCCATTCCTCGAAAGAAGTTTTTACTGGATCCTTATCTACCAAAATTTTAACATCTAGTTCCGGCTAACGAATAATCATTGAGTCCTTCTCTTTCCAGACAACACATACAAAGAGACCCGTCAATAAATAATTAAGTAATTAGTGAACTTATGAGAGATGTTTAGATTTAGTTTCTTTTCTCTTCCATCTGTCGTCTATCTATTTTCTTTGGTTATAGTACCATTAAAAGTTGATTATAAAAATATGAAGGTTGGAGACCTCAACAGTTTGACAGTCGTTGATACTATATGTGCATTCGGACTATCGGGATGTGTAAGCCCGCTCAGTTGAAGATCGTCACATTTGGTGGTGTGTGGAGCCTGCAACATTGATCCGTACTTCAATTTTCAGAATTCAATATTTATTTTTTAGAAATTAACTTCGGAGCCACAATTTCCCCCCATATCCACACTCAAATTACTCAAAAGTGTACAATTAACCTTAATACACTCAAATTCAGGAGTGTTCGATCAGGATTTCAAGTGATTATCTGAAAATCAAGTGTATTCAATCAGGATTTCAAAAGACTTTATAACATTGCAGATGTATCCAATTTGATTTTAAAAAAAAAAATTAAAAAGTTGGGAAAATCAAGGTAATTAGAGAGATTTTTTCGTAATGTATTTTAAGCATTTTCAAATATCTATTCACTCAAAATTTTATATAAAATCTCTAGAAATCAAATAAACTCCATCAAAATTTATGGATATATAAATCCATTAAAACCCCTCAAAATCTCGATTGAATATACCTCCCAAGCATAACGAGTGAAATTTAAAACCAAAAACAATAACAAATCAAAATATTACTTCTCTCGTTAATTCTGATATGTGTTTTTACCTCAACATTGACAAAAGCTTGGTTTGCATGGGTCTTTGAATGTGGTAGGTTGCAAAAGGAATGTTTTATCCCCTGCTATCACGAGTGTTGATGTCCCTTCTGTCGCTCCACACGCGGTATTCCATGATCCTTGTTTCATGCAAACATATATATAGTCAAGGTTCTAAAAGGCATTAGGCGTTAATCGGACAGCAGACAAGAGTTTAGTATCTATACGTCTAGGCGAGGCCTATGCAGGGGTCTTGACAATTTTTTCTAATTTTAAATAAATGTATTATATAACATATAAAAAAATGTTTACTTATATTTAAAAAAACATATAATTGTATATGAATACATAAATTGTACCCTAAAAATGACATATAGTGAGGCGGAAATCTTATTTTTTATTTTATTTTATTTAAGAAGGACAATTGATAGCAGGCTACGGTTATCCACTCCTTCTAGAAGTCGGAAAGACAATGAGGCAGAAATCTTGAGTTGGGGTATATCTCTCCCAGAAGAAACATACCCCAACTACAAATTATAGTCTCTTATAATTAAGAAGAGAAGTTTCAACCGCATAAGTGTGCTATGTAAGTTAATGTCCGTGATTAGGGCGCCTTTGCACAAATATTTCTCCTCCACAAGTGCGTAGGTCAGCTTTCTCTACCAGAGATTTGACTAGTCACCCTTGAACCATTCAAAAGTGCAGATCCCTAATAGCAATCGTCCACGCCAACACCAAGTCAGCCAAAGCCAGCAGGCCAAATAGTAACAAACAACCAAACAAACAAAGAGGCCAAAGTCCCACCACATGTTATGCGATGCTTCCAAAGAAACCCCATTACCCCACACTTGCCCTCCTATCTTCCTCCCACCCACCTTCCCAATCCTCCCTTTTTCCACAAAAACAACTTGGCAATTTGATTTGATTAAGATCTCAATTTAATTTAGATTTAGGCGGCCACAAAGACCACCACTTATCAATAATGTTGCTTATTTTACTCAACCATTGACCCATTAATTTAATTTGAAGCTTTAGGACTCATGTATTAAAACACCATGTGCCTTTCATGGAAAATGTTCGCTACGCCGGCTCGTTGTTATGTGAAAAAGTTATTTGACATCTAATAACAACGTAATTGCATCTCAAGAATAAGTTTTTGGAGATGCAAATGTGACGGTGTTGCAAACACACCACATATCATTTGAGAAAGTTAAAACGCTTGTCAATGTGTGAATGACTTGTTGCAGTGCTACAATGACATCCAGATTCTTCTCGATAAGAAAGTTTGAAGATTCAATTGTAAAAATATTCCAAGTCAATTACAAACTGCCATACGAGAAAGTTACAATGCAAAAACCATGCAATAACACATCAAATTCCAAATAGATCCAATCCTCATTTCCTCCAAAATACAATTACAAAGGGAGAATTATGAGAATCCAAACATAGTCTTTACTCCTTACTTAGTAGGAGATTACATAGAGAGATAAAGTTAAAGACTTTAAGCCTTCCTCTCTCTCTCTCTCTCCTCTTCCCTTTTATTCCCTCAAAATGGAACCATCTCCCATGACCTTAATTTACATATACATCTTTTGAGTTTTACACAAAAAAACTCACCATAAATTAAGCAAATTAGATCAACTCACATGACTTGTATATACAAAAATTACATTCTCTCCATCTCAAAGACCCCTCAAAAAAACATCTTCTTCCTCCTCCTCTTGATATTTTCCCAAAAGCACAAAGCCCTCTACTTTTCTCACAAAACTCTGCTTCTTCCAAAACAGAGAGGGCTCTGTTCCATACCCTTACTGTGTCAAGCTACAGCAGAGATGCTGCAGTTCCTGCGGTCCCTGCTAAGACAATCAAACCCTTCGATCCGCACCGCGACTGGCTTGTCCCCGGATTTCATCCGGACACAGCCTCCGTTGCGCGATGACAACACGGGCTGTGTCGGCGAAAACGGGGCCATATTGCTGCTGTTGCCGAAATGCTCGTCTTGGATTACAGGATTTGATGCCCTGCTCGGCGGAGACCCGCAGAAAAACGGCGGCGATGAAGCCAATTGATTAGTACTGAATCTATCATCACAATTCCCCTGTTTTCATAAATTAACCACAAAACAGGATGAAATAATTAGCTTTTGTTCTTGGGATTTTTTCATAAGTTGAAGATTCAGCTAAAACATGACAACAGAATTAAAAATAAACTAATTCCTGCCAATTAAAAAAACAAATTTCGAACCACCAAACAAGAAATATAAAATGAATACAAGAAATGATTTCCACAAGCTCTTTTTCTCTGCACAACCTACATACCACGGTTTATTTATTTGGAAACTTTAACAAAAAAAAATTTCGATACTGTTTTATTTAACGAAAAACTATATTTTTACACTAAAAAAAACTCGAAGTTTTCTAGTCATTTTCATTAGTTTTTTTTATTTATGTCACTTCATTCGACTGGATGCACGAGAAAAAAAAAATCTTTAACGAATTTAACAAAAAAATCATATTTTTATATTAAAAAATCAATCATGATACTCTTCTTTACCCTTTATTTTATTCTTATTTTGTACTTATAGTTTTTATTATTTTTCCTAAAAACAAAAAAAGTGAGCACAAATCATTTTTTCTGAATATTAGCTCAAAATACTAAAACACGAGCGTAACGACGTTCTATGATTTATATACCGACCCCACTTATTGGGATTTATATACCGACCTCACTTATTGGAAAAAGACTTTGTTGTTGATGTTTTTATTATTAGCTCAAAAATACATCCCATGAATATTAGGTCAACAAATTTAAGGGGAAGAGAGGAACCTTGGTGAGAATAATATCCAGAATCTCAGACCCAGCTTCAGAATCTCCAATCTCCGATTGGTTGTGACTGTTGCAGCAGCAGAATCAAAAATCAAACACCCAAGAAAGAACAACCTTTGACTCGACCTACGAATTAAAACCTTAAGAAAAACAGATAAAGTGTGAGAAAAAAAAAGGTACGTACTTGAAGTATCTGAAGGGTCTGATGTTGTCGTTCAAGGAAGAAGTTAGGAAGCTCAATCGACGTGGTTTTGGGCACACAACTGAATCCATCCCCTCGCAGCCTACCATGGCGCTCTGCTCGTAACCGCACCTGCTCATCATCTTTGCTTCTTCTGCTGGAGAGATCTCACCAACAATAAAGCCTGCCCACCCAGATTTCATTTCATCAAAATCAACCCCAAAAAAATAGAATAAAATAATACAAACTTTTGGATCAAGATTTAAATATAAAATATGATTTTTGTTAAACAACCCCAGAAGGAAAAAATGGGAAATTATGAGTTTTTCTTCATGATTTTTTTAACAAGTTGCAGATCTGCTGATGGAAAAGTTGCAGAAAACTCAGGAAAAAAAAGGGAGGAAACAAGAACCTTGAGCTGCAGCCACAGGAGGCTCCTCCGGGAGGATTTGAGAGGAAGAAGAAACCGGGTCTGCAAAACAGAGATTTTTTCTGGGCGTCTGAGAGGGAGAGAGAGATAAGGGTTGGGAGGCTGAGTATTTATGATACGTAGAAACAGGGGACGGAGAGAGAGAAAACAGATGATGATCTATATTGTGGACCGTTGGATGAGGTTGAGATTGGTGATGGATGAGCCCGATTTGGTCCACGTGGTCGGGATCTCCAGCTCGTTTTCTTCTGTAATAATAGTATAATACTATAAATAATTAATAATATTCTTATTTTAGCACAAGCCTACTAAGGAAAATATCTAAATTTTATTTATTTATAGCCAATTTCCCATTGACCAGTGACCATTGACTCTGTGCAGTGCACAATCCAACTATTTTTTTTTATAAATTTTCTGATAAACTTGAAAGATTATGATTAAGGAGACTCAAATCTTTATCTAACTCTTAAATTTGAAGTCCAGCAGATTTTCTTGTTATTTGATTAGAACAAGTTGAAATGGATAATCAACCAAAAAAGTATAAAAGTATCTGCACTGTTTGAACAACTCTTTAGATGATGCAATGAGTCTTTAAGATAAGTGAGAAATTCAGTAAAGCTGTTTTTTCTTTTTCTTTTTATCGAAAAAGATTTAGTAATGTTGTTTTAATAGGTCATTTTTCACATCGAATATGACCATGTGAGATCAAAATATATAGAATGTTCAAATTTTTATAAGGATGTGATATCTACATACTATTTTTTAATTCTCTCATATCATTTTAATTTTTGACCGTCGGATCAGATGAATTGAAGAAGATAAAAGGATAAAATTAACAAAAGATGTGGGAGAAATAAAAAGGAATATGTGGATAACACACCCCTTTTCATAAAACATAATGTACAAATAACATGATCAGATTGTCGTAACCATATTTTTTTTCTTAAAGTGGTTCTACACCCAATAGGCGAAATGCAATTCGTGGAGCCATGAAAGTGCCACAAACTACACGAACGTGGTTTTGAGTATGTTACTTTGCCAAACCCGAATTTGAAAACTATTGGCCAAAGTTTAAGGAAGCATATCAAAGTTTGACGACAAAAAGAGGGGGTCAAAAAACATGGCAGATGATAGTTAATTAGATTCCGATGGGTTAAGGCTTGCAGAAATGGCTAATTGCAAAGGAACCTCAATGATTCCAATCCAAGTTGGAAAGGACAGACATGTCTGTAACACACAGAATGGAAGTGGGAACCACAGCTCCATACCCTTTTCTTTATTTTCAATTCTTCCACATAGCACTGCCCTGGGGATGTTCATAAAGTTAGGAGAAGGAGTTACATTTATTTGGAATGAATACACCGTTACGTTGAAGTAGTGTGTTATAAAATAAGAGCAATATGAGAGGAATAAACTGTTTAAATCAAATTTTATAAATCGTATAACGTGGTTATTAACGATTGAATTATTACTTAAGTGTTGCTTAACATGTTTATTTTCTATTGGTGAAACATCACATAATTTGCAAATTTGGTCTACTAGCATTACTCGTAAAATAAAGATATATGTAAATTTTTGTTCATATGTAATTGTTCCATGATGGGGCATCATGTAACAATGTACCCCGTGCTATGTATGTTGTTTTAGTAATACACCTTTTTTTGGCAGGATCATCATCTTCACTACATCCTCGATTCAAACTCTCCATGCTCCCGTTAATGAATATTAGTGTAGAAAATCTCTTGTACTTAAAAAAAAATGTTTAATTTGGTTAGTATTTTCATGTAACAATGTACCATGTGCTATGTATGTTGTTCTAGTAATACACCTTTTTTCTTTTCAGGATCTTCATTTTCACTGCATCCTTGATTCAAACTCTACACACTCTTGTTAATGAATATTAGTGTAGAAAATCTCTTGTACTTGAAAAAGAAGAAGTTTAATTTGGTTAGTATTTTCATCATTATTTAAGGGCCTGATAGGCCTGTACAATGTCTTGGGTAGGCTTAAGCACGGCCCACTAAACTAGATTAAGGGCCTGGTAGACCTGTCTCTCTGTGTTTGAACTCGATCTTCTGCGCAACGCCAAATCCAGAGAGAGATGATGTTTCAGAAGACAGGCAGATGGTGTGCCCGGGGACAACCTTGGCAACCAATAGTTTGGTAAGTAGTTTCTCAAGCTTTTGTTGTTATTTTTATTATTTCAATTTTCTGAAATATAGGCTCAAGTCATACGAGCCATATAAAGAGAGATTGGAATTCCCAAACCCTAGTATGTATTATACTGTTAGTTAGCAAACAAAACAATGATTGATTATAATTTATATGATAAATTAAGGAGAGTGACAGGGTTGACGGCACAAATTCATACGGCTGATATCAAATTATTGTTGCGTATGAACTATAATCAAGTATCTGTTACGATTAACATCATGTGCACAAGACTAACTTTAGCAGTTCTAATTGTAATGGATTAAGGAACACATTCTTGTTTTGATGTTGTAGTGACGAGATTTTCAAATATACTCCGAGCTATGTTATACTACAAAATTTTCAGCAAATGATTTCTATGACATTCACATTTGAGATTATATTTTAAATTTTTATGTGGTAATTAACTGAGTATAAAATGAATATATTTCCTTTGCCCAACTACAATAGTCAATGGGACATTACCTTTAAAAAAAGTCATGAAATCTCAATGTAGCTCCACCCTCCAGATACAAAAATCTTAAAGATGTTGTTGATTTATTAGACTTTATTTCTTTTTTTCATCCCCCAACTAAGTGGGTCCTAAACCCTAAATTAACCACAAATATATGATATAACCCTAATCCCTTGAGTGTACCATGTGCTACCTTTTTTATTCCACCTCATCTTCATCATGTGTTTGCAGCAGCCTTCATGCTATTCTTCCTCTTCAGTCTTCTCTTCTTTTGATTCAGCTCAAGTCCCTGCTTGTAGATAAACCCTAATTTTTTCTTAAAAAAGCTAAAGCTAAAGTTCCTCTTGTCTCTATCTCTTTATGTTCCTTGTCTCTCTCATAACATTCTTTCCTGGATTCCAAATCTTCAAAGTCCATGTCACCTTCATGTGCTTATTACTTTGATATGTAGTTATAGGCTCTACCTCCATAACATAATATTATATATTAGAGTGGTATTTACAAAAGGGTACCTGCTGCTGCTGGGTGGGTAGGATATTCATTCATTCTTTGTGCAGTCATGCATGCACATTCATGTCACGATGTCTAGTCATGAAAGCAACACAATGGTGGTACGTGGGTCATTGTGCTGGGAAGAAAAGTGGGGACGAATCTCTTTGGTATCTTTTCCCATCCAGAACTCTCACTTTGCTCATCTTTGCTTCGCACCAATGTAATTGTTCTGCATTTAGGTCGGTCATTCTCAAAACCCTAGACACCAATTTTAGGTCAATTAGACCCATCAGTATCTCCATCTCTTCCTCCACCTTCAAGCTTCGCTTTCTCAGGCATTTGTGGGAACGTCGAAGATCTTTGATTTTCATCTTCTTCTGCTCATGAAATTGGGAGAAGTAAGAATATATTCAGAAATTATTATACATTAACTTAAACGGACGGGCATTGATATTGTTAAGAATGTATCAATCACATGTTGGTACACTTTTACAACAGTAATATTGACATTATTAATAACATATCGACAATCAGTTTTTAATAAAGTACTTACATTCTGGACTATATTTAGTATTAATATTATCGATATTACTATTAACATATCGACTGTCAGTTCTTTAATAAAGGATGGACTTCCGATTCTAGACTATATTTGGTATAGTAATAAATAATTATAACATAACATAATCAAGAATTGTGATACACACACACACACTAACTTACTTTTTGATTGACTTTCTTCATCAGATGGAGAAGAGTGGGATCAACTGAACCTTTTCGTTTTCTTTTGAACATGGATACTAATTTCTGGCAGGGTTTTTCCTTATCAGCTTTGAGAAAATCCATGAACGTTCGGATTCCGTCTTCCATTATCATTAAAAATGCAGCTGATGAAATTTTTGAGCCAAAACCTTCGTCCTTTTCATGCTCACCATCTTCTGAAACTTAAGACATAGAAGTCATGCATTAGTTAATTAACTTTGTTTGATCCCTAGACATTTTGCATATCTTTGATACAACTTTAAAAATCCTATCATGTAACATTGATCAAATTGTTAAAGAAAAAGAGTGAATTAAAAGAAGTTAAAGTACAATTCCTCTGCAGATGTACCTCTATATTCTGGCACTTGAAGTAACTTTGGTGCCAAAAGCCTCATCCTAGCATAAATCTCTGGCCTCCTGCCTTGCTCATAAGGCTCATTCTCTACATATCTTCGTAGAAGCACTTGAAATTGCTGAAATTGCTGTGCTAATTCGCCAGGAACGCCGGGATCAATTTCACGTCGTGATGCCCTTTTTTGCTCAAAATTCTTGTAGTTCCAATTAAGTGCTTCCCATGTTAAGCAAATTTGTGCAACGTAAGCAGCCTCCAGCTCATGATAAGGGTTGTGACGTACATCAGGCGGCCTTTTTGTTGCCATAGAGATTCTATGAACTATCCTTTCCGAAATTGATCTTGGACAAACTTGAATAGACTTAAGTGATTCTAAAATAAAAATATAGCATGTGTAATGTCAGCTTAAGATATTAATAAAACAAATCATTACAAAAAGGAAGAAAATATAGCTAAATTAAACTAAATTTAGAATTACCTGTTTCATGGAGCTTTTGGGCACTAATTCTGTCTAAGAACATCATTTCTTCATCATACTTTTGGAAGACTGTGTAAGACTCCCATTTGGGGCAGCTTCTCCGGGACGAGGAAGAAAAAGGATCTTCAGTGGCAGAATCCCTGCAGTTAATTGAGCTTCTCCATTCAGAAGAGCTCTTAGAAGTTGATCCAACAGTTGAGTCACCAAAAATTTCATCCTCTTTATTGTCTTGAACTTGGAACTTCTTGTTCTTCAATTGTGATGGCCCGTAAACAACAAAATTTTCGTCACCGGATAAATGCGTCTGATTTGCCCTATTGATTTCAGTATTGTGTTCATCACAATTATCTGTATGATCAAATAACATAAGCAATGTCAGGCTGCAGATAGTACAAGTATTAGAAGTACATCATGTGACTAGCTAGCTAAGTGTAACAAACTTTGGTGCTTGCTATAATGTGACATACCTTCACCATTTTTGTCACTTTTATCTAGTTCTATAGTTATCGGAGATGTGGACCACACTCGATCATTCGCGACAGAATTGAGAACTGAAACTGTTTCTTTCACTGGGATTTCCTCCACGCCTTGATCTTCATATTCAGATTCTGAGCCTTGTGGTGACTCATGCAAAGATTCATCTTGGCGTTCTTCAATTATTAAGCTCTCCCGTGCGCTAATGAATTGGTCTTCGGAATTTTTTTTTTGATGATGATGCTGAAGGTTATGGTTGGGCAAAAACCTTAATGATTCGTTGCCGCGTATGATGTCAGCCACCAGATCATGATCATTTATGGTTCTGCAGTATTGGTGACTATGAACATGAAACTGCCTTTCTTCGTCTTCTTCTTCGTCTTCTTCTTCTTCTTCGTCTTCTTCTAATTCTTCTTCTTCCTCCTCCTCCTCTTCTTCATCCGAAAACACGTAGTCTTCGCAACCATTCTGGCTTCTGCAATCCAACAAATAAATGCATACAAAAGGGTGACGATTTAAGTAAATTAAAGAAGTAAAACACAAAAGCGAGCATGCAGTTAAGAACTTAAAACTTAAGGATATAATTAAAACCTTGGGAAAATAGGGTTGCTGCCGACAAAGTAGAAGAGTTTGAAAAGAAAAATGGAGGAGACGTAGAGGAAGAGGAGGAGGAGGAGGAAGGAGGAGGAAGTGTTGTTGAAGAGCCTAACAAGTGCTTCCTCAGCTGAACATGGCATTTTCTTCTCCAAAAAATGAGTTTCTATGGAGCCTCTCTCGTAGTCTCTCTCTGTCACAAAGCACAATGGCAAAATGGGAGTAGTACTTGAAAAAAGTTAAAGCCTTCGCTTTGGTTTGCTTTCATAAATCTCTTCCTGTTGGTCGAAATGGTTCGTTTGATTTCCAAAGAAATGTCTCATGTATCCTCCAATATTGCAAGTGCCAACTTTACCTTATATATGTTCCATATTAATAATTAGATATAATTATAAATAAGTAGCTTAAATTGTCTATTTTATAGTAAAAAAATACTTAAAACGCTATTTGAAAAAAAATAAATTCTTAAACTCAACTATTATTGCAACTATTGTTAACATCATAGAAGTAAAAAAAATCTCTAAAGTTTGATTCGTAAGTATTTCTCACTAACACCAACAGCTATTGTTGAGATTGCACGAACTTTTTCTTCTTTTTTTCTTTGAGTAAATTGCTTATGAAAATCTATTCCTAATTAGGTAGAAGTAGAAGGTCAATCCTATGAAAATAGTTCTCTCGCATGTGCTCACATTGTGTGAAACAAATCGTGATCCTATTCTACAAGAAAGGGGCCTATGCCATATCCAAATAAACAAATATAACTAGAAACAAAAATAAAAGGAAGAGACCAAAACCAAGCCACACGCATTGGTAGACATGTGTGCATGCCACTTTTTATAAAGAAGTATTAGGATAATATTATTTCCAAACAAAAAGAAGTTGAAATAAAGTAAATAATTTCAATTAGGTAATTACAGGGAAAAAAAAGGATATGACATAAGTTTCTGGACAAGGTTTTGGTCAGATAATTAGGTTAGGCTTGAAGGTATTAGTATTCTTTGCCTCCTATAATATATAAAGAACCTTTTTATAAAGCTATAAATTAGAGGTGGTGTCAATTGGAGCTTCTCTTTTGGAAATCTTCTTAGTTGTTTCTTCTTGTCTTTAACTTTGCCACTAAGATTTCTGCAGACATGTTTGTCGATCCAATCAGCGGTTGATTACTTGATCAGGCACGAATCAAATCACCAGAATATAAAGCACTAAACTATGATTTGTATTAATTAATTAGTTTACAATGGACCGAGTCTTTTTTTTTTTTTTACAAACGATATTATCCGCACTAAGGGGTTGGAGAGTGAGTGCCTCACAATGGGCTAGCAATAATGTGGTTCAAGTTTGCGTTTGGCGAGAATCGAACCTAAGACCTCCCACTTACGAGGTAAGAGGAATACCACTAGATCGTAGTACTAAATGACTACAATGGACTGAGCTTTTAACTACAACTTCGTACCTTTGTTTGACAAGCCCCAAAAACATCAATTCCTAAAGAGATTTTTAACGTGGACGGAAATACGGGGTGATATGTCATATGTTGTTCTACAAATGGAGGGATGTGTTTTTTTTTTTTTGGTCATGGGATTTTTTTTTTCAAGTGACATATATATGGCGTATGTGTTTGTGTTCCAACTACATTGAAAAATTTCTCCAATTCTTGATTCCCTAATGGTAAATACATTCCTAAATATAACTCAGAAAATTCTGTTTACACCCAAAGTTGTCTCTAGACACACAATTTCTTTGGGTACCCCTAATTATTTTTAAATTTCTTTGGACACCCAAACGCATTTAAGAATATACTAGAACCTTTAAAAAAGATTTATTAATTTGAAAATTCATAAATAAAAAAATGAATTTTTTTAACGGCCAAGCCGCCATTGGAGAGGGGAGAGGCAGACTCGGGAGAACCTTGAATGCACAAGGGTTTTCAAGGAACGTGTTTGGGCCTAAATCATGATTTTGGCAGAATTGAGTTTCGGTAGTCTCGGCCCAGAAGTAAAATGCATTGTTGATGGAGTAGCCGACTCTCGGGGTAAGTTAGAGTTGTTGAGATTGAGATGTTTTCTAATACGTATCAGAATATTCTAAAGATTGAAGATTGTGGTTGGTGGGATGAAGAATGAATCAGTCGCATAATAAGTTTAGGTTCAGAGCTTTAATCGAAAGGGTGAGACTTGGTGCTACAGTTTTGGCGGAAAATTATTCTGAACATATTCAGAGAATATGCTGAGGAATTGAAATATTATCATAATATTACAACTCGGCATACTTAGGCATCAAGAAAATTTGTTCCTATAAATACGAGAGGATTTGCAATGTAGAGATCTCTTCAACTCAATAAACAACTCAAAACGCTCTACTTGAAAACCCTCACTCTCTACACGAAACCCTTCTCACAACCCTGAGAAAAATACTATCCTAACCCTCTTATCAACACAACTTCACTTTCGATAAGTAAACATCAGTGCATTGACAACCGGCGAAATCTTCAGTTTGGATAAGTAAACAACGCTGGAACTTGAAAGTTGAGCGATATAGAAGCATCTTCAGTTTGGACAAGCAAACAATATTGTTTCTAGTTGGTTGGTTATCTATGTCGGGATCACTTCATTAGCCCTGACAAAGTGAGGTGTTTTATGATCGGTTACTCTCAGGTGCACTTCTTAGTTTAGTATTCAGACGGCCGAACTACGTTGACCACAAAGACACTTATTTTCTTTGAGTATCTTTACCCGTATAGCCTGACATTGATAAAAACAAATACAAAATTAAAAAGAGAAAAGAAAATTAGAGTTTTTGACGGCCAAGCCGCCATTGGAGGGGGAGGGGGGGGGATAGAGGCTAGAGAACACCTTGTATGCACAAGGTTTTCAAGGAACGTTTTTTCCTTTTTAATTTTGAGTAATTGCCTGTTGTTTTGGCTATGGACTAACCAGAGAGAGGGCCTTGCAGTAGGATTGAGAAGAGGAGGTCGGGCGATTGGAGTGAGTAGCAGTGGCTAAGAAGGCTATGGTGTTCACTGTTCAGCTATGAAGCACATAAGGGCTCCTTTAGGACCACCACCACCATTGGATCAATTTTGAGAGAGAGATAAAGATGTATTGGTGGATAGGTGGTTGGATGCTGTAGGATGGACTAGCTGGTGGTGTCATCAGGTAGGGAGGAGGCGCCAATGGAAGATCATCATCACGTCTTCTATTTTCTTTTTACAAAAAATAAAAAAATTATTAACACTTTTGTTAATAAATTGTTATTAGATAGAGGGGCTCCTACATGTAGAAGGGTAAAACTGTCTTGAACTCTTTTTTAAGAAAATTGGATGTCAAGAGACAATTCTTGAGTGTAAACAGAATTTCCCCATATAACTCACGGAAAGCTCCATTGCATGATTCTATGAAGGGTAAAACTGTTATGATTTATCATTCTTCTACTTTTAAACTGGACAACATTTCTTGTTTCTTTCTTTCAACGTAGCTTGGATGTAGTGAGTTATCCAATTCAGTTCAAATTAAGCATCAATAAATTTTGGTAATAAGTAAAAATGGAGGGAGTTTCGATATTGAAAGAGAGAGATAAAGGAGATGTATTGGTGGATAGGTGGATAGGTGGTCGGACGCAATGGGGATGGACTAGTTGGTGGTGTCGTCAGGCAGGGAGGAGGTGCCAATGGAAGATCACCATCACGTCTTCTTTCTTCTTTTCACAAAAAAAGAAAAGAAAAAAAATAACGCTTTTGTTAATAAAAAGTCTTTTTAATAAAATAGGAGGGAGTTTCGAGCTTGTAATTTAAAAAGGCATCATAAAGTAAATTTTCAAACCAAATGCAGTGGTCTAAAAAATATCGCCTAGACAGTTGCCCACTGCCACGATTAATTCATAGAAGTTTAAAAAATAAGAAATGACATTTAGATCTGCCTAGGCGTCCACCTAGTCAGCCTATAGATCTGCCTAGGCGCCCACCTGGTCGGCCTAAACTTGCCTAGACACCCTCTTAGACCACTTTTGTCTCGACTCACATAGACAAAAAATAAATAACTTTCAATTTTTTGCATTTTATTTTTTCAATAAATCATAAGATATTTGCTGGGTACTTAGATAAACGTTCATTATATATATGCTTGTTCTCAATGTTTTCAATATATTATAGTACTTTATAACTTATGTGTCATTTTATTTTGCAATTTATGTATCCTCATATAATTATGTATTTGTTTAAGTATAAATAGACATTTATTTATATGTTATATAATAAATTTAAGGGCAAAAGACTGTTTACTACCCTTATGTTTCGTGGTTTTCAACATTTAGTACATCAAGTTTTTTTTCGTCCCAGAGTCATACCTAAAGTGTAAATTTTGGGACTGTCTCATACATCCATTAGTCAAATTGTTAAGTCTGCCGTTAACAGTGACGTGGCGCTCATGTGGACAATGACTAGACACCACGTGTCATCCACGTGAAAATTAAAAAAATATATATATATATATATATTATAAAATAATAAATAAATAATTTTTTTTTTTAAAAAGGTTTTTTTTTTTTTCTTCTTCTTCCTCCTTCCTTTTCCTTTTCTTCTTCTTCCTTCTTCTTCCTCTGAATTTGGGTAGCAGATTCGTTTTTTTTTTTTTTTTTCTTCCTCTTTCTTCTTCTTCCTTCTTCTTCCTCCTTCTTCCTTCTCCTTCTTCTTCTTCTTCGAATCTGCCCAGTTTTTTTTTTTTCTTCTTCCTCCTTCCTTCTCCTTCTTCTTCTTCTTCTTCTTCCTTCTTCTTCCTCCTTCTTCGAATCTGCCCAGTTTTTTTTTTTTTTTTCTTCCTCCTCCTTCTTCTTCTTCTTCTTCTTCTTCTTCTTCCGAATCTGCCCAAATTCGGTTTTTTTTTCTTCTTCCTCCTTCTTCCTTCTTCTTCTTCCGAATCTGCCCAGATTCGTTTTTTTTTATTTTTAAATTTTATAATATATATTATTTTATAAATTTCCACGTGGATGACACGTGGCGCCCAGTCATTGGCCACATGGGCGCCATGTCACAGTTAACGGCAGACTTAACAGTTTGACTAACGGATGTATGAGACTGTCCCAAAATTTACACTTTAGGTATGACTCTAGGACGAAAAAAAATTGATGTACTAAATGTTGAAAACCACGAAACATGAGGGTAGTAAACAGTCTTTTGCCCTAAATTTAATTAAAATTAAAAAAATACCGCCTAGACACCTAGGCGCTGAATCTCTGACAGCCATGCCTAACGTCTTTTAGAACCTTGACTAAAAGCCACCATCCTTATTTTTTCTTATAATCAAACTTATGCAAAAGGTAACGATACAGTGATCATAGTGTAAATTTCAACCCAAAAATATAATACTGAGCACCCGAGAGAGAGATGTTTCTAGTCTTCTAGAAACCCTAGCATGCAGGAAAGATGGATGTAGTACTACATCAAAAGCTGGAGTTAGGATTGAATTTTATGCAAAGCTTCGAAGACAAAAGGAGGTGAGTGAGTGAGTGAAGAAAAAGATCCAACAGAAACTCTTTAGATACGGTCGTGCGGGTTGGTCACCATTTTAACCACTCTTGGTAAACTTTGTGCACACTGATTATAATTAATTAAATAAATCAGAAACAGAACATAAGCCACACCTATAGCCTGCAGCCAACCATTATATATATATATATATATATGCATTGAAAGATCTTTAAACTGTCAATTAGGCAATATTCTTTGCCATAAATAAACTATCATATCATGCAAACCTCCAAACATGCAATCTAATTAATTAAAATTTGCAGCATATCAAGCAATCTACCCATGATGTATCTGTATATAGGCTATATTTGGTATTATTTAAGATAATAAATAAACTAATTAAACTTCATATATTATAGTAATCAACGAGTTGCAAGGACTTTCACAATCAGAAGAGAGATGATGTTGTTTAGAGTGTTAATCTGATACAGAAATTAAGGAATTATATACGTGTTTACAAAGAGTTGAGTTATTTCTTTGATTGTCAATTGGTTTTATAGTTGTTATTCAATTTTCTTCAATTTTATGGTAGAACATCAACTTCATTTATGATATACTGCTCATTTGCTTCTAATATGTGTTGTCTACATTTTAGACTTAAATAATATCATACATGAAGGGTGTGTTGAGAATGTGAATTCATGTCAAGAAATTAAGGGATTTTACATGTGTTCTTCTAAGGAGTTGAACTTTCTCCTCAACTTGTTTGAGATGTCAATTGATGACAAATGTCGGTAATTTATGATTGGATGAAAAGGGATAATACTGTATAGATTGCCATGTTCCCATTGGACTGATAGTACGTAGTAGTAGCGTAGCCAAGGTTTGGTGGGTAGAAATGGGTGAAGGTTGTTGGAATGGATCATGGAATTAAAAACAAAATACATGAAATCTGGTACAACAAAGACAAAACCTCATGCCTTGCCACTCATCTTCTACCAAATTTTATTTAAAACGACACAATTTTCTTATCCACCATGATTGAATCATTCGTAGTCAATGCCACAGCCGTATGGAGCTTGGTAATAATCTCAAGCCTCAGAGACGACTACCAGAAAATATACATACCCCTCTATTACTTGTTCATGTATAGTAGTAGCTGGGGTGTTTTGGTAAATTCAATTATTTAATTTCATAAGAAAAGTAGTACTTTCCATTTACCATCTTTGTCAAAGTGTTAGCTGTAGTTATCAAAATATAAAAAGAATAATGTGGCTAATGGCTAGGCTGCTTCTTCTTGAAGATTGAGTTTATACAACACAAAGTACACACCATTAATACCTGATCACCTTGAGCTTTACTTTTAAGCTAGCCGGCTAGCATCAGATATCCATACTAGGGTTTCTGCTAGCTGCTTGCCTTTTCTTAATTTCGCATCGAAATCAAATCCACTTGGTTTGTATATCGAATCAAGAATGCAAGAGAGTCTTCCTCCAGGGTTCAGATTCCATCCTACAGATGAAGAACTGATAACGCACTATCTGTGCCACAAGGTTTCCGATGTTAGTTTCACGTCGAAAGCAGTAGCAGTCGTTGATCTTAATAAGTGTGAACCTTGGGACCTCCCAGGTATATGTGTGGTCAGATTATATATTTATATGTGCATCATATTCAACCCTATTCTTCTGTACATCTGCCTTACATGTTTGCCTCTTCCTCTAAATTCATCTGATTATACCTAATTTTCTATGATATTTCATTTCTCATTCCTTGCTTTTAGTAACGATCTTGATGAGATCACAATCTGTATTTCTTGAATTTGCCTTTTTTGAACTTACGCAAGTAAAGCAATCTTTCTTGAAAACTACATGTAATCCAAAAAGGAAGAAAGGATAGTTTGGGGAGCAGATCTAGGCTTAGTAAGTGCACTAAGTTCGAGTCTCTCTCCCTACAATTTGGGTTACTTCAATATAGACTATTGCTTGGATCAAAATGGGAATGAAATGTTCCAATCTCTTCCTTCCTCTCTGATCTGTTTGCCAACCACACCAAATACACAGTTCCCACGACATTTTTTCATATAGTGGACTTTTCTTAGATTTACAGTAGATCTTTTTATTAAAAAAAGGCAAGTAGACCTTTAAAAATTGTTTCACAATATGCATTTTTTCTTATACTAATTTACCAAAAGATATACCTGAATACTATGTTTTCAGTACGTTCTTAGCTTAAATATTCATACTTTCGATAGGAATAATTTTTTACGGTAACGTATTCAAGTGATATATGCAACTTATAGCAAACTAAATTATTATGCGGTTGGTGCAGGCAAGGCTTCGATGGGAGAGAAAGAATGGTACTTCTTCAACCTGAGAGACCGAAAATATCCAACTGGACTTCGAACCAACCGAGCCACGGAAGCCGGCTACTGGAAAACAACTGGGAAAGACAAGGAAATACGTCGTGTAGGTGTGCTGGTTGGGATGAAGAAAACCCTAGTTTTCTACAAGGGGAGAGCTCCAAGGGGTGAGAAAAGCAACTGGGTCATGCATGAATACAGACTAGAAAACAAGCATCCCTTCAAATCCTCAAAGGTACAAATTACTACAGAAGCACAACTATTGGGTCGTTTGAGGCTGTTATCTTAAAACCTCTTCGACTGATAACACTTTTGCTAGAAGTGCCTGAAAAACACTTGGAGGTTCTTCTAAAAAAGGTGTTTTTTCAGAGAAGTCTTCTATTAAACATAAACACTCCAAACTTTTTCTGTAAAAAATATTCATTAGCACTTTTGGCTGCCATAAAGTGCTTTTAGCCATTTCAGAAACAATCTTAAACACTTGGCCTTTATAACTCGATTTTATTATTTATAATTCTTTAATTTGCTACGTTTAATTTATACAGGAAGAATGGGTGGTTTGTAGGGTTTTCCAAAAAAACATTAGTGCAGTGAAAAAGCCACAACAAGCAACAACATCCTCACAGAAGCAGCCAACCAACGAGTCTCCATGCGACGATACGAACTCAATTGTTAACGAATTCGGAGACATCGAGCTGCCAAACCTAAACAGCAATATTAACGCAAATTCATCCAGCGGGTTCAGCAACAATATTTCTTCACCCCAAAGCTATTACAGCAATATTCTTGATCACAGCAAGAACAACATAAACGACGTTACCAACATGAGTTTGAAAATGACTTGGGCAGCAACAGCGGCAAGAGAGGCAGCCGCCAACGCTCTTTCATTGCCGTCAAGCTTGCTAAGTCCCTCGAATCTTTCGGTGAATTCGTTGCTTCTTAGGGCATTACAACTTAGGAGTAGTACTAATAATAATGGTAGTAATTATCAACCAAGAGCTACTAATCATGTTCAAGCTACAGCAGGCACTAGTACTCTAGATTACTCATCATCATATGATAATATCCAGCAGCAAGGAATGATGCCGTCAATGTCTCATAATCACTTTGGATCCAGTACTACTATGGATCATATAAATTCAAATTTCCAAGCTTCTTCGTCGAGTACTAATGATCAGATGATGGAATCGATGCCGCTCCAGCATTCGGAGCAACCATTCAATTTGGACTCCATTTGGTGAAGCTAGTGTACGGCCTGATCCAAAGAATAAGCTGACATCTTGTAAAGTTCAGCATCGTAGCTGTATTAATCCTGAAGTGCTAGTTATGAAACAAATGCAGTACCACAGGGAGAGTAGACTTCTCACATGCACGCACGTAAAGTTCGATAATGCTCCATATATTTATAACTATGTTGGATTAATGTCGAAAAATAATAGGGTTCTTGCCCTAGTTTATGGGTCTGTTAATTATGTTGAAGAGTTCTAGTACTGTTACTTATGTTAGTCCAGATATGATCAATGCATGCTGGTAGGGAAAACTCCCTATGTTTAATTTGTACCCTCTTATATTATGTAAACATCTTTTTCATGGTCAAACATCTCAACACATTTCTCTCTCAAATTTCTTACGGTAATCTACATAATGAAGGTGATGGTTAAGAAAATGAAAGTCCATCAGCCATCGTTCACAAGAACGATTTTTAATATTATTACAAAATTCGAACCAAATTAGCAGATAAATGCAAAGTTATTTAGAGATCTCAAGAGAAATATAAACTATTCAGATCTACACAATGTCTTAATTAACGAGGAGTGAATTTATGTTAATTGTGTATGAACGAGATACCAAGCTAACCACATTTAAAAAAAAATAATTATCTTTAGATCGACTAAAACATTCTCAAGGAATATTTGTATATATGAACTTATTTGGAATGAGTTGTATTCAGCATTAAAATTAATATGATACATGATTTCTCTACGTTTAATAACAAATATGAACCCAACAAATAAAAAATGTAACCAAATCAATTATGAGAGAATAGTTTTGTTTTCAATAATTAAATAATTATGAGAGGATAGTTCATCTTATTTTAATATAGTGTTAACGAAACACTTCTGGTACTGTTCACTCTTAATTAAAAATCACATTTTTACATTTCTCTGGTACTATTCACTATACATTTATTATTTTTCATTAAAACTAAAGTTTTTTTTAATTATTCGTTAGTTTTTCTTAGTTTAATTTCTTCCACACCTATTCCTCCTAACTCATCCGATGATTCCACGACTTACCCCGATAGTATCATAGATCATCACAATTCCAACGGCCAGGATTTTATTGATAGAAAAAATCGAGCCGACTTTATAAAAATGAAAATATAAAAACGCGGCCCAGGCCCATTTAACCGTTGAAAATAACCTGCACACCCGAGAAGCGCGCTTTCTAGTCTCCGTCTCTCTCCTCTCTCCTCTCTCCTCTCTCTCTCTCGCAGTCTCAGTGCACAATGGCGGGAAAGCAACTCTCAGGCGACGGCCTACCGGCGAACATCGCCGGAATGTCGAAGAACCAGCTTTACGACATCATGTCTCAAATGAAGGTATCCCCTGCATCCTTCGAATTGTCTATTTCTTCTCCAATTTTCCTTCCGAAATTTTCTGTCCCTCCAAACACCCAAAATTGACCTACGAATAATGTCGACGTTCGTTTTCTTTGTTTATTTGAATGCAGAATTTGATAGAACAGAACCAGCAGCAGGCGAGGCAGATCCTCATTCAGAATCCGCCCCTCACCAAAGCCCTTTTCCAGGTTCCTAATTTTTTAGGGTTTTAGGGTTCCTTTATTTCGAATTTTCCGCATTTATTTGGTTTTGATTCAGAGGATTTTGTGTGGTTAGGATTTGGTTTGTGTCAATTTTGGTGCTTTTCTTCTTTTCTTGATTTCTTGAGATAATTTTGTGTGATTAGGGTTCAAAATTCAAATGGTACGAATGGCTTTGTTAGGAAGTTGCTTAATTTAGTTCCAAATGAGAAAATTTGATTTTCCTTTTGTTAAGTGCTAAATTAATTTGTGATTTATGTTTTTGTATCATGCTGTTTAAGAGTTTGGAGAATATATTTGTTAGGCATTTGTATTACGCGATTACTGATTCGTGGTCGCTGTTAAGTAGGTTGTTGCTCTGGAATTATCGATTTTACCTTTAACTACTGATATGATTGCTGATTGTGTTTCTGCATTTTGTATTTGTTCACAGGCACAGATTATGCTTGGAATGGTGCGGCCACCGCAAGTGGTATGTTTTTTCTTTTTCCAGAAAGCTTGTCGTTTAAGTGTTTTCATATTTGGCCACTTATGTTATATGCTAAATTGAGGTTGTCTGTAGATTCCCAGCATTCAGCCACTGACGTCACATAATTCTCAGCAGTCGACACAACAAACTCAGCAGCCAAGCACTCAGGCTGCTCCCTCATTGCCCGGTCAAGTTGGTTTGCAGGACCAAACTGGGCCATCTCAGATCCAAGCTCCTCCGAGAAAGCAATACCAAAACCAACCGGCAATGCCTGGTTCATCAGCTGGTGCTCCATCTATAAATGTTCAGTCTCAGCCTATGCCTTCACGTCCCCTGCTGAGCCCACAGCAGCCTAAGGGACATCTAAATCCTCAAATGACCCCGACTTCTCTTCCACAGTCCTCTCAACTCCCAAATATGCCTGCACATCCTCTTCATTCTTCTTCACAGCCACCTTCGCTTCATCAAACCCAAATGCCTGCTGTTTCCAGCCAGTTGCAACAGTCATTACAGACATCTGGAGTGTCTTCTCATATGCCATTGCAACCACCATTGCCACCACAACCAAGACCACCTTCAATGCCTAACTTCCATCACCAGTATCCGCCGCAAATGGGGCCCAACATGGGTTACCAACATGCTCCTCCCCAACATCTTTCACAATCCATGTTTCATGTAAGTTGAAGTTTATAGTTCACCAGTCATGATCAAATGTATGGCATATATGTGATTGGGCTAATTGTTTTTATTTTTTATCTGCTCAGTCAGGTACGAAACCCCCTATTAGCGCTGGGCCTTCATTCCCACAGGGACAACCACCACTTCCAAGTCAACCACCACCTCAATCTATGTATCAGGTATACGTTTTTGTTTTTTTTTTTTTTTTGTTTTATTCTCTCTTTTGCAACTGCGTGATGGCAAGTGCCTTTGCCCATGAGCGGTAGGTCTCGGGTTCGAGACTTGGGAGCAGCCTCTCCATAAATGGGGGTAAGGCTAGCCGACATTCACCTCTCCCAGACCCTGCGTAAAGCGGGAGCCTTGTGCACTGGGTACGACCTTTTTTCTCTTTTGCAACTGCGTAGTAAATCATTAGTTTATTAGTTAAGGATGCTTTGATTCTAGGTAATGTTTCAGTAGTTTTCTAGAATAAAAACGCATGCCCTGTTTACTCCACTTTTCCGTTTTGAGCTTTCATTGATAGTCCATTTTCAGTTTGGGTTGTGCTGTGAGTCAGGGTTTTCCATTTGTGCACTTCTAATCGGGTTCCCGTTGAGGGGTATTCTAATCTTGTTGAACACGGTTTACTAATTGTCAGTTTGTCATCCCATGTTTGAAGGATCGGTGGAGGGCAAAAATCTAACCTTGCCTAATGCTTTTATCTTTCAGGGTGGAGGCATGCATTTAGGTTCAGAGTTCAACAATCAAGCTGGATCTTCCATGCAAGTTGATAGAGGATCGTGGATGTCCGGTCCACCAGAGAGTTCGACAGTGCCACAACTTTCAGGACCGCCACCGTTAGGTCCTGGTCAAATGGGCCCTGGCGGCCAGCCTCCTCGCCCGGCACCGGTAAGATATCTGCTACTTCTCATATTAGACTTGAGCCGGAGCTTTTGTTTATAGGTTGAGTTTTCCTATCAATCATCATTCGACTCTTATGCGCATTTGTGCAGTTGTCCCCTGAGATGGAGAAGGCACTGCTTCAGCAGGTCATGAGCCTCACACCGGAACAAATTAACCTCCTGCCTCCAGAACAAAGGAATCAGGTGCTACAGCTACAGCAGATACTGCGCCAATAAACTCCTGAATTTTTCAATATTTTCAGCCGGAATTAGGGACCCCGTTTAACTTCAATTTTTGCTCCGAGATATCGTTGTACCATTCAGTGATCCAAACTTATGCGACTTAATTTTATTACTTGATGCAAGAGTCTTGTAAAAACGACGTGTGGTAGTTGTATCTTTTCAAAATTTGATTTTCTTGTTTCAGAACGTTACAGCTTAACTAATCTTGAGATGTTAAATCTACATCCATTCGTGGTATACACAAAACGTCGTCGAGCAACGAAATACATCAGAATTTTGTCTATGCTCAAAGCCTTTCTGTTTCAATGTCGGAGTTTTACTCCCTTGCTTCCAACGCAGTCCTCTTTGAAGTAATTGGAACCATCTTACGCTCCGAGTCGCAGATAATCATTCACATATTTAGACAGAAGCCACCAGGTAGGACTGCAACACTAATTCATACAAGCATCCCATGTTTTGCCGTCGTCAACAGTTCTTGCTCATGCTCGAAACTGATCATGTTCAAATGCGCGAAGGTTTTATTCTTCGTTTTCCCAATCAGAATCTTCACCATTTCCATCTGAATCCACGTATGAATCTTCATCTTCATCCTCACCTTCGTCCTCGCTCTGCAGATAAGAACCAAACATTTTACTCTCATTCCTTTATAAGGAAATAGTTAAGGAAAGCCAAAATCTGTCTAGAAGAGGCATGCTGAGAATTTAAACTCCCATGTTTCGCCCTCTAAACCGGCCACAGAACTATATAAACAATCTGGTTGGAGATCAGAATTCAGGACCACTTGATGGTAAATAGATGGCAATGAGAAACAGTATATCTCACTTGGACTAATTCCGAGGCACGATGAATCTGCTCGGGATCTCTCGAGCTCCAGGAACTATCATCAACATCATCTTCAGAAACACCCTGTTCACAATCAACAAAGCTATGGTCATAGGCATGAGCAAACACCCATACAAAAACACAAAAATGTATCATGCATATTATTGGAGAAACGATAACTGTAATAGCAACAACCAAGTTGGCCGCGTGGGAGGGGGGCATACGCTTGGATCGCACAGTGAACAATGAAGATGAACAAACATATAGTGGTCAATGATTTTATCAACAGTGCTTCAGATATGTGTTGAAACGAGAAAATATAACTTACAACTTGAGATTTCATTTGTTCTATGTTCTTCTCCAGTTCAGATATGTGCTGACTGAGAGCCTGCATGGGACATATGAGATCTAGTGTGAGGTGAAGAACATCAACGAGAGAGAAATATCAGCGGAAATGTATTTCAACAAAAAATTGGGAAAAAAAATAGTAACCTCATGGCGTTGCATGGCCACTGAGCGTTTTAATGCTTTAGCCTTAGTTAGAAGGTTCCTCGGCCTCAAGGTAATGGGTCGCCGATAATTCTTTCCACGATAGTAAATGAGAGCATATCCCTTTGGAACTCTTTCTATTGCCACAAGTATACCACCACTCTCATATTCCAATAACCTAGCTGTATCTTCAACAAAAGCAAGAGTCTTTTGCTTGCTTATTAATTTCACTAGTTCTCTGTGCTTCCAATGCAAATGCATGTTTTCGACAACACCATCAAAGACACCACGTATACCTGGTACAATATGTAATCAAAGGCCATCAGTGTTTCAGCTAAATATTTTATCTTCACCTCAAAAATTAGAAGATTACTTACCCAGAGGCAAGTATGCTTTCATTCTCAAACCAACCCTACGAAACATAACCCGTTCCTCATCAGTGATTGTTTCCTGATCATAATCAGGACCTGCAGGAAGCATTAACGATTCTATCTTGGATAGCAGTTTCTCTGCTCTTAGCTTTTTGGCTTGGGCCTGTCAATGAATTCAGAATCTCAAACTAAGGTATATATGAATCTACATATATCCTTTCTTCCACAACTAATTTATGTCTAATGAAAGTTAATGATATATGTTGGATAAAAACATGTTGCAAAAAGGTACCACTCTAGTACCTGGGTTTTTTCATTAAGTCGAGTCAATTCCAAAACTACTGTATTCACAAGGAGTAAGAACAAGACCCTCACAGGCTCGTCCACTAATAGAAAGATAGAGAAAAAACTTACAACACCTAGTTTATGCTCAATTCGTCTGACAAGCTTAGCATTCTTAGCTCTTGAATCTTCTTCAATCATCTTTTCCCGTTCTTCAGTAGATATTTCTCTTCCCCAACGAGCTTGAGCCTCATAAAACTCAGCCAAAGTCCCTGCAAGTGCCTGTCCTTCCACTGCACCTGAAGAAGCCGCATCTATTGCTTTAATCCGCACTTTCTCTTCAACATCTTGGACCTGTTTTGTCAGCTCCTGTCTTTCAGACAGAGCAGCAGCCACACTTGTTGGGACAAAATCCTTCCCGCGGTAAATGACAATGTAATATTTGTTTCTGAGCAGTAAAACACCACCTGTTAAATTCTGCAAAATTGAAGGAGCTTTAAATCAGTACACTTTTGGTATTATTCCATAGGTAACAATCAGAAAAAAATTACAAAAACAAACCTTAAAACTATTTGATAAAATGAAAAAACCAAATATGCTGAGTGCCTCTTCAACCTTAGATTTGGAAGAAAATGCAAGGCAGAGGCGCATAACGGCAAACTCATTAACAAGTATTAACAGATTTAGGCAGGTTCCTTAATTAGAAGTATGGTGTTTCTCGTTTTGGCCATTAAAAAATAACGACAATGCAGACTAAGCTTGAGAAATTTTTAGCAGGAAGAACTAGAAGTGCCCTAATGGACATGAACGAAAGGTAAACAGTCACACAAAAAACACAAGGTTTGATGGTAATGTAGGATAAGAGACAATGTAGGACAGACCTTTATCTCCTCAGCCATCAACTTGTTGTTTGTATTCTGGATACCTCGTTTGACAGCAATCTTCGCAACAGAGCTTTTCTCCCAAAGTTTAATAATAGCCAATGCCAACCCTTGATGGTTTCTATTTCTCCCTTCATCAAGAAATTAATAATGAAGTGTTATGTCAAATACTGGCACGGAAAACTGAAGAAAGGTACATAGAAGAAGATTTCTACCAAGGGCAAAATGACAAGGAAGCGATTTGGCAAGCTTCCGTAAAGTAGTCATCTCTGCATTAGTCAGCCTCGAGCGCATCCCAGTAGGGAGAAGCCTGAAAGGAGTTTTGTAACCAGGGATTGTTTTCGGAAGCAAATCAGCATCAACAGGAAGTACTCCTGTACCCCACCACTCGACAAAACGAGGACCTAAATCATCCAAGAGGCTGTGAAACTCAGCTTCCTCCTCCGTCATGTTATGAACACGCTCTGGGATTTTCAATGCTTGCTCAGTCTTATCTGGACCTGAAGTTGCTTCATTGCCACTTCTCATCTCCGATGTTTCAGGTGACGATATCTCTGGGATAAAAAGACCACTCCTTTCCCCATCAACAGTTTGGGATTGAGAAGGTCCTTTGTAGTTACTCCCTCGGTACACAACCATAACACTTCCTGACCGCCATAAAACTAACCCTCCCGTTCGACGCTGACCAATCACTACAAGCAGTCAGTTACATTACGAAAGTAAAATGCTTCTACATGTTCATTTCTAAACTATACACATACAATTCTAAGTTGCATTCAGCGAGTGTTATAATTTATACTCAACACACTTATATACAAATGAAATATTGATCATATAACACCAAATTCCGAAAATTCGAGAACTTCACAAACCTCAACAATCTCGTGGGCTGTCTTCATATCCAATGCCAGCACCTCATGGAACTTGAGCCTCACCAGCTCCGTCTTCCGCCACATATCGTGAATCTTCTCTAGCACCGCCTGCGTGATCCCGGCCTTCGGCACACTAATCCTTTCCCTAAGCACCATCCCCATTCTCCTCAGCCGCTTCAGTTCCTCGTCCTCAATCGTCAATTCCGCCAACGACGGTGCTTTCCCTCTCCTCTTCCTCAATCCCTTCACCTCCTCCTTGTCACTCACCTCCTCCTCTTTCTCCCACGGCAATGCCACCTCATCACCGCTCTTCTCCTCCTCTAATACATAATCCGGCCAGACCCACTCCCGCTGCAACAAATCCCCGAGCTTCTCCTCTCCGCTTGCCGCCGGCACTGGATCCTGACCGTCCAATCCAATACCATCATCTTGCTCCTCATCGTCCGACCCCAACCCCAAGTTCCGCAACCGAAGCACGATTCTCTCAATCGCGCTCTGGCCTTTATCCTTGTCGAAGTACCGAGTCGTATCCGCCTTGCCATCTTGCTCTCGCCCATGCGACTCGCTGACCTTATCGTTCACTTTCTGGCGGGGCAATTCGGTGGGAGAGCTACGATTGGGCCACTTGTTGAGCCAGGGAGCGGAGGAGGCGGGTCTGGATTTGTGCTGCGGGGGTTTGGCGTTCGCACTTCCACCATGCTCGGTGGTTCTGACGGTGGAGGAGAATGTTTTGACGATGCGAAATGACGGTTTTGGGGCCGAGAACAGGAGTCTGAGGGAGGAGGGCGAGTGAGAGGTGAGTGGGAGTGAGCTCCTGAGTGGCATTTCGGAAATTTTCGCGGTTGTGAAGGCCATTTCTGGTGAATATTGAATTAAATAGTGAGCTTACTGCAGCTGCTGACGGCGGTGCGCTGTCATTGTCTGGCTGGTCGGAACTCGGAAAGCGGTGGAGCGACGGGAGGCTGGAGACGAAGACTCTGCGTGTAGTTTTGGAGGGAGACGATAAGATTTTTTTCTGGGAAAATTTCGTATACATCTGTTTCTTGTGTATATATATATGGAATCTTATCGAGGGCACATCTGTAATTTTGTCGGCAGAGAGCTCTTATTCTTGCACTGGTACGGAAATTCTCAGATGACATATGTTGCTGAATTTAATCGTTTCGAGCGTATTAATGAATTACATATATTACTGAATTTAACTATTAAATTTAGATAAGGGAATCGATATAAGCTACTTATGGGAAAGGATTTTCTTCGGATCATTTCCGTCAAGGTACACAATCTGGATATTTGAAATTTGATTCAACAATTAAAATTATTATAACTTTTTAAAGTGGGTATCTGTTTATAGTTGTTGGATCAAATTTTAAAAACCCGAATTGTGTGCCTTGGTGGACTTGATTGAAAGGATCCGGAGAGGATCCTTTCCCCTACTTATGAAGTAGTGATGCATAATAGAAGCTCCCATTTCAGATTCTTGATTGATTTCAGCAACTAAACAAAACTGTTATTATTCGCACTTCGCAAATGTCATATGCACTCTAAATTAAATGTGGTTGTGAAACAAGGCTTTTTTTTATAGGAAAACTACTTTATGTTTTAATGATAAGAACAAAATAAAAGGTAAAGTAAATAGTATCAGAATTGACTTTTTAATGTGAAAATATGATTTTTTGTTAAAATGAACAGTACCGAAAGCTTTTCATTAAAATTCCCTTCTGTTTTTTTAACAAGGTGCGATGTGCATGGTCAAATATTCAATACGGATCTGATTGGAATGAGAATTCAGAAAAGAACACAAAACTATAAAATTAAAACTTAAATATAAAAGATGCGTTTATTTCTCTTGTCACGTACAAGTGTAATGTTAATACATGAAAGTCAAAGCTAAATACTTGAACATTTGACTTGAATTGCTGCAGAAAAACTGGTCAAGTATCAACGAGCTTACACAATTACACAGCATGAAGATGGACGTTAACTGTTAGAACTCCATGTACATACTCTTATCTGCAAACGTGCTCCTGTTAATTAACTGAAATTACTTACACACCGGAAAATATAACCATGTCAACAGAACTCGAAACCGAAAACAAACGGCTCAGGTTCCGGAAAATCTTCTGCTGATGGAAGGAGATGAGTTCAGGATTTCCTGACCAAGCTCCTTTATCTTGTTAAGAAGTAGTGCTTGCTCGGTCTCAAGTTGAACCATGTACTCTTCTTGTGTATCCTCTAGGGCTTCTAGCTCACACATAGCCGTTGCGAGCCCTTCAATATTTCCGTCCTTGATTAGAGACTGAAACTTCATCATCGTTTGCTTCATCTGACCAAACTCATTGCAAATCGCGTGTCAGAAAGGAATTGAATTCGTTGGAAACATTGTTCGTAGGTACAATGCTAACAATGTGGCTCAAGGCGAAAAACCAGTAACCAAAAACAAGTCTTCTCACCTCACTGGAAATTTTGCGTGCTTTGTTTATGGATGGTTCAGAATCCAAACTTGCTCTTTTCTCCAACTCCGGGACTCTTCGTGTGACCTGAACATGGATTTCCCCACTTCTCACATTCTGAAGAGGGATCCACTTGTCTGCCATCTGATTCGGAGGCAATCTCTGATATTCCACAACGCAATCACCTATACTTGATGCCCGTAATAAGGCATTGTAGTCTTTCACATGCAAGAGTAGGGGGCTGCCGTCATCAGGAAATTCCAAGGTTTGATTCCACTGCGGATTCAGAGTTTTGTACATAACCTGCAATCCAAGACATCGAAGTAATAAGAGATCAAAAGCAAAGTAATGACGAAAAAAATGACAATTGCTACAATATTTGAACATAAATGTGACTGCTCAAACCTTTGTTTGTTTCTTCAAGTTCCCGTATTCAACCCTCACATATGGATCACTTGTCCCTCTCACATCAGCAGCAATAAGGTCTTTTGCTTCGATGAGAACAAGTTCAACCCAACCATTACCTGAACCCGTAGCCGAACCCTGAATGTTCCAACAAGGGGAAAGGAGGAACAAAAATGTTCCAACAAGGGGAAAGGAGGAACAAAGTTACAAAACCATATTAAACAACACACACTAAGAGCAGAATGATTCCCGCGCATATGACCAAGCAGACTGAAAAAAGATTCCATACCCTGGACCCGTCATAGCCTTCAACTCTGACTGCTTCTATTTGAAGCCTTAGTTCTCCGGAATTCACTTTTTCTAGAGGGATCCACACATCCCTGACTGACCCTTCGACCAGTCCCTCTAAATTAACTCGTGCGCTGCCAATGTTGTCATCGCCAAATGTGTCTTCGTTGAAGCATTTTATCATCAGGTACTCACCTTCTCCAATCTCATCAAATTCAAACTTCTGATTCCAGACGGGATTTAAATCATGAGCAGTCCTTGTTCTCTGGAGAATCTGGAAAGAAGGTTACGGCAACATAGGGTGTTTATAATGTTAGTTTCTGCAATATAGACTTTAATTTACACATGAGAGGAAATTATTAACAACAACAACAAAGCCTTTTCCCACTAAGTGGGGTCGGCTAGAGGAAATTATTAAGGGAGGAAAAAAAAATCTACCTTTCCATATTGCAATTTAACATATGGATCGCACTTTCCAGATCTGTCTTTCGAAACAAGATCTTTTCCTTCCATAACAGTTACGTTAACTTTCCTTCCAGTTTTTGGTAGAAAATTTGATGACCCAAAAAGTGATCTTCGTGAGGTAAGAAGAGAGCTGTCTACGTGTGAACCATCAGAGAATTGCCATTCTTTTAGGACAAGCTTCACCGTCAACTACATGATGCATTGAGAAAAAACATATGTTAAAATTAAATAAAAATAAGGGATATATAAATCAGTCATAAACCTTAAAATCTGTTACCTCCCCCGAATTGACCCCCTCAAATGGAACAACGAATTCAACTTCTTTTCCACAAAACTCAGCGTGTTTTGCTATCACGCCAGAGTCGGGTCCTATTGCATAGTATATCGTTGAATCATCCTCAACATACTTCACCTATTCAAGGGAAAAAAAATTCAACTTAGTTGACACTCAACAAGTTGATGATAACTTATGTGCAGAGAATATATACTACCATGTGTTTCTGGTCAGAAACAAAGAAGAAAATAAAAACTCTGTATCATATGGTGATCATGACTATCATTTCAAAAGATTAAATTGTGCAACGTAAAAATAGTACCTTAATTTCACAACTCGCCAGATAGTCATACTTCACATTGTCTGGCGTACACTCATAAAGATTAAATCGAAGATTTCCTGTTTCGTCGTGTAACACCATATTAAACTTCGAATTCCAGCTAGGGTTTGAACCCAACTTCACACCTGTTTTTCTAGTTAACTCTTCAAGTTCAACCTCCACAAATGTCTGTAGATCTTTATCGACAAACTGCTCATCTGAACTTCTATCAAACTGCTTTCTGGGCGGGCTTCCTTTCAAACCATTCCTAGAAACTTTGCTTGCAGAAATGACTGTCACGTATATAATGCCTCCAACGGCCTTTTTCACTAGGTTTACAGTTGGCATAGTGTAACAACGGCGGCGAGGCTCAACCATTGTCTTAACTAGCGTGTCAGTCAAAATTTTAACCTATAGAGAAATCAATATTTATTATTTATCAAATTATCAAGCTTTGCTTGGAATGTAGCTAGATTTATGGCCGTATGTTGTTTACAGCAACACTAATTTATGAACATACTACAGTATTTTAAAGAAAAATGTACGATTAAAATGGTCCTGGTCAAAAATTAAGTCAGCAAAACATAATGCAGTACAAAATAACTTTCAGGGTTGGGAGTCAAACCAGCCAAGAAGAAACACCGGGAAGCTCTGTAGCAGGCAGTGCTTGGCTTCCGCCACTTCCAAAGGCAATTCCTATCCTCACTTCAGGAACTGACAGAAATGAGTACAAAATCGCTTTCCCGTTCAAGACCGGCATCAGGAGAAGCTGCAATAAAAAGGCAATTTAGTGAATATAGCTACCAAAAAATGATAATTGCACAGCTTCTAATTTCTTTTGATAGAATCCTTTCAAAGCTGAACTGTATGAGAAAAATGGAAAAAGAAGCGACTTGACATACATCGCCTTTGATGTGGAGACTATTTATAACAATCCGTGCCGTCCCCATAAGTGGCTTGGCAAGCTTTGCTTGCAACAAAATACTCATATCATTTGTATCCCAGTCAAAACCCAAATGCATGATCCGCTGCCAAAATGAACAGAGACCATGTATATGAAGATGTCAGGAATTTAGTAGCCAAACATATGAGCCACCGAGAAAAAGTAAAACAATATACTTTAAGATAACACTACAAAAGAATCGTAATAAAGTTTGAAAACAGTAAAATATATAGAAACCAAACCTGATCACCTGAAGTTGACCAACGAGTCCCATGAAGACCCAAGCTAGGCGGGGATGAACCTAGTGAAAACTCCAGCAATTCAACTTTTTCCTGCATAAAAAACAGTTACTTTTTAATTACTTATCAGATACACAATACAATCAGGATGAATTCAAGGGTTCAAATTGTTATGAACAAACAAAAGGCAGAGATCACTTACTATAAGCCTTGATTTTCTGTGCTTCAACCGTTTCTGCATAAACAAAACTTACACAACTTAGCATGATCCATTCACAAAACTTGTGTTCGTGAATGTTTAACGGACCGACTGAGACATCCTACCGAAATCAGAAAATGGCAATGATAATCACCGGAACTTCTTTCAGCATTATAAGCATTCAGGTAGTGGATTCAAAAGTAATTTAGGAAAATCGACAATCAACGAGTATCTGAAATTTTAAGATGATTTTTCTTGCAATATAAGAAAGCCACTGGACGGCCAAGGATGACATGGTCACAGAATGCAGGTGGAAGACTTAACTTGTTAACCTCGTACAGAAAAATTAACATAACCGGCTGATACACAAGGACACATTCTCACCTCAACAATGGACGAAAACCTTATTGAGAGCTTCGGGTTCATATAGTTGGGCCATAATTCCATCACCAGCTTATTCAGCCATTCGCAGTGCTCCAGTGGAGTCGTAGACTATATAAACAACCACAAAGCGAAAATTCAGCATCGATAAAGCTCAAATGTCATACAAGTCAAGGAAAATTCCAGAACAAATATGGTACCGAGGTGTTCAATATGACTCTCTTCCATTGCTTGTTCAGGTCTTCAACAAGTATCCGACGCTGATCGTTCCCGTACTGCAGACAGAATTAGTGACGACTTATGTTACACCTAGTATGATTTCGATCGTTGTGATCCTTAAAGATTGTGAAATGCAACACAACAGGAACAGTTGCTAAGTCAGTAGATAAACACAACCAATGAACAAACGAAAACCGAAGATTATATTAAACACCATGTTCTGAACAATTGACCAGTAAATTCTTCTTCCACTTAACACTTACACTATGTTTGGATGATGAAAATAAACTTGGAATTTGAATTAAAATCAGAATTTATAATTGACATGCACAAATTCCTTGTTTGGATTCATAAACATAGAAATTTAGAATTTCCATGTGGAAAAACAACTTGGAATTTGGGACCTCCAATTCCCAAGTTTAAATTCCATGTAAATAGGTGTCATTTCCCAATTTCTATGATTGAGAGTTTAAAAATAACAAATTCCGAATTTAATTCCATTGTTCTTTTAGATTAACCAAACAAGAAAATTCACAAATTCTAGAAAATAAAATCCCGTCATTTCAATTTTCGTCATTTTAAAATTCCGAAGTAATCTTCATCCAAACATAGTGTTACGTAACCTAAAAATATACATCATGCAGAATCCGCAGTATTCCGCTGTCCGTAGTTTAGATGAATTTAGTGTAGAATATCGCTCTCGAATCGAAAAATCTAGAAATACATAACACAATTACAAAAAGAAGCAATTTTTACCTGTAGGGTTGCCCACACAGCAACAGCAAGTGGAACCCAATTGGAGAAGGAGAAAACCCATCTCTCAAAAGCCCAGGCAAACAAAACCAGAGGTAACAAAAATGGAAGAAAAGGCTTCTCTGCCATCACATGGTTGAAGAACTCCACTACATCCTCAAAGCTCAACCTTCTCCCTTTCCTTCTATTCATCTGAGCAGGCATCTCAGTAAACCAACTTTCACACTTCACTTTTCCCCTAAATATATACAAACATATATATATATAGTTAATTATATTGACTAGAATCTCCAAAGGTTCATGCTTTATTGAGGAACCAAAAAACCCCAGAAACAAAAAACAAATTCTTAGTTTTTAGGTGTGAGGTGAGGATTGGAGTTTTTGGAATTTATTTTGTAGGGAGATTTGAGAAATATTTATGAGATACTTTCCCAGTTGAAGAAGCTTTGCTTTTTTTTTTTTTTTTGAACGAGCCAGTTGAAGAAGCTTTAGATGGTGAAAGAATCTGAGAGAGAAATCAGAAGCAGTTGGCTGCTTTGGTTTTCCATTTTTGTAGAGAGGGAAACAGGAGAGAGGAGAAGTCAAGCGAAAGAGACGGGGAAGAGAAAATGAAAATGACCCCTTTTGTTGTTCTTTCCATAATTCGTTAACTACTATGAAAAGTGCTTCTGGTCCCCGTTTAAGCACTTATCTATGTGCGCCCTACAGAAACCCTTCTTTTAGTTTTTTTTTTTTTTTTTTGAAAAGACCCTTCTTTTAGTATTTGTCGTCTGATGATGGTGGAGGAATCGTGTGCTTTTCGGTGGAATCCATCCGACGGCTGAGGATCGGCTGTGGGCGTATGTGATGTCAGAATTTGTTAGCCAGTGAACGTTGAAGCCGGACCAGTCCCATTAAGATCATCTCCAATCGACCGATCAAAGGGTCATAGAGCTAAAAATATCTCGGAATGATATGAAAACCGTCTTCAATCGAGGATTAAGTCAAAGGGCTTATGGGCCTTACTGGGCCAAAACCACCAAATCAGGCCAGCAGGTTGGCCATTTCCAACTAGCCCTAGCCATCCAGTGCTCGAATGTCAAGCTTCACATTTTGCCAGCCCTCCAACGCCAGAATGTCAAACTTGACATTGTGCTAGCCCTCTATCTCAACCCATTTGAATGTCAACGTCTACCTGGTGTCAGCATGATGTTAGCTAGTTGGAATTTGATTTTTTTTTTTTACGAATTTAAAAAAAAAATATTCTAATTTTTTTTCCTATAAATACCTAAGTCATTCCTACACCATTTCTCACATACATTTCACCATTTCATACTATCTTACCTCATTTTATTTCAATTAGTCACATTCTATTCTATTACCTCTTCCAATAATCTCTTCTTTAATTTTTTTTCAATAATTTTCAAACGGCCACATCTGCAATGAAAGGAAGGACTTAGACCCGAAAATAAGATGAAGTTCTTTGCAGGGCTTATAGATGGGTCTCGGAAGATAGTGTCAAGGGTAGTTCTCAAACAAGTGAACGTGTTTGGACTAGTACGTCCAAAAAGTATTATGAGTTCTACGAATGCACCACTCCACCAAATCCCCGAAATCACGAGAGTTGTTCTTCAAGATGGAAAACAACACAATCTCCACCCTAGTACTACTTGGGGGAGTTATTGAAACTTAAACAACATTAAACAAAACATTTAACAACATAAAACTTAAACGTCTACTCCATTGTTCTTTTGGTCCAAAGATGTGCAACAAAATACTGTTGTAGGTACTTGTTTGTGGCACGCGAGCGTATCATCCTATGACGCCTCATGTACTCATTTAAAGGGATATTACCAGTTCTTAAATCCAAAGGAAAATTAGGCCCCTCATATATTTTTGCATCAGCTGGGGAGGCATAAGCCAGCATTCGGAGTGTAATAGTAACCTTTTGATGAGGTGAGAAACCCGGGCGACCTGCTATATCCATCATATGTCGAAAGTATAGATTGATATGTTGGACACCATGAAGTAAACGCTCGAAGACATGACGCATCATCTAAAACCGACGTTTGAAATCCTCTTCTGTGTACACCGAGTTGGAGTTGAAATAGTTATTCATCAGAGTCTCATGCGCGATCTCTCTATTTCGCGGTCTGTAAGCGTGACCACCAACAAAGCCACCCCATTAAGGTTGTTTTTTTGTGTTCCTCACATGCCATGACCCCAGTTATTGCTACCATATATGTTGTGTTGCACCATGTTTCATCTTCTTCATCGAATTCTTCATCGTCTCGTCTCATATGCGCCCATTTATCTTCCTATCCGAAAAAAATATTAAGATTACATAAAGATAGAAATATGGAGAGTTACTTACTTTAGCAACACGTGTTACTCGAAATCATATCCGAAAAATTATTGAGATTACATAAAGATAAGAAATCTGGAGAGTTACTTACGTTAAAGACACGTGTCACTTGAAATTTTATCCAAAAAAATTATTGAGATTATATAAAGATAAGAAATCCAGAGGCTTATTCATTTGGCAACAAGTGGCACTCAAAATATGTCCGAAAACTTTATTTTAATATGGTAGTTTAATTTAATTAACCATATTAATTCAATTAAAATAATAAATTATGTTTGGCCTATAGCCCTTTGGCCCCCTCGATTAGAGATGGTTTTTTGTCAAAGGGTTATGTTTGGCCTATGGCCCTTTGGCTCCCTCAGTTGAAGATTGTATAAAATATGGGATAAACTGTTCATTAAAATATAATTTCTTGCATGGCTATAAAGCTAAAGGGAACCTTTTGGTCCTTCTTCGGTTAGAGATGGCCTAACTACCTACTGGCTTTTGAACACTATATGTCATTTTAATGGATATAAAATCAGATTACCGAGTAATTCAGAATATTAAAGACTTACACCATTTTTCCCTAAACTTTTCTACACCACTATCGCACAGTATAAATTATTTTTCTTATGGTAAGTAGTTAGATAAATTTGTTTTCCGGGACTATCACAATGCCACGTTAAAGGATAGACAAACGTTAAATTATGTATTTTGCACCAATCAAAACATCACAAAAGGGCATGAGAACGTTTCCACTCATTATGTCGAATACCACACGAAAAGGACCAAAACAAAAAAAATCAATGTGATCATCATTCCGTCGCATATTATTGTGGTTAAATCACATAGTTGATATAGCACGAACTTATGATCATTTTTTTTTTTATGACATTTGCATTACATTGCCTTGTTTATTATGGACAAGGATTGTCTGCCCTCTCATTTTCGGTGCCCTCCCGTGCCATTTTGTTTGTCTGGTTACGGTTAAGCCATGTCAACATTTTATATTACTATTCATTTTTGTTTTATTATCTCTATAAAAAAATAATATAAAATGTTGACGTGGTTTAACCGTAACCACACAAAATAGAAAAGCACCGAAATTAGGAGGGCAGACAATTCTTGTCCGTTTATTATACAGAATTAGCGGACTATTTTACATACCAATAAACAAGACAATTTATTGACATGCCGACGTGGGGTATTACGAATCTACTTATGGGAATTAGTTTAGTCCGTACAGTCTAAATACTTGGATCTAGATTTGGTGTGTCTTTACATTAAGACAACATGTCTCTCAACTTTTATTTTACTGAGGTTCATTTCGAACTCATAGGATAGGACCAAGGAGCATTGGAATCTGTTTTTTGTGTAACCCATTGATCAACACAAACCATGGTCTCGTTTGATTACACGATGTGTCATTTTAATGAATATAAAGTCGGACTATCGAGTAATTCAATATTGAAGACTTGTACTTTTTTATCTATAACATACATCTTTCAATTTTGAATCATATGATCGAATGAACTGAAGAAAATCAATTGATACAAATTAACTAGGGATGTGTGGAAAGTACAAATAGGTTGTAAGATTTTTATTGGGCCTACATCAATTTAGGAGTCCTAATTGATTAAGAATATAAGAGATGAAGTAATATTTGATTATCCTGAAGTACTTGATAGTGAAGTAAAACGACAATTATTGAGAATATCTATTGTGGAGCAAAAAATATTCACTAGGCGACACGTGGACTTTTGGACAAAAGAGGACAAAAATACCCTCGAGGCATACCAGGATTCCTACGCGCGAGCAGTGGGCAATCATCTTTCAATCAAGTCAAAAGTACCCAAAAAAGGTAACAATTAAAAACATCTTTCATCAAATCCTTTCTATAAGGTATTTCCCAAGACCTAGTATTTTCTATTTCATTATTTAGCTAATCAATTAGCTAAATAATATATGTCTATCATATCTCCTAAAATCATCCTTAATAGTCAATTAAATCACCCAATTAATAGCCAAAACCGGCCCCCCACTTTTCACATCCTCATCTTTCCCATTTTCCTTATTAAAATAGTCATTCATTTTTATAACCACCCATTTATTCTTTTCATATTTAATTAGAATAAATTGGCTAATTAAACCTAAAAACCCTAGCCACCTCCTATCACTATAAATATACTCCCATTCTCACCAAAAAGTTAATTCCAACACTTTGGCAAAAATCCCAAAATTCTCTAAACACTCTTTCTCTCTAAATTCTAACTTTGGCATCGGAGGTTCTTCGGCCAAAGCCCCCCCCATTCATCGTGGACGCGTGAGGCTCTTGGCCTTAACCTAAGGTGTTAATTGTTTTGTAGGTGCAAAATCGTCCAAGATCGAGGAGGAAGAAATTTGCATCCACAAATTGGTGCTTTCATTGAGAGTTGAAATCCATACTCGTAGAAGACTCTCGCACAAAAAGGTTTTTTCTTTATTTTCTAGTCCATTTGAATATTTTTCATACGTTCTTATTATTAGAATTTTTTACTTGCAAAGGTTCTTTGATAAAACGTATAAGCAAAATATAATGGCTAGAAATTTAGAAAATTCCACAAGTGAAAATTCTAATGTTCAAGAAATGGGATTGCGGAGATCCGTGAGGCTAAATGCGACAATAAGGGGAGCGGCATCATCATCACGAGCTTCCACCATGGGAACCACCGTGGTGGCTACCTCGGTAGCCACCCGCGGCGAGGTCCATGGTGCCTCCACCACGGCCACCATGGGAACCACCGCGATGGCTACTTCGGTAGCCACTCGTGGCGAGGTCCATGGAGCCTTCACCACGGCCAGGAGATCCGTGAGGCAAAATGCGACAATAAGGGGAGCGCCATCACCACCACGAGTTTCCACCATGGGAACCACCGCGGTGGCTACCTCGGTAGCCACCCACGGCGAGGTCCATGGTGCCTTCACCACGGCCACCATGGGAACCACCACGGTGGCTACTTCGGTAGCCACTCGTGGCGAGGTCCATGGAGCCTTCACCACGGCTCGAGCCGTGCCATCCAAGGCTCACGATACCAAGACCACGATCCAAGCCGTGCCATCCAAGTTTACGTGGACCCAAGCCCAAGCCTCGCATTCACATGCACCGCGCATTGAGCAGCATGCTTCCGTGATCCAGCCTGCTCCCGTCGAGCAACCCACTCTCACGGCCCAACCTGCTCCTGCCGAGCAGCCTGCTCTTGTGACCCAGCCTGCTCCCGACGAGCAGCCCACTCCCGTGGCCCAGCCTGCTCCTGCCAAGCAGCCTGCTCTCGTGACCCAGCCTGCTCCCGACGAGCAACCTACTCCCGTGGCCCAGCCTGCTTTCGTCGAGCAGCCCACTCCGGTGGCCCAGCCTGCTCCTGCCAAGCAGCCCACTCCGGTGGCCCAGCCTGCTCCTGCCAAGCAGCCCACTCCCGTGGCCCAGCCTGCTCCTGCCAAGCAGCCTGCTCTTGTGACCCAGCCTGCTCCCAACGAGCAACCCACTTCTGTGGTCCAGCCTGCTTCTTTCGAGCAGCCCACTCTCACGGCCCAGCCTGCTCCCGTGGCTTTCCAAGCAGTCCAAGTCGGCCCAAGACTATCTCAACCATCCGGACCTACCATCGAGCCAGGGGCATTCTCACCACATTTTTTCGCGGATTTGACATTTCCCAACCCAAATCTCACGCCCGGAGTCTACCACCTTTCCACTGCCCAATGAGGCGCATTCCTTCCAAGCTCTTCCAATCCAAATGGCGAACAACACTTGTCTCGACAAGTCATAGAGTTGACGAGTGCCCTTGAACAACAGAAAACCTTGGTGAATCAACTTTTGCAACGTATCGGGATCCAACGTGCCCCGGACGAGGTATCCCGAAGTAGGACAAAGGCAGACGAACATTTCCAGCAGCGTCCCGGTAAGCAGCCACTCGACCAGCCACGAGCCGAACGTTTGGGCAGTGTACATTCCCATCTTAGAGCGCGAAGGAGCATGCACTCTCGACTAGGCCCACGAATGAGCATACATTCACGGTTGGGGTCATACTCCGATAGTCAACATGAGCAACCTTCCGGGCAAAGTGTTTATTCGCAGCTAAGCCCACAAGGAGCGTCATCCACCTCACATCAGAGTAGGCAGCACGACGGACGGAGAGAAGCAGTCACTCAATCCAGCTCAAGTTCAACCAGCAGCCTGCGAAGAACTCGCTCGCCTACTAGGAACGCACCACATGCACTGCATCCGCGACATAGACGAGCTAAACACATGGAAGAGCAGCCTAGACTAGCAAGTCATGACTGGGGGCAGCCGAGAGCTCCGCTACCCCAACAAAGGCAAATTCAGGAAGAAGTAGAGAGACTCTTGACCAAGCGATTGCATGATTTCCAACGTAACAAGGTCACCGACGAGGCACTACGACGGAACATAATCAACATAAGCATGTCACCCTTCACGGAGGAGATTGAGGAGGCAGAGCCTCCACGCGAGTTCAGCATGCCACATTTCACATCTTTCAAAGGGGATGAAGACCCGGAGAGACACTTAAAACGTTACCAAAGCGCAATGATCCTTTATCGAAACAACGATGATCTCATGTGCAAGATATTCGCCACTACTCTACAAGGCAAGGCGCAAGATTGGTTCTACACCCTGCCGCCACAATCCATCCGGAATTTCTACGAACTTTCTTTGGTTTTCACCAAAGAATATTCATCCTATCGCTCGATCAAAAAGAAGTCTGACCATTTGTTCGACGTCATGAAGAACCCAAAGGAGTCGCTTCGCGACTATGTGAGGAGGTTCAAAATAGAGAAGGCAAAAATAGTCGGATGCAACGACTCGATAACTAGAGCAGCCTTCCAGCAGACCACCCGCTATTCGGAAAATTGATCATGAAAGAAGATCTAACTCTGGCAGACTCTTTTGCTTTAGCAGAGAAGCATGCATTTTGGGATGAGGCTCGCCAATGCACATTCAAGGACTTGAAGAAGTACCCGACATCACCTCCCTAGAAGCAGCGGAGGACTTATTCGCATGTTTGACGGTATCTAAAGTAGCAATAAGCTCTACCATCATGCGAGAAGAGCTGGGGGCCCGACTACCTGTATTCCACAGTTACCTGCAGTCATCATCATGACGCACTATTCCGCCGAATCCAAACCGGCGACGATAAAGGCGTAGACCCTGGCAGATGCAAAGTTTTCTGACGAACGCAACAACTCGACCCAACGATGCCCCGAAGGCAGTCGAGCACACTTTAGCTGCACATATTCCCTTAATGGAGATTTCTGGCATTCGCATGTCAACGACGCATTCAACTACAAAGGCTTGCGAGCAGCCGTGGTTCGTGGCAACCGACTACTTCACCAAATAGGTGGAAGCAGAGCCCATGACGACCACGATTCAGACGGATATAGAGCGCTTCATATGGAGGAACATCATTTACCGATTTGGCATCCCTTAATCCATCGTCACCAACAACGGCCTGCAATTCGTGGGCAAAGATTTGGCGAAGTTCTTCAAAAAATATGGCATCAAGCAGCATATGTCCATGCCGAGATATCCTCAAGGCAATAGGCAGGCCGAAACATCCAAAAATATGGATCTCATCTGGGAAGGTCCGTACAAGCTCAGCAGAATAGGCGGTAAGAGTAATTATACCTCCGCTACCATGAAACGATAAAAAGATCGAAAAGTAGTGGAGCGCCTACAATCTGAAGAAGTACCATGTGTGACCTCCGACTACATTAAAGCCCGAAGACTTAAAAAGCTCGACGGGCACCACCTCACAAGTCGAGGACTATCAAGTTGTTATGCAGTTCCTACCTTACAGCTAAATTCTCGTTCGTTTCACTCGTTTTTCAATGAGGAATTCAGAAGTAATCACAACTTGGCTCGGCTGCATGCTTACAACAAGTGATCACTCCAGCACTTCAAAAGAAGACTGTGCCCTTCTTAGGGACCCACCGCAGGAATTGCGCCCCCCGAGGGACCAACCATGCTCTCCAGTATGAGAGGGTAAACTAATTGCTCTCCAGTGCGAGAGGGTAAACCAATTCCCCGACACCCATATGGGTCAGCTCTCCAAGACGGGAGGATAAACTTTACACTCCGAATATCCAGACGTGGATGAGCCTGGCTGCCCTAGTATAACTAGATGCACGATGGCTTGCGCCGGGATTCCTAGAAGTAGCCGTAATGGTCTTTTTCAAGGCTTAGCTAACTGAAGGATTTTGGGTCTCTTGGCCTAATCCGTGGGGAACCGGGCCCTAGAGACGGAGAGGGCACATTACGCAGTACATCCGATGGACGGCTGCCCTGGAATCCTAAAGCTGTTACCGAGTGCACTAAGGTAGCCTACGGATTCCGGAAGACTGCCTACGGCTTGCCCTTCGAGCAGTAAAGCCGCACTAGACTTATACAACCGCACATTCTTGTGAAAGGTTAAACAAGCTAGCGCGCATATACGAAGTTTTATCCACTGCCGACATGCTACGTAGTCGATAAGCTTCACCTCTGCCAAGCGCGGAACAACCTACACCAAGTCCTAAAGTGTTGTGATACTTGCTACGCAACCTACGGAATTGAAGAAAGTCAAGGTTAACAGCCTAGTGGTTACGCGGACTTGTCTGCTTCTGTAAGTAAGGCATCCGGCTGCCAACCCTATGGCTAACAACTTTGCAAAGTTCTACACCAACACCTACGGCTGCATAGGCTACGCGAGTTTGTCTGCTTATAAAAAGTAGCATGCCTGCCACTGGTCTATCAAGTCTAAAGGTTAGGGCATGAACAAAAGAAGTGAAGATGAAGAAAAACGAAGGAAAACATGTTTATAAACAACTAGCAAAGGCCGAATGAGTTCAAGCAAAACAAGAGCTACAAGGAAAAACAAAGAAAATCCTAAAGGCTACCTAAAATACTACACTACAGCAGCTTGGACATCCCACGGCTACTCGGTCGCCACACCTTCAACAGCCGTAACGCTCTTAGCAGCGGCATCATCCGGCGCTTCACCCCCGGCTACCCCAGTCTGGGCACTAACTTCTCCAACTACTTCACCAATGGAAGCCTTAAAAGTAAAAGCAAGCAAGTCTTCCGGAGAAATAGAGAAGGTCTTAAAACCTCAAACCCATCCTTTTCACCATTCAGCTGCTCATTCTTCTTAAGCAGACTAACACGGACACGCTGCAGCTCATCCACTCCCTTCTTAGCATAAGCAGCAAAACGAAGCTCAGAAATTGCAAGCTTAAGATCTTGAATCTGAGGCAAATCAATCTCAGTAACAAAGGGAACAGGCTTTGGCGCCACTTTAGTAGCAGAGTTCACCTTACCACTCTTCATAATAGCAAGTCTCTAAAAAGGTGAACCGGACTTAGCTCCCAAAGAACGTCCTGGTACAGACTTCGGCACTGGGGGCATGATAAAACCTTTACGCTGAGCAATCTTATCCACAATTGTACTAGCCATTCTCAACATGGAAGACGCCACATGCTCAGATCTAGCAGCCTTATTTTTCTTCCCATTGGAAGAAGTCATGTCAATCACATACCTCTCGGTAGCAAACGGACCCTCATGAGCAGCAGAAGAAGTCTTCAGTTTTTCTTAACTGGCATCTCATGAGCAGGCGGGGAAGATCTCTTCTTTCCATTTTCATTCATAGTAAGCTCCACGACAGCGATCAGACGAGCCAATGCATCCGCCTTGATCCTCTTTACCTCCTCTTTTTGGAGCAGCCCACCTTTCTTTTAACAAAGAGGACTAAGCAGCCAACAACATTCATGGTACTCAGCAGGGGAGCTCAACCCAGCATTCCAGCAGGCAGGAGGCCTGCATGCCCAACATTCCAGCAGCCCATGAGACCCGCAATCTCCTTATTTCTCTTAATCGCCAGCCTGGCCCGAGTCAGGTCCAAGAGCCCAAAGAACATGAGACATGTGGCTCGCCTAGCACTGCGCCCCAACGCCACAATCCTCGACCCCAGCTGCACAAGCTGCCCTTGGCTCAAGCCAAGCCAAGCTACCCAAGCAGTGGTCCCTGCCACGACATCTCCTCAACCCATGCCGAGCCAACTCCTGGCCCCTGCCAGCCGACGTGCCGCACCACCCCGATGGCTACCCCGCAATAGCACTATCCAAGAAGAAGGCAAGAAAAATTAAATTTTTCTTACATTGGTGCGGCACGGAGAAGACGAAGAAATCAACGAAAGACTGTCCTTTGCACGGGCAAGATGTAGAAGATTGCTAGAGGAGGGGGAACAAATATCCTCTAACTTTCTCTCTCTTGTTGGGTATAATAAATCGCTCTCCAAAGTTGATTTAATAACCCACTTAAGGTGGACTTAAATAGGCTTTGAGAGAAATTTATTTCCCTTTCCTAGAAGGATCTAATTTCCATTTAAAGAGAGAATCAACATCAAAATAGGAAGCAGTCTTAAGTTTCCTAAAGCAAAAAAATCTCTACACCTGTTGCCCTTTCCTACAAGCAGCCCAACAGGTGTGGGGGCATTTGTGGAGCCAAAAATATTCACTAGGCGACACGTGGACTTTTGGACAAAAGAGGACAAAAATACCCTCGAGGCATACCAGGATTCCTACGCGCGAGCAGTGGGCAATCATCTTTCAATCAAGTCAAAAGTACCCAAAAAAGGTAACAATTAAAAACATCTTTCATCAAATCCTTTCTATAAGGTATTTCCCAAGACCTAGTATTTTCTGTTTCATTATTTAGCTAATCAATTAGCTAAATAATATATGTCTATCATATCTCCTAAAATCATCCTTAATAGTCAATTAAATCACCCAATTAATAGCCAAAACCGGCCCCCCACTTTTCACATCCTCATCTTTCCCATTTTCCTTATTAAAATAGTCATTCATTTTTATAACCACCCATTTATTCTTTTCATATTTAATTAGAATAAATTGACTAATTAAACCTAAAAACCCTAGCCACCTCCTATCCCTATAAATATACTCCCATTCTCACCAAAAAGCTAATTCCAACACTTTGGCAAAAATCCCAAAATTCTCTAAACACTCTTTCTCTCTAAATTCTAACTTTGGCATCGGAGGTTCTTCGGCCAAAGCCCCCCCATTCATCGTGGGCGCGTGAGGCTCTTGGCCTTAACCTAAGGTGTTAATTGTTTTGTAGGTGCAAAATCGTCCAAGATCGAGGAGGAAGAAATTTGCATCCACATCTATCATATTAAGTCATGAATTCTGAAGGTGTTAAATATATGTATTAAGGTTTTCTTTATAGTAAGAAACCTAATACTCTCACCAATAAATATAAAGTTTAGGTTCTCACTCTTATACACAATATTCTATGACAAAATCCCGCTCCATATAGAAATGCATAAGGGTGTAGAAAGCAGAAGATGTTGCTGCCGTTCGTGATTCATCATTTTTGCTTCGATTCAATGACTTCTCAAGACATACATTTAGTGTGCATATTATAGAAAACTAACAGCACCACCCAAAGAAAACAAAATTAAGGAGGAAATAATATGGTTCGAAGGTTTTTTTTTAATTTTTTTTATTTATTTTTATTTTTTTAATGTCCAATAGATGTCAAATGGACCTCGACAATGTCGACATATCAGGAATCATAAAAGGGGTCGATCTTATTGAATTTGATGATGAAATGGACGGTGGTTGTTGGTGCAAGAGAAATAGACAAGCTATCGCCTACACACCATATTTTCTTTGTATGATTGAAGGATGAAGCTATACCTAAATTGCTTTAACGGTTATCTTCAATGTTATTCTATATCATCATGTGGTGTGTATGAACCAGGCCCAAAGCACTTAGGGGTGGTTTGGGAGTGAGATGCTTAAAAAAAAAGCACACATGAAAAAAAAATGTGAGGGTTTTAGGTGTTTGGTAAACTAAAAAAAAAAAAGGGCTTATTTTGGAAGCTGCTGTGAGAATAAGTTGAAATCAAAGGAAAAAGCTGAAGCTATTATTTGTAGCTTTGGAAAAATGGTTTTTTTTCAAAGCACATGGAGTTACAGTTTTCCTTTAATGAAAAGACCCACTATCAGACTGCTTTTTTTTTTTCCAAAAGCACTTTTACAAAAAAGTTTACCAAACACTCTGCTGATTTATTTCACAGCTGCTTATTTTCACAGCACAGCCGTTTATTCTCACAGCAGCTTTTTTTCAAAGCACAGCAATACCAAACCAGCCCTTAAACACACTAAAATAATCACTGCTGAAAGTATATTGGTTGTTTTAATAAACAATATTATATACACTAAGGGCGAGGAAGGTGAGTTTAGCCTCACAATGGGCTAACAATATTAAGGTTCAAATTCGCTTTTGGCGAGAATCGAACATAAGACCTTTCACTTACAAATGAAGATGAATATCACTAGACTGTAGTATTAAGTGACCCACAATGAATTCAATCGAAGAAATAGAGTATTTCGGAAAATCATTACAAAAACATCAAGTACATGGATTTGGCAATAAGGACTATAGTCCTCCATGCATTGTCCACACTAACAAAGACAATTGATGTTTTAATTATCCTAAAATTACTTGGCAAAGGAACCCGACTCCTTAGAAGTCCGGTTCTTGCAATATTTCTCAATTTTCTGATGAAATTCACACTCTCAAGTCTCAATGCATTCTTTTAAGAACTTACATATAAAATTGTTTAAATATAACGCATAAACAACACATATTAAATCGATGAGGAAGCACGTGGACTATACATCAACGAAATGTAGGGGAAACATATCATGAAATCTTAAAGAAAAAGGAGGAGACCAAATTAAGTTTGTTGGTGAGTGGATCACAGATGTATTAATCATGCCATATTCATAGGGGACCATACATGAACTAAAATATAGAGAGCTTTATGGACCACAACTTGGCATTCGAGCTTTCGCATTCTTATGCATATTCCTTTTACACTTAAACTTGCTAAATCACATGAATAGAACGACACCATCAAATTAATGCTAAATCACAGCCATTTATTAATGCTTTCTTCTTTTTCTCACATCACTCACTCGTTAACTTAGCTCATTCTTTTATTTATAACGAAAAGTACAACATGTAAGTGACTGATTTTAACAAATATCATGTAGCATGAAATCAAGGAAGTAGCAGCCGATATTTGCAGACTAGAATCTTATTGAAGTAATCAGCAACCAAGTCAAAATTGAACATAAAAACAAAGTCAATGGTTAAGTGTATGAAAAATCATTTATTTTAGCCATAGAGCTTTGGAAATCAATTTTCTTTTCAATCTATAGGAGTTGCTAGGAAATTGATGGGATAAAGTATTTTATCCATTCCAAAATGATTCTTTAACTAATTAAGAGGGCTGCGACACCATGTATTAGACTTTTATTGCACGACAATCATACTTTTACGTGTTATCTTATATATGTATTATAATATATATAAAGGTAAAATACATTATAATATAAATAGATGACACGAGTAATATGTTATAGAATATTTATGTATAAAAACATAAACTAAAATATAATGAATATAGCAACGTGAGTTTTCTGAACAACGACATTAAGAACTTTATAATGCATTCCAACTTTTTTATCTAAAAGATGGTCATTGAGATTGCTATAATATTTCACTTTAGTTTCTAAGATTGGCATAACTCCTAACTTGTTTCTAAGATTGGCATAATTCTTCACTTTGGTTTCTGAAATATAAGTTGTTCATGAGATTGTCCACAATCAATTATTTTGGTCCCTTAGTAAGAAATCTTTGTTGAAAGAGCGTAATGTGGTGAAATTAATCTCTCCTCTTGAACTGGTGATTTCTTTAATTAAAATATGATTTTTCGCAAAATGACCAAAATGATTTGATCTCAGAGACTACTTCTATCCTCTTGAGAATTTTTGCAGAAGGACCAAAATGATTTGATCTCAAAGACTACTTTTATTAGTTTAAATCTTACTGACCAAAGTAAAAAGTTACGACAATCTGAGGGGCAATTTTAGTTAAAAAAAACCTTTGCATTCCGTGTATCATAAGTAAAGTGGGAGATGAGTATAAAAGAGTAATGCTAGGTATATTAAATTTTCATATTAAAAATTTTGCAAACAAAATGACGTGTTACCAATAAGAAATTAGTATATGCCCTGAAATTTTAATTTTAATTTTTAAAAATGAAGGAGAGAGGAAGAGAGAAAAAGAGAACGTGGGAGTGGGGAGAGAGGGAGAGGAGTTTATTTTTTATTTTTTTAATTAGAGATCTTAAAATTACTTATATGTGAGACTTAAACAAAAAAAGTAAAATTTTATTTTGTAAATTTACTTTACTACCCCTAACTTTTTTTGTTGTGATGGTAGACTAAATTGTCTTTTCACTCTATTTTTTCTGACAGAGAGTTATGTTAATATGTAGTTTAGATAAACACATTAATTAACATTTAAGTAATAATCTAATCATCGATTTTAATCTCGTTTAATTTACAAAAATTTAGTTTAGCCATTCGGAGTCCCTAGCATTACCGAAGTATAAAAATAATACTTTGCTTCTCCGATAAGCCATCAAATTCCACCACCTCACGCCATCCCCAGACAAATCTCAACGGTCAATCCACCTGGCACATCCCTACTGGCCCAGTTCGACAATATCGGAGCCACCTCCTCATACATCCATACTCCAATCAAACCACAGGCACGAATGACTCGAAAATCCCACTCATACAATCATAGGAACGCCTGCACTCGATCAATCATCCTAGCACATCCCAATTTTTCACCGTACTTTCATTGTGTATGTACCTTCGAATTCGAAATCAGTGATCGATTTTCCTTTGTTATCTACTTGCACCGAGAGCGTTGATGCTTTTAAAGTCGTTAGATCAAATTCAACGGTTATCAGTGTATGTAGGTACTGAAGAAAAAATGTACATTTAATACCCTCTAAATTTGTTTCAACCAATCCCATGCAAATAGGAGCAAAATTTATCACACGTACATATTTCCACCTCTATATATATTTCCCCTTCATCTAACTTCTTGTACTTTTGAGAGGCCCTTGCGCGCTTCCCTGCTCTCCAACAAACGTGTCCCCACAAGTGCCAATATTTACGATGAGCCCACATGCAAACGCAAACAAAAGGGACGTGATCTCCAACAACGACAATCATCGGACGTTGTTTTACCCTCCGCCCTTGAAGATCAACAAGGACTCCCACTCCATCAAAAAGTCCTCGCCCTCCTCGTCGTCGGGCTCGCCATCATCGTCTGCGTCATCATCCACGCCTTCCCTCGTGAACGCTGTGGCTGGGGCAAAACCGGCCCAACAACAGCGCCACCCGGTGATTATCTACACGCATTCACCCAAGATCATCCACACGCACCCGAGGGACTTCATGGCGTTGGTGCAGAAGCTCACGGGGCGCTCGCGCTTTGAGGACGATGCGCGACAGCCTCGTCCGCAGCCGCCGCCTCCTTCAAAGAAACGTGAGGTAAATGTGGATGGTTTGCTGGAGGAGGAGATCATGAATAATAATAGGATCGCCGGAAAGGTTATGATGAGGAACGAGGACAACGATTCGTCGTCGGTTATTACGACGGAGGAGAATTGTAGCAGCACAAACATTAATAGTAATGATATTAACAACAACAATAACAATAATAATGTAGGAGTAGGGAGTGTCGTAGGTGTAGGAGGAGAGGGGGGAGGAGGAGGAGGAGGAGGAGGAGGAGGAGGGGATGGTCAGGTGAGTTCCTGCTTCATGCTTCCCAATCCTTACATCGGAAACATTCCGGTTATTACGCCGAAGGCCGCCGATTTCTTGTGCTCCAATTCCATCAACCACCTCTTCACAACAATATGATGATCATGATTCATGATCATGCGGCGGAGGAAAAGGACGAATACTAGTTTGTGATGGAATGTCCCTGCCTACGTGACTAAATTGAAGGGGACGATTCACTCTTTTTTGTTAGAATTAATATTTGATTATTTGTTGGTTTTTGCTTTTGATTTATTTTTTGTTGGGTTTAATGTGGATGCCTGCAATCTGCCAATAAAAGTTCTAATTTTCTGGGGTAGAACATTTTTTATTTTCAAATTCTTTTTGTCATTCAATGTTTCGAAAACACGATTGAAATTTGAATTTCCGTTTGTTCGGATCACATCATACTTAATTGTTGTTTATCAAATCGAAATGGATGGATGAAAGAGGAAAAAAGGATAATGCAAACCCAAACACAGCGCATTGACTACAACAGATGTGCTACTTTATGAATCTTAATTCAAATTTTGTTCCTCGTAATTTAAATTAGGTTAACGATGTGCTTCCCTTTATGCACCCTCTTTCGGAAAAATGAAAAAGAAAACAGATGTACAGTAATAAATTCAAAAATGGCAGCAGGACGCAGACCGTCTCTGTTAGATCATTTGAACGGTTGCAGATTGCAGGAGCAGCTCTATGATTTATCCCGGCCGACTGCGCCGGAGAAAGCAGCAGCTCATAAAATTAGGAATAGATTGGATAAACAAACCTTTGTATTTATATTCTTCCTCTTTTTTTCTTAAATTTCATACTGATTTAGGTTTGGTATTGCTGTGCTTTAAAGAAAAAAAACTGCTTCTGATATGCTATGAGAATAAACTCATTTTTGCTAGTTCACGTTTTCAGCTTTTTTTCACCCAAGACTGAAAATAAGCTGTTTTTAAGTGTTTAACAAACATCCTTTTTAGCTCAGCTTTTTTTTATACCCATTTTTTTTATAAAATCACCTCAGTACCAAACCAGTACTTAAGAGTTCATTTGACTTCCTTGTTAAGATTTACACACTCACACTAACTTTACCTGAACAAACTAACACATTTCACAAATAGTTACAACATCATTTCTTCTTCTTCTCTTCTTTTTCTCTTTCAAGAATAACGGGCGCCGCGGGTATGCTGAACCACCACTCTCGCAATCTTCTCGTCCATCTCTCTGTGCTAGATCTCCTCACCGGCGAATAACATGTAAACGTCTCCAAAAAGATATATAGAACAATGTATTTAACGGGCAGAAACGCCAGAGCCAAAGCCATAACCAGAAGAGCTATAGCGAATCTTTCACTCGCCTGATCATCATTACACAGAATCGTTATCCATGGTCAATGTGCTTAAAGTATATAAATTAACTGAAGACGAAAGGTGGAGGAACGAGCAAGGAATAAGAGAGCGGAACCTGAGGAAAAAGGGACAGCAACAAGGCACGTAGCTTGAGAAGAACAATGTTCCCATCCTGGATGATCCCTTCAGCTTGAGATATTGCATTCTGAACAGCCAAAAGCTGCTCCATCGTATTCATCGCTGGAGGGGCTAACACCTTAACCTCGTGAGTGGACTTTCCTTGGCTAAAATATCGAGTGAGGACCATGAAGACCGCAATAAAGACGAGCGTCAGCGCAAAGGCATAGCTCAGCCATCCCCTGAAAGTGAAAAGTGAAAAGTACTCCCTGTGTGAGTCTAGACAAAAGTCCTACTGGTGTGGTGTGGAAAGAAACTCTAGAGTATCAAGATCCAAGACCATAATAATTCCCAGAACTCGATTTCTTCTGTAGCTACACCCACTTTCTCATTCAAAGAGTTTTCAAGAAATTTAAAACCTCCATATTTTCATTTCGAGGGATTGTTACTGTCACCAAAAACCATGTTACATTAAGTGAACATCAAAGTTTGACTATGTTTACTTTTCATGTGGGATAATCATACTTCTTAATTATTCATCCCTTTTTCCCACACTCCCCCTCATGTGTAAGTCTAAAATAAAGATTAACGAGTAAAGAAAGAAATGAAATTTCAACTGGCAGTTTACCTGCAAATGATGTAAGTGAAAACACAACAGAAAAGCAAAGACTTCAACGGATCCTCCCACAATGCCAAAGAAAGAAGGCACGTCCATAGTTCCATCATTGGAAAGAGTAACTCCTGAAAGTGCTCAACAAATTTAGACAATTTTTCTAGAAAATCGAGGTAACCCATATGCTAGGTTAGAGAATATAGGCCAAATTAAAACTTAAACAATATCACCACTTACCTTCATTACTGCAAAATTTGTATCGATCCCTTCCACTTTGACTCCATCTACTGTTGCTTGCACTAGCACCACTTTTTCATAGTTGTTTTTAGATTCCTTAACTGCTTTTTCAAGCAAAGTAACTTCTCCCACAGTTATCTCACCCACGGCAAGCCCAGCCTCAACAGAACTACTAGAACTTGTTCCAAATGAAAATCCCAAGTTAGAAATCATGTCCAAAGCTGAGATCGAATACATTCCACCTCCGGGCTTAGAACTGCTAGACCTATTTAATTCCTTAAAAGTTGACATATCTGCCATGGTTTCAAGTATCAAGTCTCCACCTGGTAATTGATCACAAAGATTGAACATTAAAAGACTCTCGTAGCGTAAATCAGTTTGAGAGCTAATTTCTTTAATTGCTTGTAGTCGCAGAATTCCAAGCACTGCCTTTGAAAGTGCTTCATCCTTTTTAATCCCCTTGATCTGGTATTTATATATAAATCGATGAACATATAAAATCTCCCGTATGATTGCTAGCCAAGAATCACGACGTGTATGCCCCTTCAGCTCTGGGAACTCTATTATAGCTGGTTCTGATCTACAGAAACAACACTACTGAAAGTTTATAATCAGGTTCTAAGAAGAAGACAATATTTAATAGCTACATGGTAGCTACATGGCAGGACAAGTATAAAGTCTAAAACACTAATAAGTAAGAAAAAGAACACCAAACATAAAAGGAAATGCTTAACTTACAACGAAACTGATTTATAAAAGACTGCCTTGTCAAACAGTCTAGTACCCCAAGGGCCAGTCAACTCGGGTTTCACAATCTGTTTTAAGTCATCTGATAGATCATATCGTTTCGCCTTGTCATAAGATACAACACGCAGGGCCTCGAAGTAAAGTGCATGGTCTGTCAGAATTAACCTTCCTGCTTATAACACAGTTAATTTGGCATTAATTATCTTCACATGTAGTAAATCCATAATAAGAACCGACAAGGATGTGATATTAGCCAACAAAGATATTTGAATTGTTTAACAATATACATTATCCATCAACGTACCAGGCCATGTAGAAATTCCTACGTGCTCAAGAACTGGCTGGGTAGTGACCGTTCCATCCACTTCCAGAACCTTCTCTCTTTTTGATGATCGCATGGCAGAAAGAAGTGACGACTCTGATTGGCTCCTCATTTTTCTTATTGCTCTGTATGAGAAAAATTTCAAATTCCTAGGACTAGAATGAGTGTCTGATACCTGGTACAAGAAATACGCTTCCAGAAAATCCATAAAGTTGGAAGAAATTGTAAACCGATGGGAGAGAGCGTACCTTTCTAGTCCACTTAGGTACTTGTCGTATGTGAAGAACTGAAGTCTCCCATCGCTTGATGATGCAAGCACCTTAAAAATATTTTCACTGGTAATCACATTTGCAATAATAGGAACTGCTGGAGCTATTCTAGAGAAAGCCTCTACCCCAACAGATAAATCCTCATCTAACTGCACAAAAGACGAGGACCCTTATTGACATGTTGACATTTAAACAAGCACAACAGTGCTAAGAATCACTTGAACCCTAAACTATTATTTACACATAGTCAAAACGTGTATGTTAAAAAAGAATGTAAGAGATTGTATAGCGTATATGCAGTACTGATAGGAGTATCTAAGAATATCAACAATATAAGAAATAAGCTTCTAAGGAAAATAGAAACTTACATTTAGTAAGGGTTGGCTAGCAGCAGCTGGAGCCTCCCAAGCTATCATCATGTCATATGTCAGGCGTCGAAACTTTTTATCAGCCAGATGACCTGTTACTTGAGTGGATAGAGCAAGTGCTCGAAAACAGCAGTATTCCAAAAAGTTCCTTGCATAACACGATGGATGCTTTATAGATTCAGAAGCCTCAGAATTGAAGCCTTCACAAAGCTCAGTTGTAGGAACACCAAGGATTCTGCATCATTTTTTGTTATCATTAGAAAATCATTGCCCGAAACTTGTATGTGATTCATATGAAGTTCCCAACAAGAAGGAATAATTTCCAATGAAGCCAAAAACATAAGTTGCACATGTTTCATCCAGTTTTACTGTGATAATGTAACAGTTGACAGAGTATTAGATGAATAGCTGAAAACTTACTTTGAACATCTTCGGACTACTATGTTTGCAATTGGAGATAGCTCTGGTACCCAATTTGTCCGGGCCGAAGGAGATCTTTCCATCTCCTCCAATTCTTCATCATAAGGGCTTTGATTTCCAAGCAACCATTTGAAGGATCCTTCTCTTACAAAATTCTCGAGCATATTTCTGGTTTTGCTTGCCACGGCCATACCAAGTTTTTGCCCTCACTGTGTATCTTAACTGTAAAGAAGCAAATTACCGTATATGTCACGGTTCTTAAATTTAACTGAGGACCCCAATTTCACAATATTGCACTTCTCAACCTAAAAGAGCATAAATCGATCAAAGCCACGCTATATAGGCTGCTCACTGGAATTTATGTTCATCAAAAACTCAATACCCCATCACTTTATAGTACATTCAATCAAATTGACATTTTATAATAGTAAAGTTTACTCTTTCAGTATATTACTATATTATGATTTCACTTATCATAAGTTCACAATGAAATTCAGAAACTACAACAATTACCACACCAGCAGGTTCACATAAACCACCACAACACCAAAATCACACGCTATTCGAAATCCCAACAAGCAAATTTCAGCAATAACATGAGTCAAGAAAGTTCACTCTTTCAATGTTTAAGATTTCAGCTTTCATAAGTTCATAGCAAAATTCAGAAACTTGAACAATCACCAAACCAGCAAGTTCACAAAAACCAACAGATCAAAAAATCACTTGCAATCCGAAAATCTAACAAACCAAATTCCACCAACAACATCACAAATTTCTTTAACTTTCCACAAACTAATTCCAGATTACTCACAAAATACAAAAATTAATCAAACCCAATTCTCAAATTCCACTAACAAACTAAACCCAACAACTATTACCAACCAAAAACAACACAACTTACCACAAAATGCACATTCAAGACCGCCACTTTCTCAGCAATCTCAGCTTTTGCAAACGAAATTCTCCAGATTTCCGCAACATTTCGCAAAACCCACCCCAGATTACACGCTCCGAACCAAAACCTACGAACCCAGTTCACCAATTTGCGAAGTTAATTGAAGTAAAAGAAGAATCGGTCCGAGCTACGTATGAAGGTGTGGAGGATCAAATGTGTCGTGTTTTGGGGGTTTATTGTATTATATTCGAAGGGAAACTGAGATTGTTAGATAAGTACAGAATTCGCGGCAACTGTGATAAGAGAGGTATCGTCGTCTTTTGTTCGTTGAGAAAGCGGTACACGCAGGGTTTGATTCGCTGGGCTAAGGTGCTGTGGGCTGTCATGTGTCACATCGGCTAAAGTTATTATAATCTTTAAAAGTAGATCGTTTGATTAAATTTCTAAGATCCAGATTGTGTGCCTTCGTGAATTTGATGGGAGAGGTTCTTTTCTCAGATAGTTTAACCATTTACATCATCACCGGGTTTTATTTTTGCAATGAGATATATTCCAAATATCTAAAGACTACATATCGAGAAATCTATACTATTCAAGAAAAAGAAAAAATTCGAACTATTCAAGTTTTTAAGTGTTTATGAAGTGGGCCAGTAGGAATGTAAGTTAAAGAGGGCTGTAAGATTGAATTGAGTAATTCTCTAAAACTTTTCCTCTCTCTCCCTTCAGGAAAAACGAAACCCTCCTACACGCCACTTCTTGCTCTGACTTAGAGTTGGCAGCAACCCGACTCCTTCCTCTTTCTAGCCATCATTCCCTCTTTCTCTTCCTTCTCCACCCTCTGCTTCTTCATATTTCCCCATCTTTCTCCATCTTTCCCCATCCTTCCCACCTTTTTTTAGCCCTCATTCCTTCTTTCCCATCCATCTCTACTATCTGCATCTTCTCGTTTCCCCCTTATTTCCTTCATCCTTCCATCATCCTTCCATTCAATTAGTTTTTTAATTTCTGAACATTTTCTATTTTGGTCTTTGTTTAGGCTTCCATTGAGCTTTGTTCTTTAAACTTTGCCTCAATTCCTATGGGCTGGTTTTAGAACTGGACCTTCATGGCCCTCTCCTGCTCCGATGCTACTTTACGTCTCGAGTCCTCAACCATCAGCCTCTGCTACTCGGCCCGTGCGTTTCTCCTAGGGTGTTGGGTGGCTGTCAAAGTGCTTTTAGCACTATTTGGTAGGATTAGGGAAGCGTTCACTGCACTGGTGGCTCATTCACCCCCATTTTTTGTTGATCCAATTGTTTCGTTGGTTTGTTCTCTTGGTGGTGGTGGTGGCCTTGCGATGGAGGCATATTTGGTGGCTGCTAGTTTCCTTTCCAGTCTTAGGTTTTTTTTGTGATAGCCTATCCCTAAAAATTATGGTTGTTATAATTTTAAAAGTGTGAAATTACGAAAATGCCCTAGAGGTGAAAGTGTTGACTTTCATTGACCAATGTGTAGTGAGACATGCTAAATATTCTTTTAGTGTATTTATGAAGTACTCGACAATACGGCCGCATAGGCGCAAGCGGAAGTGGATTTGGAGTAACGGTAGTACCATTTATTATTATTTTATATATTTTCATAAGTACTATTATATTATTTTAAGATCTCATTTGGTAAGAAGGGAAAGAAGGAGAAAAAGAATCAGTGAAGAAAGGAGAAAGAAGAAAGTGTGTTGGCTGCCCAATCAGTGAAGAGAGGGGGACGGACCAGTAGAGGATGAAGAGAGAGAGATGGAGCAATGGGAGGAGAAACAAGGAAGGAAATGAGAGCAGCCAACCAGGGCCAGATCCTTTCGACCCAACTTTCGACCCAACTTATACCTGGACATCTCGAGTAGTTTTCCGACGACATTGCACGCGTTTTTCCCGTGAATCAGGATTTCCCATCACCTGAAAACACCCTCACGCCCCTTCTCCTTTATTGATCACCAACTATTCGAGTGGATAAGGCCCGTTTCATGACGAATTTCATCGTGGGTGTCCCGAAGCCACAGTGGCGGTGATCCACCAATTCTGCAACCAACACTGTCGACCATCACCCTCATTCACCTTCTCTAGAGGTCAGGAACAAGGTCCAAATAAGTTTAAGGACAGCGGAGCTGCAAATTTGTCGAATTGAACCGCACCCAATTTTTAGGGTTTTCGACAGATTCGTGACGAATTGGAGCACTTCCCCACCAAATTTGACTTGGCCACAAGTATAAAAATGGTCCCCTTGATTGGCTTTACATGCTTGTAAAATTTAGGAATTTTTAAAAATAGTTGAATTTTCCGACGAGTCGGGACGGCCGACCGTCACCCATGGCGGCAGCACGTGGTTAGTGGGCCACCAATGCTATTTTTAGGCTATGTTAAATGTTGGGAATTTATTTTTGATATTTGAATGACATAGGTTGATCGTTTGAATCAAAACTTGTTATGATACGTGATTTAGTCAAAATATGAATCGACAATCCAACTGTTGGATCGTCACCAAACTTGGTTACATGATAATACGTAATATTTAAGGATTATAAGAATTACGGATCGGGAATCCGATATACAGATCTTCCCGAATTGGATTTGCAAGTTCATAAAATAAAAGGTTAACCGTCACTTAGTTTTGGCAATTGGCGAAGATCCGACCGTTGGATTGTAATGAAATTTTAGTATGTTATTCTAAAAGCATAATGTGGATCCTTGGAGTTGTGGATTGAAAATATGATATGCGGATCTTCCGGATCGAGTTATACGGGTTTGTATACCCTATCGTCAATCTTTGATCGACGGTTGACTCGTGGTCAATGAGTCTTAAACTATTTTAGAATGTCCTTGAGGATGTGCCTTATGTGAATTTCGTATTCTATTAATAATAGTTATGAGATGTGATCCGATAATTGTTATAAGCGCCAATCTTTCGGGACGTCTCGATGTGCGTGCTAGAGAATGATAGCGTGGACTCTAAGTGAGTGGGTTTTTTCCTTTTATCATAGGCATATAGTTGATAGTTCCACAAATGCTTCTAAATTGATTTATGCATTTTATGCCATGTCATATATATATGTGTGTGTGTGTGTGTGTGTGTGTGTGTGTGTGTGTGTTATAAAGTGCTAATAGATGGTTGAGTTTAGATTATGTCATAGTATATCCATATGCATGTTATCTACAATTAATTAATGCGAACTATGAATGGCTTGATCCTTGTTAGGGTACGTAGGCAGTCTAACGAAACGTTAGATGCAGCCATATAAGAAATGAGATTATATAATCGAGACAATAGCCTTGTTTAAGTAATTGAGCAATGTGAGGGATATTGGTGAAAAATGTGCGTTTTAACTTTATGTTTTGGTGATTAATAGTTAGTACACCGTATTATATAATTGGAAATACTATGAAATGTTTTTATTTTAGATTTCATCATCACATATCCATACGTATATTCCTTGCACATAATTATTGTGAACGCTTTGAAGTGCAAAGGTGAACGCAGGACACACAGGTAAGTTCAAGTAAGTTTAGGTAAGTTCAAGTAAGTATACGGTATTAGTTGAATTGGTGAGATATGAATATGTCGTATAGGTCACTAGAGGTGACTCCGATTTATATGCAAGCCATGATTGATGAGATATGTGATGAGATATGAATATGTCGTATGGGTCACTAGAGGTGACTCCGGCTTACATGCTAGCCATGATTGATGAAATATGTGATGAGATATGAATATGTCGTATAGGTCACTAGAGGTGACTTCGACTTACATGCTAGCCATGATTGATGAGATATGTGATGAGATATGAATATGTCGTATAAGTCACTAGAGGTGACTCCGACTTAGATGCTAGCCTATATGTGATGAAATGCTAGCATATATAATGAATATATGTGATGAGCTAGCATATGTGGTAAATACGTGATGAGCTAGCAGACGTGATGAATATGCGATAAGTTAGCATATGATTATAAACATATGAAGCATGACTTGAACTGATATATATATATATATATTTTTTTTTTTTATATTCTAATTCTAGAAATTATACAGGTGTTGTAGCGAGGGGTTATAGAAATTTATATGGTTTCTATTAAAATTTTATTTACTAGGCCACTCACATTTGTCTTGTCTTCACCGTCCAGATCTTCTTAGCTGAGCTTTCTTATCGTCGAGGAATCGTGGCGATTCTTAGTATTGGAGATTATTTTGAGGGTACGATTCTTAATTCACTCGTCTGTACTTACTTATACTCTAATGTCACGTGTGAAGTGGGTTCATTCCCGCTCACCAGTGCATTTTGGTATTTAGGCACTCTTAGGTTTAAATTTATTCACAATATTTCATCATCATCACACTTTATGGCTTCATCACCATCCAGGTATCGGCCAGCACAGCTCGATTCGGAGTCCTAGTGGACATTCCGGGTCGGGGTATGTCATTTTTTGTTATTGTTCAGCTGGCCACTTTGGTGCTATCTACTGTATTTTCTTATTTGTTGTTGGGCTTGTATTTAGGTAGTAGACTCCCTTTTTTCTTGTACTTGCCTTTTTGTAATTAACGGAAGAAATTTAGTTTGACCAAAAAAAAACTTTATTTATTTCTTGATGTTATTATTTCTGTCACTTGGTATTTGGATTGATCCGATAAAAAAAATAAGTAGGCTAATATGATCAGAACACAATTCCTCAAATACCAAGGATATATCAGATTTAGAACTTAATTAAAACAGTAATTAAGGGCTTAACAAAATGCAGATTGAGAGAGGGAGAAGTGGCAAGAAGTTGTGGGATTGATTTCTGCCATGACCAACGACCACCTTAATTTACTTGTACTGTGATCTTTAAGGAAGACGATGCTCCAAAACAGCTAGGAGCTCTCTGCACTGGCTCACCCCATCTAAGACTCCACTACCAAGCCTTCTCACAGCTTCAACAAGCCGCCCTCGCAACCTTTGCGACACCAGACGGCTGCCTGGTGCCTTGACACTCTCTCTGTACAGTGGCAAGCAATGGCTGCCCTCAGCTCAGGGGCTAGAAGATCCAAAGAAACGGGAGATTCACCCCACTTTAAAATCCTCACAATGTTCATGTAGTGTTCTTGTCCTTGCCTTATTCCGTCGGAGAAATCTTTCGCTAACCAATGTTCCTGAAAAAAAAGCCCTCAGTTCAGACATGCATCGTTGTTGTTATCCAACCGAGCAATATATTCTGCAACAGCATAAGTAGCTGCAGGAAGGGTCACCTAAGAAATCAGAACGGAGAAGAACTGCAACCCCGCGAAGAGAATTAAAACCACCATGTTTACCAGCAACCTTGAGAATTCCAATGCTTTTGTTTGCATGGAAATCATGGGGAAGTTGAGGAAGTAGATAGGCTGCAACAGCAACTTGGCTGTTGGAAGTTGCAGCCATCACAGCAAGGCAGAAATCATCATTCGTGCAACCCTATTTTACAAACCACTCAACAAGAAGCTTACAGCCGCTCTTAGCAGCTACCAACACAATCTCCGTATTCCCGGCACAAGAGGCTTGAACCAAACAACTATCGAAAACGTCATTCTCCACACCCCCTTTCACCAGCATATCAAATAAACCGGTATTGCAGTAGTTTCCCATTTCTCAGATGCGCAGCCATGATCAAAAGAACTAGAGAACAAAAACAAGGCGAGGCAAGCAACACTGAAGGCCATTACGAATTACTTGGACGTGAGCTGGTTACCAGCAGCAAGATATAGGAAGGTTTTACATGTAAATTCGCTACCTATGCTTTCAACAAACATCTGAATTCCCTCAGCAAAACATTGTCCATAAAAAAACCACACCCCCATCACACTCCAGGACAAGATCATGATAACCTTTGGGCCATTTCAGTGGTTGCAAACTTGCACTTAGCGGTAGCACTGGAGCTTCATACGACCGTTTCGGTGACAAAGTTCCGAAAAAGTAAACCAGTCCCACACTTGTCTGAACAACAAAAGCCCACCTTGGTTGATTATGGGCTGTCTTAATTAAAGCCCATGTGTGCACTGGAGGAACTAATTATCATGACTTATGTATAGCTCAAGGTACTTTTTCTAGGGGTTTCCAAAAAGAAAGGTACTTTTTCTAGGGCAAATTGTAATTTCGTTTAGTTTCCGTTCAAAAGTTGATTGTGATGTTCACAATTAGGGGCCAAAACATCAATGAAAATTACTTTTGTGGACTTTAAAATGATATTTTAATTATTTGTGTCACGACGTTTATCTCAATTTTAATTAAGACTGATGCAAGCTCCACCATTTGAGTATGATTGACACTTTTGTACCACGACATAGATCACCTCGAGACACTGTACAATTACTTAGATGGTTTGTGATGAATCAGATTACATTGAGGTTTATGCATATTAATATAATGAGATGCATGCACATTGCACACACTTAGGTTTCCTTTTTGTGCTATTTTGAGTTTTGCCATAATCTAGTGGGTACAATGATTTGAGATTTTTGACAAGCTAACATCTTCCACTTCAAAAGCTTCTAATCTAGGGTCCTTGAACTTGCCCATATTAAGTTATTAGTACTTTCCCAACTCCACCTAATATGTGATCTCCTCAATCCAATTTGTGAATATTTGGCATATCCATTCTCCATTGCTTTTAGAGGGGACCCTTGAGTCCTCTTCCTCCTCTTTGTTCATGCATATTGCATATTGCTTCAAGAGACTTGGTCAAAAGAGGGGTCAAAGAAAAGAAGAAAGTTTGAGTGGGATATGAGGAGAAAACAAATTGGAAAGTGGCTTCTGAGAGAGAGAGAGAGAGAGAGAGAGAGAGGTTCATAAGCACTTATCATTTTACAGAAGTTTGAGATCCCACATTGCCTCATGCGCTCTAGGGCATGTTCTGGCCCATTCTTGCTGTCCCTCCAAGTTTTCATGGATGCATTGCACCTATCTTTCCCTCTTTCAACAACAAAACTTGAAGACAAAAACTTCACATTTCTCTCTCTCCCCCCAATCATTCACCTCATGAATTGGCAACCTCCATGAGATTTCATGAACTCTATGGGTTACTTTCAGTTGTCATTTCAAGCTTGGGACACTTCGGTTCATGGGTCATAATCAATACATTAATGCCAATTAGTTACTTCCAAGTTTCAATTTTGGGTCGCCATAAAATGAGAAGAATTTATTTATTATTGAAACGTTAAGATGGAAGTATCTCAAACCAATCGTTCCAATATTCGGTCGACATAAAATGAGAAGAATTTATTTATTACTGAAACGCTAAGATGGAAGTATCTCAAACCAATCGTTCCAATATTCGGTCGACATAAAATGAGAAGAATTTATTTATCACTGAAACACTAAGATGGAAGTATCTCGAACCAATCAAGCAATGTAATGTGGACAGTAAAACAAACGACATCGCACTAAAAGCTTATAATACTTGGTGATGCTAATACGTCCATGTTGCATCTAAGTCGACATAAAAGATATATGTCCAAAATTTTCAAATTTCCCATGATCTTAAATGTACAAGTTGGTGGGAGTTAAATGTTGTTCGCACATTAGACAAGAGAACATGTACTTACTAATCATCCAGCCGTTGCCTTAGCAGTGTCCTTTAGTTGACAGCTTAGTGTTTATCCACCTCTTATGGATCTATGGTTATGAGTCATGACTTTATTATGTTACATAAAGTCGGTTTTGTACATATGAATTATGTCAATTGATTAAAGCAGTATGTCCGATCTGTTATATTCGAGTTTAAATCTCTATTAAATTAAAGTAGGTAATTATAATATTGGAACAGCCATGATAATTACTGATTATATAGTTAATAAAACCACAACAATTAGGGAGAAAGTTTGACTGTGTGCCTTGTATTAATCTCAATAAATTTCCCAACATACAAATTAGGGTTTTACAAATTTTGGTTTTCCACTTGTGCCAGACATATATAACATGAAGTAGGGACAAAAATCATAACATCTGAACTGTAGGAGTAGGACACTAGGAGTAGGACATGGGAGAGAGAGCATCTTCATGTGTTTGGCATCCAGTAATATCATCCAAAGTTCAAGTTTCAGGGGGACCAAGTTGAAGATGGTGATTGGAAACTAGCACCAAACCCTCCATATCCTGCAGCTTCTCTCTTCAATCTCTCCAACTCTGCTGCTATCTGCAACATAAAAATAGAAAAGTTATTAGTTTAGTTTTCGAACGCGCAAAATTAGGATTTCATCCCTCGCCATCAAATTTTTTTTACTGAAACGTTATGCGTTTTCATGTTTTGTACCTGCATTGTCTCCGTAACATCAGTATTTGAGTTGAAGTCATAGAAAGAGCTTGCTGCAGCCAGCCTCATAGATAGGAACTGAAATATTCGACGCGAAAAGAAACATTAATTTTCCAGAGGAGAACAAATTAACAAGAAACATTCGATCATTGTCAAACTAACCTCAATCTGGTTCTGCAAGGACTGAACATAGTTAATTATCTCGTCCAACATTACCGCCATTCCCATCGTCTGTAATTTACATTAACGAGTTCGTAATTAAACATACAATTCTTAAATTTATTAAGTTAGTAATAAAATTTTACTGAGATTAATTATGTTACAAAATTTCTTAATTACCTTGTTAGAGCACCCTGGGACAATATCTTGCAAACATTTCAGTCTTTCATTGATTTTTCCTCTTCTAACCTGATTGACAACATTCTTATGTATTAAAACCAAGAAACAATGTATTTAACAAATTTATCTCGATAATTGAACTAGAATATCGCTCATATAAAATAATAAAAAATAAAAAATAAAAGAATTACATGCAAATTTAGTTACCCTTTCCGCTAGACTGTGGCTATCAGTGGCTTGGCCTCTCCTGGCTCTAACATGAACAACTTCCTTTGGTTTCTCATCTTCCTTCTCATTGCTCTTGACCCTCTTTCCTCTTCCTGCGCTCTGCGAATCCACGAACAAAATCAAACAGAGAACTAGACAAGGCAAAACAAAGTCAAGCGACTGAGAAACATGATTTAAATAGTTACATTTTTTCGCGTAATCCCGGTTTCAGAAACTGGGGGAGTAGAGATTCCAGAGCTGCTCTGTGATGCATCACCCACTGCTATTCTCTTCTTGGTTTCACTTCCATCCTCAACTGTCTGATGAACTTCTAATTTTGGAAAGTTTTCGACCATGTTTCCGGCGGGGAACTCGGGTTCTTGATTGCTGAACAAGTAACTGTCGGTTGTGAAGGGCATGTAGGTGTGGAAATTCAAGCTTGGATATTCCATGACACTTGGAACATTGAATTGGTCTGCAAACTGGTTTACTAGTTCCATGTTTGGGTCAATATCTAAGAAAGGAAATGAAGGTTTAATGCTTTGAAAATCTTCTGTGAATTCAGACATTGCTTTTTCTTTTATTTTTTTCGGATTTGCTGATTCCGCTGCCTGAAGGCTTCAATTGGGTTTTGGACAATGTGGGTGAGGAGCTACCATTTATAGTAAAGGAGTTCTTGTGCATGGAATCTCAAATAATTGACCTTATCATGGATGAGTGAGGAAGGTGTCCATGTGGCACATCTGTGTGTCCCCTGTGGGCCTATTTCAGGAGATAATACAATCATGTTTAACTTTGAAGTGTATGGTCATGTTTATTAATATATGAAGTGGTTGAACTTTGAACAAAGTGTGAATTAGTTAGATATTAAAAACTATTTATCTTTTCGTTATTCTTTTAGTGGATTTTGGAGATTTTATGGATTTGAGGATTCAATTACTTTCTATTTTTCTTATTTAGTCATCAAGTAACTTTAAGCAGCAGTGATTTTTTAGTGTGTCGGGAACACGATCCGGTATCGTAAGTGTCATACGTTGGAATTTTTTTCTTCTTCAAATTTCATCTAGTTGTATTATTACATTTAACGTACTGAACCCTATTCATGGCACACAGAAAAATTTCTCCTTAAGCAGGTACACTCATGCATAATATGCCGAAGTTTCTCCTTGCTAAGATAGCCCATCTACAAGTAATTAGATTGGGCTTAAATTCATATTGGATTGGGCTTTTTATTTTGTCGCTTGGTGGACTAGTTACCTTGCTTCTTCTCTGGGCCATCTCCAAAATGATATTCTCCTCGGGCAGTTCTGTTCTCGTTTGGGCCGAGGGTTTGGGCCTCATGGTGTTCAAACAAAAGTCCGTTTTAAATTTAGGGCTTAGGGTTTAGCGTCCTATCCTACTTATAGCTAAAAAAATTTGGATTTTTAGTCAAAATGATCTCTGAGATTTACTTAACTTCTCACTTTGGTCTTTGAGATTTAAACTCAATAGAACTAGTCCCTGAGTTTGTCTACCATAAATCATTTTGGTCATTCCACAAAAAATATACATTAAATAAAGCTAAAATGACAAAAATACCTTCAATTTTTGTCAAATCATTTGCCCATTGTTCATTAAATTGAGGGTATTTTTGTCATTTTCATCCTTATTTAATATAATTTTTCTTGAAATGACCAAAATAATTGATGGTGGACAAACTCATGTACCACTTTTATTGATTTCAAATCTCAGGGGCCAAAGTGATAAGTTATGCAAATCTCATGATCATTTTAGCTAAAAAGCCAAAAAAATTTATTGAAGCTCTACAGATCGCTAAACATCGCAATCACTAGCTAATTAGATCATATCACAATCCAGAGATGTTTAAGATTTGGTAACTAATTGATCACTGTTACAAGGTCAAAGTCCTTGCGTATACTGACTAGCATCATACCATGTCGTTGATAACTTATACTATAACATACGATTTTGTAAAATTACGTGACGGTATGACAGTCATCCTCGTCTTCCTCAAAAAAACAGTATCTTTTTAAGGTCAAAATTAGCTGCAACTAAAAAATTCTGCAGACTTTTCAGCACATTTTTGCTGTGTTCAAATCTTGATTGGGGTTGCTGGAGGAGCAGCAACCACACAAGAAATGGCGCTGTAGCTCATCAAAATGCCGCCCCTCAATAAGGAACCATCAATAAGAATTTAACTTTTTGTAAGTGCTGGATGATATCTTTTAATATAATTTGGTCAGTCAAGCACGTTTCATTTGTACTGTGAGCATTGCGGATCATCTAGGAAAAAAGAGGAAACTACGAAACTTTGAATGGAATACATCCCATTACCCAAATTTCGTTTTCAAGAAATTGACAAGTCGTTTATTTGCTTTTGGCCTTTTTTAGGGTCTAATCTTTAGGTGAATGATATCTTCCGTTGGAGTAAACGAACAAAATTCGTATTTTTTTTTTCCTAATAAACCTCAACGATACGAGAGGAGTAAGATGATGAGCTACAAACAAGAACAAAATTAGTATTTTTTTCTTTCCTAATAAACCTCAACGATACGAGAGGAGTAAAATGATGAGCTACAAACAAGAACGAAGACTTACAAATAACCTATCAAATAGTTCTAAGTAGTACCCTAAAAGTGGTGTTCCACTATTCAATTGGCCATGATCATGATATTTTCAGGTACCAAGTACATGTTAGTGTTGTAGCCTAACCTATTTTAGCCATGTGTTCGGGCATTAAGTATTGTTGGTGTAAAGTTGGGGTCAGATCCTTTTCCTAGGGATCCAGGGGATATTGTAATCGTATCCATTCATCATACATCGTATGGTCAGTTTTCGTTACATATTATTTATATTTAATTTTAAATTTTAAATAATTTTTTACCGTACAATGTACGATAAATGAACACGATTACGAGATCTCCCAATCTCTAAGAAAATGATCTGGCAAGGATCCCCAAGAAGGATCCTTTTCCTAAAGTTAGCTTGATACAAGCAAAGAAAAATGTGAAAAAAAAAAACTCTGCATCAAAGAAGTATCTAAAGTTTGAAGATGGACAAGGATTGTTTGCCCTCCCGTACCCTCCTGTTTTGTGTGGTCACGGTTAAGCCACGTCAACATTTTATATTGTTTTTTTATAGAGATAATAAGACAAAAATGAATAGTAATATAAAATGTTGACGTGACTTAACCGTGACCACACAAACAAAAGGGCACGGGAGGCAGACAATCGTTGTCCTTTGAAGATAGATGATACTTGGACTAAAGCCTTACACCTGAGGTATAGTATAGTCTTGATAAGACCCATTGTATTGGTCACACAGGGTTGTCTGAGATTTTAGAAACCTTGTATAAAATTTATAAAAATATCCCTCCTTAATATAGTTTTAAAAAAAAAAAAAAAGGATAAGGTAATGATCTTAAAAATCAATAATTTAAATCAAAACATAGAACTCACTGATTGTTAGTTTGAAAATGTCATTAAATAATAAGTAAAAAGAGCTACAAATATAACCTTCATTAAATAATAATAAATAGTTCAATCTTAAACAACCAAACAAGAAAAATTAGCTTCAAAAACTATGGTTTTAAAGTTTCCCTTAAATATATAGCATTATTATATAATAGAATTGAAAGAAAAAAAAAATAGTTTTTTAAAGTGTTGTTTTTTGCACTCCAAATTTTTATATTTAGAAACAACAAAAAAATGTACACTTCGAGTGCATAATGAGATTTTAAATTGCTAATAATTTTTTTAATTATTACATATAGATATTAGATGACAAAAGTTTTTAGGGCCCCTTCAAATTGGAGTCATGTGCGATTGCATCTTTTGTTATCCCCAAAGTCTGCTCTAGTCACAAATCATTAAGGGCTCGTTTTGAGTACTTTTAAAATAAATGAAAACGTTTTTAGAGAAAATATTTTTGCATTCCAAAAGCAGTTGAAGTGTTTTCTCTTCTTCCAGAATGCACTTAAAGTGTTTTTTCATGATTCACTTGAGTTTTTATTAAAGATTTGTTCTAAATATAATTTCATAAAAGTATTTTGATCATTTTAAAAGTACTTCTAAACGAGCTCCAAATTAAAATAATTTCGATTCATGGCTTGCTTATAGTGAACGCATGCGAAACCCATGACACACGGTCATAGACCCATCAAATCTCAATTCGGCTTGAGAATGAAAGGAACGAAATTAAGGTAAATCAATTTCATCTTTTTTTTTTGGGTAATAATTTCATCTTATCTTTATCTAAATGTTCTGGCAGAAAACTACATGTTGCAACAGTAGCTAAATCATCATCAAGACTTGGCGGTATCCCTCACATGTCTGTGCATGAAAACGTGGACGGCTTAATTTATGAGTCTCTATCGAATCATATTTTGTAGACCACATAATACAGCGGTTTGAAGATTTTTCTTAGCATTTTTCTTAATTCAAAGATAAAATATGTGTTTAATTGATTTAATACTTAAATAAATACGATACATGCATTGCGTACGTACAAATTAATAATTCTCTATTATTTTTGCTGACAGCATTGCATGGAGAGAGCAATACCTCACGTTCTTGTTTTTGTTTTGAAATTCATTGAATTTAATTTACATATTGTTAAGGAAGTAGTGGTGTTATATTTATCTTAATTGTTATCCAAAGAAACGTGTTGGTTTATCTTTTACGATGCTTCCACATAAGGATATCTCTGAGATTTTGGGTTGGTCTGAAATTTATAAAAGAGTTCATCTGTAAGATAGTTTTTCGAAAAAAAAGTAGGACAATATATCAATTTTTTTTAAAACAAACGATATTATCTACGAGGGTGAGAGACTAGACTGAGCTTCACACTGGGCTAGTCATAATAACGTGGTTTAAATTTGCTTTTGAAAATAATTGAATCTAAGATCTCTCATTTATAAATAAAGAAAAATAACACTTGAGTGTAGTCCTAACTACTACGTGGCATTATATCAATGATAAAAAACAATAATTTAAATCAAAACAAACTTCTCTTCTAAAAAGAAGTCAAAACAAATTTTAGGCTCACTAATTAAACATGTGTTAGTACTTACTATAAATCCGATACGTGCATTGCGTACGTAAAAATTAATATTTTCTTATTATTTTGCTGCAGCATTGCATGCAGAGAGCAATACCTCATGTTCTTGTTTTTTGTTTTGTAATTCATTGAATTTAATTTACATATTGTTTATTGACGTAGTGGTGTTATATTTATCTTAATTACCACCCAAAGAAACGTGTTGGTTTATCTTTTACGATGCCTAAACAGCTATATATACTAATCAATTGGCGACTGTAAGATAAGATAGCAACATTCTGTTTTATTTGCCTTTAATATGCACAAATTTTTGGTCTTATACGAAAGTTAGTATGTCTAAATCGATCAATCAGACGATCGATCAGGATGAAAATTCCTACTTCACAACTAAGTCTAATTTTCTCATGAAGAATAATTTTCGCACGCTTTTGTATTTTGTCTTTTTTTTGGTAATTATTTGATTTGTTCAATCATATTATTTATAAATAAACAAATAGCATATTGGTAAACAAAATAAATGTATGGAAATCACTACCAGTTTATTTATCTCAAAGATATTGCAGAATTACTTTTTTAGAGGGTAAATTTAGTTTAAAAACTCAAATAATTCAAAATGAATTGAAGACACTATTTTAATTATCATATTATTAATCTGATTTAGTGAAGTTATAGTTTAAGTATCAATTAACGGTTTTGAAATGATTAACACATTGACCATATAGTTTAGATTGACCAAGACTTTAAGTTTAGTGTTTGCTTCCAAGGGTTAATGTCATTTTACTTTAAATTGGTAAAGAGACCAGGAAACAAGTTAAACCCCCCTTTAGAAACTATATACACAGTTGCTTGAAATATTCTTTTTTTTTAATTTTCCTATATAAACCATAGACCAAGGCCAACGTCCAAAAGTTGAAAAATGAAAAAATCATATCCAACCGATGACTAAACTATAATTTTATGGAGCCCATCAAATTATTATTGGGCCAAAGATTGATCAGACTAACCAAATGTAACCATCCTCTTAGCCCTTTTTCTCAGGCTTAGTTTCTCAATTGCAATAATTGATTTAAATTCAACGACTATCCACTTCAAAGCATCAAACGACTATTTAATTAAATTAATCAATACATTTAAAATATAAAGTTAAAACTAATAAATTGTCGAGATGTTTAACTTCTTTGGTTAGAGATGACATATGAATATGGCCTGACATTGTTTCTTTAAAAATAATTTTTTATAAGAGTATAATCCTAGACAGAACTATGTTTAACTCTTTTGATTAGAGATGAACTAATAGAAGCTCAGTGGAAGCTACATGCATGCATCTTGAACTTACTTGCAACCCTACAAGTCTTCTTTGAAAAGTTTCTGGCTTTGCCCCCCCCACCCAACCAGGAGAAACAGGGTTTGGGTATACTACACGCACACGCACGCACACGCACGCACATATATATCTGTGTGTTTGTTTATATTTTGCATATAAATTTATAGTCTGGCTTTGTTTAAACTCATCAAAAGCTTGCCCTTCTTTTTATGATTGAGAGCTGGTATGTCGACTAAGACTAAAACCCTAAGTAGTAGTTCTGGAGAAGACGATGGCGAGCTTAGGAGAGGGCCATGGACTCTTGAAGAAGACTCTCTTCTTATTCAGTACATAGCTCGTCACGGCGAAGGCCGATGGAACTTGCTAGCCAAACGTTCAGGTAACCATATGTAACACGATTGCATGCTGATGACCGTAGTTAGAGTCCTTCTTCTTTGGTTGATTATATTTTCTTAATTCGTTGGTTAATTATACAGGATTAAGGAGAACTGGCAAAAGTTGCAGATTGAGATGGTTGAATTATCTGAAACCCGACGTTAAGCGAGGAAATCTTAGTCCGGAAGAACAGCTCTTGATTCTTGACCTCCACTCAAAAATGGGAAACAGGTGTGCTAGCTACCTCACTTAACAACCCAATTTCCTTACAACTTTTAATTTGAGCGATATTCTAATCTAATCTAAACTACGAGGATGTAAATTCGTGCGGAGTTTATTGAAACTTGGCATAGTATAGTATGGTGCTTATTGGTCTCAAACCGTAGTAAAATACTTATGGTTGCAAGTTCATTCATTTTGTGATCGTAGGTGGTCGAAAATCGCGCAATATTTACCGGGAAGAACAGACAATGAAATCAAGAACTACTGGAGAACACGGGTGCAGAAACAAGCCCGGCATCTCCGAATCGACACGAGCAGCGTAGAGTTTCAAAACATGATAAGGTGCTATTGGATGCCAAGGTTGCAGCAGAAGATAGGAGGAGAAATATCGACTTCTTCAGCTGTGTTAAACCAAAACCATACCATTTCGCAGCCTCTCGAACAGAACACCTTCCCACATTTTACAGCCACAATATCGCCGCCACCACAAATTCTAGTGCAGGAAGAAATTAATATGAGTGCAACAATGTACAATTTAGATGTCGAAAAGCAGAACACAAAGGCAGAGTACTGCACAGGTCCATACATTTTTCCTTCAGAGCCAATGGACATGTCGAAGACTGTGCAGTTTCCGGAATGCCCTCCTTTCCACTGTGGTGACAACAATGGCTATGACACGGAATCCTTCAATCTGCAGGAAACTGTGTCAGCGGACTCAGCACCAAATTTTCCAGGAAATTGTGCCAGCGATTGCTACGTGGCAGAAACCAACTGGTTTGACAGTGATTTGTTATGTAGCATATGGAACACGGACGAAATGTAGCAAAGTAGGAGCTTATGACTTATTTGTTAGAGAGGGGGAGAGAGAAAGAGGTTGAGGGTCTTATTTTTGAGACAACCCTTTAGCAACTTATGACTTTTTGATACAAATTAGTATGTAGATCATTCCATCCAGTGTTAAGCATTTGTAAATTTTCTACCCAACACACAAAATTGTGCAAGTTGTTGATTTGAACTTTCTTTTTTTATGAAAAAAGCGTCAATGCTAAAATAATATAGTTATCAGACAAACACTAAGATTTTGAGTCCATGTTGTCTCCTTGAGTGCATTTTCATATCAAATTTTCAGCTTCATTCTACATGGTACTAGAAATGGAAATGAAGCCGTGCCTCAAATTTTTGAGCTTCAATTTTCTTCATTAACCAGTTAGTGGGATGGTGGAGAAATCATGACTAAGTTAGTCAATTTAAGGAAACAAGATTTTCTTGCGGCAATGCTTTGATTTAAGACTCTTGCAGGTCAAGTGGACCAAAGAGACTCCACCAACTTGAAGCACTAACAAAATGAATGCAATAGAAAAGACTTGCTATCTATCTTAAAAAGAAAAGAACTCCCTTAACCTGAGATGACAAAATGACAATAGTTCAAATTAACAATACACAATCTCATAGAATTCAAAATTTCTCTAACAGTCCCACTTGAAATAGGATCCATAGTTGAAAGAGGGCCCATTAGGTTCTAAAAGACGTTAGGCCTAGTGCCTAGGCGGCTAGGCAAGGCTTAGGCGGATTTAAGTAAATCTATTATATTTCGTGTAAATAAGTGTCTGTTTATATTTAAAATATATAAAATTACATCATAAATTACATAATAGAATGCCATATATTATGAAGTATTGAAACATAATGAAAACATGGGTAACAAGCATATAATTTGTGTTCATTTTAGTATTCAACAAGTTTATTACAATTTATTAAAAAAAAATTAATGCAAAATGAGAGTTATCTATTTTCTGTCTAAATGAGTCGCAACCTGGGCAGGTGTCTAAGTGTGTATGGGTGGGCTAGGCGGGCACATCAGCAGGTCTAGGCGCTCTTTCTAAATTTTCAAACGCCTAGGTATTAATCGGGGCGGTAGCCAACCGCCTAGCGCCTAGGTGAGGCCTAGGCGGCGCTAGGCGGGGATTTTTAAAACAGTCGACCTGCCTAACCCCTCACTCGGATGGATCATAGATCGAAAAATCTACTGATGTAAATTTTCATCCTTAAGCAGACATGCTAATACATTAAGTCTTGTTTTCTCACCATTGATTATGGTTGATACAAAACTATGTCAAATTTTCATTATGGGTTGTCAATTTTGTTTTAAGTTCAACCTTGATGTTGTACATGGAATATAGTTGGCTACAGCTACCAATGTCAAGTCTTCTTATTGATTAAAGTATCGATTGTATATTTGGTTTATTAGTAGATTTTTTTTTCTTTCAACAAATTGAAAAAGACTAATAGGCAATTTTCATGATTACCAGACTGGAAAGTTGGTCTGAATTTAATTTTAGTTGACAAGTCAGAATCTCCTCATCACAAATTTGAACAATAAATTAATAATTCCCTAGGGTTGGTAACAGGGAAAATCTTAGCATTAGCAATGTCTCTTGAATTGTAGACTTTGTTTTATTTCGTCATGTAAACCTTTTAATTTGTTTAAGATTATCCATAACCTTTTGATTTGATTTGGTAAAACTTTTTTATTTTTTTTATTTTCCTTTTTTGTTTTGCAGTTTATTTTCTAGGTTTTTACATTTTAGGTTTTATTTTAGAGAGGTTTGGTCCTATGTCCACCCCTCTTTTTCTTGTATTTTCTTTTTCAAGAGGGGTAATGTGTATGCCCCTCCCTTCTTTTCTTGCTTTACGAGGAGTAAAGTTTATGTCCCCTCCTGACTAGGTGTAACCTTTTTTTTTTTTTCATATCAATAAATTTCTCTTGTACCACCAAGGTTCTCCAAAAATTAAAAAAAAAATAAAAAAATCCTCCGGCCATTAGTTTCATAATTTTTTTCATCAAATTGTGCATTGCTATTTTGCGCATTTTGTATAATATAAGTCTGTACCACAAAAATAAAAATCGTTTAGATGTACTTTTAAAATGATTGAAAACGCTTTTAGTTAAAATATTTTTTAAACAAATCCTTAGCAAAAATTCAAGTGGATTCTTAAAAAAAACACTTTAAGTGCTTCTCTTATAAGAAACACATATCTGGTACTTCTTCCAAAAAACACTTAAAATGTTTTTGGTACTCAAAATCAATTTTACCAAAAGCACTTTTATTTATTTTAAAAGTACTTCCAAACGAGCCCCCTTTGAATTTGATGAAGATGAAGTAGCAAATGACGCAGCATGAGCGTAGAGGGTTGCAAACGTATGCCCCCTAAGAATAAAGTTTTCTGGAGTCCACCAGAGTTTGAGAGAAAATCCGAAAGGATTGATGAATTACATTGGTAGCCATAAGGCTTAAATAGACTTAATCAAACCTTGGGAAGTTCTTAGGAGGTCTTAGGAAAAAAACAAAACATTAATCGGATGGAAAAACGAAAAGTCCGATTCTTATTACAAACTTTAAAATGCGGTTTTGGAAGTCTAAACGAACTTGGATGACTAAAATTCATCATACATCATGGCAAAGTAGTGAGTTGAAATTAGAACATCATGCTCTTTTCGAAAAAGTATCATGGCCTCCTAACGGAACTCAAATGTTAAATTTGTAAATTTCCGCTACGTCATTTTGTCTTCATTCTGTCCCTTTCGTATTCAACAAACTCGGATATTTGTTCTTCATCCCCTAATAATCTTTCTCGTGAATTTAGCATTTTGTTTACGTATATTCCCCTAAAACTTGATCATATACGAACATAATGAACGAAAATTGTGCAGACATCAACTGTTGGGGGAAAATTGGAAACATTTAAAGTTTAGGGTCTCAAAATAGAGAGATTTTTCAGTGTGACCGGCACACGAAGTAGCACATCATGTGTCACTATACAAATGATGGGATATGTGTGTTAAAAATATAATAAATTAAAAAATAAAATTTCTCACCACATATATAAAAACACGTGATGTACCACTCGTGTTCCCGTCATAATAAAAAATTTCTTCACAAAACAAAATGACAGTTCCAAGGGCCTTTTCTAAAAGCCCGTTGGGTTAAGCTTGCAAATTTGGTTTTTGGGCATTAAGCCCAATCTTTTACTACTTGATACTCCCAGGGCTATCATAACCGTTCATTTAAAAGATTCATCATCTAACCGTCCGTTCTATCTCCTTAAAGCCTTTTTATTAGCCATCCTTAGGGTTTCTCCATACCCGCCGAAGCCAGAGCTCTTGGGTTTTCTGCCACTCAAAAGCAGAAGTCGCTCCGGCTCTCGATTCTCCTCGAGGTAAACCCCAAAACCCTAAATCCCCAAATACCCGTTTCAGCCTTCTCAATTCGTTTTCGTACCTTCGATTCACTGCTCGACTGATTGCTTTTTGTGAGAAAGTTTGAGACTTTTAGCTGTAGCGAGTCTATGCATCTTAGATTTCTTATATGGTTTATATTTCACATGAATTTGAAAGGGTTTGAAGATGTTTATTTATTATCCAAGCATCAATTTTTGCAAAATTTAGCGACCCATTTGCTTGTTTTCTCCATTTTTTTCTTCTATTCATTAGGATTATGATTTTGTTTGAATGCAGAAAGATTTGTATTTTGTAATGTGGGTTTTGAGTTTTGTTCCAGAATATGATCCCACCCTTTATTATCTGTTTGTTTATCATTTGTCTGATTTGCCGAAAATCCGAAACTTACCCCTTTTTTCATGTCTCTGCATGCTGAAAATTTTGATTGTGGTTAATGCCTATGTTATATAGTCAGATTTAGCCAAGATGTATACTTCAAGGAAGAAGATTTCCAAGGATAACAATGCTGAGCCGACTGAATTCGAAGAGTCGGTTGCTCAAGTAAGCTATATTGCTGTTTACTGTGCTTTTTAGTTACTTTGTTGTTGAAGTTTCGGGTTTTGATCATGACTTATCTCTGCAGGCAGTATTTGATTTGGAAAACACAAATCAGGAGCTGAAGAGTGACCTGAAGGATCTCTATATCAACTCAGCAATGTAAGCGTTGTTTATTGAATTCGTATGTCTTATAAACAGTTTTCCGTTGGTTGAGTTACATTCTTTCTGCTGCAGTCAAGTTGATGTGTCTGGAAGCAAGAAGGCCGTGGTTATCCATGTGCCCTATAGGCTTAGGAAGGCTTATCGCAAGATCCATGTTCGCCTCGTGAGGGAGCTTGAGAAGAAGTTCAGCGGGAAGGTGATTAATACGTTGTGTTCTTTATTTGTTTGTTGATAGAAAGTGACACCCTCTTCTGTGCATTTATCTGCAATGTTTCTTTTGTGTTCGGTGAAGTTTATGCTGGCCTTCTTGTTTGTCATGTTGTAGGATGTGATCCTGATTGCCACACGTAGGATTGTGAGGCCTCCTAAGAAAGGGTCAGCTGCTCAACGTCCCCGCACTCGTACACTAACTGCTGTGCATGAAGCAATGTTGGAAGATGTTGTGTTGCCTGCTGAGATTATTGGAAAGCGCATCAGATACCGTCTGGATGGATCCAAGATAATGAAGGTAAACATTCAAAACTTTGATGAAATAGTATGTTCAGCAGGAAAGAACAGATTTCTAACAAACTTGCATATATTTCTTCGTATGATTTCTACAATTTCTGTCTTATAAAAACTGGATAATTTACTTCTCTTTTATCCTCATGATGTCGTGCAGGTGTTCTTGGACCCCAAGGAACGAAACAACACCGAGTACAAGCTGGAGAGCTTCTCTGCTGTTTACCGGAAGCTTTCAGGAAAGGATGTTGTGTTCGAGTACCCAATCACCGAAGCATAGAAATATCTGGTTTACCTGAAGAACTGCAGTTGAGCAGGCAGACGATTTAAAATTTTGATGTCGAGGACATATGGTTTTAGGATAGCCTTCGAAGGATTTTGTTCTCTACATTATTAGCGCGTATTTTTGTTGATTTGATATGGTTTAATGTCGGATTTTTTTTTCTGTTTTCTTAATCGAAGGATTTATAATCAGCAAGTGTTTCGATGTTTCAAATTTCATCCATGGTGTTTAACGTCAGTTGTTTCGTTTCGAATTTCAACTATAGTCAACTAGCCTAACCCGCATTTCAGAAGCATATTTTTCATTTTTTACAAGTGCTACTTGGAAAGAGGGAGAATCGAACTTGGAAACTCAAGTGACAGGAGTGAGAATCGAACTTGGAACTTCAAATGAAAGGAGTGGAATTACATCCGTTCATCATATATCATACGGTGAGAAATCATGTACGATGAACGAATGTGATTGAAGGATATCGAGATCCTCACAAAGAGGATCCGGCGAGGATCCTCTCTCGTGGTAGAAGGAATAAAACATGTTATATTATATTAGCATAAGATTTACAATTACAAAAAGTGCTTTTATGTGACATAAAATGAAGGTAATGTACCTTCATCATTGGAAGAATATGAGACAACGAATTCCTAGATTTATCCTCAACAAATCTACTTCCCCAGAAGCCTAAGGAGCAGCACTGAATACTAGCTACTAGTTGTCCAGCGTCCTCCTCCGCGGTCTTCTAATCCGGGTTTCCCTCTTCCGGCTAAAGTAAATGAATCGCTCAAAAGCATGCGATGAACGGAGTTCATATCGTGCCAAACTGCAATGTGTTCTTCGTAACAAAATGTATGACAGAGTGAGAAAATATATGAAACCCCCCAATCCAACGTTGTAACATCTTCCGCAGTGTACTGTGTTTATCTGTTTCCGAGACAGTCACACACGCGGAGATAAAATCACAAGAGCTAGGTACACGGATCCGCAGAGAAATGTGAAAGATATGAATGCCCTGCGCGTAAAGCTCTTTGTAGTTAGAAAACAACAGAAAATGGATAAAAAGAAAGGAGGGGAGGAGAAAACATAAGGGCTCACCAAATGACACCCCATCCACATCCAGTACAGCAGGGACACTCATCTGCAAATCTTTCAGCATCACTCGTATTGATTCTACGCGATATAAGATCATCGTAGATATCTGCATTGACCGATAAATGTATATGTTACGAGGCATCTATGAGTACACTACAAGCAGTTAAAATGTGGATAAAATGATGTTGCTTCTTACCATAAACCGAAAACAAGCTGTTCATTACACCTGCAATTAGACAAAAACGAGCAAGCATTGGGAAACCTCAAGTATATGCTACTTTCTTAAACAATAGCTGAACGAAAATCGCCAAGTTGCAATTACCGGTGAACAGAATCACTTCCCTAAGCATATGAACCGGCGTTGCTTCTTGCAGATACCAAATTCCAGCAAATAAAACAATGAATCCTGGTCGTTCAAAATGTAAAACATAAACGAAATCACAAACGTCAAGTTGCATCCTGTGCTATTAGTAACAGGAAGGTGTTTCGAGTGGAATACGAAATGCATACCTATACAAAGTCCTCGAAGTGTCCACTTGTACAATATCAAGTAGTACAAAAACAACAGGATAAGGATTTCAGTTCAAAAGTTTTACTTCCTTATAAATATAGAAATTGATGGATTTGCGAAGACTTACATTTTTAGCTAAAAAGAACACAATAATTAGAGCAACAACGAAACAGCCAGCAGCGATTTGTGTAGTGAGATGTTTTGTAGATGCAAGAATCAATACCATCCCCCAGAACGATGAACCAAGATCTGGCGTGACACAAAATCGAAAGATGATAAGGGTAACAACTAAATCAGATGCAATGTGCAAACTAACTGAAAAACAAATAAGGTCAAGGATAGGAAAAGGATTACATCCGGCAGGCAAAATTAGCCAGGATATGCCACCGCGGGTTTGTGTGACTCCACCTTCATCTGCGTTAACTTTAATCCCTTCCACCTGCAAATTAATCTTATCATTTCTCGTCTCAAACTAAACGCGACCATTATGAAAAAATTTAGATAGAAGGGTGAGAGAATTTCTTACCTTACCACAAGTAAGCAGACAAGCGATTGCATGGCTCACCTCGTGAAGAAACACGGTTATAAGCTTAAATGGTGTCATCAGTACCGTCCTCCACAGCTACAAGAATTGACGAAACAGATTGAAACAAAAAACATTAGAGGATCCTTTACATGTTTAAAAATTAGATATTTAATCAAATTTGCAATGAGCGAAAGATTGGTGTTCAAGAGAGAGAGAGAGGTTACCACAAGGATAACGACAGTGCAAACAGCAACAGAGATGAGGAAGATCACTTGGTCGTGGTTGCAGCATTTTCTGAGTTGCCAATTTGGCTTCCATTTCAACAAATTCAAGTCCATTTCTTCTCTCTTCATTTGGCATTGGCGGTACCCCATATAGCGATATGAATAATGAATATACAAGAAAATTACACAGGAAATACAAGAAATATTTGAATTGCAGATAAAAATCGTCTTCATATAACCATACAAGAAATATATAAATGTGACACAATGTGGTACCTGCAAGTTGGATTTCAGCAGTTGAATTCGAGGTTAATTTGGCGCGAAGCTAACAGCATGGCAGAATGGTCTACAAGCCGGAAAGAGGGTGAGCTGTGAAGGCTAAATTCTTCAAGCCCCGCCCTCTGTGCTTCGGATTCTGAACAAAGACGGCCTTCAGGGTCCCCCTGGCGATGAACCGGGGGAGCGCAGGGCTTCTGGGATTTGTTAGTTGAAAATGTTGTTCTCTGTAACTCATGATTTCTGTTTGTTTGATTTGTATAAGGTTTGAGGTTTTTTCTTTCTCTTACGTGGTCGGTGTAAAACAGCCTTAAACGGGAGGTTTCACCTTAAAATAGTAAAATTTTGACAATTGGATTATCAAAGAATAAAACAAATTATATCATGTTAGATTGAGATTCATGATTACATTAATTACTTTACATCACATAAAGCTCACAACACAATTGAATTACAAATGGAGGTTATGACTAATCATCTACCTTCGTCCATGGAAGAATGAGACATCGAATTTCTAGAATATTCCTCAATAAAACTGCTCCCGCCGGAGGCCTTGGTGGCGCCTGTGTATCCGCTACTGGCATTAGTATTGTTGGTGAAAGCGGAAGTAGAAGTGGTCGTCCAACGTCCTCCACGGCCCTGAAGTCCAGGTTTACCTGGCCTCGGCAAGGTAAATGAATCGCTCGAAAACATGAGATGGATGGAGTTCATGTCCGGCCTTTCTGCAACGCTTGCTTGACAGCATAAGAGTCCTAGCTGAATGCACATTGCTGCCTCGTCGGGATTGTACTTGGCTAGGGTTGGGTCAACTAAGTCCAATACCTTCCCTCTTTGATGCAGCATCCATGTCTGCAGAAGAGAGCAAGGGAACATTGTGAGGAATAAATGAATTGACTGAGAACATATTCATCTACTCATTTCAATGGAAGCCACAATAGCACTGCTTATATGCTGATGAACATTGCGGATGGTAATTTAACTGGAACGCCTAATTAATTAGGATTATAAAGGTACCAGTTCTCGTTAGTCACAATATCGGGGATCATATTTTAAGTTATTCTTTTCTTAATTTGCATAAAAAAATTCCACAGAAGTAACTTACATAGCTCAAGAGATCGGCTTTTTCTCTTTCGAGCTGCCCATCATGATTCTTTCTCCCGCTCACAATCTCTAACACCAAGACTCCGTAACTGAAAACATCTGTCTTCACCGATAAATATCCATGCATTGCATATTCAGGGGCCATATAACCACTGTATTTAACAAAAGAATTCACTCAATTTCGTTTTCATTGCTCCTCGACGAATAGGATGAAATGGTAAAAAATTTGTACAGCACAAACGCAGAAAGAAGTGATGAAAAGAGACTACTCACTGAGTACCAGAAATCCGAAATGTATTGAGATGAGTGTCCTCCCCAGGAAAGAGTCTTGCCAAGCCAAAATCCGAGATTTTCGGATTCAGCTTCTCATCTAGTAATATATTACTAGCTTTGATGTCCCTATGAATGATCCTTTCCGGGGCCTCTTCATGAAGGTAAAGAAGAGCTCTTGCCACTCCCATAATCACCCGAAACCTTGTCGTCCAATCCAAGCTTCCAGATTTCTGTTTATCTGAAATTTTCAAATAATTAACCAAATGAACCTTTCAATTCAATCTGATGCTGAACAATGAACATATGAAAACTCAGAAACGGTAAAGACGAACATACCGAAAAGAATGTAATCGAGGCTTTTGTTTGGGAGATACTCGTAAACCAGCATCTTCTCAGGCCCTTCTACACAACACCCCAATAACATGACCAAATTCTTGTGCTGAACTCTCAGTAACAGTTTCACCTCGTTGGTGAATTCTCTAGCTCCCTGCCTTGAATCTACAGACAGCTTCTTTACAGCTATTTCTTGACCATTTGGCATCAAACCCTGCATGGTGCACACAAGTCGGGTAAACATTCAATAAACCGAAGAAAATACAAATAAGTGGTATGTTAAAGATCACAATTTTTTTGGGGACGATATTCTACTTTAATCTAATATAAAATACAGGAGGTGATTCGAACTATGCACATAGGGGAGCACATCCACTCTAGGATCTAGCCAATGTTAGTACGCTCGCGTCTACATTAAATCTCCAATTACATCTAAACTGCGTGTGAGTTAGACCAGTTAGCTAAAGCTCGATGTAAATTATCCTAGAGTAGTTTAGAACATGTACCGTCTTATTAAAAAGCTAACATCTTTAGCTACCAAAAAAGGAAAAATGCTCAAAACTTTCCTTCTCAACTCTCATTCACCTTTGCACGAAAGTTCGAATTCCTCGTTCATAGTATAGATTAAGGGGGTGTATTCAATTGAGAATAAATCTATGGATTTTTATGGAGTTTAATTGATAATCTCTACAAATCAATTAAACTCCATAAAAATCCATGAATTTATAAAGCCATTAAAATCTATCAAATTCTCAATTGAATACACATCCCTAATTGATTTGTAGAGATACCATATAAAATTTTGATTCAATTCCCTTGAAATCTTATGGAAAGAGATGAGATTTATGAATCCTTAAAATACACTACGAAATCTCTCTAATTCCTTCTAATTCTTCAACTTTCTCAAATTCTTTAAAATCAATTTCTAATTGAATACACCTGAAATGTTATAAACTTCTTTAAAATCCTAATTGAATATACCCGAATTTCTAAGGATTTTAATAAACTATCTTAAAATTCTAATTAAATACACCTTAAATTTTAGAATTTTAGAGAATCACTTAAAATCCTAATTGAATACCCTAAATTTACCATCCGAAGAACAGACGGTAATGTTCCTCCAAAAGTTAATGAATACAAGAAAATGTATCATCCTTTCCGATACAGTGCGAGCTCAATGGCAAGTCACCGATTAGTGCCACGTAGTCAACTAAACCAACGGTTCTAATGCTGCCACGACAACACCCAAAACTCCAAAAAATCCATTGAACCACCGGCACCTAATTTTTCCGCGATCAATCACAAGACCCCCAATTAGACAGTAATTCCGGCGAACTAAATGGGCCAATTGTGTGATTATTTATTCTTCCGAGATTGGCCCTGATCGAGCCAGCTATTTACGAGTCCGTACGTACCTTGTAAACGGGACCAAAGCCTCCGTGTCCGAGTTTGTTGAGGTCGGAGAAGAAGCTGGTGGCGATTTGCAGCGCGTGGAGGTCGAAGAAGAGATCGAAGGACTCGATTCCGTCCTCGGCGTCGTCGGCTCCAGATGCGGCGGACTGTCGGCCGGCTTTCAGCTTATCCAAGCAGGCCCAGAAACCGGAACAGATGCAGCACCCCATGACCGCATAAAATCGGCGGCCCAGCAAGTTACTGGTGGTTGGCGGCGGGCAATCAGATTCAGCTGCTGCTTTCACTCGACCGTACAATGCGACGCCGAGTTTGGCGACGACCGCGTGGTACGTATGAATGATGTGCTGACTCAAGAGCCGATAATTTGCGTGTTAATCGGGGGTCCAATGTTGGAGTTTCTTGTAAATTTCTTCTACCATGTCCTTTTCTTTAAATTTGAAATTGCACATTTTCTGTTTTGTTTCAGGTGTTCTGCTCTTTGGAAAGGAACTTCCTATCCCTTCCAAGTCCACCAAAGTCACATATTCGGATTTTGAAATTTGATACATCGGCTATGATTATTATCTCTACTAATTAATAAAATATTTATTATCGATCTAAATTCTATAAAATTATCAGTTTGATTTTCTAATTAAAATAGAATATGAATAAGATATATGGGATAAAGATGTAATTTCACACAACCAAATTTTTCTTATTTTTTTTAATACATCGTCTACATGTAATCTTAACATATTTTTAATTAAAAATAAATAAAAATAAAAACTTTCCACTTTCACATTTTCTATCACTCTCTTTCTCTCTCATTCTATTTCAAAAAAAAAAATAAAAAATTTTCTCACACACTTTGTGTGCGCCTATACGCTTAACTTTTAAGGTGAATTTTTGTTTAAAATTATTGAATTAAATTTCAAATGTCTGAATGATCATTTCCATATTCTTTGGGTTTTCTTACAATTTCTTAATATTATATTTCGGGGACAAATGTAGTGATATTCTGGTCAAGGGCACGTATTAGTATGAATACGTTTGGGAAGTCAACCGGTCAATTAAAATCTTGTGTCCCAACTTTATTAATCGTTCTTGTCAGTGAGCGATTTATAAATATATATCGTTGATTTTTACCTAAATTCAAGTGTTTTGTTCCTTTGGGTTTTCTTACAATTTACTTAATATTATTTTTTCGGACAAGTCGGTGTGAAATTCTAATCAAGGACAAGTGGTAGTTGAAAACTTTTGACAAGTCATCTGGTCAATTAAAATCTTGTCTTCCAACTTTATTAACAAAGAAAAGGACTTAAGTACTGTCAGCAGTTCTCATTGGTGTGCAATATGTAAATTTTTACGTAAATTCATAATAGTAGTAATTAACAGTTGGTAATTATGTGCTACAAGTAAGTTATTTCGATTTGAAGTTATAGGTATGTCCTGACGTTCGCGGTGAAAGTAGCCAATCTCTCCTACACATTTTTGGATTGAAAACAATAATAATAAAACAAGTTAAAAAATGTGATGCATGTTCACACCACTATTTATTTCTATTTTCTAATACAACAACAAAATTTTTTTATCACATTAAATAGGATCGGCGATATGAGTTATAGAACGTTACTGTATTCAAAATTTTGACAAATTTTTCGTTAGCTTCAAATAATCTGTGTATTTTCTTAGAGCATTCTAAAGTATTAAAATTTATAGAACAAATATTTTCAGACTCAAAAGTGCAAGGAAACGAGGATACCTTTAGGCTTTGGATCCGAATAGGTTAGCTGAACTTGGTCCTAAACATAATATATTCAAAAGTACATGTAATTTGCATCGTTGATTTAGACCTTAATTAATGATCGTTGACCATAATTTTGTATGGTCCAATTAATTTAGACCTTAACTAATGATTATTGGCCATAATTTTGTATGGTCCCATTAAAATAATTAACAACGTCAATGGAGTGGCCCTTCGTTTTCTTTTGTTTGGTTGGAGAAGAGTTAAGTTGGCGTATATGTTGAGAAATGTTAAGAACACTCTTTTAAAAGCGGAGTTTTCTATAAATTTATTGTTATCTTGTGTTTTTGACACAATATTTTGTAATATTAACATGAGAATTGACATTAAATTGCAAAACAGTTGAACGTTTATGGATAGTCTCATTTTTTAGAGAGTCTCTTTAATATTTTTCTTATATGTTTCAAGCTCACGAGTTTTGCGATTGTCCACACAACCTTTTGGTTTAATTAGTTTATTAATTAAGTTCCTATCATATGCAGGTTGTATTTGTACCAAACAAGGTTCTCTTAGGCATTAACAAAATGTGAACGATTGATTATAATTATCCTGACTTTCAAACGCGTTTAGTGAAATCAGAGTAGATTTAATTAAAAAGTTTGACCCGTAAGCCAAAAATCAAATTGAATACTTATATCTGGCAACGAGTTGCTGTTGGAGAGTTTGTAATCTGACTTTTAAGTTTGCTTGACAAGGATATGTGTATATAGATAATATCATGTCAATTTGAATTCCATGAGATAGACTCTGAGATACTCAAAACCATCTTCAATGCGTTAACGGTTGTCAAACGAATGCTACGAACATTGGATGATTTAGATTAGTTTGCGTTATTGCTTTTATTGTGGTCCTGTGAATCTAAGTTATCCAATGCTCGTAACATTTATCGAAGTGAAACCCTTTGAAAGTAAGTACTTTCACACTTGTAGACTTATTATATCACGTGACACACGTCTAGAGATGATAAATTAGATCCTTAAACCTTTTTTTTTTTTTTTGGAAAAATCAGTCCTTAAACTAATAAAATTTGCTAATTACATCCCTAATATTAGATTAGGTATTCTATTCAAATTTTCGTCAATTTAAGTCACGTAACTTATATGTGATGCACTTTGAAGGGTAGATTGGTATTTTTCATACTTTATGGATTTATTTTTTCGAACAAATAGTGTATGAAGTTAATTTTGGAAGGTAAATTAGACGTTAGATTAACAATTGGATAAAATAGATTTGAACATAATATTAGTAATGAAATCAGTAGTTTTTATGAATTTAGGGACTTATTTTACCAAAACAATAATTTATAGGCCTAATTTTCAACTAGGTGATAATTGAAGGCTTAAATCGACCGTTCAACCTTTTATATAAAGGAAAACTAATGAAATTTTTTTGAAAACTTTGAGTTTCAACGATAAGGAAAAAATAAAGGGTAAAGTGAATATTACCAAAATTAACTTTTTAATGTAAAAATGTGGATTTTTGTTAAAATAAACAATACAATAAGTTTTTCGTTAAAAATTTCTTTATATAATAGTTGTTTAGTGTCAGTAGTCTTAAATATAGACAATATTATAGAATTAGTTAGGCCCAACCCATAAAATGGATGTTGAACTTAGTTGTTGGGCTTTATTGGTTTAGGACACTAAGGCTGGAGTACGATCCAGTACCAAAACTAACCTTTTTACTTTTCTGATCTGAGTCCATAAGGGCCAAGTTTGTATTTCAATAGAACCCCCAGCCTAAACGCACATTTTTTTTTTACGAGTGAACGGTCAAAATTTAATTAAATCTTATTTCGTTAATTATAATTATTATCTTTCATCCTTTGATGCACAGAAGAGCAAAAGCTCAATCTGGAATTACTTTTGAATGAGGTAAAATTGTTTTCTATCACAATATTTGACAGATAGATTAATCATTTTTCCAAAAAAAATAAAAAAATAGAAACCTATGTCAACAAAAAAAAAAAACCCAATTTTACAATAATTACTTGAATTATTAAATTTCAAATTCTTCTAAATAAAAACACTGCTAACAAAAACGTATACGAACAAAAACATTCCCTTCAAAACAATTAGGTGGTGTGTCATTAGTCATGCGTGATTATAACACTGTTTCTTAATTTTTGGTTTTTTGATTTCGATCAAAACACTATTTCACATTTCACATCAATGGTTGACTTGTAAATTATTTTTTGAGAAAATTAGAGAGTTTTTGAATTTTAGCCTAACTAGAGTTTAGTCCATGAATTTTGGTTCAATTGGAGATTTGATTCTTGAACTAAAAATCAGTAGATATTGGTACCTGAATTTAGCATAATGTGGAACAATTAGCCATTTTGCTAATTCCGTTAAACCTTCCATCTGAAATATAATGTTTAAATGGGCAAAAAATGGATGGATGTTTAACAGAGTTAGCCAAAATGACCATTACTTCTTCTTTTTTGCCACACCATAGATTTGTTAAATTAGGTGTTAGATTAAAAAGTTGACGGAGTTCGAACACACGTCATGGGGCAAGGACAACACTCATCTCCACCGTTATAGTACAAAGTCACTTGCACCATTACTTCACATTATTATAAATTAAGGGATCAATACTCTTAGATTTTTAATTCAAGGACCAAAATTTCAATAGAGGCTGTGACTTCAATTATCTTTTGAGTAAATTGTAGCAATGATCATTTAACTTTAACTTAATTGGAGCAATGGTCAATCAACTAAAAATTCATTATCATTGGTCCCTCAACTCATCAAAACTTGCATCTATGGTTCCTCAACTTTAATCCAATTGAGGAAATGATCCCTTAACTTTAATCCAATTGAAGCAATAGTCCTTCAACTTTAACCCAAGTGTAGCAATGGTCATTCCAACATAACTCATTTTGAAAAAATTCTTACGAAGTTGACGAAAATGACCATAGTTATACGTTTTGATGAGTTGAGAGACCTTAATTGTAGCAATATTCATTACAACATAACTCATTTTGATAAAATTCTAACGAAGTTGACGAAAATGATCATAGCTATACGTTTTGACGAGTTAAGAGACCAATGGTAATATATTTTTAATTGATGGACCATTGATCTAATTTGATTAAAATTGAGAGACTATTAATACAATTGACTTTTATCTCTTCAATTCCCTAGGGTTTTTATATTAACACCCCACAAAATGTTGAATACACCCCACATTAAAATTTAATATTAAATTACTTATTTACTCCACTATGCAATGATAATTTTGACCTTATTAGGTTTAAAAAAAAAAATAAAGATTTATAAATACATCCAAAATCACTTTTAGCGTATTATTATCTTCTCAACTATCAAACATGTTGATTAAAAAAAATTGTTTTTGATGAATGGAACACGAAATCGATGTTTTAGAAACTTCAAATGAGGTAAGACTTCATAGTTTTCATTGTTTTAGTGATTTCGATGACATCGATAATTATTTAATCTTGCGTTTGCTGCATTATTTAAACTTCTATATTCATATTCATCTTTTAGTGTTCATATGGTTATATTCAATTCCTGAAAATAAAAAATGAGTGTTATAAGATTTGAGAAATATGGGATGTAAAGAAAATGTGGGGTGTATGTACAAAATATAAGATGTATATTAAGAATGTGAGGTGTGGGGGTATTATGGGAAAGTAAGTGAGGTGTATTAAGATAATTTTTAACTGAAAAAACAAATGTGGGGTGTATTAAGTTTGTGAGATTTATTCAATAATTTGTGAGGTGTTAATATAATTAGCAATTCCCTATCCTTTAATTTTTTTAATTTTTACATCTTTCCCAATGTACCCCCGCGAGACAGTTAGAATTACATCCCCCCTTTGCAACGCACCCTTTCTTCACCTCTTTTTCCTCTGAGCACGAAGCCGCCATTGACGACCTTCCCCCGAGCTTCCATACTCAGAAGCTGGCATCGGAACGAGAAAACCCTAGCTTCTCGATCCCAGAGGATGTTGCGTGTGTAGAAAGAAAGAAAAAATTGGGAAATTAGAAGATGAGGTCGTCGTCTTCTTCCGATAGAATTAACATTGCTGCGAGTGCTCAGAGACTCGATGTCGACAATCGGATTCCTCTGCGTATTTACTTTCGGATCGCAAACAATGTCCTCAAGCAGGTTTCACTTCACTCTCTCTCTCCCTCCTTAATTTATCAGCAATTTTGCGAATTAAATTTCCATTAATTTAGAATTTAGGTTGGGAATTTCGAATTAATTTTGTTAATTTTACTTATATGGGAGTAGAATTTGGATTTTAGATGCTGCGTTCTGCTCTCTCTCTTTTTTAATTTTTATTTATTTATTTAGATATGAGAATTATAGGTAATTTGAGTTTCAGAAGCTCAAATATGTTGTATAGATCATTAGGGTTTCGGAGGATGTCAAGAATTTAAATTTGTAGCTTTCGGTCGATAGGACCCGAAGGATCAATGGGATCACAGAAAATAGTTGAAGAAGAACAGACACAACAAATTTGATCGCTTCGCTTGTAGGGATCATCATTTTGTTGAGAGTATCAATCCCATGTTGGAGAGAGGAGGGACTTGCATGTGCTTATAAGTAATTGAGTTACTTCTCATATTGCCAATTGGTTTTGGGATGACAAGTTGTCTATCGTGTGAAGCCCAACGGCCACACGTGGTCTATGTTACCCGATTTGTGTTGCCCACGTGCTAGACTTGAAAATTCGCCACACTTGAGGCGGCTTGTTGCGAGTATCAATCACACATCCGGGAAAGGAGGGACCTTGCATTTGCTTATAAGTAATTGGGCTATTCCCTATATTGCCAATGGGTTTTATGGTGGAACCTCAACTTTCTTCACATTCAAGTAGGAAATAACTACATCAAGGAAAGTAATGCAGTTTCTATGGCGAGAACAAAAGCAACATTCTAGACAGTTTCTGTGCTTGACACACGCAAATTATGGAAATTTATCGATTTTATAGTGAGGGCTTTGCTATTCTGGTGTCAATGTATGCTATCTTGTGCATTCATATTCTAATACATGTCCTCCATGCGTGCATATCCGGTGCTGCAATAATGTAAACCAAAGTGCATTTTCCTCATAATATTCCAATGTTATATAGATTATGGTATCAATCTTTTATTGTTCCTTTGAGATTCTTGTCCTTTTTATATTACATGAATATGATTAAAAATGTATTTCCCCCACAGTTTAGTTTCTTGTTTTCGTTTAAAACGTCTTTTCAGCTCCTAATAAATTTGTCTATTTCAAGGCTGACATATTTCGACACGAGAAGAATATTATAGACCTATACATTATGCTACTAAGGTTTTCAAGGTACGTATGAAAGCACCACTCAATTAATTATACAGTCAGCTAGGTTATATGAAGTAGGGCAAAAGTATACACAAAATGTTGGCGGACATACACAAAAATGCGTAAAAATAATGGTGAAACTTTTTGGTTTTCTACTTCAGTTTGGTCTCTGAGACAATACCGTGTCATCGAGACTATAGAGCATCTGTTCAAGGAGAGAAGGTTTTCTTGAAAAAGGTAATTTTATCATATCATCTTTAGTTATAATAGAAGTTATTTTTATTTCTCTGTTTCTATGCACTTTATAATTTCGGTTTTTTGCTTTAGAAATTGTTTGATGCTCTGAATGAGCTCGAGGAGCTCAAGCCAGCAGTGAAACAGAAATTTAAGCCAACAGTGAAACAGAAGAGCGATGAGTTTAACAGAATATATGGAAAGTTGAACAACGGGTGGAGCTATAATCACCAAATTGATTTTGTGGCATCCCCTCTCAAGAAGCAATCTTTGATTAGCTACGATGCAACCAAGGTACAGTTAGTGCTTACTTCTTTATCATACTAGTGGACATTAGACGTGTTTCATAAGAAAAAAACCGGAAACTACGGATTTCAATTTTCATTCTTTGACTCTGTTGCCTGCCAGTTTCATTTCCTCCTTATACTTTGCTTCCGACTGATACTATTATACGTTTCCTGTTGAAACAATTTTTACTTCCTTATGGTATTACATGTATGACAGGCAGCAGGACCAGCTGCAAGAGAACTTGTCCATCAACCTCTAAGGTCTCAACAATTTTCCTATGCCAGGCCTTTGGAGCATCAATTTCGCAAACTGTAAGTATTTATATACTTTACAAAGGTATCTTCTTTATATTCTTATAAAAACACTAAGAATATGCCCTACATGCTTTACGCACAAAATTTAGTTTAGTTCCATGAGAGGGTAATTTGAGGTTTTCCTGAATCGAGATAATTATGCATATAACCTTTTATGTACACGTGGAATTTTAAAAAGGATTTCCAGCTGCATATTAATGGAAAAAAAAGCGCATTTTGAGAGCCATCTTATCTGAGGCCAAGATTATTCTGCATGTGAAATTTGCTAATATGTCATTGCATTTTAACCTTCTTTTTGTTTCTACTTTCTGTCTCGTCGCATATTTGCCACACATGTACTGTATGGGGATAGTGAGAAAATGAGTTAAGTTTGATATTATGAAATGCTCCTGATCTTGATTGCCCTTGCTTGTTTGCCTTCTGTAGATCCATAGTTCCACGTCCAAATGAGGAAACTCTTTCCAGACATTCTGTTTTGGGCCCAAATGGGCTTAATGGACAGTGGCAGCCACCCAAAAGTGATATAGGGGTATGATGCTATCTGACTATTGTTTTTGGTTCAAAATAGAAAAAAGGAATGTTCACTTTTCTCTTAAATTGTAGGTTCAGTATCCAAGTATTTTAGACTTGACTCCTGTTGAAATCCCAAGGTATGTCTCCTGGTTAACTTTCTGAAGCTCTTTTTTGGGTTTTCTGTACCTCCAGTTGCAGTTGCAATGGATCTAAATAATGGTTTAGGAATTCTTTTTATCTTTCTTCATGGAGTAATGTGTTCAAACGGGAACTTGATTTTTAAACATTCTAGGCAGTTCTCATTCCTGATATGTTTCTGTTTTTGGTGAGTTTATACTTTTTGATCATTTTCTGGGCAAACAGACTGGGGCAGTCCATAGAAGATGAACATACAATTATAAAAGATGAAAAGACAAATATAAATGACGCTAGCGATTTGGAACCTGAAAGGTCAAGTTTGGAACCAATTCTTACCCAGACTACTGATGGTGGCCAGAAGGATTGTACAGCAGAACTTTGCTCCCTCATTTCTTTTGAATCAACAGAAACTCCTGATGATACAAAACTTGTCAGACAGCCTTCTCCTCCGCCTGTTCTTGCGGAAGTACAAGATTTGATCCCAGCAATTTCATCTCAAGCCTCTGAGGTAGAATGTGGACTGGAGACTCTTTCATCAGATGAACTTCGTGCTGAATCTCCCCTGGAATTACATATTGTAAGATTCATGACAAGTTATTTAATGTTTACTGTATTTTCTCCCTTTCTGGGCTTTCAGCTGTTTGTCAGGAACAAAAAATTAGAAAATTTTAAATGCAAGATCTTTCTGATGATAAAAACTTAAGATAATTATTTGATCATGTATGCCAAAAACCAATGACATTGACAAAAAGCTGTAGGTTCTCCCCTTACCTAATAATTTGTTTCTCTATGCAGTCAACAACAATGATGGAACATTTCATGAAGCTGGCTAAGTCAAATACTGACAAGAGCTTAGAGACTTGTGGCATCCTAGGAGGCTCACTAGTAAGTCTGCATAACTAATTTACAAGGTCTTTGACTTCTTAAGATGCTAATGTTTTTATATTTCTATTCGTCAGAAAAACAGAAAATTTTATGTTACAGCTCTCATCATACCCAAACAGGAGTCAACTTCGAATTCGGTATGGCAGTTTTGTGCCTTTTGAACTATTTCATGTTTTGTTCTCACATATCAGTATACTTGGCCTGGAGATATAACTCTTGTCCACTGTACATTTTCTTAACAGTGTCAGGCCACGAATGAAGAGGAAATATTTGAAGTTCAGGATAAACAATCTCTCTTTCCTCTTGGCTGGATACATGTGAGTATTCAATCACTGATCAAAACATCATGCTTTGACCTTCCTCTGATTCATGGACTAAAGCCAGTTTCATATTTGATTTGTTTGTGATTTAGCAAAAATAGTAACATTTCCATAACTCCTGGTTTCGTTTAAAGGATAATATGTAAATGTAATATGATAAAAAGCATGTCTGCAGTTGCATCTGTTTCAATGCCTAATCTATATATGCGTAAGTTTACCCTGGGATTCTCTTTTATTTCCAATCATTATGCTGACCATTCAATTGTTCACTATGGCACAATTTTCAGACGCATCCTACACAGTCTTGCTTCATGTCGTCGATTGATCTCCATACCCATTATTCATATCAGGTGAATGCCTTTTACCTTCTGTGCATAGCTTTCTTTATCTCAGTTGGAAACCAACTTTTAAGTGCTTGGAGGATATAAATTTATTTTTTATGGACAGAAGCTTAAGATGTTAATGTACAAAATTATAAAACCGTGGTTTACACAAATGCTTCTTCCATGTTCAGATTATGTTGCCGGAAGCTGTTGCAATTGTCATGGCACCACAAGGTGGTTCAAGGTAAAAGATCGATCACATCTCCTTGAATATCTTGCATTATTGGTGGTGTGACCGTAGAAATCATTTTTACTGGCCTTGCATTGGTTTTGGTACAATATCCTTTGGTTTTTTCACATGTACAGAACCCATGGCATTTTCCGATTGACAAACCCAGGCGGCATGTCAGTCATTAGACAGTGCCAGCACCGTGGTTTTCATCCACACGATCAGCCACCAGACGGTGGACCCATTTACAAGACCTGTGCAGATGTTTATATGAACCCCGATCTAAAGTTTGACGTTATTGATCTTCGATAGTTGGACAAACGGTATTCAGATGGCTAACCTTCATTCCTGCAATTGTTCATATATATTTGAGTACAATATTCGATTTATAGAATTGGCCCGTCGTATGTACAAGTATTCTTTTTGTGTGTAAAGCATGAAATGTTGCCAGGCATGGCTTCAACTTGGAAGACTTGGGAACTGTTTGTCTTTTGTCGATTAGGCAAGTGTTTAAGTGCATAATTAAGCATTGGGGTCGAAGTATGTTGCGAAAATGACTTGCATTTTACGGGTTTTTGATGTACAGATTCGTCTGAATTTTTTGGTAACCTTAATCGTTTTCATTTTATGTGAAAGGAAGAAGGGTTATAAAAAACGAGTAGGGTTACCGGAAACGTCTTTATTTGATACTTTTTGTTAAAAACACTGTTCTAAAAATCTCTGCCTAGGCACTAGGCGGTAGGCTACTATTCTGGTTTCCCTAGGCATTTGATAATTAAGAAAGGGGACTTAGACTTGCATAGGTGCTTACGTAGACTGCTTAGGCGCCCGCCTAATCCGTCCAGACTCATCTAGGCGCATGTCTAGGTCGCGATTCTTATTTAGATGGAAAATATATAACTTTTATTTTGCATTTTATTTTTTTTCAATAAATTGTAACATAGGCCATACCTCTCGCTTTCAAAGCGATAAGTGTCACTGCAACGCCATTCTGTGATCTTACAGTTGAGAAATAAGAACGGGATAAGCTCCTTACAAAAGTACTTCTGCTTACAGAAAATGGGCCTAATAAATGAAAGGATTACCCCCTTCCCCCCTCCCCCCCCCTTGCTAATAAGAAAAAGAAGCCTTATTAGTTAATCAAGATCAGTAAAGCGGGAAGAAATTAACCAAGCAAAGGATACTGAAAGCGATGAAGCAAAGAAGGTCTACCTGAAGAGCGGCATCTGTTTTCCAAAAGACAGTGTCAAGAGACCCATTCTCGATAGAGGAGAGCTGGACAGAAGACAGGCCCAAACGAGAGCTTGAATGGACAGGCAAGGGGCAGACTGATTGCACTTACCAGGCACATGACTTATTGACTTAAAAGTAAGCCAAAAAACAGAAGAGATTTGCTTACAGAAGTACTATCCATATTAATAACGGGAATATATCTATTTGAAGGAAGGCACTCGTGTACGGGAATCAAAGTGATTAGAAGAGAACTGAGCTTTCAGCGAAGAATGAAGAAGCAAGGGACATCTATACTTTATATTAACTTTATGTTTTCTCTCTTTTAATTGATTGGATAGGTTCTTTCTTTTGTTTACTGTAGTATTAGATGTACTTCTTTCCTCATGTTTCATTCCCTACTTAGTCTATCACCGTTTGGTACGTGGGACGAGATGAAACTGAGTGGGACGAGACGTTCCGTCCCACATTTGGTGTGCCTAAAACGGGAGGAACGCGCTGTTCCACGGAACAAATTTTGGGTGAATTTTCATTCTGCCTCATCCCCTGAAACTACTCGTTCAACATCTGTGGAACACAAAATTATAACATCTCCATCTCCATATTCTTTCTCCTTGTTTCCATCCGAGGGCATCTTTGCTCCATCTCCGTTCCGTCCAGTCCCGTCCCGTCCCATCCTATTCTGTTCCGTCCCGTCCCATCTGCATACCAAACGATACCTAAGATCATAGTCAATAGTAGTCTTTCGGTTGCTGTACTATTCCAATTTGCCTATTTTCTCTAGTGATTTAAGTTATAGTACTTCCTCAGAGGGATTGAACTAGCCTTTTGACTAAATAGATATGTGCATGGAGAGGTAATCCTTCACTACAGGCAAAAAGGAGAGTGCCTTTCTAGCAGAAACAAGTAAAGGAAGAAACAAAAGCCTTCGATTGAGTAAACTAGGATTTAATTTCCGTAAGCCTGTTAGTGCAAGTGCAACTCGTCTGGAAGAGATTTTAAGGGAGATTGTTAGATGAACATATATTATGTGTTTCTTTTCCATGTCTTCATTATATTTTAATACTTTATAATCTATGTCATTTTATTTTGTAATTTATTTATTCCAATGTAATATGTATTTTTAAGTATAATCAGACATTTATTTATATGATATATAATGAATATGTTTAAATCCGCCAAGCTACCTAGATGCTAGACCCAATTTGCTACCTGATTAGTGATTAGCGTCTTTCAAAACTTTGATTGAAAATACATCACTTTTACCTTTCCACAAGAAAGAAACCAATTCCTCTCTCTCTTTTACCTTTCCACAAGAAAGAAACCAATTCCTCTCTCTCTCTCTCTCTCTCTCTCTCTCTCTCTCTCAAGGAGTGGGCCTAGAGAATTACATTATCTTCTTCCTTCCATTTTTTCACCAATTCCTCTCTCCCTCTGTGGAAAGGAACCAATTCCTCTCTCTCTCAAGGAGTGGGCCTAGAGAATTACATTATCTTCTTCCTTCCATTTCTTCTCTTGAGCTTTTTCAATGAAAGAAAAGCATCTTAAACTGGGTACCACCAAACCATACGATAGAAATGATTCCTCATGAGTCGGTCCATATATAGTTCCCTTTTACATGAACACGCTGATATGATGATTGCTTGGTTGTGGTCCACCAAAAAGCAATACTTCAAGCAATATCACTACGACAGTATATCAAGTCAATAACTCATTGCCATTATTAATGTATTTTGACTGGATGACACATTGGCAAACATACTTAATTTACATAGTAATTGGTGATAGGATTTAGGTAAGTTTAGGTCCATACCCTTATTAATGATCGTTAATTAGGACGACTTAGATGAAATAGGACGTTAACGTGCCACTGTCCCAAACAAATCAAATGATGTTATGTGAAATCGTTAATACATATCAACAAACGAGTGATAAATTAAGACACCGACACAAGCAAGCGCACCTTCGCCTTACCTATGTTGAAGTACCCTTGTACCCAACAAGGGTTCTTTCTCATGTGACTCACTATTGCTGAATGCTGATCCAGCAAGGTACCAAGTAAAAGTGGTTCCCACATATGCACACGATGAGTGGTTTATCAACATTGTGTCCTTGTGGTTGTGGGGAAGTCTCTGCATCTTAATCATCCACCCTAAAGAGTGGAAAAGGAGACTAGTCACATGGCCAGTTGCCATGCAAGGATTTTGAGGTAATAAGCGACCTCGAAGCTGTCTTTGCTTTGAAGTTTATAGCACAAAACACACTTAACCATGTCATTTGCACCGATTCTAAACAAATCTATGGCTTCTGTTCAGTTATATTTCTCTACCTTTTTGCTTTTGGGAGTTTTAGTGGGGAGATTATAAACAAAACTGGTTTGCATGCTTCTGTTGTGTTACGTAAAAGTTGGGTTTCGTTAATTTCTTTCACTTTTGTTTCTAGTCAGAAAGGAACAATGGGCTTTGAGAAGTTTGGTTTACTTTGAATTTGGAGGGCTCAAGGAGAGTATCTGTAGGTACACCTTCTCCATTGCTACGACTTGGTTGAGCAAGATAGCTTCTGTTTTGTACACTTTGAGCTTTTTTTGTTTTTTTACTGATAAAAACAAGTCCTATGTCTTTTTGTCTGTAAATATCTTATGTAGGGGTGTAAATATCTTATGTAGGGTTTGGTAAAAACATGACAGGTATTTTCTCATCTCTAGCTTGTTTATGGTTATCGATTGCATCAGTTGGACTTGTGTCCATTTCGACACTATGTATCTGCCTGCCTGGCCTTAAACTATCGTCTAACGTTTAGTCTTAAGCTGAGTTGAGTGTGATGAGGGCGATCGGTCCTCATCACGCGAATTATTTGTGATTCTCGATGAAACTCAGCAGCACCTGTTTGTTGGAAGTGAAGAAAGTTGAGGTTTCACCATTAAACCAATTGGCAATATGGAGAATAACCCAACTTACTTATAAGCCCATGCAAGGTCCTTCATCCCATCAATGTGGAATACATTCTCAATAGATGTCATATAGCCAATTGGTTTTATGGTGGAACCACAACTTTCGTCATGGTACCAGAGTAGGTTGTCTCATATGTGAAGCCCAACGGCCACACGTGCTCCACGTCACCCGAGTTGCGTTGTCCACGTGTTAGGCTTGAAAATTCGCCACAAGTGAGGGGACGTGTTGAGAATAAATCTCACATTTATGAGAGGAGATACGTGCATATGCTTATAAGTAATTAGGCTATTTTTCATATTGTCAATTGGCTTTATGGTAGAACCTCAACTTTCTTCAAGAAGCATCATCTAATTTACTTAATACATAGAAGTCTTTAACTTTCAGGAATACCTTGTCAAGTTTATGGCTCGACTCAATCACTTGTATTGTAATACTACTGACAGTGTTAAGCCTTAATACGGACGTCGCGGTTGAGCAGCTGCCATGTTTTTTCACGATGCTATATATATACCATGATCCCATCTTACAAACTATTGTTTGTGATGTACATATTCATCTGAATTTTTTTGTAACCCTAATCGTTTACCTAAAACGATTAGAGTTAACGGGAGTCTTTATTTTTCACTTTTAGCTTTGAAAATACATCACTTTTACCTTTCCACAAGAAAGAAACCAATGCCTCCCATCTTTCTCTATCTCTCAAGAAATGGGGATTGAGAATTACATTATCTACTTTCTTCTTTGTTTTTTATTGAGCTTTTCCGATGAAAGAAAGGCATCTTGAATTAGGTACCACCAAACCGATAGAAATGATTCCTCATGAGTCGGTCCCTTTATTATTTCCTTCTACATGAAGATGCTGATATGATGATTGTTCAGTTGTGGTTCACAAACAAGCATACTTCGATCATATGTCGTTGTGATAATATCTTAAGTCAATAGTTTATTACTATATAAGAATGTTAAATCACATGAAAATTAGTGATTTGATTTAGATACTACAACTGTGACATCTCTTAGTATAGGTAACTTCATGTCCATACCCTCAGGATTACTAATTTGGTGAACTTTGATAAAAAGAGAGATGCTCAAGTGCCAATGTCTCAAACTAATCATGCGACGTTAAGTAAAAGCGTTAAGTTACACCTAATACATTTGAGACACTGCCACCTTAATACTTCTATTACAATTAATTATCTCCCTAGCTAGTTAAGCAAAGAATCAATGAGAACTACGCATTTTCCTTATCTATGTTTATGTACCTGCTTGTACCCATCTAGTATTCTCATATCACTCACCATTGCTGACTGCTGATACAACAAGATACCATGTCCCAAGTGGGTCCCATATATACACAGTGAGTGGCTATCAACATGTCCTTCCAAAGGGAGGGTTGAGCATTGCAAGCTAGAAGCTTGTGGCCATTGAGAATGAGATCAACTCCGGTCTCTGTATTCGGAGTCCGCAAATCAAGAGATCTAGACCGTTCAAGAGAGAGAAAAAGAGATAGGGGCCGTTTAAATTTTTGGACTTTTGTGAAGTAGATTAGTGGAATAGGCTAATGAAGGCTGTAAAATTGAAATTGAGTGGTATAGATCTCTCGGTCCACGAACTTCAAACACAGAGATTCATCCGTGGCCATTGTGGCCTTGTGGGGAAGTCTCTGCATCTTCAATCATCCATTCTAAAGTTTGAAAAAAAGGAGACTGGTCACATGGCCAGTTGCCATATATGGATTGTCCTCTACAAGGTAGAAAGAGTATGAGCCTTTTGGGTTCATGTTCCCAACCCTCCCCATACCTTAATGTTTCGGTCTTCTAGTCTACTATAAGTTACAAAATGCGAAATTCGAACTTGATTTTAGGAGAACGACTACATTATCTTGACTAACTAACCAAAATTGTATTTTCAGCCTTAACTAAACAATAGCATGTAGCAATTCAAAGTACAAGAAAATTGCTCAAATGGACCTACATGGACAGTGAGGGTTAGCTTACAAGTTTGTTCCTATCCATAATACGATTTTTTATCTAATCCTTTTCTTAAAAATGGAGTCCTTATTATTTCTGGAGTCAAAAGTCAACAATGCCCACAAATATGTTTATTCAAGAATATCCTAATAGAGGTTCGAGAATCTGATAATTTTAAACCTTACAACCTTAAGAGGTAAGCAAAATCAGACTCTTCGTAAATACATAATGACAAGAGGTCTCACTCTCTTACATCAATGAACACGTTTTGAGAATGTCAAATACGTCCTTGCTAGCAAAGGTGTATTAAACTATTATATGGGGATTAGAGGATGCAATGTCTAATTAAGTCTCAATAATTTATGAGAAGATGGAGTGCATGTTTACGAAAAAGAGACTGCATGAATATTATGTGCACCCTAACCTAACCTAACCCAGTCAATTGTACTATGTCATGGTTAATTCAAAATTTTGATGGTATTTGTATAGCATCACCACCTCAATAATTCAAAGCATCTTTCAATCTCCAAGTTTCAACCCACCCTATTCTTTTTTATTAATTCTTACTTACTCCTGTGTTCCAATTCATCACATTCCCTATGCTTTGATATAATACCAACAATCTTTTTCATTTGAATTTTCTTGTAAAACTTTATAAATTATCTCTTTCATTTTTCAATATCAATCTGCGATTATTTGAAATGTCTATTTTCTAGATCATTCTTTAGAGATTTAGAGATCAACTATGTCAAAAATCAAGCAAATCGGAAATTATTTAGTCATTCGATAAATAGATAAACAATATTATTCAATTGAATATTGAAATTTGACATATTTAATTGTCGGCTAAATGATTTCATATTTGGTTGATGTTTTCTAGAATTGATTTTAAAACAGTGAACTATAAAGTCAAGAGTTCCGATCGTTGTATACCATTATAAAAAAAAAAATGAGAGTTGAGAAATTAGCACGAAAATGTTTGAATGAGAAAGTTGATGGCATCCCATCTTTGAAAGGCAACAAATGAAGCAATTATCAATTTACCAATTGAATATGCAGAGATTGGTGGATGCTAAATATATATTTGCATAAACTGCTTAATCATTAGCAAATCTGTTTTACAATTGCCAAACCAGGTACTACCCCTCGCATATTTGTTTGAAGCATCTAATTTTGATTGTTTTTTAGATTTGGTTGGTTGGTTGGTCAGTTGGTTCTTTCATCTGATGTAAGTTGTAACCAATTTGTGCAATAATTAAGCATTTGATCGTACTGAATAATTTAAAGTTTTTTGAATTTCGGGAATATCTTTTGCTGAGTACTTTTGGCTTACTCAATAACTTGCATTGTAAAACTACTGACAATGCTTCAAGCCGCTTCGAAAACGTACGTCGTGGTTCAGCTGCTGCCATGTTTTTTCACGATGCTATATATAAATTTTGTCAGTACCTATCTTCGCTGAGTCGAGAAAATCTGTTGTGTCCTTGGGCAGGAAGTTATTTGAAATCAGGACGTCACATACTTACAATATCGAGTATATCACGTGTTGTTATGTGTTTACTTATGTATAACATCAAGTAATGGGTTTGAAATATCATTACATTAACGTTTCAGTTGCCTATAAATCATTTTCATGTTAAAGATAAACCATGATTTACTCGATGAATTGTAAAAGAGTTTAAAATTTTTCTTAATGCGCATGCAAAAGATACTGCAAAAATTCAATAGTTGCATGTTTCATAAAATCTTTGGACAAATACTCATAATTTTTATCCCTTTTTTTTTCACAAACTTTACAAAAGTAATCGTGAAACTTATTTTCATATCATTTTCAAGTCATTTAAAAGTGTCTTTTGTGTAATCAGGATTCGGGCACCTAAATGAAGTTACAAAGTCCCATTCACCAGCTTTTGATTTGCTTACAAAGTCCCACTTGTACCAACAAAAAGGTTTTCTAATATTAAATTGCAATAGGGATTTGCTTTTGCATTAGAATTCAGAAGGAGAAAGATGTGATTAGACGAGGAGAAATTTCAATACTAGAGGTGGCAGAATGTTCTTCTTCTACCTTATTTGTTTATTTAAACTTTTGATTAATTACTTTATGCAAGAAAGAAATGAGCGAAAGAAATTTTGAAGAAAAAAGAGAAAAAGGCCTAGTTGGTGATTAGGATGGCACCCCAAAAGTCTAAACATATGGTAAGAGGGACCTAGAAGGGCTAGACCTTGTCTTTGTTTAGAGAAAATACATCACACTTTTTCCTATTCACCCACTTTTATCTTCCCTAACTTCTGGCTCTAAAGAAAAAATACCACTAGCTAAAGAGTTCTCATAATCTTGGCTTGGTTTCATCTTCCAAAGAAAAACTTAGGGACTATGACAGTGTTAAGCGTAACATGCGTGATTAGTATGAAATACCGCAAGAATTATATTCCTGTTGTATAAAGTCTTTCTTCCTGGGTCATTCATTTTCTTATAATAGTACTTTCTCCCAGTGTTGTTTCTCTCCTCCCACACGTTGAGTTTCATATTTCATCTCTTTCATTGTAAGTTGCAACCTGCAAGTTATCCAAATCTGTCACAAACAAAGATTTTTCTCCTTCCAAAAGCTGCCATTTTTTTTTCTTGTCCTCTTTGTTCCTTCAGAGAATCCCATTTTGTTTTCTTTGTCCCTATTCTTTTGACTTCCAAGTCCAACCCATAATCTCAAGTTTCAAGCCCTCATAAGTTGAAATTTCTATTTCTTGATTCCACATGCCATCGCCTTCCCAACATTCGTGAACTCCATTTCTAAGTTCTTCAAATCTTTGTTGGTTTCTTCTGAAGATTCTCGAGCATCAGAGTGTTTTCTCGCAGGTATCTCATCCTCGTTCATTGTTGGCAATAAAAAAGGTTGGTGACGAGTTGAGCGTCAGTGTTTTCTTGCAGATATCCTTTCTCGTTGATTGTGTTGGCAAGCAAAGGTTGGTGTCCGGCTTCTCAACGTGGATTGAAGATATTTGCCGAAATTTTATGCTCCAACATATCCTCATCATGTGCTCAGAAGCCAGTCCTCCGAGATTATCGTTTTCCCAGGATCTTGGACAACCAGATGTTCTACCAGTTGGTCGGAGAGACACATCACTCTTGGACATGAACTGTGACTTTGAGTTCAGCTTCAGCAACAGCAGCTTAGAGCGTCAATCTTCATCCGCCGACGAGCTCTTTTCGCACGGTGTGATCCTCCCTATGCAGCCGAAAGATAGGGTTTCGAATAGCGAACTTAAACGTTATGCCTCTCTTCCTCCACTTCCAAGTTCTCCAACTTATGACAATCCAAATCCAAAGAAGGAGATCATGAACACGAAGGAAGACAACGATTCGAGTTCGTATCATTTTGAGCAGAAGCCTCAGTCGAAATCCTTCTGGGGATTCAAGAGAAGCATCAGCCTCAACCAAGAAAATAAGAAGAGCTTGCTTTGTTCATTGCAACTCTTGTCAAGAAGCAACTCAACCGGCTCAGCTCCGAATCCCAAAAAAACGATTTTTAAGGATGTTCATAAACAAAAGCAGATGTCGAAGTCCGCATCATGTTCATCATCTTCTTCTTCATCGTCGTCGTCGAATCCGTATGCAACGCTGCTGCCGAGGCCACCGTCGAGGAAGGGTTACAACGGATCATCTTATTACGGCAACGGTGTTCGAGTTAGTCCTGTGTTAAATGTACCATCTCCTTATATTTCTAAAGGAACTGCAAAGCTCTTTTGTTTGGGTTCTTTTTTACACCCCGGGAAAGATAAAAAGGGCAAGAAGTAAATTTTCATCCACTTGCTTTGTTCATTAAAATCTTCCTAGTTTACTTGGAAAGAAGGAAGAAATGTTTAACCTAGAAGCAATATCTAAGAGGAGAGAAATTTGCTCGAATTTTGCCACACTTGGCATTCAGATTTAGTGCGTTATTAGATTAGTGTACATTGTGAGCGATAATAGTATTATTGTACAGATAAAAGAATGGATGGCTAGATATGCTTGGAAGATTTAAACATGTTCAAATGTCATTGATCTGGGGGACTCGACGGGTACCCCATTTTTTCAGGACTTGTCTTCATTTGTGATGGGATAATTGCTTTTTTTATTCTAAAAGTGCTTTTGGTCCATGTATATTATGCTAATTAACATAAACTTTTTGAAATTGGTTGTTCATTGTTGTTTCTTTGCGAGTGATTCCGTTTATTCAGCTTACCTTTTTGTTCGTAGCTATGTGTGAAATGAATCAAGGTTTTTGTTTTCTTGGGTATAGCAATTTTGGCATTTCAAAATGAATATTTTTCTACTCTAGAAGAAAAAATTACAGTAGGACTGATATCTTGACCGCGTAACTGGTTAGTCACAGCTAACGAAGAAACAGAATCTTTTGTATTTGGGTACCATTTCGTCCCATGCAGGTACAATCGTCACAACTCTTCTGTTGATAAAAGTGTATAACTAATCACATATTTTAGTTGTCCTATCGAAATTTCTCTTAACGAAAAAGTAGGGGAAGCAAAATGACTAAATTTTCCTCATTTCTTTAGGATTTGTGATTGACGAGACAAGGGAGAGCTGGTTTCATGGAGTGGGTTTGAAAAGCCAAATCCATGTTTGAAATGTCATTCACTTTATAGATTTCTTGTCAGTATTAGCCTTTAGCTGTTGAACTAATTTAATTACGGACCATGCCTTCAGTTCGTCACCAAACTTTTATATATATTGGGGCAACGCCTAGATGCTTTCCCCCCTACAAAGTACCAAAAGACTTGGCTGTGCAACGGATTGAGATCATTTCCGGATCTCAAATTTCAGATCCGATGGACCTAGCAAGCCGTATTATATGAGAGAGATAAGGGTGTGGTTCTGTATAAGGTGTATTAGTAAAATGAAGCTAATGAGAACTGTACAATTTAAATTGAATTGTTTGAATTACCGATTCCGATAGTTTCGGAGTTTTGAAATCCGGATAACGTGTCAATCCCTGCGTAATGCTTGGAGTCATCTGTGCAATGCTTGGAGATTACTCGTTGGATTGACAAGACTATGATGGACGTGTGTCATTCGTGATGGATGCGACCTTTTATAAGGATTTGTGTCACCCATGTGATGGGAAAAGTGCTCATCATAACCTTGTGCAATAGAATTCTCCGGTTTTTGAAAATTCTATTATGTTTCAGCGTATTTTAAATGTTAAGATTTTTCTCTCTTAAATCTTAGTCTCGGAATTTTTGACCAAATATCCAATAAACCAAATCTCTAATGTATAAATATCTCAAACGTACTAAAAATTTCCACTCGAACCCCACCCCATTTTCTCCTCTAGTCTAACCTATTCTTTTCTAGCGAAGTTACAAGGTACTTTTACCAAGTGGAAGTGACAGTTGGCAGTTGGCCTTGAGATCCTCTCTGTATCTTATACCAGAGCCTACAGACCGAGTAATTCAGACCGTTGAATTTAAATCATGCAGTCGCAATTAGTACAATGCTCAGATATCTCTGTTGCGTGGTCCGGATTGCTCGGTATGTGGACTCCGGAGTGTGACATCCGAAGTTGATCTCAATCCAAATATAGCAATCATTCTACCTCGTAACCATATTGATATACTCTGCCCCGTTCAAAGGCTTTATCCAATGGAGAAGAAAGTCCCCGGTGAAAAACTTACATCTAAAGTAAACACGATCGAAAATGTTAACATACGAAAGGAAAGATAAATCTAACGAGATCATAGATCGAAAAATTTACCGCACCAAAGAAAAACTGATACGAGCAAATTTCTATACAGAAGGCTTTCAATGCGCTCTGTTTACTTCCTCAGTCTACACGTTCGAAAATTGAATATCTTGAAACCATACCGGGCTTCTACAAAATTGCTCTGTTGGATGTAAAACAACCAGTTCTGTGGTTGCGGGAATTGAATTGCCTATACAGGTATCTACATATTAATATGTATATATATATATCTTTGTCAAAGAATAAAACCTGTTGTTAGTTTGATGTCGGGCAGTCGGTATTTGATGTCTCGCCTTTGATCACCCGTGTGTTGTAAGATCCGCAGTTTCCGCACTTGTGATATAGCCAGTGAAACCGTGAGGTACCCTTTCGATCACAGTCATTACACAGAATGTCCTGGTTGGAAAAATAATTCATCAGATGGTGCCTTTACTGTTATGACTAATTTTCGGGGGTAAAACACGTGCACATATCAGGAGTTAAGACAAAAGTTTTGCAATTCAACATATGAATCCAATTCACAAGTTTGTATGAGACGGAACTAGCATAACGCAGAACCTGTAACCATCCTTAAGAAGGGAGACCAACTAGTTCAGCATGTCTAGACAACTAACTTCGAGAACATGAATAAAATAAAACGAATGGAAGCAGTGTACCTGACAACGATTCCTGTATTCCTCTGGAAGCTGCTCGGCAGCCAATAATGCATCAAGCATGCCAAAGTAAGCCTGAGTAGGTAAAGAGATTAAGGTCTGAGAGTTGGGTTTCATAACAAAGTTGCGCTACTAACGATTTAAAAAGGCAAGAGAACAAAGTCTAGAAAGAAAAAGAAGATTAAAAACAAACGAGAAATCCTCTTACCGCCATATCTCCCATAGATTTGCTGCAAATTGGACAAGTATAGTGACTGCAAGTGTACGCCTAACAGAAAACCATCCAATAGTTTAGATTTACTTTCTTCTAAAAGGAAAGGAGAAAAGTACATGACAAATGGATTAAAAATAAGCTTTATAAAGGCACAGACCTGAAAGCAAGCAGAATGCATGTAGTGGCCACAAGGCAGAGCTCGAACCGTTGCACTTGATGTGAACAAAAAATCACAGCAGATGGGGCAATTTGTTTCTAAACTCTTCTCCAAGCACTTGTGGTTCACTAACTTTATCCCCAGGCAACAATTGCATGTCATGCAATGAAAATAGTCAATGCCAAGACCCTTTCCGAGTCGGCATAAATTGCAAAATGGGCAGTGATACACAGTCCTGAAATTTCAAAAGAAATATGTACTTTACCAATAAGAATTTACTAATTATCTACAAAATTGAAGTTGCAAATAAGAACTCACCTTTCATCATCAAAAAATTTGCATATATTGCAATAGTACTTTGCCATGGATAGTTCATTGCATGAAGGTGTAGTGCATATTGGCCCAACCGGCTGAACGGTCAGGCAGCGCATGCACATCATTTCAGTTGTTGCTTTCCTGCAATGGTTAATAGAGTCACAGGTCTTACCCAAAAAAGAAGAATAAGAACAAAGATAATGTAACGTAACTTGAAAAGTAAGTCTGGATATCCGAAAATTACCTATCCATTGAATGATCGCTCACATTGTCATGGCAAAATCTACAAGTAAATAACTTGCCACAGCAAGCAGCTCGGAGTTTGCAGTTTCTTTTATAGTGTTCGCACCCAAACTCTTTTTTCTCTGCACATCGATATGCTGGTGAGTGTCCAACCATGTCTTCACCATTAGAAGATTCTCCTGCTATTTCCTGAGGCAACTTCTGCTGAGTAGCTATCCAGCGGCTGAAACAAACGAGTCGCTCATTAATAATTTAAGAATTCTGGCCAAGGCTTATGTATTTTTAACATCACGATCTAGTTTCCGAGTCAGAATAAAGATACTGTAGCAATAAGAGAAAAGTTCTGTAAGGTTAGTATAGAACTAACCTAGTCATAAGATTCTGCACTAGATATGCCTTTCTCCTCGGATCAAGAGTTGCATCGCGATAAACCTTTCTGATCTCTGACTCAAGTTCATTTTGATTCATACGGAAAATATCCTTCCAACCAGGTTTGAACATCTGATCGGGCTGGTCCAAGCTTTCTTGAAATTCAACACCTAGAACAAAATAAAAGTTAAGATAGCTAAATTAATCCAGTTGAAAGGCAGTTTTTAGACATTAAAGTCACTGTACTAGTTCAGAAGTATAATTGGGGTCCAGCGGCAGCAGGTAATTGTTTTCCCAAAATCAAGTTGGGCGTTCAAACATTAAATTACTGTACTAATATCTCCCATTAGGACAAAAGCACACCCCTCACTTGACATGGTGTATTGACTGCCTTAACTGTCCATTTATCTACAATAACAGAAACGCCTGGATCGTGAAACAAACCTTTTTGAGGAGTGCTACTTTCCGATGTTTCAGTCTGTGAAGTTGACTCTGAAATTCCTTTCCAGCATTCATTAAGCCACTCGTGAAACATTGTATTTTTAGTTGCTTGCTTCCATGTATCCATCATTTTGTTCTGTTCATCCTGAGTAAGTGCAGAAGTTACCCATGGTAACATCGATTGGAGCACCTCAGCACCTGTGGTCCCAATAATGCGGCCAACTATTTTGTCTTGCTCCTCCACAGTGAAGTGTCTGCCGAATAATGGCCACAGCTCAAGTTCTTCCCTGAAAATATGCTGATCTAGTGTAACTTTGATAGATTTGCACATTCCTTGAAGCTTTGTAGCTAGCTCGTCATACTTTTTAGAGTAGTTACCATTAGCAGCAGAAAAGCTAATGCTACTTCCAACTAAATCCTCATCCATGTCATCCTTTTGCAAGCTTTCATGAAGGTGAGAAAGTTCTGAAAGAACACATGAGATGTCTTCAAATAATTTTTCCTCCTGTTTATGGTCCAGTGTGTATGAGTGACTGACATTATGAAGTGCCTCCTTGGATTCCAGCGCAGGAAACACTATATCATCCTCCGCATTACTATGCGCTCTGTATAAGCCCCACAGCAAACGAAACCTTCCTATGAACTGCCGAAGAGTGGTTTCATCACAATAAATAAGCTTTCCAGATTCAATATCTAAATACTCCAAATCTTTACGTATGGCTTTATGAAATTTAAAAATAGTATCAATGGGGCGTTCTCCACAGCCAATATCAGAAGAAGAATTATCCGTTTCCCAGACAAAAAGACTGGAATTAAGAGATGGGGCACCAGAACTGAAAGATAAGGAGCGCAAAGACTTGGCCCCAAAAAGAGAACTCGGCCCAAGATTATTGCTGTTCACTCCTAAACCTGGGACACAGCAGGACTGGTCACTACCATTGTCTTTGCATGACATAGGAACATTTTGTTTGGCTAGCCTCTTCACATTATTTGCTTGAAGTCTCAAGCTGTCTCTAGCAGATGATGCAGAAGAACAAGCACATGCTGAATGAACAAAACCTTCTTCAATATCAGTGAAGCTTTTAACAGGACAGAAACCAATTGCACTTGAAGACAAACATGAACCCTGATTACGAGCCTTGCATGCCCATCCCGAAAAGAGTGTTACCAAAGCGGAATCAGGCACTGGAGCTGAATCATAAAACTAGATGTCAGAATAGAAAGTAACTAATAATTTTTTTATTAATATTTATCAATGTTTTAAAAGGCTCGCCTTAGGGCGCACCTAGGCGTCCTCTAAGGCTGGGCGTGAGGGTTGCCGCCTCTGTTTTGAGGGAGTGGGTGCAAGGCGTTGCCGGAGCCACCTAGGCCCTTAGGGGATTTTATTTTTTGTTTAAATTTAAATTTTTTATTTTTTACTCCCAAACCCAAATTTTGGGTAGGGTTTTAACTGCCTCATACCTCTTCCTTGCACTATCATCTCTCTGCCTTTTTTTTTTTTTTTGTGTATAATGGATGTGCTCAAGGTGATATTGATTAATAATCTTTTTTTTTAATATAATATATGTGTACGCTCAGTGTATATATTAAAAAAATTAGATCTCGTGAGGCTTCTCCTCGCGCCTAGGCGGGGCTATCCCTTGGACGCCTTGCCCACGCCTCACTCTTTTAATACATTGATATTTATCAATTAAAAGGTGAACATACAAACAATAAATACAGAACCTGCTAACTGCATGTTTTTGAGAAAATTATTTGCTTCATCTTCAGTCAACTTTCCGATTAGCCATGGCAATACACGCTCAATCAGTCTTAAGGGCATCATACACAAAGCTTGATACAAAAGTTCACGCTGCCTTTTGAAGCTGAAGTGCTTTCGAGCAAGTGGAAGAACCTAGACATGCAGGCCATGGAGCAAGTACTGTTAGGAGTTAGAGGGGATACTGATTCTATGGTTTCTAGTAACTAACACTTACCAAACATACCGTGTTACCAATTTATTATCATTTTGAATATATATTCCATGAGGTAACATATCAACTTCCCCCCACACAACTTACTGAAGCTACCAAAACTTCCAAAAAACCTATTCTAGCAATAAAGAAATTACCTGAACTTCTTCGTTGCTAAAGTGCCGCTGGATAGTTTCCATTATTTGATCAGCATGAGAACATAATTTTGCATAAAAATCAGCAGAAGTAGAGATAGCTCCAGCACTTTGAATATTTTCAATCAAACACCTAATTTCGTTGAATTGGCTTTCTTCTTCAGCATGCTCTTGGAAAAATGAAATTTTTCCATCAACGGCAGGAAATATGACCTTGTCCTCAGCAATACTGAAATCAACAAATAAGTAATATTCAAATAAAAAGGAGAGAAACTAAGATTTATGGTATAAACTCTCTGCCACGTAAAACCAATGAATTCATAATGATCACAATAAAAAAAAGTAAATAAAAAAAGTAAACAAAATAACATGAGCAGGCGAGGAATTCATCAAGAAAAAGACACTAAATGATAAATCAAATGATACTGTGAGAAACAATTCCATGTGTGGAAATATGGAAAACTGGAATTTATTAATACCAAAGTTGAATTATACCCTATGATATATTAATTTTAACATATAGCTGTACCAGTTTACCGCAAGCATAGTAGGAACTTTTCACTAACCACGCATCATTCAGAAAAGAAGAAAAGATCAAAGGTAAGTTTTCCAAAGCAAAGAGTTAACTTTCCATAGATGCATGACAGATATATAGAAATACCTGTGAAAGATGCAAACTTCAGCGATAAATTGCAACCTCTCGTTGAAAGCTGATAGATTAGTAAAATCTCCAGCCTGTTGTATCTTCCTAGCCTCCTCAGCTATCTCATTTAACTCCCTTTTAATGGCATTATGCCAAAGAAGTATTTCATTTATTGGGTGCCCCTCAATGGTATCAGAAACATCAGTACTTGACTCTACATACTTCCTTTTCCCAGTCCTGCACTCACATGCAGGATTTGCCTTCTCCATATGTTGACTTGATGTGCTAGCACCAAAATCCACACAACATTGGAACTGAGGGGTATCTATAGAACTTCTGAACATGTCAGCACTACTTCTACCTCCCATCCAGGTGAAAATGACCTTCAAGTAACAAAGAGCTGTTAGTTATGTGTGCTTGGAAAAGCAATACTAGAAAGGACTGAATTCTTTGACCAACTCTGAAACATTACTTGTTGAAGAAGCTTTTCCCCTGGAACTATCTTGCTTAAGCATTTGCGTAAATCCTGATGTTCATCAGGTGAAACAGAAGATGAAAGCCATGGAAGAAACTCGGCCATCATATTCACAGGAATGCTGCACAGAAACTGCCAGACCAGAGCTGCCTGCTCCGCAACTGAGAATTTCTCAATGAGCAACGGAAAGACCTGCCAAAAATAAAACTGAAATTAAGTTCTGATCTCACTAATTAAGTTCAGTATAATTGTATCGTAGAAAAATCCTGGAATATGAAGAGAGATCTCCCAAGGGGTCCTTTAGTTGCCAAAGGGAAGTTCGTCGAGAAGCATAAATCTTCAGCTCTTCCAGTCCGTAAGGACAATTATTATGGTACTCAAAACTATTAGGCCCAAACGGGTGTGCATATGTTTACCTGTAGTTCCCCCCTTCCCCTCCTATTACGGAAGAGATCAGGGTTTTCTTGTCATTGATTAGAGTGAGAGAAGAGTCAATTATGTGTACGCAAAAATAGAGACAACTTGATGCACATGTTAGAGAATGGACTTTGTCTGGATATAATACGCACTTGCTTGATGTTGATTAGACGGTATTGTACTTTTTGTATCTCCTAATTGGAAAAAATTCAAGGGCAGAAATTCAACTAACTGTATATTAGTGGTGGAACTTTGTCGGGAAACTTTGTGTTCAGTTCCTATGGTGATCATCAGATGTTCATAGCAAAATTGAAAAGTTGGATTTGCATGATCAGGACATTATAGTTATGGGATTTCATGAAGAAAAATAAGTAAATTACTAAAAGTGATGATCATTAATGGTTATTAAACTTTCCATAGAACGCACCAGGGGCTTATCACAAATTGGCATAGCATAACCACACAAGCTGCCATGTCATAGTATTACCACCAGCAAATATTATACGAATCCCAACTTTTTTAGAAACTCTCTTTCCATTTTTTCATACTATAAAGAGCAATGACAAATAACACGTAAGCAATTGCGAATAACACGCAAGCAATTGCGAATAACAAGTAGGCCGAATTGGGGGCATGAAAAAGAATCAAGATTCAAACTTTGAAATATGAAACAACACCTGTTCCTCTTCCTTTGCCATGTGTTGGCTAATTGATGTTTGTAGGGCTCCTGTACAAGACGCTAGCTCTCTCGGGAAGTTTTCATCATTTTTGGCATTTGAACTTAGCAGCTCAAATAGATGATCAAAAAGATTTGTTTCACCCTCATGTTCAAGGGAGTAAGTTTGTGCTACATTCTTCACCCGTATATCAAGAGCTGGAAAGATTACCTACATTTCCAAAAACGAACACTTCAGTTGCAAAGATACAAAAAAGGCTTGGCCTTTTCACGAAATTTTTGTTCTACTGGCGCTACAAGTGTTCGAAAACCATAAATCGAAGAGAGGATGCAGCGGAAAACAAAACGTTCATGTGACATTGCATGGCCGGGCTGATAGAAAACTTAAAACAAGAAGGAGAATTTTGAAAAATAGAATACAATTCAAGTGCAGCCATTGAATATTAACTCTTTGTTTTGATGAGAAATCCCGAAACGTTATCCTGGTTCACAAATTTAACAAATCCATAACAACATATGATTATAATACCTCAAAATGTTAGAAACAAAATTGCAATCTTTACCAACACAAATGCAATTGCAGCAAAACCTTCACTAACATTAAAGCTTATTCAGAAATTCAGAAATCACAATTAATTATCAAAATCCAGAACAAACTCAATTCTTCAAACTAATGAAAATCCTGAATGCAATTCCAAACACTCAACGAAAACGAATCCAATAAAGAGCGAGAAAAATCAATGACCTCGTCTTCGGCATTGGAGTGGTGCTTGTAAATCGACCTCAAGAAATGGTAGCGCTCGAGCAGCGGCTGAATATCGGTTCTTTTTCCGGTGGCGAAGGCCATGGCCAATCGGTGAAGCGCATCGAGCTCCTTCCGAATTGCCTTGTGAAAGAACAAGAAAATCAGAATCGGAGACCTCGTTGGCTCCTCCGAGCTCGCCAAGCATCCATTGACCGACGAAGAATCCACCTTGTTGACGGAATTCGACAGCATCGCCAGTCCTCCGCCTCCGTCCGTTAACGGCGTCGCCATCTCCGTCTTCCAGAAATCTTCTTACCGGAGAATTCTCTCTCTAGCTCGGCGTTTGCTCTGATAACGGAAACTTTCTCTCTCTAAAATCTGTTTATCTGAACTTTTAATTTTTTTTGTCTGTTATTTTTGTTCGACGGAGAAGAAGGGAGGAGGAGGAGTTTATATAGTCGGCACGGCGCCACGTGGTGCCGACGTTCGCCGATGTGGACGGTGATGTCATTAACGGCTGGTCACGTGAGGCACTTGGAAGTCACGTGTGTATCATGCATGCGGTGTTCATGTATGGTAAGGAAATTACTAAAGAATTTTGGGTTTTGTTAGTACTATCTCAACTATCGCGAAATTCGTATTTTGATATAATTAGTTAGTTTTTCGTATCAAACTCGTATACCTAAATTTTGATTTTTTTTTACATTTTAATATCTTTGTTAGGTTTTTGTCAAGTCTTTCATTAAATGATGATATAGCATGACTTTGGCTATCATATTTGCCAAGAGTTAGCATTAGATACGATGGCTGTGATTTACAAAAGAATCTCTCATCTACGTGGCAAATATGGTGGGCCAAAGTTATATCACGTGTAATGGAGAACTTGACGAAAAACCTAACATAAGTATTAAAGTGTCAGAAAAATCAAAGTTTAGGTACAAAGCTTAGACAAAAAAAAAAAAAAAAAAAAAAAAACTAAGAATAACAAACTGTGAAAGTTAGAATACTTGAGAGTAGTAACGTGAGAATTACCCAAGAATATTTTTCTAAAAGAAAAGATTGATTCTTTTCTCTCAATTAATCCAATATTTTGAGGATTGTTGAAATAATTTTGTTCCTAAATTTAGTATTCTTCTATATGTAATGATGATTTTTTTTTCTTCTTATTTTCTTATTTGGAAACATTAAGGATTAAATAAAAACAAAAAGGTATCAAATGCAAGCTTTTATTCTGTTTTTTCAAGGGATAATTCAATCACCACTGACTATGTTCCGACTTTAATAAAAGAAGAATGGAAAGCGTGATCATAAAGGAAAACCACATAAATGAGACAAAGTAGTTCAATCAGCCTGGTGTATGAGTGCTTAAATTCCATAAAAACATATATCTTACTTACGTAATCAGTAACTGAGTCAGACTTTATATTTTTAAAGAGTCGATAGTTAAAAAGTTATCGAACAATTAACTTTGTAAATTCCTATAGGCTTAAAAATAGTTTATGGAACTTGGGAGTTGGGAACAAACCACTACTACAAATTAAATATGAATATTTTTTTTGGACAAACGATATTATCTACACTAAGAGCACTTCCACCGTGTGCTCCAGCCCGAGGGACATGCACATGAACAGGGCCAAAGAGCTCGAGTGATGAAGCCCAACGTGTGCTGACGAGCCAGCCCAAGTAGGCCCGAGGGAGAAGCCCGGCAAGAATTGCCAGCCCAAGAGCCCGAAGGCCACTTAATGCAAGGCTAACGTTTGGGCGACGTCAGCCATCATCTCCTTTGCATTTATGGGCCTCAACCTTATAGCTACTCAACCTCTGTCGTCCTTGGAAGCTGCAGAAAGGATCATCTCCAGACCTAAACCCACCGGAGCCTCCAGATTCGTCTTCTTTAAAGGCCCAGTCGGCATCGTGGGCTTTCCCGTAGTTGGCGTCGTGCTTTCTCGAAGTCGGCGTCGTGACTTCCTCGGAGATGGTTGTCGAAGAAGATGCATAATTGAAGAAGAAGTTTTCCGATAAACAAACAAAGAAGGAAGAAGGAAGTGAAGAAGAAGATGCATAATTGAAAAATAAGCAGATCCAAATATGTAGAGAAGAAGGAAGAAGGAAATCTGCAGAGAAAAAGGAAGAAAGAGGAGGATCCAGAGATAAATCAATAATATAATATTAATTTATACAAGTAAATAATATAATATTAATTATAAATTTAAAAAATACTAATATTTTATTACTTATTACCGGGGCTATTCAGTGTAAAGGTAGAGATACAAAAGGCAGTTACTGCTCTTAAGGGCATTTACTGTTCACTAGGTGGATTAAATAGTGAATAGCTCGAGAGGGCCTTTGCAACGGTGGAGTTGCTCTAAAGAGGAAGGAACAGGCTTAGCCTCACAATGAGCTAACAATAATGTGGTTCAAGTTTGCATTTGGCGAGAATTGAATTTAAATTTTTTCACTTACAAGTGAAGAGGAGTACCAATAGACAATAGTACTAAGTGACTCAAATTAAATATGAAATTAAAATTAAGCTTCCAACGTTGTTTCTTACCTAATGTATACTTATATATTATACATGTATATACATATGCACACACATGAAATAGGGTCGTTGGCTTAAGTCATGAGTCCTCCACTAAAAACAAAGAATTCATGACATACAGATCCTAAATCACGCCATGGAGCAATTGTTTACTAACTAATATTACGATTTAGTTGTACTTTTCTTTATTTGCTAGTGATAAGTATCATATCAAAACATATGAATGACGATCATGTATAATATTTATGTTGAGTTCAAAACGTGGTTGTGGCTGGCTCAACACGTGACATAATTGAATCATTTTCCCTTTTAAATACGATATCTCCTTTCCCTTTGAATAATTTTGTATAAATAACCAATTATTAGTATATAGAGGGTGGATCTGTTACATCTCTTCATAATGCACTTAATGATTTGAACGTCTATTTTTAGATTTTCCCTCAAAGATCATGTTTACCAAAAGTCTCACAATTCTGAAATCATATGATTGTTAGATTAAGGAGTTAGAATTTTTTTGTAGAACCGTATTCGTCCATCTTCACTACAAATGAATGTCTTACGGTGTTGGATTTGTTTAATTTTTTGCAAGAATGATCTATGATTAATGTTCTAAAAAAAGACTGGATCGTTGAAACACATTACGAAATGGCCCCCAAAAAGTATGTGTAAAAAATTGTGTAAAAAAGTAATATCACGGTTCTGTCCCTAAATATAAGTACGCAATACACACACACATATATATATATATATATATGTATACACGTATATATACATGCATTCTTATATGCTGAAAGCAGACCAATTTAATTATTGAGGTGTACGAAAATGAAATCAAAATAATAAGAGTCGTTTTCGAGAAGGTTGGAGATTGAGTGTAGAGAGGGAAAGACGTTGAAGGTTGAAGGCACACAGGGAGCTCGTGCCTGTTGTGTTATGGTTTGAGCAGGCACATGCCGGCCCACGCCCTCACAAGCTCACCTCAGTTTTGTCTTTTGGTCCTTTTGGAGCTTTCAAGTCTTTGAGTCGTTTGCATTTTCTTTGAAATTTGGGGCCCTTCTTTGAACATAAAAACTTTCCACGGATTCTTGTTAATATTTTTTTGTTTATTAATTTTATTCGATTAATTTGATTCAACGGTTAAAAAATTCAAAAATATATAAAATGCGAAAATAAGTCTCCTAATAGTTCTCTATTTGTTTTTATTAGATTTTTTTCTATTTTAATATACCATTGTTGTATCTTTATTTGCTTGAGCATAAAATAAAATATGTTTAAGGTCTAAACTATGACGTGGATCAATTGGGGAGATACTGTTTCAAGGTTTGGTGGGATAATTGACACGATATTATATTAACTTGCTAATCAAGCAAAAGGGTCTATGTTTGAAGTCTTTCATCAACTTCAATGAATATTAAACTGCGTTGTATGAAAAGAACTTGCATGTCATAATATATATGATAATTTTTCTTTATCTCTCGTCACGTAGTATGAGAAGAATTTACATGCATAGATTTATATCTTCAAGTCACAAAAGAAGCAATAAATGTATTTTCATTCGAGAAAAGTTTTTTTCCACAATGAATGATTCGCCATGCCTACTGAGGACTGTACATGGAAATTGTTCAACACAAAATCTAAATACCTAAAATGTACATATGATTTTGGGACTTTGGTGGTCTGTTCAAATAGCATAGTTAATAAAATACGGAATTGGTGTAGTACGTGAGAAATACATACGTGTATTTATATAGTAACTTTACTAAAAATATATTTTGAAAAATCAGGCCATTTTTATTTTAATATTTTAACTATTTATTTATATTTCTTTGGTAATATGTGAAAATACGTATAGAAAATGTGAATTTTATATGTTTTATTGAAAAATGTGTCAAAATAATGTGTACTAAACATAAAAAATACAAATGACGTGTATCATATATGCATAGTACTTTGAAGTTATAAGCAACTAGCAATTTAACGAATTATTGAAATGAATCCACTACAAACCTTTTCATTAGAAAATCTCCTCGTTAGGTGAGATGTTTCATCAACCTCTTATTAGCGAATATTAACGAGACTTTAACTTTACTTTCCTTAATGTTTGATTAGTTAGTTAATTAGTTCATTTCCCTCTCCAACTTGGCCACTAATCTTCTTTCTTTTCCCTTTAAGCACTTTCCTATGTACAAAGATATTGCAGACCCACTTTCCCAACGAATGCACACATTCGTCGCGCAAAATCAACGACTTTTTCCACATCACTTAAATCAATTTAGGAGGCAGAAACTGCAAACCCAATTGCAGCAGCTCCCTCCCTCCTCCATCTCTCTTCAAAACCTTCTCCAATCCCTCCCTTGCTCTTAAACATGATGTAAATTGAATTAAACTATAACACCTATATAAGTTTGTGTCTCTTTGGATTGATGATTGCTCTCTAGAATTTGCCTAAAGTTTTTGTCTTGTATATGTCATTTGTAGGGCAGCGTGGAGAGAAGGCCATTTAGTGGCTAATTATTACAAGTAGTTTTTTCGAATGCTACTTTTTTAGTGGCAGCAAATATTCAACCCTCAAGGTAAACCATTTACTGGTTATGCACATATACTGGATGATCATTGGTACTGTAATGTTTCTAGTCATTCATTCAAGACGTTAAGGACGTTTTAGGCATAAAACAAACAATAGGAAAACTAATGAAAATGGCTTAAAAACTTTAAGTTTTAACGATAAGGACAAAATAAAGGGTAAAGTGAATAGTATCAAGATTGAGTTTTTAGTGTAAAAATGTGGTTTTTCGTTAAAATGAACAGTACCGGAAGCTTTTCGTTAAAATTCCCATTATAAATTTTTGGTTTTTGGTGGAGAAAGGAAACCATCCAAATTTTCTGTTTTAAACAATTTGTTCAACTTGATTTGAATCTGTTTATGAAACAAAGAACTTGGACCTTTTGGCTTTTGCAAAGCCATGCCACAGAATGTTAGACAGAAATTCTCCATACCTGCCTCTATCTCTCCCTCAGATTGCGGCCCAACAAGCCCGGGAAACCGAGATTACAGCCCAGTTATCGGCCCACTACGAGAAGATGAGTATGATCATACGGGCATTACAGATGTCTGGCCTCCAAATCCAGATGCCAACACCTGATCTTGCTCCACCTTCGACCTCATAGCCATTTCACCTAGCCGATACCCAGTAGCCTGATGCATCAAACCTAGAAGACTACTTGTTGTAGTTTTTTTTCTTTTATGTTCGAACATCTTGTATGTACATTTTCATATATTTTATAATTACATACTTTTTCTTGGTTTATTAATTATTGTTTATAATTTAATTAAAACATTTATAAAAAATTAAATAAAAAATATTTTTGCCATAAAAAAAAAAAAAGGTTTGCGCGATGAAGAATTGTTCAATGTACATAACTCTATCCTAACTTTCTTACAACCAAACAGAGTATTTTATATAACAAAAATTGTTAAAAATAAACGCTTTTCTAAAATAATTATATATAAAACATGTTGGAAATTTTATTAAACATCTAAATACTTCCAAAGAAACGCATAACGAATGCTTCTTCATACACTGTTTTTACAACCAAGACCTAGAGGCACTTGGAATAATTTCAACCAAAAGATAATCATAATACAGGGCGTATTGTAAAAGCCCGTTGGGCTAGTTGTCCCTGTGCACAATCAATGCAACCACCTCACCCCTCCCAAATCCACCAAGTTCCAGCCAATGTTCATGTAAAAAATCTCAATTTCAAGAAAAATGTAAAAATCTCAATTACCTTCAAATGTCAAATTCATCACCATTTTTATTACTTGTTCAAATTTAATTAGACTAAATATGACTCTCGATTTCCACTTAGTATTGCGATCTAGTGATATTCATCTTCACTTGTAAGTGAGAGGTCTTAAATTTGATTATCACCAAAGATGAATTTGAATCACATTATTATTAGTCTATTGTGAGGATAAGCCCACCCAAAATATCATTTGTTAAAAAAAAAGATGAATCTCAATTAATGAAAAAAAAAAAACGTAAATTGATACGTCCTAAGTACCAAATTAAGTTCAAGGTATTACCAATTTTTCTATGAAGTTAGTCGAAATGATCAATTTGCAAGTTTTATTTACTGAAATAATAAATTCTCAACATCTAATAACTTTTATTCCTTCTAACAATTGAATTTGTAAAATGAATTTCAATCAATATTATCAATTCTCCCAACGTGTTCTTTATTTATTTTTGTCAAATTATAGATTTTATTAAATATTAGATTAGTCATTGATAAGGCTTGAACTCAACTCGGCATGCAAGGATTCGACATCTTTTCACCACTGTGGTAAAGAGCCACTTACAAACATGTTCTTTATTTCAATCAATGCAGATGATGCTTACCGCATAAACAATCATGTCTATATACAACATTTAGGGTTCGATCCATACTAAGTTTTTGCAAGTGGCCATTTACCACAGTGGTGTGAAAGTGTTAAGCCCTTGCATGACAGCGTGAATTCAAACTTCGTTGGTGACTAATCTAACATAACCCATCATTTGACAAAAAAAAAAAAAAAAAAAAAAAAAATCCATACTAAGTTTTTTCTCTGACCTGCTAAAATAAATAAATTATATTTATTTTGGACAAGATCAAGTAGATACAAACGAAAAAAACCAGACCGTGAGCTATTTCCAAAGTCCAAATGGACCTTTTACCCAAAGCCATCACCCTTGCCCAACATTCCCACCTTGTGCAGAGTGTGTAGCGCCACCGTAAAAATTACCAAATCTCAAATCCTCCGCCGCCCATGGCGGGTTCGTCCCTCATGGAAAACCTCTTCCAGCGCACGCTGGAGGACCTAATCAAAGGCCTCCGCCTCCAGCTCATCGGCGAGTCCGCCTTCCTCTCCAAAGCCCTCGACGAAATCCGACGCGAAGTCAAATCCACCGATGCCGACACCAAAGCCAACGCCCTGCACAAGCTCACCTACCTCTCCTCCCTCCACTTCTACGACATGTCCTTCGCCGCCTTCCACGTCGTCGAGCTCCTCTCCTCCACCCGCTTCTCCCACAAGAAGATCGCCTATCACGCCGCCGCCCACTCCTTCTCCGATGACACCCCCGTCCTCGTCCTCATCACCAACCAGCTCCGCAAGGACCTCACCTCCACCAACGAGTTCGAGGTAAGCTTAGCGCTCGAATGCCTTTCTAGAATTGCTACTGTAGATCTTGCTAGGGATTTGACACCTGAGATTTTCACCTTGCTGGGTAGCGGTAAGGTTTTCGTTCAAAAGAAAGCGATCGCCGTGCTTTTGAGGGTGTTTGATAAATACCCAGATGCTGTGAGGGTGTGTTTTAAGCGTTTGGTTGAGAATTTGGAGAGTCCTGACTCGCAGATTGTGTCTGTGGCTGTTGGGGTGTTTTGTGAGCTTGCTTTGAGAGAACCCAGATCGTATCTTCCGTTGGCGCCGGAGTTTTATAAGATCCTGGTTGATTCTAAGAACAATTGGGTTTTGATTAAGGTGTTGAAGATATTTGCAAAGTTGGCCCCTTTAGAACCTAGGTTGGCAAAGAGGGTTGTTGAGCCGGTATGTGAGCATATCAGGAGGACCGGGGCCAAATCGTTGCTGTTTGAGTGTATTAGGACTGTGGTGACCAGTTTGAGTGATTATGAATCTGCAGTGAAGGTGGTGGTTGTCAAAATTCGCGAAATGCTAGTTGACGATGATCCGAATCTTAAGTATCTCGCATTGCAGGCACTTTCCGTTGTTGCAACAAAGCATTTGTGGGCAGTTTTGGAGAATAAGGAGGTTGTGATTAAGTCTTTGAGTGATGTGGATCCGAATATCAAGCTGGAGTCTTTGCGTCTTGTTATGGCAATGGTATCTGAGAATAATGTGGCTGAAATTTGCAGGGTTTTGGTCAATTATGCTCTTAAATCTGATCCAGAGTTTTGCAATGAGATTCTTGGTTCCATTTTATCAACATGCTGCAGTGATGTATATGAGATTATTGTGGACTTCGATTGGTATGTATCACTTTTGGGAGAAATGTCGAGGATCCCGCATTGCCAGCAGGGGGAAGAAATTGAGAAGCAACTTATTGATATTGGTATGAGGGTCAAGGATGTTAGACCAGAGCTTGTTCGGGTTAGTCGTGATATGCTGATTGATCCTGCATTACTTGGTAATCCATTCTTACACAGGATGTTGTCGGCTGCTGCTTGGCTGTCAGGGCAATATGTTGAGTTCTCAATAAACCCATTTGAACTCATGGAGGCACTATTACAACCCCGTACAACTCTCTTGCCACCATCTATAAGAGCGGTATATGTACAGTCTGCTCTCAAAGTTTTACTCTTTTGTCTAAATGCTTACCTTTTGCAGAGGGGGAATGCTGCATCCTCCTCAACTTTTGATATATTGGTGCCAGATGTTCCAGGATTGGTTTCGGAACGAGATGGCCCAGAGAGTTCTAGTTTGGCATCATGTGATGCTCCTGTGCATTGCAAACAGGATGAAGGATTCAACCCGAGGGTTTTTAATCAGTCTTTTGAAGGTCTTTCTGTAGAACATGGTGGGGAGGAAACAGCTACTCTTGGGCAAGCATCTGCATCGTCTTCATTGAAGGATAGTTTCACACATGAATCTATCGTAAACCTTTTAAATCGAGTTGAATTGGCTGTGGTTCCCCTAACAGGAAGCTATGATGTAGAAATACTAGAGAGAGCACGAAATATACTTTGTTTCACCGAGTTGATTAAGCGAGATCTGCTTGATAGTCCAATACAGAAGGAAGAAAGTTTGGTAAGGGAAGGAGCCCAAGCGTCTCAAATCATCAAATTGATGCATGATGCCTTTTCAAATGATCTAGGTCCTGTCTCGGCAAGTGCTCAAGAAAGAGTTCCTGTACCAGATGGGTTAGTGCTTGCGGAGAATCTTGAAGACTTGGAAACAATCTTCGGTGATGTTCAACTACCTTCATTAAATTCGTTCTCTCTTGGAAGCCCACAGTACGTGGAGAGAGCTGGTTTTTCTATTCCTATCCATGAAAGCAAAGAAGAGCCAGTGCCATCGAGCGAATCCACATCTCTACTTGCAGAGCACCGTAAGCAGCACGGTTTATATTATCTTCCCTCTGCGAATAAAGAAGATGATTATCCACCTGCCAATGATACTAAATTACAGCATGATACCAATGACGACGACGGAGATCTAGTTAAGCTTACAGAGCAATTACTTCTTTCTAAGAAAAAGCCAAACCATGCAAAGCCTCGGCCTGTGGTGGTGAAATTAGATGGAGATCAAGCAACTATTGCGAACAACCCTCGTCTGAAGGAAGATTTGTTGTCTGGTACCGTGAGAGACGTTCTTTTAGGTAGTGACACCAATCCCACTTCATCCCAAGGTCAAGCATCCACCAAGTCATCGAGTAAGAGAAAAGGGAAGGAGAAACTAAATGTTGATTCTGCTAAAGAAAACTTGGGTGGTGTTGAAAAGCATGATCAAGGAAACCCAAGTTCAAGAAAAAGCAAGCACCATAGTCATAGTAAAGGGAGAAGACACGGAAGCCCGGGGAAAAAAGGAGATGAAACAGAAGAAAATGGTCAGAAATTGCAGCAGAAAAGTAATCATACCCATAGTAAGCACAAAGCTCGACAACGAGCGGAAGTGCCATTGAATGTGGTTGCACAAAAACCGGTAATTCCAGATTTTCTTTTGTAGTGTTAACAACGTTCAAATTTACTTCTTACTCATCATTTTCACCATACTTGTCCTTGTATACTGTTGATGTTAGTCCTGCAGTCCTGCCGGAGATTTTATACATTTGGTTTCTCTAGTCATGGTTTGTGTTTGCACAACTGTTGGGATTTTTTTCTGTTTTAAGCGAGACGACGCGATCGTTGCATCGTCTCGCGAATTTCATTCGAGCTATGAAGTTTAAGGTTCTTTCTAGTTTCTGTTTTGAGTATTACTTGCTTCTTGACGATAAAAACGACAGATTTGTCAGGAGGAGTAAATTGACACATTGTAAAATTTAGGTGGCTCAAAATCAAACTGAAATTGCAGTGGCCAATCGGAACAGGAGTATTCATAAAATTTGACCATTTTTTCGTCGAAACCACGCTAACCGATTTTTCTTGAGTACTAAGAGAAGCTAATAGAGACATTTTTGGCCGTTGAATTAGATCCATCAACTTAAACTTCAACTGTAACGGATATTAGTTTTGCTTCCTAGCGAATCGGGTTCGGTTTCTCCTGAACTTGCCTTTTCGTCTTCTCGGAAAGGCGGTTTCGTATCGTCTTCGTAATATGCATGAACCTCTTTCCTATGCGTAAGATGGACTTTTTCTACCCCGGAAGAACAGGGGAAACAGCTTTAATGCATTCCTTCTTCAATCATTGTTGCCCCAAATCTAGGTGCTTGCTAGCTCATACCAACTTGGTGACATTTGCACCGGGAATGAAAGTCAAATTTTATTATGTTCGGTAGACCTAACAAATAGGTCGTAACATCCAAGTTAAACTTTAACTAAAACAACTTGGAATGAAAGTCAAATTCTATTATGTTCGGTAGACCTAACATATAGGTCGTGTTTGTTGTGTTCGTGTCGTTTTCATATCATAACCGTAACGGGTCGTGTTATGTTAAACTCATTATCTTAACGGCTTATTAACAAGCGATCCGATAATGATCCGATTTGTTAATGGATTGTGTCGTTTCATGTGGGGTTAACGGGTCATGCAAGAAATTGCCATTAACATGCCTTGTTCGTGTTATACTCGTTATCTTATTGGGTTCTTAACAGATGACTCGATAACGACTTGACTTGTTAACGGATTGACCTGAAACTTGTTATTTTTGTATTGTTTCATGTCGGAATAACAAGTCGTGTAAGAAATCGTCAAACTTGACCATTTTAAAGAATTAACGGTAAAATACTTGGGAACATACAAAAAAAATCTTCAAACTTAGGATTGCAATTTAGACGTAGGAATGCTCGAACAGGTGGAAGACCAGTGGTCATGAAATGTCAACTCTTTAAAAGATCAAAGGTGATGACCAAGGCCTAATGTATGTGGTGTCGATTTTCAAGAGGTCTTTCGAAACCCTAGGTCGTAGCAATACCAAAACACATGCATGCATCTTAAATTTCACTCTACCTAATCTTCTTTTTCCCAAGAAAAAGAAAGCTACTTCCGCTTTTAATGTCCTACCCTCCTAGGTTTATTAATGTAGGCATCGATCTGGTTTAGCTTGAAGTACATAGCTAGCTAAGTTCTTCTTCGATCTGCTAAACTCTCCTATCCTGCTCCCGGAAATGGGAAGCGAACTCCGAAAATCTCAGCCAATTTCGAAGCTTTTGGTATCGTATTTGCAGTTTAGCCATGCCTTTCATCTAGTGTTTTTTGTCATTGGTTTGTCCATTGGAGTCATGGTCAGTTCATACTACAAGACCTTCTTCCCATTCACCTTACAAACCACTTCCTCCTCGTCACTGCTACTGCCGCCTGCCTCAATATCACAGTTTCTGCCACAACCACCCTCACCGCCGCTTCTCCCTTTACAGGAATCAGGTACTGATAACGTTGCATCGGATACTGAGGCACTTTTGGTGCACAAGATGGTTGATGATGGTGAGTTGTTCTGGAGAGCATCTTTTGTTCCAAGGATTGGAAAGTTTCCATATAACCGTGTGCCTAGAATTGCCTTCATGTTTTTGACAAAGGGGCCCATACCTTTGGCCCCATTGTGGGAAATGTTCTTCAATGGCCATGATGGACTTTACAACATATATCTCCACCCTCATCCTTCATATGTTGAGTCATGGCCTCAAAATTCTGTTTTCTATGGAAGGAGAATTCCAAGCAAGGTAGGTTAGTTTTGAACTTTTTTTGTGGATAAAAATGGTCAATTCAAATCATGTAATTTTTCATGCGTATATAAATTAAGACTGTTGTTATTTGTATCATATTTACTGATTATATAGTTGATCACCTCTCTAATGTAGGCGGTTGAATGGGGAAGTCCTACAATGATCGATGGTGAGAGACGCCTGCTAGCAAGTGCCCTCCTTGACTTCACTAACGAGAGATTTGTGCTACTATCCGAGTCTTGCATCCCATTGTTCAACTTCACCACAATATACAGCTACCTCATGAATGCCAGTGAGAGCAATATAGGTTCATACGATGACCCGAGGAAGGTGGGTCGGGGCAGATACAATCCGAGAATGTGGCCTGAAATCAACATATCGGATTGGCGCAAAGGCTCCCAATGGTTCGAGGTCAGCCGGAAGCTGGCAGTTGAGATCATATCAGACAACAAGTACTACCCCATATTCAAAGAGCATTGCAGCCCTCCTTGCTACATGGATGAGCATTACATCCCAACCCTAGTGAACATCATTGGCCCTGAAGAAAACTCGAATCGGAGCGTTACTTGGGTCGATTGGTCCAAAAGTGGTCCTCACCCTGGAAGATTTGGGAGGAATGATGTTTCAGAAGTAATTTTGAATCAGATAAGATTTGGTTCTAATTGCAGTTGTAGTGGTAATAGTAGTGCAAATAGTACTACTACTTGTTCTATGTGTTTTTTGTTCGCTAGGAAGTTCATGGGAGACACTTTGCGGCCTCTCTTGCAAATTGCACCCATGTTGCTAGGTTCCTAGGTTCCATTTCATAATTATACCTTTGTATGTGAAATTCATACGTATTAAAGAGTATATCATCAAACGTGTTGGTTTTGTATATCCAAATAACATTACTCTATTTATATTATTACAAATTTGATAAATTAACATGTATCTATCCATCTTACGGAATATTTGTTATGAAAAAAATATCAATTTATTTTTGTACATTAGGCACTGAAGACCTACATGCATTTATCTGTTGCATATTTTCTGTATATATTGCGTTTTCTTGTAGGAACCAATGAACCTGAAGTTCAGAAAATTTGAACCCGAAGTTTTCGAATAATGGCATGAAAACCAGAAGTTTTTCTTAAAACATTACATCTAAGAAAACTAACAGTTTTTTATGATAATTTAAATCAATACATGTCTAATAAAACCGAAATGTTCTACTCCTTATGTATGGATTGCTAAATTTTGTCTTCATTGGACTAACCACACTTTTGTCCCTTTTTTTTTTACAGTAACATGTTGAATTTGAACAAACTTGGCTTTACTGCTTTGGAAGTCTCCGAAAGAAACTACCAAAAGTTGGTCCAAGATGTGAAGCTCCATTTTACTGTTAAGAGCCTTGAAGCTACCATAGAAGCTGAGGAGAATGTTTTGGTTGGCGAAGCTGACAAAGCAACATCCATGATCTTCATATGAAAGCATATCATGACGCACTACAAATCGAGTACCTCGCAGAGGAGGATTCACGAGCTTCATATAACGATTTGGAGGATTGCTTTGATCACCAAGGAGATATATTCTTGTATGAAGTAAGACACGACTTGCAACATTTACGCTTCCAAGACTTTAAGTATGTGAATGAATGCAATTTTGAAGTTTGTCGAATCTAATCACTCTTAAGTTCTGTAAAGTAGACTTAACTGAATAGGATCTCCTGGAGAAGACCTATTCAATCTTCCATGTACCAATATTGTCTTGCAGCAACAATATTGGGCACATAACTTCACTACATTTTCGGGTTTGATCTCTATTTTACTTTTTGCTGAAAAGCTAAACCAGCTGTTGATGAAAAATCATCAGGCTAGACCTATTGGCTCGATCGTTGTGCCTGAAGCACACAATAGCAAGAAACAATGCCCGAGCTGTTGCTTTAAGCTTGGTAGGTTTGGCTGTAAGCCGAATGCCCAAGGTCAACAATGAAGGCCCATCTAAGGGAGGAAAAGAGCCCAAAAGCGTTGTCACCTCGCTCACAAGGCCTTGAACTTAAAGAATAAAGGTAAGAGAACCAACCTCATGGATGCAAATTGTGTTATCATTGTGGAGGCAAGGACCATTGGTCCCGCATTTGCTGAGCTCTCGCCAAGGTTGTAGCTGAGTATCATTCTCGTCGTCATAAGTTTGAATCAAACTTTGCTCAAGTGGGGGAACCCAAAACTATGAAAATGGAGGTTTTTGACCTCCAATGAAAGAATAGATTCTTAGACATTGGCTCACATATTGGCCGAAACATCCCCTATGTTTTGGTTTTAAGTTTTGGACAATTTTCTTTAGGCCATCTCTAACCAAAAGGGCCATCGTCTAGATTATAGCCCTGCAAGAAATTATTTTTTAATGAACAGTGTCAGACCATATTTATATACCATCTCCAACTGAGTGGGCCAAAGGGTCATAGGTTAAACATAGCTCGTTTTGACACAAAACCTATCTCCAACCGAATGAGGCTATTTTTTAGCCCTGTAAATAATTTATTATTTTAAGTTTTTTCTTTAATATATTGGTTAATTGAATTAAACTACCATATTAAAATCAGGTTTTCGGACATATTTTGAGTATCACATGTCGCTAAATGAATAAGCCTCCAAATTTCTTATCTTTATATAATCTCAATAATTTTTTGGATAGGATTTCGAGTGACACATGTCGCTAAAGTGAGTATATCTCCATATTTTTTTGTTTATGTAATCTTAATAATTTTTCGGATATGATTTTGAGTGCCAGATGTTGAGATGTAATTGGTTATGCAAATTTTAGATTGGATTCTTATTTACGTGACACTTCTTATCTTCAGCTTCCAATGTTACTAAATTGGTTAGATATTGGGGCAGAATTCACACACCTTCATCTTTTCAAATGGTGAAAAAGATGTGAGAAATGGTGTAAAAATGGCTTAGGTATTTATACAAAACAAAAAAAAAAATTTTAAATTAAAATTTTTTAAATTTCGTCAAAAAAAATTTTCAAATTCCAATGGCTACGTGACGTCAGGATGACGTCATGTTACCATTGGACTGGATTGGGCCTACCCAAATCTGGCTAGCTGGCCGGCTTTCTTTGCCCAGCCCACATGCCTTGTGGCTGATTTATGGCCCAATGGGTCCTACAAACCTTTTGGTTTAGCCTTAGGTTGGAGATGAGTTTTGTGACAAAACGGGCTACATTTTGGCCTATATCCCTATAAATAGATGTGAAAAATAAATTAAAACAAAATCAACCCACATTAAGCCCTAACACATCTACGCCCACCACTTTCTGGTGGCTTTTTCACGATGTCAGTGAATCTTTTGTGCCAGCATCTCCTATTCGTCTCCTCCTCTTCCGTTTTACATTGTTTCTTTTTGTTTTTTTTTATTAAAAGTTTCCAAAGAGAAATTGTCAACCCTCCTTCAGGCCATTGCAATTAGTTGCAATGTTGAATACACGAATTTGGTGGAATGGAATCCAAATGATTAAAAAAGGTTCAGGCTTTTTTACTTTGTGAATGAGTTAATAATGAGTCTCACATTGATGAGAGGAATGACTTTGCAAGGGCTTATAAGTAAGTTGGGCTACTTCTCATATTGTCAATTTATTTTATGGTGAAACCGTAACTTTCTTCATAGTATGTCCCATATGTGAAGCCAAATGGTTACATGCGTTACACGTCATCCTGTTGTGTTATCTACGTGTTATACTTGAAAATTTGCCATACGTGAGGGGGCATGTTAAGAATGAGTCCCATCACACATCATCCTGTTGTGTTGTCTACGTGTTATACTTGAAAATTTGCCACACGTGAGGGGGCATGTTGAGAATGAGTCCTACAATTAAGGAATGAAGGATCTTGCATGGACTTATAAATAAATTAGGCTACTCCTTATATTGCCAATTGATTTTATGGTGAAACATTAACTTTCTTCATAATGAAATAGCCATTCTACTTCATGAATTGCCATTTGGTCATGAATTGGCATTTGGTGGAAGGGAATGCAGATATGAGGCTTACAATCCTGTCGTACAAAACCGATGACACGAGGAACCACGATCTCCAGTTTGACGGAGAAGGGGTGGTGGAGGGGAAATTTTTCAATATGATCGGAATACGAGGTGATACATCACGTATTTTTATATAAGTGGTGAAAATTTTTAATTTTTAAGTTATTAATTTTTTAACACACATATCCCACAATTTGTATAATGACACGTGGTATACCACTCGTATTTCGGTCACAATAAAAAATTTCTCGTAGCGGAGGCATCGAAAAGAAGGCGTTGAGATAAGAGTTGAGATAAGAGGGAGCCTTCATGCTCTATGAACGTTGTCCGAAGTCAAAGCTTGTGGAAGGCAATTGTGGCTGCCATGGAAGGCGGTGCAATGCAAAAAGTGGTGTCGTTTAATTTGAAGTTGCCATGGGGTTTTTGACGAGGATTAGAATCCCATATTGGGTGTGGAAAGAAATTTATTTATTTAATATTTCTTCAATTTTATTCAGGGGTGATATAGGAATTTAAAAAAATATCTTTTAAATTGAGTGTGAAAAGAAGTTTATTGGGTTATAATAAAATTTCTTTTTTATTCCGTTTCATAATTATACGTTTGTATATAAAATTCTTTTGTATTAGAATCCAGATAACATTACTTTATTTATATATCACAACTGTAATAAATTAACATGTATCTATCATATTACGTAATAATTAAAATTAATTTTTTTTTAAGGAATGTGGTGGCTGCAAGTTATGCCTGGTGAATTTTAGCATTCATGTAGGGCAGCCAGCAATGTTCAACAGTGGCAGCTCAGGCAGGCATGACCTGGGAATTTTTTTAATATAATTAATTTGCCTAAAATAAGTAATATACCCCATTAATTAGAGTGACAATTACCGTACAACACCCACGTGGCATAAAAATAAACAAACTCTCATGTTACTTCAAAGGCTAGCCTACTCTTATATAAAAATGTTATTACAAGTTTACAACCTATTTAGAGTGTGGAAATAATCGATTGGTTCAATGAATTCCAACATAATAATATATACCTCAACCTAAAATGTTTAAAGCTAATAATACTTACAATTTAGATGAATCGAGGTGGTTATTTTTGGACAGGAGAAACACTTTATGTTTAGATTTAGAGTTTAGAGCTCTCGTTGATTGTTTTTATTATGCACTTCTGTTTTCTCACGTAATTTAAAAGAAATTAGTATTAATTATAACAACACACTATGCTATACATGTAGCGTTAACTTGCGTACGAGAGTTTAGACCTAAAAAGAGAAATGAAACTGCAAGCGTTTTAGAGAATAAAAAGTCATTAACAAAATTCATGTTGATGATTTGTTTTCTGTTTTTCTAAGATGTTACTTGGTGAATTGTTCTTGGACCCTATATTTTATTTGGCTTCATCACTTTCTATCCTTTATTTATTATAATTCAAATATAGAACTGGGGAGGGGCAGTGTCATTCTTACTTTTTTTATCATTCATTTCTTTTAAGGGAATTTTAACGAAAAATCATATTTTTACACTAAAAAAATCAATTATGGTACTATTTATTTTATCTTTTTTTTTTATTATCGTTAAAACTCAACTTTTTCATTAGTTTTCATTTCTTTCAATGGCAAAAGAAACAAATTTTTTTAATTGAGGGGTATATTTGGAAATCAGTTCTTCCCTATCTTGGATTATAATATAAGGAAAACTAATGAAAAAAGCTTGAAAACTTTTAGTTTTAACGATAAGGACAAAATAAAGAGTAAAATGAATAGTATCATGATTGACTTTTTAGTGTAAACATGTGGTTTTTTGTTAAAGTGAACAATACCAAGAGCTTTTCGTTAAAGTTTCCAATAATATATGGTTAAATTTCACCAAATCTTCAAACTTCAAAGTTGTATAAAACTTTAAAACACTTCCATTTTAAATCAGATTTATATCCCACTTAAGACTTAATTTCTTACATAACTCAAGGAATCCATACTTCTTACAACCTTTGTTGGAAATTTTGAGTAGAAATTTCTTTGTCCCACACTGGTCATTCCCAAAAGATTTAATCACTTTATAAGGCTTTGGCCCTTATAGAAAGTAATTGGAGTAATATGCATTGAAGAATAAAATTGGGCTCACCCTTGGGTTGAGCTTTGGGGTGTACTAATTAATTGGTAATTAATATGAAAATTGTTAATCGCTTTGGAGTGCTAATAATAGTTCCCATTAATATATAATTAATTATCAAAAGATGGGCCTTGGGGCTTTCAAAATTAATTTCTTTAGTTAATTGTTTTTAATTAATTTCGAATTTAATTAAATTATTTTTTATTTGAACAGACTCATCTTTTCAGATGAAGTCTGAAGTCAATGAAAAAACACAGAGAACTCAGCACCCCATCTAAAGAGATGTCTCCCAACAATCACATCCCATTTTCATACTTGTTGCAAACATGTATAATCCCACTATATATACATCAATTTGCATGACATTTAAGACACAGAAAATCAACATTCTTCTTCTACAATCACAAATATCCTTTATCAGAGAACCACACAAAAATTCGCTAGAAGTCAAGTTTTTCGATGCTGGAATTTTGATTTGATCGTTGAATCCTAGTAAAGCAAATGTCCGTAGAACTACAAGCACCGAGTATGGGCGAAATTTCTGTTTCAAGGACATTGCGGTACGCAAGCCTCGATCTTCAATATTTATGTTTAATATTATTTTATTGTTCATACACTATTTATTATTAGCATATATAAATTTATCATAGATTGTTGACATATCTCCAACACCCACTTCTTTTACATACACTGTCTTCCCCACCCACTATACAACTTCATAAACATTTTTATCCCAACTCATGGTTTTTTTTTTTTTAAGAAAAAACCCAACTCATGTTTTGTTGTTCCTCGTTTTTTTAGCAAGTCTTTTATTACTAAATCCTTCGAGAAATTCGATGTATCTTGAACACCAACACGCATTTTTTTATTTACTTTTTATGAATTAAAATTTATCCTTGATTAATGATGACGGTCCTTGTTAATCTTATTTGTAGTTTCCTTTTGAGTTAATTTAAGGCTCCATGACCCTGACCCTTCATGTTAACAAATAAAAAAATGAAAAAACTAGTGTGACGAGATCAATTTAAGAATCTTTTAAAGAGAGGGGAGAGAGAGAGAGCAGCCCCAATAGTTCTTTGAAGCTTGCAAATTTCAGTCATTCCATTTCAAAAACCAAGAACACTCCTCATTTTTCAAAACCCTCTCCCAAAAAAATGATGAATAAGCATCAGCAACACCACCCACCACCTTCATTTCCAAAGCACTTCCTCAATGCCCAAATCCACCTCCATAAAATCGTCTCAAGTTTTCTAATCTTTGCTTTCGGTTTAGCACTAGGCGCTTCCCTCAGCATCTACCTCAAAGATTTCCCCTTCCAACTTTATTCAACACAAAACAAATACTCTCATTTGTCAACAAATAATCTAACATTTTCTTCTCCACCACCTCCACAATCTCTCAATATCCCAACAAATAATCGAACATCTTCTTCTCCACCACCACCACCACAATCTCTCAATATCCCGACAAATCAAACAAGAGCCAAAACCTCCGCCGCCAGCCCTGTACCACCAATAGGGTTGAAAGAATACACTAAGTCGCCGAATATTTTGCATGAAATGGACGACGATGAGCTGTTGTGGAGAGCTTCTCTGGTGCCGCTACGGCGGGGTTTGCCATTTAAACGGACTCCAAAAGTTGCATTCATGTTTCTGACGAGAGGGAGCCTGGCAATGGCTCCTCTCTGGGAAATGTTCTTCAAAGGACATGAAGGGTTGTACTCCATTTATGTCCATGCCAATCCGGATTTCAATGACACCATACCTGAAAACTCGGTTTTTTATGGCAGGAGGGTTCCGAGTAAGGTCAGTTTATCATGTTACAATCCTAATTTTTCTTGATTAATTTTCATCAAGCATTTTTGTTACAAGTGTTTTTATCTAATTTACAGAAAAAATTGGGAATATATATGATTAACTTGTAGTAGTTCAAAGCAATGATGACTTTGCGTGTATACATATATAGCAAATTGAATTACACTACACGAAGAGTAATGCTAGAGAGACTGAATTTGTAGAATAAATTTTGTAAACTAAATGATATAGAAGTTGATGATGATTATTACTTCCCAAGCCAACCTTTATGGGTGTTCTGTCTAGTTAACTGATGGTATGGAGTAGAATGCTTTATGCTAGCAGCTAGCTTCATTAATTTTTTTGTGTACGCAATATGTTCTCCTTTTTGTTGCAACAATATTCTACCCGTTGTAAAATTGTTTGAGTTAATTTACATAATGGATTATCCATAGTTAAATATTAAATTTGAGACCCCTTATTTACAAGTGAAGAATAAAAAATCATTAAACTATAGTACTACACATTATTGCTTTAATTTTGATATTCAACTTTTCTCCACATTCAAATTTGCATAAGAAAGTGTTTTTTTTTCCTTCTTTTGGCTTTTACAGTAAAGCTTTACAACTATTTTAATTTTTAAAATTTTTATATTTAGATTTTATACTACGCACTTAATTACTTCTTTTCATATAAACTAGTATTTGCCTACACATTTTGTGTGTATGAACACATTTTTTTAGAAAATGGGAAGGAGAGAGGGAGAGAGAGAGAGAATGTGGGGAAGTGGGAGATTTTTTTTTTAAATTAAATCAATTTTTTTTTAATTTTTAATTTTTAATATTGGAGGTATTTTAATATCACATGTAGGTGAAGTTTCAATAACAAACAGTAAAATTTAAACTTGTGAAATTACATTATTACCCATCATTTTTTTATGTGATAGAAGATTAATTTGTTTTTTTACTCTCTTTTGATTGACAAAGAGAGTTTCATTAATTAGTAGAGATTAGTTAGCCATTTTCTAGACACCACCTTTTGGAGAACTAGTAAAATCAAATTGATTTTTCTTGAGAATTGAGGCCATTGTTTGTAAATGGAAAAGCCATCAATCTTGCCTCATAACATGCCTCATACAGTGGAGAACTTCATGCCCATGTTTTATATATTATTGGTCTGTAGAGTTGTTGCATTACTTAATTATTCATTTTGCATAACAAGGCTTTGGAAGACCAAATCATCATTTGTTTATTTAAGTATGTATATGTGTGATTCTGCATTATGACAGGTTTGTCAATAAAAATCGGAGGCAGATCCTCTCAAGACTTACACCTCCGGAGCCTAGAATCACATAATTCTGGCCTTTAAAATTTGATCGTACGGCTAAAATTTTTATTATCTTTTGAAAACTACAATAATTTTTGACCGCATAATCAAATTTAAAGATCAAAATTATTTGATCCTTGAACTCCGTAGAGGATCTGCTCCCATGAAAATCTACCTTCCCTTTTTTCGGGTAAAGACGATACGATAGTATAAAAAATCTACCTTCCCTTAATTACTTAAGCTTTTCTTCAGAAGTTATTTATAGTTTTAAAGGCACTGAAAATATTAATATTGATAGTTGACATTCTTTTCAATGCATCGTGTTTAAGGAATGATATATATATATTAACTAAGTTTCAGAATACATTAAACTTATTAACTTAATTCACTTTATAAGATACACACACACACACACACACACATTATAGAATCTAAGCAGATCTTCATCTTTTAATCCTTATAATAATTGGAATTACTGATATAGTGTCAAGAAATGATTTGACAAAAGAACATGGGTAAAACCTGTCTATATGAGCTTTTCCCTGCGATATTTTTTGACAAATTAATCATATTCAACTGTGGAAGAAGTCGTGAAGACAAGATGAACAAATAACAAATCAGTTTTGGGAAATTATTTGGTGGGGGTGATTTAATTTTTGGTTAAAATAATGCTAATACATGAACACTTTCTAGATAACCAAATGACACACCAGATGTTTTTATAAAGCCTGTTGATATATAAATTTCACATTTCAGAAATATTAATAAATTTGGCATATGGATTGAGTGGTGGACTCAATTTTGTTGCATCATGCATTGCTTGGATTCTACTCCTTTTGTAACTATCTGCAACAGAATTCTATTCATTTTCAAGACCTTTCTAAATTCCTTTCGTAATGTTGTCTCTTTGTCATGCATGCATGTGCATTGTATCAAATTCAAGAAAGAAAGCAAAAGTGGCCTTTAGTTTCTTTTATGTCCTTAGGAAGTACATAAAAGTAAGTATATAGCAAAGTGTAACACATCATATTCTAGAGAAAGGCAACCTAGCTAGGCTAACTAGTCCCTCTTAATTAACAAGCATAACATATTAGCATAACATGTGTCATATTTTCTTCCTGGATGGATGAGACATGTTAGGTTATCAGACTATCAACAGTTGATGTCGGACATGTTAAGTTATCAGATTGTCAACTGTTGATGAACATGTTAAGTTATTAGACTGTTAACTTTTGAATCAATGACTTATATAACTTTACGGATTGTATGACAAAACATTTTCTCCAGTGTAATGATTAACTACTAACTCAAATGGTTCAATGTGCAGAATGTGACATGGGGTCAACCTAACATGGTGCAAGCTGAGCGTCGCCTATTAGCCAATGCTTTGCTTGACTTCTCCAACCAACGTTTTGTGCTCCTCTCAGAGTCATGCATACCACTCTTTAACTTCAACATAGTCTACAATTATCTCATGGACTCAAACCAAACGTTCGTGGAGGCCTACGACCTTCCCGGCCCTGTCGCCCGAGACCGGTACAGGCACAAAATGAGGCCTCATATCATACTCGATCAGTGGCGAAAAGGCTCACAGTGGTTCGAAGTGGACCGTGAGATCGCGACCGCAATGGTTTCGGATGAAAAGTACTTCCCGTTATTCACAAGGTATTGCAAACCCCCATGCTACTCCGATGAGCACTACTTGCCCACATATGTAAGCATCAAGTTTTGGAAGAAGAATTCTAACAGGACGTTGACCTGGGTTGACTGGTCGAGGGGTGGGCCCCATCCGTCTAAGTTTATGAGAACAGATGTAACGATCGACTTCTTGAAGAAGCTGAGACATGGAAGCAACTGTGAGTACAATGGGAAGCCAACCAATATTTGCTTTTTGTTTGCAAGGAAGTTCTTGCCACACTCTTTAGATAGGCTGTTGAGGTTTGCTCCAAAGATCATGAGATTCAATTGATTTTTAGGGTTTAGAGGTTTTCTTTTCCTTTCTCATCATTCATTTCTCTGTAAACTAAAAAGGCTTATGGTTGTTTTTGTCATTAGCTTTTGTGGGAAATAAAAAATAAAAAATAAAAAATAAATGAAGGCCAAGCTCTAGAAATTGTTTTCTTTACTTGTTGGGGTAATTTGAGGTGTATAAGGTTAATTTTTCAAAATGATTGTGATATAGCGTGATATTTGTGACATCCTCTTTTTCCTTTTGTGTATCGTTGAGCAGAACACCACATCTTAAATAGAGAAAGACTTGCGTACATTCTTTAGAACATAATGTTTAAGAACAATAGCACAATGATATGTGGTAAATTGATTCTATAAAATTGTGTAACTGAAAGTGCAAATGATAGATTAAAAAGTCAATAATTCCCTTACCTTTTGTAATCGAGTAGGGTAGAAATAATTTTTTTTTAACAAACAATATTATCTACACTAAGGGGATGGGGAGTGTGCTAAGCCTCACAATGGGTTAGCAATAATGTGGTTCAAAGGCGAGAATCGAACTCAAGATATCTCACTTATCATTATTCACGAACGAACCCCAAAAATGTATGTAGAGTTAGGGCAAATTATCAACCGGTCCGTTTGCATGTGAGGACGTATTTATTTATTCCAAATACAAGTGATAGTATTATGTTAGTTTAGTGTGAGAATGTTTGAATTCGAGATGCGGTGGGTTGACGATGTATTTGTTATTTACCAAGCCCTCCGTAGGCTGTGGCTCGACCCGGATTTTGTTCAAAACCTTGACACCTTGCCAGCCCAAGTCTGTATGTGAATAGAGGTTGGGTTGCTTAAGCTGGGCCATTTCATAAATAAGTAGAAGAAACCCAAAATACGTAATTTTGAATCGTAAAGAAGGAAAAATATTGTATATTCAGTCTATTAACAGAAGGCACCTAAGCATTTGGCTAAATGGTACAGCTCATCATTCGGTTAGCTTAGAATTGTACACATCAGCATTTAGTTAGCTTTGTGGTTAAGTTGTCCAAAGGTAACAGCTGTAATTCTAAGGCTATATATATAATGGCATAACCGCTTGTAATTGTATTCATTCATTGCAGTAAAATACAACTTGTTCTCCAAGTTCATTCTCTCTCTAAACCTCATTCTCTCTCTTGTTCTTCATTTTTGTTTCGTTGATGGATCATTGAGTTCTTGAGATCATGATTTCTCTCTAGTTATCATGGTATCTAGAGCTTAGGTTCAGTATATCTAAGAAGAGGATCCTGGTTGGCTCATCAGGCACTGCGGTGGATCTGGTAGCTATTTGGTGGTGGATCTGGTGGCTGTTTGGCTGGAATTTTAATCTTTGACGGAAATCGTTTTTGTGTTTTTTTGTCAAATCAGGGTTCGATTTCTTGCCGGTTCATACTACTTGTGTTCGATCTTTGTAAAATTTCTGGAATTTCATTCTTTGAAGGCGGTGATTGTGTGTTAGTGAATTTCTAGGGTACGAAGCCTCTAAGTAATTGTTTGTGATTCTTTCTATTAATCTGAGCAATTCAAGCACGAAACTCCATGTTATTTGCATTTTGTATGCGATGTGTATCTCTGCGGTGATCATTTGTTGAAGAATTGAAATTTGAGTTTCTATGATGAGTTTTGTGGATTGTTCTGAGTTTCTTGTTTGGCACGAAACATGTTAGTGTTAATTGTTGGCATGAAGCTTGTTGATTGTTCTGCATTTCTTTTTGGCACGAAGCCTGTTGATACTCATTGTTGGCACGAAGCCAGTTTTTCATCAATTTCTTGAGCACGAAGCTCTCTGAAGAAGTAAAGTTCTCGGTGGTTTTTAGATATTATATTGAAATTTCTTGAAGTATGGCGATGAATTCTATCAAGATTGACAGTTTATTGGGAATGTTAACTATGAGACTACAAATGACAATTTTGTGAAGTGGTCTTTTCAATTTCGATAACTCCGCCTATGTCTTACATGGCTGGTCCCAAGCCCGGATAAAGGAGGAGGGGGAGGGCGTCAGGTAGTCGACAGCCGGCACTCCATGATCACGTCGAATCCTTATGAAAATGAATCCAGAACAAAATCACGCTAAAGCTAGGGCGTCACCCGTAAGTGGCGCGCTGTGTGGCCCGAGCACAGTGATAAGTGAGCAAGGGTCGCTGTATCTCCATCGGCACCCGGATGCAGTGTTAAATGAGCAAGGGGGCCATAGAAACTTCTTTTCGAACGACTCCACTCAAAGTTGTTTGGGAGCATATGCTCCTATCAACTTTACCCGGGACACACAAAAGAAGTACTTTGATCCTATTAGACGGGGGAGGGTGAAGAAGCTAGGACAGAAGGGTAGAGTTCAAGAGAGCAAAATGCGTTTAGGAACGTGGAATATAGGAACCTTAACGGGAAAATCTATGGAAGTAGTGGAAGTTATGGTGAGGAGAAGGATAAATATTATGTGCCTACAAGAAACTAAGTGGGTTGGTAGTAAGGCAAAGGATCTAGAAAACTCAGGGTTTAAACTTTGGTATTCGGGCACAAATAGAACGAGAAACGGTGTTGGCATCATCGTGGACAAGACCTTGGTACAAGATGTTGTAGATGTCAAGAGGGTAGGAGATAGAATCATGGCAATCCAGATTGTAATAGGACAAGAACTTATCAATGTGATTAGTGCGTACGCACCTCAAGTAGGGTTGGATACGAGTTCGAAGGAGAAATTTTGGGAAGATCTTGGAGACTTGGTGCAAGGAATTGCTCAGACGGAGAAGTTATTTATAGGAGGAGATTTAAATGGACACGTGGGCAGGGAGACAGGCAACTATGGAGGTTTTCATGGTGGCCATGGTTTTGGGGAGAGAAACGAGGATGGGGAAGCTATCTTGGATTTTGCAATGGCATATGATCTCTTCTTAGCCAACACCTTCTTTAAGAAGAGAGAAGAACATGTGATCACCTACAAGAGTGGGTCGTCAAAAACACAAATAGATTTTCTTCTAATGAGGAAAGGGGATCGTATAACTTGTAAGGATTGCAAAGTTATACCAGGAGAGAGCGTGGCTAATCAACATCGCTTGTTGGTGATGGATGTACATATCAAAAGAGTAAGACAAAAGAACAAGACTTGGAAGTGCCCAAGGACTAGATGGTGGAATCTAAAAGAAGAAAAACAAGTCATTTTCAAAGAGAAGGTAATCACCCAATGTGTGTGGGATAGAGAGGGGGAAGCTAGCCAAATGTGGGATTCCATGGCTAGTTGTATCCGAAAAGTAGCAAAAGAGGTATTAGGAGAGTCCAAGGGCTTTGCCCCACACCAAAAGGAATCTTGGTGGTGGAATGAGGAGGTACAAACAAAGGTGAAGGCTAAGAAGGAATGTTGTAAAGCCTTATACAAGGAGAGGACCGATGAAAATGGTGAAAGGTATAGAAAAGCGAAGCAAGAGGCGAAGAAAGCTGTCAGAGAAGCTAAGTTAGCGGCTTACGACGATATGTATAAACGACTAGATACCAAAGAAGGAGAGTTGGATATCTATAAACTATCTAGAGCAAGGGAAAAGAAGACAAGGGACCTAAACCAAGTGAGGTGCATCAAGGATGAGGATGGAAAGGTTCTTGCTACAGAGAACGCGGTTAAAGACAGATGGAGAGGTTATTTTCATAATCTTTTCAATGAAGGACATGAAATGAGTGCTTCTTTAGGGGAGTTGAGTAACTCAGAAGAGTGTAGAAACTACTCTTTTTATCGTCGAATCCGGAAGGAAGAAGTGGTTGTAGCTTTGAAGAAGATGAAGCATAAAAAAGCAATAGGCCCAGACGATATACCAATCGAAGTGTGGAAACTTTTGGGAGAGACAGGTATAACATGGCTCACTGACCTTTTCAATAGGATTTTGAAAACGAAGAAGATGCCAAATGAGTGGCGAACGAGCACTTTGGTGCCTATCTACAAGAATAAGGGCGACGTACAAAATTGCATGAACTATAGGGGTATTAAGCTAATGAGTCATACAATGAAGCTCTGGGAGAGAGTCATTGAGCATAGATTGAGGCAAGAGACACGGGTTTCGGACAACCAATTCGGGTTCATGCCAGGGCGCTCAACCATGGAGGCAATCTATCTCTTACGAAGATTGATGGAAAGATATAGAGATGGGAAAAAGGATTTACACATGGTCTTTATAGATTTGGAAAAAGCGTATGATAGGGTCCCAAGAGACATTCTTTGGAGGATTTTAGAGAAGAAAGGAGTACGAGTAGCATATATCCAAGCTATAAAGGATATGTATGAAGGAGCAAAGACTGCCGTAAGAACTCATGAAGGACAAACCGAAAGCTTTCCCATAACTGTAGGATTACATCAAGGCTCATCCTTAAGTCCTTACCTTTTTGCGTTGGTAATGGATGAGTTAACAAGACATATTCAAGATGATATTCCTTGGTGTATGCTTTTCGCAGACGATATAGTGTTGATAGATGAAACTCAGGAAGGGGTAAATGCAAAGCTTAACCTTTGGAGAGAAGTGTTGGAATCTAAAGGTCTTCGCCTAAGCCGATCAAAGACAGAATATATGGAGTGCAAGTTCAGTGCAAATGGAGGCCAAAACGAGTTAGAGGTGAGGATCGGAGATCAAGAAATACCAAAGAGCGACCGTTTTCGTTACCTAGGATCTATCTTGCAAAAGAACGGAGAATTAGATGGAGATCTCAACCATAGAATACAAGCTGGATGGATGAAGTGGAAGAGTGCATCCGGCGTGTTATGTGACCGCCGTATGCCACTGAAGCTCAAGGGAAAATTTTATAGGACGGCAATAAGGCCGGCGATGCTGTATGGCACAGAATGTTGGGCGGTGAAACATCAACACGTACACAAAATGGGTGTAGCGGAGATGAGGATGCTTCGTTGGATGTGTGGGCACACAAGAAAGGATAAGATTAGGAATGAGGATATCCGGGGTAAAGTAGGAGTAGCCGAAATTGAAGGAAAGATGAGAGAAAATCGGTTACGGTGGTTTGGACATGTGCAAAGAAGGCCTACTGACGCTCCGATTAGAAGATGCGACGATGGGACAGAGGTTCAAGGCCGAAGGGGTAGAGGAAGACCTAGGAAAACTTTGGAAGAGACTCTAAGAAAAGACTTAGAGTACTTGGATCTAACGAAGGACATGACACAGGATCGAGCACAATGGCGTTCTAAGATTCATATAGCCGATCCCACTCAGTGACTTGGATTTTCCAAGTCTCCAACCGAGAAGTTTTCCTCACTCGGAAAATTAAGGGAACACTACCCCAACCTACATGCTCCACTCAGAAAGCTTCAACATACAAGCTTCAACAAAAGAAAATTCAAAGAACTTAGCGAAGAAGGCTTTGGTGTATTTAACACAATACGTTGAAATGAAGGAAAGCTTATTTATTGATATCCCCGATAAGCTACAAATATGTACATATACATGAGTCAAAATAAACACACAAGAGGGAGCCTTCACAAAGGTTGCTTAGGAGAAGTCTCAGCAGTCGGTAGAGCCCCAGAAAGAGAAGGCACCGGAGGGGGATCATTTGGAGCCTCAGTACTGGACAGAACCCTAGAAGGAGGAGGCATCAGAGGTTGATCATTTGGAGCTTCATTACGCGGTACAGCCCCAGAAGACGAAGGCAATAAATGCCTTTGGAACAAACCTACAAATCTCTGATGATCAAGTAAAACCTGACCATCAGTTTCCTTCATCTGGTCAAGCTTCCTCTTCATGTTTGTAGCATAGTCATGTGCGAGCCGGTGCAACTGTTTATTCTCATGCTTGAGCCCTCTAATCTCCTGTTTGAGACTCATCACTTCAGCCGCCAATGATTCAACTTGGCGGGTTCGAGCAAATAGGCGTTGGGCCATATTAGACACAGAACCTGCACACTGAACACTGAGAGCCAGCGAATCCTTAACAGCTAACTCATCAGACCGTTTGGAAAGTAGTCTGTTATCTTTGGGAGTGAGAAGGTTCCTGGCCACCACCGCAGCGGTCATATCATTCTTCATCACGGAATCCCCAACGGTAAGAGGACCAGTAGGGGAGACGAAGGATGGGCGCCATATGTTGTCTGGAGAAGGCGGGGCTGCCTCTTCAACAAGGTTCAAGTCAAAACGACGGTCGGAGGGGCCAGACATTTTCAAAGGTGTTGAAGAGAGAAGAGGTCGGACAAATCAAGATCTTAGAAGTGCAAGAATGAAGCTTCTACTGGTGGAGATTCAAGTGTGCTTTGGAACTTAATGCCAGCCCTTATAAAAATCTGCACTCGACGGAGCTTCAGAAATTGAAGAGGCGCCTGCTCAGAAATCGAAGAGGCGTTTGCTTTCTCAAAAGCTGGGCTGCTTAGAGATCACGAGGGTTATCTCAGAAATCTAAGAGGCGTTTGCTTTCTCAAAAGTTGGGCTGCTCAAAGACCACGAAGGCTGGTCTCAGAAATTGAAGAGGCGCTCGCTTTCTCAAAAGCTGGGCTCCCCAGAGACCACGAGGGCCGATCTCAGAAATCGAAGAGGCACCTACTTTTCCAGCCTTGTCAGCACCTGTCACACGCACACTCAGCTTTGCGGAAATTATGGGCATTCTGTCGAAGACTTCTGGGGAAGTAGAAAACACATGAATCTTACTGTTCAATCACCCACTTCCCACACGCAACAATAGCTCATGGGTACCACAGAAAACTTTGCCAAAGTTCTCTGCCAAAGTTGAGCACGTGAAGCTTGCAGCTCCCACTACATCGCTCTGACCAAGAAGGGTAAAAGAATAGCAAAGAAACAGCACTAACAAAGTTTAGACCCATAAATTTTGAAGGTCTAGCTACTATATTATTACCCACAAGGGTAAAGGAACAGTACCACTGCTGGATAATTGGACAGTCCCTGTGTGTCAACCTCTGTGCTTCGTGGCAATGTAGACTAGCAAACATGCCCAACCTTTACTCACATTCGAGAAAACACTCCCAAGAAGATTGCTTGCTCCAAAATCGAAGAGGCACCGTCCTCCGAATCTCGAGAGCCAGACTCCCAACATGACTACTTTCTTAAAAATCGAAGAGAGGGTAAAGGAACAGTACCATTGCTGGATAATTGGAAAGTCCCTGTGTGTCAACCTCTGTGCTTCGTGGCAAGGTAGACTAGCAAACATGCCCAACCTTTACTCACATTCGAGAAAACACTCCCAACAAGATTGCTTGCTCCAAAATCGAAGAGGCACCGCCCTCCGAATCTCGAGAGCCAGACTCCCAACATGATTAATTTCTCAAAAATCGAAGAGACACTGCTCCCCGAATCTTCGAGAGCCAGACCCCTAGCGTGACTGCTTTCTCAAAAATCGATGAGGCATCGTTCTTCGAATCAATCGAAGAGGCGCTCGCTTTCTCAAAAGCTGGGCTGCTCAGAGACCACGAGGGCCGATCTCAGAAATCGAAGAGGCACCTACTTTTCTAGCCTTGTCAGCACCTGTCACACGCACACTCAGCTTTGCAGAAATTATGGGCATTCTGTCGAAGACTTCTGGCGAAGTAGAAAGCACATGAATCTTACTGTTCGATCACCCACTTCCCACACGTAACAATAGCTCATGGGTACCACAGATAACTTTGCCAAAGTTCTCTGCCAAAGTTGAGCACGTGAAGCTTGCAGCTCCCACTACATCGCTCTGACCAAGAAAGGTAAAAGAATAGCAAAGAAACAACACTAACAAAGTTTAGACACATAAATTTTGAAGGTCTAGCTACCATATTATTACCCACAAGGGTAAAGGAACAGTACCACTGCTGGATAATTGGAAACTCCCTGTGTGTCAACCTCTGTGCTTCGTGGCAAGGTAGACTAGCAAACATGCCCAACCTTTACTCACATTCGAGAAAACACTCCCAACAAGATTGCTTGCTCCAAAATCGAAGAGGCACCGTCCTCCGAATCTCGAGAGCCAGACTCCCAACATGACTACTTTCTCAAAATCGAAGAGAGGGTAAAGGAACAGTACCATTGCTGGATAATTGGAAAGTCCCTGTGTATCAACCTTTGTGCTTCGTGGCAAGGTAGGCTAGCAAACATGCCCAACCTTTACTCACATTCGAGACAACACTCCCAATAAGATTGCTTGCTCCAAAATCGAAGAGGCACCGCCTTCCGAATCTCGAGAGCCAGACTCCCAACATGATTACTTCCTCAAAAATCGAAGAGACACTGCTCTCCGAATCTCGAGAGCCAGACCCCCAGCATGATTGCTTTCTCAAAAATCGAAGAGGCATCGTTCTCCGAATCTCGAGAGCTAGATACCACAGACCACTTTTTCAAAGTGCTCTGACAGAGTTAAAACATGTGAAACTGATAGCTCCCACTACCGTGCTATGACCAAGCAGGGTAAAGGAATAACATTACTACTTGTTAGGGAGACTCCTATATATGTCAACCTCCATCCCCAACGGACAGGCAGACCTGCAAAAATGCTCAACCCTTCATCATATCTGAGAGGGCACTCCCAACGAAGCCTTTCGAAATATTCAGCTTTCTTTCCCCCCGATAATACCTCTGCAAACAAGCTATACTAGAGCAAGAATATCTCATATCATCAGGGTTAAAAGCAAGAGTATCCCATATCATGCTTTTTCCCTGTCTTTTCCTTTGGCCTTGTTTTTACCTGCAAGACAAGGAGAAAGAGAGCAATCAGTCAGTACTTGGAATCAAGCTTCCAGCCAAGAACTGACTGCCTGGAACCCCTTACCTGATTACTTACCTGGCATTGCTCTCGAGTACTCATCTTCAACATCTTATGTTTCCAGGGAAGATTCCGCATCTGCTTGAGGAACAGATAGGGCAAGTGCGAAGGATACAAGGAAGCATGTGGAGACAAGCGTAACAGCACACGTGCCGATACATCCATTACTCTGTCAAAAGCAAAAGTATCCCATATCAGCAGGGTGGAACGTACTCTAGATTTGATGGACTTGTTTTGACCCTCAAATTCTTCAGTCGGCCTTATACTCTGGAGGAAACCAGAAAACCCTCCAGCTCAGTTCAAGAATAAGCCTGTGGAAAGTTACTTCTTCAAAAGCAAAAGTATCTCATATCATCTCTTCTCATTTTTCTTCTCTTTATCCTTCATGCTGCTGCAAGATGGGGAGAAGGTGAACAATCAGTCGGAGCTCTGATTGCTTACCTTGTCTGTCACCTCTTTCAGCAGACCCCCTAGCTCGGCGACTTGGGGGACTCCTACTACATGGTTTGTATCGCGCTTGACCAAGCCTGAAACTACAAGTAAGCTTCAAGTGAAATTGATACATTACCTTGTGCATCTCCACCAGTTAAAGATACCACCCCTGGATGGAGGAAGAGTACTTCCAGAGAAGATGCCACATCTACCTATGAGACAGATAAGGCAAGTCAAGACGACTCCACACTCCGATACTTAGAAGTTTCGTGATTACGAGATCATTCTCCCACAATATTTCTTAATGTCATTTGTACTAAATCATTCACTTGTACTCACTAAAGGAGAGCTTGAACCTATGTACTTGTGTAAACCCTTCACAATTAATGAGAACTCTTCTATTCCGTGGACGTAGCCAATATGGGTGAACCACGTACATCTTGTGTTTGCTTTCCTATCTCTATCCATTTATATACTTATCCACACTAATGACCGGAGCAATCTAGCGAAGATCACAAAAAGCGACCATTTTCGCTACCTAGGATCTATCTTGCAAGAGAACGGAGAATTAGATGGAGATCTCAACCATAGAATACGAGCTGGATGGATGAAGTGTAAGAATGCATCCGGCGTGTTGTGTGACCGTCGTAGGCCACTGAAGCTCAAGGGAAAATTTTATAGGACAGCAATAAGGCCAGCGATGTTGTATGGCACAGAATGTTGGGCGGTGAAGCATCAACACGTACACAAAATGGGTGTAGCGGTGATGAGGATGCTTCGTGGGATGTGTGGGCACACGAGAAAGGATAAGATTGGGAATGAGGATATCCGAGGTAAAGTAGGAGTAGCTGAAATTGTAGGAAAGATGAGAGAAAATCAGCTCCGGTGATTTGGACATGTGCAAAGAAGGCCGAATGACGCTCCGGTTCGAAGATGTGACTACGGGACAGAGGTTCAGGGCCGAAGGGGTAGAGGAAGACCTAGGAAAACTTTGGAAGAGACTCTAAGAAAAGACTTAGAGTACTTGGATCTAACGGAGGACATGACACAAAACCGAGCGCAATGGCGTTCTAGGATTCATATAGCCGACCCCACTTAGTGGGAAAAGGCTTTGTTGTTGTTGTTGTTGTGGTCTTTTCAATTTCGATCAGTTCTTGAAGGTTATGACCTATTTGATCATTTTGATGGTTCTTCTGTGTGTCCACCGAAGTTTGTGTTTACTGAGGAGACTGGGATTACTATTGAATTACTAAAGCTTATAAGGAGTGGATTAAATAAGATTAAGCTCTTGTTAGTTTTTAACTGGCCACACTTGGTGATGAAGCAGTTGAGTATGTTGTTGGTTGCAAAACTGCTCATGAAGCCCGGACAAATCTCCAAGATAGATATGCTACTGTGTCTAGGGCTCGAATTAATCATTTGAAGACAGAGTTTCACACTATTAAGAAAGGTGCTAATAGTGTAGAGAAGTATATGCTCAGACTCAAGGCTCTTAAAGATCAATTAATTGCCATTGGTGAAGTAGTATCTGACAATGATCTAATTGTAGCTGTTTTAGCTGGCTTACTTGCTGAGTTTAATATGATTCGAACTGTGATTGTAGCCTGTGAGACTCCAATTTCCTTAAAGGAATTTCAGGCACAATTGTTGGCTGCTGAAAGAACTGCTGAAGAATCTCACTCTACTTTGACTTTTCTAATGTCAACAATGTATTGTCATGGTGAATATTCTAATGTTGCTCAACATTCTCAAGGTTCTTCATAATAGAGTAAATTGTACAAATGGTCCCTCAACTTTAATCAAATTGGAGCAATGGTCCCTCAACTAAAAATCCATTACCTTTGGTCCCTCAACTTATCAAAACGTGCAGCTATGGTCCCTCAACTAAAAATCCATTACCATTGGTCCCTGAACTTTAATTCAAGTGGAGAAATGGTCCTTTAACTTTAACCCAATTGTAGCAATGGTCCTTCCAATATAACTCGTTTTAACAAATTTTTTGACATAGTTGACGAAAAGAACCATAATTATACACTTTGATGAGTTAAGGGACCCTAATTATATAAATAGTCATTCCAACATAGCTTATTTTGACAAAATTTTGACAAAATTGATGAAAAGGACTATAGCTACACATTTTGATAAGTTGAGGGACCAATGGTAATGGATTTTTAGTTGAGGGACCATTGCTCCAATTTGATTAAAGTTGAGGGACCATTTGTACAATTTACTCTTCATAATATTTCGATGGAGGTTGTGGTTATGTCGGTAAAAGCAGTGCTGAATCTTCGACTAATGGTTCAAGCCTCACTGGTGGGATAATTTCTCAAGCTCAATTGCCTCAATTTCATCCACAAGGAAATGGTAATTTTCAAAATAAGAGGAGTGATCAAAATTATGGCAGCAACAATGGAAGATTTAATAATAGACCAAGGTATAATGGTGGTAACAATGGCAGATTTTTTGGGAATTCAACCATGTCTTCTGGAAATTTTGGTAATAGTGGAGGTTCTAGTTCAAAAAGAGGATCTAGTTGGCAGAATTGGAATGGCAACACTGGTTCTAAGTCTACTATGATTCCTGAATGATAGATTTGTAACAAGTGCGGTCATACTACACCAAACTATTATTCTAGGTATTCTACAAGTTCTAACACTGCTCCTCAAGTTCCAAAGTGTCAACTATGTGGGAAGCGAGGGCATACTACTCTTAACTGCTACCACATGAGCAATTATGCTTATCAGGGTGCTCAACCACCATCTTCTATCACTGCTCTTACTACACAAACTCAGCCAAGTTTTGCTTCCTCTTCTCAACCAAACTGGGTAAGTGAGAAGGATACAAGGAACAGATAGGGCAAGTGAGAAGGATACAAGGAAGCATGTGGAGACAAGCGTAACAGCACACGTGCCGATACATCCACTACTCTGTCAAAAGCAAAAGTATCCCATATCAGCAGGGTCGAACGTACTCTAGATTTGATGGACTTGTTTTGACCCTCAAATTCTTCAGTCGGCCTTATACTCTGGAGGAAACCAGAAAACCCTGCAGCCCGGTTCAAGAATAAGCCTGTGGAAAGTTACTTCTTCAAAAGCAAAAGTATCCCATATCATCTCTTCTCATTTTTCTTCTCTTTATCCTTCATGCTGCCTGCAAGATAGGGAGAATGTGAACAATCAGCTGGAGCTCTGATTGCTTACCTTGTCTGTCACCTCTTTCAGCAGATCCCCTAGCCCGGCGACTTGGGGGACTCCTACTACATGGTTTGTATCGCGCTTGAACAAGCCTGAAACTACAAGTAAGCTTCAAGTGAAATTGATACATTACCTTGTGCATCTCCACCAGTTACAAATACCACCCCTGGATGGAGGAAGAGTACTTCCAGAGAAGATGCCACATCTACCTATGAGACAGATAAGGCAAGTCAAGACGATACCACACTCCGGTACTTAGAAGTTTCGTGGTTACGAGATCATTCTCCCACAATATTTCCTAATGTCATTTGTACTAAATCATTCACTTGTACTCACTAAAGGAGAGCTTGAACCTATGTACTTGTGTAAACCCTTCACAATTAATGAGAACTCCTCTATTCCGTGGACGTAGCCAATCTGGAGGAACCACGTACATTTTGTGTTTGCTTTCCTAATTATATCCATTTATATACTTATCCACACTAATGACCAGAGCAATCTAGCAAAGATCACAAAAAGTGACCGTTTTCGCTACCTAGGATCTATCTTGCAAGAGAACGGAGAATTAGATGGAGATCTCAACCATAGAATACAAGCTGGATGGATGAAGTGTAAGAGTGCATCCGGCGTGTTGTGTGACCGTCGTAGGCCACTGAAGCTCAAGGAAAAATTTTATAGGACGACAATAAGGCCAGCGATGTTGTATGGCACAGAATGTTGGGCGGTGAAGCGTCAACACGTACACAAAATGGGTGTAGCGGAGATGAGGATGCTTCGTGGGATGTATGGGCACACGATAAAGGATAAGATTGGGAATGAGGATATCCGAGGTAAAGTAGGAGTAGCCAAAATTGAAGGAAATATGAGAGAAAATCGGTTCCGGTGGTTTGGACATGTGCAAAGAAGGCCTACTGATGCTCCGGTTCGAAAATGTGACTACGGGACAGAGGTTCAGGGCCGAAGGGGTAGAGGAAGACCTAGGAAAACTTTGGAAGAGACCCTAAGAAAAGACTTGAGTACTTGGATCTAACGGAGGACATGACACAAAACCGAGCGCAATGGCGTTCTAGGATTCATATAGCCGACCCCACTTAGTGGGAAAAGGCTTTGTTGTTGTTGTTGTTGTTGTTCTCAACCAAACTGGGTGTTGGACACATGTGTTACACACCACATGACAGCAGATTTGGATAATTTGACTCTGATCGCTTCTTTTGAAGGAAATGAAAGAATCATAGTGGGCAATGGTGAAGGACTTCTGGTTGCTAACACTGGTTTGGGTTCCATTTTAACTCCTTAAAAAATGTTAACTTTGAAAATGGTTTTACATGTTCCTCAATTGGCTACAAGTCTATTATCTATTTATAGACTTTGTAAAGATAACAATTGTTATGTTATTCTTGATGAGTTTGGTTTTTGGGTGCAGGACAAGGCAACAAAGAAAATCATCTTGAGAGGAAAAAGTAGTAGTAGTGGCTTGTATTACATTCTTCAACAACATTTTTTCAAGTATTCGCAGTTTTTGGACACTTTACCACAGGCTCTCTTGGGGCAGCTTGTGAAGACATCTATTTGTCATCATCGACTTGGTGATCCAACCAATGAGGTTTAATCCAAAATGCTTAAAGATTTTTCTATTTCTGTTTGTTTAGATGTACATCCACAGATATGCTCATCATGTATTATGGGCAAAATGTCTAGACTTCCATTTAGTTCTAGTACTACTAAGTCTAGTATTCCATTTGAAAAAGTGCATACTGATGTATGGGGACCCTTACCCACTATCTCTGTTGAAGGTTACAAATACTATGTAATCTTTGTTGATAAATGCACAAGGTTTACTTGGATCTTCCCACTTGTGAATAAATTTGATGTATATGATGTGTTTCTTAAATTTCATGCTCTTATTGAGAATCAATTTAAGACAACCACTAAGTCATTACAAACAGATGAGGGAGGTGAATATATGAGTGGATTGTTTAAGAAATTTCTGGATTTACATGGTATTGTGCACCTTGTTTCATGTCTATATACGCCCCAACAAAATGGGTTATCAGAAGGGAAGAATAGGCATATTATTGAGACTGTTGCGACTTTGCTCAGTGCTGCTTCTTTACTTCAGTAATTTTGGTATCATGCTTGTAGTCATGTAGTATTTCTGATGAATCGAATGCCATGCCTAAATTTTCAAATATCATATCCTTATGCTAAGTTGTTTGGAAGGTCTCATTCTTTAGTAAATATTAATGTTTTTGGTATGACTATCTACCCTTACTTAAAACCTTATAATGCTAATAAGCTGTAAGCTAGAAATGATGAATGTGTATTTTTAGGATACTCAGTTGGTTATAAAGGGGTGTTGTGTTACAATAGAACTACAAGGAGGCTGTTGTTATGTAAGCATGTAATACATGATGAAAGTAGATTTCCCTTTAAGGCTCCTTGTCCTACAACCATCAATACATCTAATTCATCTCTGGCTGATTCCAATTCCCAAAGATTGTCAATTAGAACAATGCCTGTTGTTTTGCCAAGGCATTCGAATGAGTTCGCAGATCAGTTGTCTGAGAATTATGTGTGTAGTCAGAATATGGAAGTGCCATCTTTGTCTTCTCAAAGTTTAAGTGTCTTTGCAAGTTCAGACAGTGTCTCAGTACAAACTACTACTCAAGCTACTACTCCACTATCAACTCATTCTTCCTCTCAAGTGTTGCCTATCTATACTCATTCCCAAACTCAGGTATCTTCTTCTTCCCCAGAGATATTGCATACACCTACACAATTTGATACTCACACCACTCATTTAGATAATGAACATGATGTCTCAACCACTGTTATGCCTAGTACTGTAGTATATGTTTATTCTGAACATAATATGGTTACAAGGTTGAAAAGTGGTGTAATACAGAGAAGGAATTATGCAGCTTATCATGTGTCGTTATCTGATATACAGTTATCTCCTTAGTCACATAATGATGATGTAGTCCTTTATGGTTTCACTTCTGTATTAGATATTCATGATTCTTTTGAGCCTTCTCATTATAAACAAGCAGTTGTATCTGAGCATTGGAGGAATGCTATGACAAAAGAGTTCAATGCACTGCACAAACAAGGGACTTGGGAGTTTGTACCTTATACAGAAAATAAAAATGTTATAGGCAGCAAATGGGTGTATAAAATCAAGAAAGATCAAGAATGGAAGATTTCTAGGTACAAGGCTTGACTGGTTGCACAAGGGTATAGTCAAGAACAAGGTTTGGACTATGACGAAACTTTTGGTCCGGTTGTTCGACATACTACAATACAACTTGTTTTATCTCTTATTGCTACGAATAAATGGGATTTAAGGCAATTAGATGTGAAAATGCATTTTTGCATAGTGAATTACAAAAAGAGGTGTTTATGAAGCAACCTCAAGGGTTTCAAGATCCTTGATATCCTAATCATGTTTGCAAACTTCTTAAATCTTTGTATGGTTTGAAACAGGCACCCCAAGCCTGGAATGCAAAGTTTACTAGTTATCTTCCTACTTTGGAGTTTCAGTTTTCTCACTCGGATTCAAGCTTGTTTGTGAAGTTCAGTGGCAGAGATGTGGTGATTATTCTTCTATATGTTGATGATATTATTATTACTGGCTCATGTTCCAAAGTTAGTGTAGCAAGTAATTGATGATTTGGCCTCTGTGTTTGACATGAAGGATATGGGTAGACTTACTTATTTTTTGGGACTTCAATTTAGTTACAGGGAGAATGGGGATATTTTTATTAGTCAGTCAAAATATGTTACTGATCTCCTTACTAAGGCTGGTATAGTTCATTGTAGGCCTTGTTTTACTCCTAGTAAACCTCATACATAGTTATTGAAGGATGAAGGAGAACCATTGTCTGATCCCACAATTTATAGGAGTTTGGTTGGTGCTTTGCAATATTTGATCTTTACTAGGCCAAATATTGCTTATGCAGTCAATTATGCTTGTCAGTTTATGAATACTCCTACTAAGGTTCATTTTTGTTTGGTGAAGCGCATACTCCAATATTTGAAGGGTACCTTGAATTGTAAGATTACTTATTCAGCTACTGCCAAATTGAAATTGCTTGCTTATAGTGATGTTGATTGGGCAGCTGACATAAATACTAGACGATAAACCACTGGATATGTTATTTTCTTGGGATATAATCCTATTTCTTGGCAGTCCAAGAAGTAAGGTAGTGTGTCTCGAAGTTCAACGGAGGCTAAATATAATGTCTTGGCTAGTGCAGTTGCTGATATTGCTTCGAATGGTTCTTAAGGATCTTCATATGTTTTTTCCTTCTACTCCTTTGTTGCATTGTGATAATTTTTCCACATTAGCCTTATGTTCTAATCCAGTGTTTCACACTCGGATTAAACACTTGGATACTAATTTTCATTTCCTTCATGAAAGAGTACAAAAATGTGATATGGAGGTTCAGTACATTCCTACAGAAGCTCAGGTTGCAGATCTCTTAACGAAAGGATTACACAGTCCTTTGTTTGTTCATCATTGTTCCAATCTCAGACTGGGTTACCCCAGTTAAGATTGAGGGGGAGTATAAGACACCTAAGCATTTGGCTAAATGGTACACCTTAGCATTTGGTTAGCTTAGAATTGTACACGTCATCATTTAGTTAGCTTAGTGGTTAAGTTGTCAAAAGGTAACAGCTGTAATTCTAAGGCCATATATATAGTGGGATAACCACTTGTAATTGTATTCATTCATTGCAATAAAATACAACTTGTTCTCCAAGTTCTTTCTCTATCTAAACCTCATTCTCTCTCTTATTCTTCATTTCTGTTTCGTTGATGGATCATTTGCTGGATATATGTCAACAATCAGTGATAATTTATATATGCTAATAAATAATAAATGCAATAGGAATTAACAACAATCTGTGATAATTTATATATGCTAATAAATAATAAATGCAATAGGAATTAACAAAATATAAACTAGAATACAAATTATAAAAACAGACAACTTGAAGATCGATGCTTGTGTACCATAATGTCCTTGAAACAGAAATTTTGTCCCTACTCTGTGCTTGTAGTTCTACGGACGTCTGCTTCACTACGATTCAACGATCAAGTTAAAATTCCAGCACCGGACAATTTAACTTCTGGCGAATTTAGTGTGGTTCTCTCAGTATGAAGGTTTAGGAATGTAGAAGATGAAGTTGATTATTTTCTGTGTTCTAAATGCCATGCAGATAGATGTATATATAGCATATGGATGCTTGTTTGCAACAGGTATGAGAATGAGGTGTGACTGTTGGGAAACATCTCTTCAGAGGGGTGCTTTGCTCTGTGTTCAAAAAGAACTCTCAGACTTCATCTGAAAGGATGAGTCTTTTCATAAAAAAAATTAATTAAATTTGAATTTAATTAAAAATAATTAATTAAATTTGAAAAATAATTAATTAAATAATTTAATTATTAGAGCCCGAGCTCAAGAGCCCCAAGGCCCATCTTTTGATAATTAATTATATATTATTTATAATTAATTATATATTAATTACCAATTAAGTAATACACCCCAAAGCCCAACCTCAAGGGTGAGCCCAATTTTCTTCTCCAAGGCCTATCTTCCAATCACTTTCTATAAGAGATAAAGCCTTATAAAGTGTGGAGACCTTGTGGGAATGGTCAATGTGGGACAAACCCCACATAAGAAATTTCTACTCAAAATTTCCAACATCATTGAGTTCTTGAGATCATGATTTCTCTCTAGACTCTAGTTATCACAGTCAAACGCAGAAAAAATATTGCGTATTTAGTCAAACACAGTACTTAAAGTGAGGAATTACCTTGGTTCTTTAAGCAAACTTTTCTCGAAATATTCTTGGCTTGTATGCATAAGAATTCACTTTCCACGGCAGTCAAATCAGAATTTGAAATTTGTGTGAGATCATTTAAGTTTAACATGTAAACAACGCATATTGAGTGACGTGAGAACACGCGAACTGTTAGACTCAACATGTAAATTAACATACTCTAATATTAAAATAAATTGACAATATAACAAAAATTAACTTAATTTTGTTATAAACACATGCAAGATTACTTAATTTTTCGACGTGATTTACTTTCAACTTTCAACATCCAAAAGATCTGAAATTTTGCCCACCTAACTAAACAGTGACAAAGCTCCCTGGCAAAAGGAGCAATACGTATCTCTTTCCTTTCTTGTACTATTTCACTTTTTGTCTTACCATGGAGCATTTGTTGTTATAAGTTTATAGTATAGTAGTTAATTAATCAAAACGTCACACAATTTAGAGGCCCTACATGAAAATGAATTAGATCCTTCTGAGAAATGTAGTTATTGACTAATAGTAACATCGATGTACTTACAGTACACGGCTATCTGGCCGCCCAATATTTCCACGTATAAATTAATTTTAAATTTGTGATAAAGACATGTACATTATCGTATAAATTTCGTGTCTTACAACAGATATTCAATGCATTCATCATAAATTTCGTGTCTTACAATAGATATTTAATTCATTCATCATATTACACTGACGTCAGGTAGGCCTGACAAATATGTCGTGTCTATCGTGTTTGTGTTATTTTCGTGTTACACCTGTTATCTTAACAGGTCCTTAACAGGTCGGGTCACTTTACCCGTGTCGTTTTCATGTAACACATGTTATCTTAACGGGTCGTGTCGTGCCACACCTGTTATCTTAACAGGTCGGGTCACTTTACTCAACGGGTAAAGTGACCCAACATGTTATGATCCGTTATGATTCGTTAAGAAAACTATATTTTTTTTCTTAAATTTGCACATACCACACATTGCCACATAAATATTACTTCAAAACATTAAAAAACATTTATCATTTAAGTACTACATCTATACTCGAAAATAAGAGCCTAATAAAAAAACATCCATACACTACTAGTCAAAATTTTAAATTTAATTTAATTTAATACATAGATTAACTAACACTTACGAGTTTATTCATACTTTCATTAAGTATAACATAAGATTTTGTGGTATCCACTAGTGTAAATATTTTAAATTGAAGATCGAGTTCATTCATTGTATTCATATAGGGTTAAGGAGTGTAGTTGTAAAAAAATCATCAAAATCAGAGTTAAAATAACCATTAAATTGTGATTTTTCCTTGATAACCGTTGAAAAGTTTTGTCTCGTTACTTGATCTTTGAATGTTTGTTTTTTGCGATTCTTAGCGTATGCGATCTCGAAGCATATACAAACAAGTTTGACGGTTAGATTGTTGAAATTAGTTTCGTAGAACGCGTATCCCATCAAAACGATAAATTTATTAACACTTAGAGTTTATTTATACTTTCATTAAGTATAACATAAGATTTTGTGGTATCCACTTGTGTAAATATTTTTAATTGAAGATTGAATTCATTCATTGTATTCATATAGGGTCAATGAGTGTAGTTGTAAAAAATCATCAAAATCGGAGTAAAAATAACCTTTAAATAGTGATTTTTCGTTTATAACTGTCGAAAAGCTTTGTCCCGTTACTTGATCTCTAAATGTTTGTTTTTTGCGATTTTTGGCGTATGCGATCTCGAAGCATATATAAACAAGTTTGACGGTTGGATCGTTGAAATTAGTTTTGTAGAATGCGTATCTCATCACAACGATAGATTCACTAACACTTAAGAATTTATTTGTACTTTCATTAAGTATAACATAAGATTTTATGGTATCCACTTGTGTAAATATTTTAAATTGAAGATCGAATTCATTCATTGTATTCATATAGGGTCAAGGAGTGTAGATATAAAAAATCATCAAAATCAAAGTTAAAATAACCGTTAAATTGTGATTTTTTGTTTATAACTGTCGAAAAGTTTGTCCCGTTACTTGATCTCTGAATGTTTGTTTTCTGCGATTTTTGGCGTATGCGATCTCGAAGCATGTACAAACAAGTTTGACGGTTGGATCGTTGAAATTAGTTTGTAGAATGCGTATCTCATCAAAACGATAGATTCACTAACACTTTTATTTATACTTTCATTAAGTACAACATAAGATTTTGTGGTATCCACTTGTGTAAATATTTTTAATTGAAGATCAAATTCATTCATTGTATTCATATAGGGTCAATGAGTGTAGCTGTAAAAAATCATCAAAATCGGAGTTAAAATAACCGTTAAATTGTGATTTTTCGTTTTATAACCCGACACTGGACTGGATTGTGCCTACCCAAATCTGGCTGGCTGGCTGGCTTTCTTTGGCCAGCCTGCAATCCTTGTGGCTGATTTATGGCCTAGTGGGTCTCGCAAGCCTTTTGGCCCAACCCTCGGTTGGAGACGAATTTTGTGTCAAAACGGGCTACGTTTTGGCCTATATCCCTATAAATAAATGTGAAAAAAAAATTAAAAAAAAATCAACCCATATCAAGCCCTAACATGTCTACGCCCACCACTTTCTTGTGGCTTCTTCACGATGTCGGTGAATCTTTTGTGCCGATATCTCTTCTCCGTCTCCTCCCCCTTTAGGCCATTGCAATTAGTTGCAATGTTGAATACACAAATTTGGTGGAATAAATCTAAATGATTAAAAAAAGTTCAGGCCTTGTTATTTCATAAATGGGTTGAGTATGAGTCCCACATTGATGGGATGATAGACTTTGCATGAGCTTATAAGTAAGTTAGGCTACTGCTCATATTTGTTGATGCACAAAATCAGCGAAGACTTTGGTACAACAGAAAGTGTCAGGTTTTATGACCTTCGCTTGGTTGCTTCGGTCACTAGTGAGGATAAGTACGTAAATGAATAGAGACAGAGAAGCAAACACAGGATGTACGTGGTTCACCCAGATTGGCTACGTCCACGGAGTAGAGGAGTTCTTATTAGTAGTGAAGGGCTTACACAAGTACAAAGGATCAAGCTCTCAATTTAGTGAGTTCTTGTGAATGATTTAACACAAATGGCATTAGGCAATATTGTGGGGGAATGACCCCTATTTATAGAAAAACTTGTAGCTTTGTCACATTGACATGTGTCATGTTATGATTGGTTCTTGATGTTGACACGTGCTGCGCTCTGATTGGCTTCTAATCTTGACACGTGTCGAGTAGTGATTGGCCTCCTGGTCGGAGGGGAACTCTTCTGGGTCCTTGACAGTATAGCGTTGGCCGGTGCTCGGTAGTTTCGGGATTGGTCAAGTATGGTACAAACAGTGCTCCCCTAAGTTCCCGAGTGAGGGAAAACCCTCGGTTGGGGACTTGCAAGATCCAATCCCTTGAGTAATCACGAAACTTCTAAGTACCGAAGTGTGGTCTGATCTTCATCTGCCCTTCTCTGGAAGTACCTTTCCTCCATCCGGGAATGGTGTATTTAGCTGATGTTGACGTACAAGGTAATGTATCAATTTCACTTGAAGCTTAGTTGTAGTTTCGGGCTTAGTCAAGTGTGATACAAACCCTATAGTAGGAGTCCCCCAAGTCGCCGAGCTAGGAGATCTGCCGAAAGAGGTGACAGACAAGGTAAGCAGTCAAACTTCCAAGTAAGCAACCCAGGATCAGAGGTTTGACGTCGGCTTCCGGTTGATTGTTTTCATTCTCCTTGTCTCTCATTCAACTGCCAGGATAAGGAGAAGCAAATGGATAAGAGATGATATGAGATACTTTTGCTTTTGAAGAAGTAACTTTCCACAGGCTTATTCTTGAACTGTGCTGGAGGGTTTTCTGGTGCCCTTCAGAGTATAAGGCCGACTCAAAAATTTGAGGGTCAAAACAAGTCCATCAAATCTAGAGTACGTTCGACCTTGATGATATGGGATACTTTTGCTGTTGACGGAATAATGAATGTGGTATGGAAAGGTGTCGTGCTGTAGTGATCTGTTTCAGCTCACCGTTGAACCTTCTGCTTCAATCTTTTGCATGGCAGAAGTGGTGTGCAACCTTTGCATTTAAATGGTCCTTCAGAACATTCCTTCATAGTGACTCATCCACGCTTGGCAGCTTCAGTGTAAAGAGCCAATATCTGATCAACTGTCATGAGGTATTTGCCGGTGGAATTCGTGACCTTGACAGCAGTTGAGGATGAGTACTCGAGAGCAATGCTAAGTAAGCAACCAGGCAAAGGCTCAAGGCAGTCAGTTCCAAATTGGAGGTTTGATTTCAGGTTCCGACTGACTGCTCTCTTTCTCCTTGTCCTGCAGGTGTGGACAAGGACAAAGACAAAGACAGGGAGAAAGCATGATATGGGATACTCTTGCTTTCGACCCTGATGATATGAGATACTCTTGTTCTTGGTGTGGCTTATTTGCTGAGGTATTATCGGGGGGAAATAAAGCTGAGTATTTCGAGAGGTTATGTTGAGGGTGCCCTTTCGAATGCGAGAAAGGGTTGAGCATTTTTGCAGGTTTACCTGTCCGTTGAGGAGGGAGGTCAATGTATATAGGGATTTCCCAATAACAAGTAGTAATGCTATTCCTTTACCCTTCTTGGTCACAGCAATGTAGTGGGAGCTGCCAGCTTCACGTGTTTTAATTTTGTCAGAGCACTTTGAAAAAGTGGTATGTGGTATCTGGAAAGCTGATATTACGTGTGGAGATTACAGACAAGCTTTATCTAAGGAAATCTGGCTCTCGAAGTTCTGAGAGTTGTGCCTCTTCGGTTTTCGAACAAGCAATCCCGTCGAGGATCTGACTCTCGAGATTCGGAAAGCGGTGCTACTCCGGTTTTTTAGAAAGTAATTATGTTGGGAGTCTTTTCTCGAATGTGAGTAAAGGTTGGACGTTCTTGCCAACCTGTCTTGCCGCAAAACACGGAGGTCGACACACATAGGGACTTTCCAGTTGTCAAGCAGTGGTGCTGTTCCTTTACCCTTATGGGTAATAGTAGGGTAGCTGGAACTTCGAAATTCTCGTGCCTAAACTTTGTCAGAGATCTTTGACAAAGTTATATGTGGTACCTGAGGAGTTGATGGTGCATATGGAGAGCGGTGATTGATCAGTAAGATTCACGTGCTTTCTACTTCACCAGAAATCTTCGACAGATTGCCCGTAATTTCCGCAAAGCTGATTGTGCATGTGACAGGTGCTGACGAGACTGCAAAAGCAGGTGCTTCTTCGATTTCTGAGATCGGCCCTCGTGGTCTCTGAGCAGCCCAGCTTTTGAGAAAGCAAACGCCTCTTCGATTTCTGAGATCGGCCCTCGTGGTCTCTGAGCAGCCCAGCTTTTGAGAAAGCAAACGCCTCTTCGATTTCTGAAGCTCCGTCGAGTGCAGATTTTTATAGAGGCTGGCATTAAGTTCCACAGCACACTTGAATCTCTACCAGTAGAAGCTCATTTCTTGCACTTTTAAGATCTTGATTTGTCTGACCTCTTCCTTCTTCAACACATTTGAAAATGTCTGGACCCTCCGACCGTCGTTTTGACTTGAACCTTGGAGAAGAGACAGCCACGCTTCTCCAGACAACATATGGCGCCCATCCTTCATATCCCCTACTGGTCCTCTTACCGTTGGGGATTCTGTGATGAAGAATGATATGACTGCTGCAGTGGTGGCCAGGAACCTTCTCACTCCCAAAGATAACAGACTACTTTCCAAACGGTCTGATGAGTTGGCTGTTAAGGACTCTCTGGCTCTTAGTGTTCAGTGTGCAGGTTCTGTGTCTAATATGGCCCAACGCCTATTTGCTAGAACCCGCCAAGTTGAATCATTGGCTGCTGAAGTGATGAGTCTCAAACAGGAGATTAGAGGGCTCAAGCATGAGAATAAGCAGTTGCACCGGCTCGCCCATGACTATGCTACAAACATGAAGAGGAAGCTTGACCAGATGAAGGAATCTGATGGTAAGGTTTTACTTGATCATCAGCGGTTTGTGGGTTTGTTCCAAAGGCATTTATTGCCTTCGTCCTCTGGGGCTGTACCTGGTAATGAAGCTTCAAATGATGAACCTCCAATGCCTCCTCCTTCTGGGGTTTTGTCAAGTACTGAGGCTCCGGATAACCACCCTCCGGTGCTTTCTCTTTCTGGGGCTCTACCGACTGCTGAGACTTCCCCTAAGCAACCTTTGTGAAGGCTCCCTTTTGTTTGTTTATTTTGACTCATGTATATGTACATATTTGTGGCTTATCGAAAATATTAATAAATAAGCTTTGCTTCATTTCAACATATTGTGTTAAATACACCAAAGCCTTCTTCATAAAGTTCTTTGAATTTTTGCTTTTGTTGAAACCTGTATTGTTGAAGCTTTGTGAGTGAAGCATGTAGTTTGAGGTAGTGTTCCCTTAATTTCCCGAGTGAGGAAAACTTCTCGGTTGGAGACTTGAAAAATCCAAGTCACTGAGTAGTCACGAACTTTTGAGTATCAAGGCGTAGTAGCATATGGTGGGAGTCCCCCAAGTCTCTAGTCGAGGGAGTTGACGAATGAGGTGTCTTGCTAATAGTCCATGTCGTAAGTACCAAAACTTCATTCTTTTGTTTTCTAAGTGGTAGCCCCGGACTTTTTCTTCATATATTTTGTTTATGAAGGTTGCTAGGCCCGAATAAGTGGAATTGCAGAAGGTGTAACGGTTGGTAGCTGTTTTATGGAAAGCCATCTGACTACGATAGTCTTGCACATGATGACTATAGGGAGATACACACACATACTGCTATGATAGAGGGTGTAACCGTTGGTGCATTACAATCATAATGGAAGCATCACAATGATGGAAGCATCACAATGATGAAAGCATCATAATGATGAAAACACCATAATGATGAAACATCATAATGATGTTTCTTTGGTGGAATTGGTTTTCATTTCCCCTAACAACCTGAATTGGTTTTCAATATAAGACCATCAGCTGTAGCTCGAATCACAAAGTTGTCTTCATGAAAGTTGTTCTTTAATTCCTTAACTACAACATATCCAAATTTAAGAGCCATCAGATCAGTACAACTCTAGAAATTCAGGTACGACGAGTGATTGTTCATCATTTGTCTGTCAACACGTCAGACCTGTTGTGAGCTTCAAAAACTCCATTTTCTCTTGCTTAGATCAACATACTTTCTTCATCGAAGTTGTTCCTTAACTTGTGAACTACAACATATCCAAAATTGAGATCCCTCGGAGCTGTATAACTCAAGAAATTCAGGTATGATGAATGACTGGTTATTATTTTTCTGTCAACCCGTCAGATTTGTTGTGAGCTTCGAAACTCCATTTTCTATTGTTCAGATCAGCATGATTTCTTCATTGAAGTTGTTCCTCATCGTCTCTTTCATAACATATCAAAAATTCAGAATGAACTAATGGTTAAATATTTCCAGATCTTCGAAACATAACAGCAGCTTCGAAATCTGCAAGAATCCGACTGTCATGCTTGGAGCTTCAACACTTTAATTTCCGTGGCTCAAACAGAAATGGTTCCTTCTTGAAAGTTGTTCATCTGCTCAAGAACTAGAGGGTGTCCAAAATTCAGCTCCATTGGAGAAAAGCAGCAGCTGCAAAAATTTGATAGAGAAAAGGAGGCGAAGCTTTGTTGGATTTCTAGGCTGGGGAAGATTCCAGTTTTTGTAGCAACTTCAGTACTGGTGAATTGCTTGTATTTTTGTCCATAACTAAATTTTGGACTTTGAATTATTATTTGATCTATCATAATATGTTTGGGAACATATATAAGTGAATAAATAAGAAGGAAAATTTTGGGCCCTTGTGGGTGTAAAACAAAAAATGTTTATGTTGACCCAAGTGTTTTTGTACAAGTTCAAGGGCATCTTGGGTTTTGTGAACAAAATTTGTTTATTTGGAGCAAGGTTTTGTGTTGAAGCTTTGTAGGTGAAGCTTTGGAGGTGAAGCTGTTTTTTAGGTGAAGCTTTGTAGGTGAAGCTTTTTTAAGGGAAGCTTTTCGGGTGAAGTTTTTTTTGGGTGAAGCTTTGTGGGTGAAGCTTTTTAGGTGAAGCTTTGTGGGTGAAGCTTTTTTAGGTGAAGCTGTTTGGGTGAAGCTTTTTGGAGGTGAAGTTTTTTTTTGGGTGAAGCTTTTTTAGGTGAAGCTGTTTGGGTGAAGCTTTTTGGAGGTGAAGTTTTTTTGGGTGAAGCTTTTTTAGGTGAAGCTTTTTGGGTGAAACTTTTTGGAGGTGAAGTTTTTTTGGGTGAAGCTTTTTTAGGTGAAGCTTTTTGGGTGAAACTTTTTGGATGAAGTTTTTTGGGTGAAGTTTTGGAGGTGAAGCTTTTCGGGTGAAGCTTTTGGAGGTGAAGCTTTTCGGGTGAAGCTTTTTGGATGAAGCTGTTTTTTTTTTTTTTGGCGCTTGACACGGTCTTCATTTGCTTGTTTTGTAGTGACTGTGGAAGACGGATTGCTTTCTGATTGAGAAGGGTTCCGGCATCGCTTTGCACCATCTTCATGTGGGTAATATAGGAACTTCCTTATGTTTTGATCATGCATGTAGTGATAGAATTTGTTTCTTCTTATTGTAGATGTCAGAGCCTGGAAGTTCTAGTGATGAGGGCTCTTCTAGCTTTAGCTCTAAGTCTGAGTCTGCAATGTCGGAGTCTTCAGGGTCTTTGTTAGAGTCCTGTACTAGAGAAACATTGGATGATCTTCCCAACCGTCGAACTTTAGCTATTGCTAGTTCTTCCTCCATGGCGTTGGGTGAGGGGGTTGTTTTTGATGCCATACCCATAGTTCGCTCTGAGTTCACAGCAGACCATCTAAAGAATAACTTGTTAAATAATGAGAAGCAGGTTGAGGTGCTAAGGCAGTCATGTAATATCCCTCGTAGTGTAGGGATACGTTTGGTACATGATGAAGAATGGCCTTCTGAGCCTCCCCAGGGTCATGTTATGTTCTACACCCAGATATTACTGACTTTAGGGGTGAGACTACCTTTACATCCGTGGTTGCAAAAGATGTTATCTTTGATCGGATATGCACCTGGGCAACTCAATCCTGGTTTCTGGGATACTTTGATTGGATTTTATATCATTTGGATGGAGTGTGGGTTGTGTGAGCCTTCCTTCCATCAGTGGCGTTACTGTTACAAGATGCGCCCAGCAAAATCATGCACTGGTTATGCCGAGTGTGCATGTCGGAGTGAGAGAGAGCGTATTGTGTATGGTAAGAAAAAGGCATACTACACATGGAAAAACCGTTGGTGCTTTCTGTATAATGATTGGGAGTATGATAAGGGTGTCACGCCTGAGCGACGTGTGCTTACTCACTTCCAGACTGTAGGTTGTAACGTATCAACCGTTCGTACTATTTGCTATTTGTTGTGGTCTTTTCTTGCTTCTAACACTTTGCTTCATGTAGTGACGCGGGGCACCATCCAACTGTTTGGGCAGGAGCTATCTGACATAGAGAAGGTGTTGAGGGTGCCCAAAGAGGATAAACACTTAAGCAAGCTACGACCCTTATTTCGTCGGTACGGTTTCCAACCCTTAGTTTCCGAGAGCCAGGGACGATCGAGTAAGTTGTATCCTTCATGTAAACTTAGCTCAATTCCTTACTTTATTTGGAAAGTTGTATTTCTTATTTTGATTTTCCTTATGCAGTGGAGAAGGTAAGCAAGAAAACAGGGACTAGCACCCATAAAAGGAAAGCACCAGTGTTAGTTCCTTCGGAAGACATCCTACCGCATAAGAAAATTCATAAGTTCTGAGGGGAACCATCCGTTAGACCTAAGTCCCAAGATAGGGTCCTTAAGGGGCCTGCCTTTAGAAAGACTGGAGTCGAGGCCGTTGAAAATGCTGCTGCCGTAGTTGTAGGAGAAGGGAGCCGACTGTTGCCTCCTCCTCTTACTATGGAGCACATTGTCCAGGAAAATGATCCCGGTTCCCGCCATGAGGGGAAAGGCAAGGAAAGAGCTGGCAGTGTCCCGTGGAAGGACTTGAGGGTTGCCACGCGGCCAAAGGATTTTGGGGATATCAACAATTGCCTGGCAGGGCGTCGATTCGCCTTCGATGAGCTCGGAGAGCCCTTAGCTAAGGATGAATCGGATTGCGACCGGATGTTGAAGCTTTCTTCATATGTGAGTGTTACTTTGTCATTTCCTTACTTTTTCCTCTTTATTATCATTATTTAGGTAGTGATGATCGTCTTGCCATGCAGGTCATGGCCGAGTATCACGACAGACTGCAAGAGGTTGAGCGGTACAAGGCAAAACTGAAGGAGAATAAGCAGCTTGTGGACGAGGCCCGAAGGAATAAGGGACTTTTGACTCAGGCTCTCCAACTGAAGGACGAAACCATGGAGAGCTTGAAAAGGCGAAATGGTGAGAACCTAAGGCTTAAGAAATTGTTTGAGGCAACTAAAAAACAGTTGGAGGTGGCTACCTTGGAGGTATCCAAGGTTAGGGGAGAATTGGATGGTGCCTTAGTTGAGATTTCTGAACTGGAGAAGAGCATTCCAACTGAAAGGGAGGCTGCTGTGCAAGAATACTTAAGTTCTTCGACCTTTCATCTTGCTATTAAACCCCACTGTGCTCAAGAAGCTTGCTTTGAAAAAAGGAAATGGATGGCCGTCCTTGATCGTTATGATGATGGGAGCATTCTTCGAAAATACCACGAAGATATAGATGAGCATCATCGAAAGGGCGAGACATTTGTCCTTGCTGTTGATCCTAGCAGCGAAGATGAGTCTGATAATGAAGGTAGTGCTGATGCACAGACTCAGCATGGTGAAGAGGATCTTGGGGATGCAGAGGATGATGGTAGGACGCAGAGTGATACTGCCAGGGGTTCGGCTTCAGATGAGAATGAATAACAGTGTCTTTACTATCTGCATGTATTCTGGATGTAGTAGTCTGATGTGTGTATAACATGTGCCCATGTTATAAGCTTGAGAGTTTTGGATTTTAGGTGTTTATGAGTGTTTGCACTATTATTAATGCATGTTTGGCTATGTATGAATAGATCTATTGTTTGGATATAAGCCCTTGTTTGGTTGTTCCTTTCTTTGTATAGTCTTGTCGACACATACTTAGATTTTGTTTCGTGTTGGATATATCTGCTTTGAGGTTTCAACACTTGAGTGTTCCATTGCTAGGAATGTAAAAGAGTGAGGGCTGAGTTGGCTAAATTACCTCTTTATTGAATTCATTGCCAAATGGCCTTCATTACATAGGATGCCGAACGGCTATAGCTCAACACTTGTACATCGTGAGTCTATTTGTAGTAGTACTTCAAGTGATCAGCGTTCCATGGATGGCCAAGGGTCTTGCCATCGGAGCTTCTAAGTGTGTAAGAGCCAGGGTGACTGATGCCAATGACTTCATACGGTCCATCCCAGTTTGGACTAAGTGTGCCTTCACTCGGGACTCTGTCGCAGAGTAATCTTTTCTTTAAGACCCAGTCTCCTATTTTGAAAGAACGAGGCTTGACCCTAGAGTCATAATAGTTGGAGATGCGCTGCTTGTAGGCGACATTCCTCAAGTGAGCTTGGTTTCTGTGTTCCTCGACTAAATCCAAGTTGAGGGTGAGTTGTTTGTCATTTTCACTTTGAATGTAGTTCTGGACTCGGAATGTTGCTTGCTCGAGCTCAACAGGGACAACCGCCTCTGTGCCAAAGGCAAGTGAGAATGGAGTTTCTCCTGTTGAAGTCCGATATGAAGTGCGATATGACCAAAGAACTTGGGGTACAAATTCTGGCCAACAGCCTTTAGCTTTGTCCAAGCTGATTTTCAAAGTGCGCTTGATTATTTTGTTGATGGCCTCAACTTGTCCATTAGACTGGGGATGAGCTGGAGAGGCAAAATATAAGTTGATGTTGAACTTAGAACAGAACAACCTGAACTTCTTGTTGTCAAACTGTCGCCCATTGTCAGTGACTATCGCATTGGGAATGCCGAATCTACAAAGGATGTTCTTCCACACGAAGTCTTCTATCTTTGCCTCAGTAATGGTTGCCAAGGGTTCTACTTCGGCCCACTTTGTGAAGTAGTCCACTGCAACGACTGCGTAACAGACTTTGCCCTTCCCTGCCGGCATTGGGCCGATCAAATCAAGTCCCCACTGGGCGAAGGGCCAAGGGCTGATCATAGGAGTAAGAGGCTCTGGAGGGGAATGAGGAATAGTTGCATATCGTTGACATTTGTCACATGAGCGGGATACTTTGATGGCATCCTGGTGGAGTGTTGGCCAGTAATATCCTTGGCGAAAAGTCTTGTGTGCTAGGGACCGAGATCCAGCATGATCTCCACAGACTCCCTCATGTATTTCCCGAAGGACGATTTCCGCCTCGGCAGGCGTAAGACACCTTAAGTATGGCAGGCTAAAACCTCGCTTATAGAGTTGATCATTGATGATCAGGTAGCGGGTAGACTTGTATCGAATTTGCTTAGCCTGGACTTTATCATTTGGGAGGGTGCCATGAGCAAGGAAATTATAGATCGGGGTGATCCAACTATCCCCCTGTTGTAAGTTGCATACTTCTGCGGCCATGGTGCTTGGTGTTGCCAACAGTTCGACATGAATTTTTCTTCCAATCTTGTCTTCCACAGCCGAGGCGAGGCGAGCCAGGGCGTCTGCATGACTGTTTGCCGCTCGAGGAACTTGGGTGATCTGGTAGTGGAAGTGCTTGAGCAAAAGTTGTGTTTGCGCAAGATATGCTGCCATGGAGCTGTCCTTAGCATCAAAGTTGTTGGTAACCTGGTTGACCACCAATTGGGAGTCACTGAAAATATCAATTTGTTTAACCCCGAGGTGTTTGGCCAAACGTAATCCTGCTAGAAGGGCTTCATACTCGGCCTCATTATTTGATGCCTTGAATTTGAAACGAAGAGCATACTCCATTGCTACTTTGTCGGGTGTAGTCAAGACTAGTCCCGCTCCACAGCCCTGTTGGTTGGATGAGCCATCAACATACAGACTCCATGCTGGGGTTGTTGGTTCTATCTTCTGAGCTTCCGGGGGTAATGAAGCCACTGCTTCAGGTGTAGAAGCAATGTCAACCGGATATGTGAAGTCGGCAATGAAGTCTGCCACTGCTTGGCCCTTCTCAGCTGGCTTTGGTTGGTAGGAGATGTCAAACTCACCCAACGCTATTGCCCATTTGATCATTCGCCCTGAAGTGTCAGGACTTTGGAGTATCTGTCGAAGAGAATAATTGGTAAGCACGATGATGGAGTGCGCTTGGAAGTAAGGGCGGAGTTTTCGAGCAGACATGACCAATGCCAGAGCCAATTTCTCAATGTTAGAGTACCGTGTCTCCGCATCTTGTAAGGCTTTGCTAGCGTAGTAGACAGGTCGCTCAATATTCCCATCCTTTCGAATGAGAACGGAACTTACGGCTGAAGCTGATACCGATAGGTAGATAATGAGAATGTCTCCTACCTCGGGCTTGGAGAGTAGAGGGGCTTTACTCATGTACTCCTTGAGGTTTTTGAATGCCTCGGCACATTCATCAGTCCATGTAATGTACTTCCTACTTCCCTTAAGTGCTTTAAAAAAGGGAGCACATTTGTCTGTGGCCTTAGAAATGAACCTGGTTAAGGCTGCCACCTTGCCAGTAAGGCTCTGGATGTCCTTTGAAGTTACCGGTTCCTTCATGTCGAGGATTGCTTTGATCTTCTCGGGATTAGCTTCAATGCCTCGTTGGCTAATCATGAAACCTAAGAATTTGCCAGAGCCTACGCCGAAGGCACATTTGTTGGGGTTTAACCTCATTCGATACCTCTTCAAAATAGTGAAAGTTTCAGATAGGTTGGTGATGTGTTGGTCAGCATGTTTGCTCTTGACTAACATATCATCAACGTAAACTTCCATGCTCTTCCCAATCTGCTCGGCGAACATTGAGTTGACTAGTCTCTGATAAGTCGCTCCTGCATTCTTTAGGCCGAAAGGCATGACTTTATAGCAGTATAGTCCTCTGTCGGTAGTGAAGGCTGTGTGTTCTTGATCCGAAGGGTTCATGAGGATTTGGTTGTATCCTGAGTAAGCATCCATGAAGCTCAGGAGTTCACACCCGGCCGTAGAGTCTATAAGTCTGTCAATAAGAGGAAGAAGGAAGCTATCTTTCGGACACCCTTTGTTTAGGTCGGTGTAGTCAACACACATTCTCCACAAGACCTTTTGAAGCAAAAGACTTTCTTTGGTCGGATTTTTCTTAACAAGGACCACATTTGCTACCCATGTCGGGTAATTGACTTCGCGGACAAAGCCTATGCCTTTGAGTTTTTCAACTTCTGCTTTCATTGCCTCGTATCGTTCAGCGTCATAAGATCTTCGCTTCTGTCTCACCGGCTTGATCTTGGGGTCAATACTCAAACGATGACAGATGACATCGGGAGAGATGCCTGGCATGTCCTCGTATGACCAGGCGAAGACTTCAGTGTTCTCTTTCAAAAAAGATATCAATGCTAACCGAAGGGGTGGTGACAATGTGGTGCCAATCTTCACCATGCGATCTGGATAATCTCTTGAGATAGGTACCTTCTCCAACTCTTCAGCAGGTTGGGCTTGCTGGGTGAAAGAGTCATCTCGAGGATCATCGGGTTGATTGTTGCTATCAGGAAGATCTAAGTTCGCTTCATCTAGGCTGGTCTTTGTGACTTGGTCATGTACAGACAGGGTTTCCTTGGGTCCGGGCAAGTGTTGTTGCTTAACTGAAGTGTTGTAACATGATCGTGCACTAAGCTGATCTCCTCTGATGTAGCCGTTGCCATGGGGGGTTGGAAATTTCATCAACAGCATATGCGTGGATACCATAGCCTTGAGATCATTGATGCCTGTGCGCCCAAAGATGACATTGTATGCCGTTGGGCAGTCAACCACTAGGAAGTTAGTGGTAATGGTAGCCGTGTAAGGGCCTGTACCAATAGTAAAGGGTAAATGTATGCTCCCTAAGGGTTGCACGATATCACCGGAGAAGCTTATCGGAGGAGAAATCGAGCGATCGAGCAAGTGTTCAGCTACACTGAGTGCCCTGAAAGCTTCGGCAAACATGATATTGACCGAAGCCCCTGTGTCTACGAGGATTCGTCGAACATCAAAGTTGGCTATGTGAGCCTCCACGATCAATGGGTCGTTATGAGGGTAGATGATGCCTCTTTCTTCCTCAGGGTAGAAACATATCGGATCCCAGTTAGGCTTTTGATACTTCCCTCCCCTGATGTCTTCCACGTGAAACACTTGGTGACCAGGCCTCAGAATTCGTTCACTGTTTTTCATGGCCCTATTGGAAGATTCAGATATGGGTGTGCCGCCGCTTATGGAATATATGACATTCACCTGGCGTTGGTTACGGTTATCCCTTTGAGGGTGAAGGAGGAATTGATCAATTTTTCCTTCTCGTGCCAAAGCTTCAATACGATCACGGAGGATGATACATTTCTCGCTATCATGGCCGTTATGCTCATGGTAGCAACAAAACATGCCCGCGTTATTCGGGGGCGTGTAATCTGGGTGCCTCGGCTTTGGCTTTGGTATCAGGTGAGCTATGCTGGGGTAAATGGCCGCGCATGTGGCATTCAAGGGCGTGTATGTCTCATACCTTGGGGTAGGGGGTATCTTGACGCGGGTTTGACCCACTGCATTGACTGCCTGGGGGCGAGCGTTATTGTGGCGATACCCTTGGTTATCGGGATAGTGTCCCTTACTCTTTTTACTGAAATGAGAGTGGTGAGGATGGAAATCCTTCCTCTTGCCTTGAAATTGATATGTCTGTTGATTCGGCGAAGCATTATGCAAGGCATGGGGAGGTGCCACTGCTGTTTGGAAAGTCGAGGTCTTCTCATTTAGGTGAGTTTGGCTTCCACCTCCCACTTGTTGATAAAGGATGGTTGTAGGGGGTTTCTCCTGATATGTCTTTGCCTCGGCGGAGGCATGGTTATAAGCCTGCGTCATCACCTCAGAGTAAGTCTTCCAAGTATTGGCATTGATCATGTATTTAAAGAAACAATCACGCAGGCCTGCCGTGAAGGCTTTGAGGGCAGTATTGTCGTCTGCCTCGGCACACCGGGAGTATTCATGGCTGAAGCGGCCAGCATACATACGTAATGACTCGTCTGGCTTCTGGCGGATAGTGTACAAGTCATCTGCAGAGTGCAAGCGATCGGTTTGGAAAATGTGTTGGGAAACAAATAGTTTCCTCAATTCCTCAAATGAGTCTACCGTCTCAGGTGTAAGACGACAATACCAATTTAGAGCTCCACTAGAGAGGGTGGAGGGGAAGAGAAGACATCGTTCTTCGTCGGTGTGCATCTGGTATGCCATGGTGGACTCAAAGAGGTTAAGGTGCTCAATCGGGTCCTCTTTTCCAGTATAAAGTTGCAAGCCAAGCTTTTGCTTTGTCTTTGCTTGAAGGGGGGTGTTGAGGATCCTCCTTGTAAGAGGGCCAGGCCTGGGTTGGTTCCAGTCAGGTATTTCAGCCTGACGTTCAGCCTTCAACTTGTTTACTTCCTCAAGAATTTGTAGGACAAGGGGGTCCTTAGCGGAGTTATGTGTCACTGGAGCTTTCTTTCGTAAATCTCCATCTCCTATTGGAGTTAGGAAGGTTTGATCAAGGGCATGTGATTTTTCCCTGGACTCTCTGTACTGGCTTCCAGGGTATGTCTGTCGGAACACCTCTGAGTCCCCTGTACCCTCATGTCTCTCTGGGACTTGTTGCCCCTTCCCCAAATTGGTGGCCGACTTGGGCCGTGGCAGGGGACCGAGTCTCTCAGAAATCCTTGGGTCATTAATCTTTGAGCTTATATGGATGGAATTCTCTCGACGTTGCTTTAGGAAATCCCGACAATCGCGAAAGACGGCTTTCGATCCTTCTGCCCCTTCAGCAAAGAGGTGTCTCCCTCCACTTCTTATGGTTCGGGTCGAAGCAACTGGGTTAAGAGAAGCCTCATGTTGATTATCAAGTCGAGGGGTAATCTGTTCCCTATCAGGGATATCTATGTCGAATGCATGTGACCCTCCATGTTGGAGGGCACCCAGTTGATGGTTGACTTCCACGGGGGCAACAAGCTCGCGTGTCTGAGCTTGCCTAGCTTCGTGGAGTGTCTCGAAGAGCTTCTCATATTGCTCCTGGAGGACCTCATTCCTCATTGCTATCTTGTTGTTCTGAGCTTCCAACTCATCGACTTTAGCTTGAAGAAGAACTCGTTTTCCTTCCTTCTTTCGTTGCTTCGCACTATGTGCAAGGGGGGTGTCATTCTGTGTGCTGTGGCTTCCTTCGCTTCCCATGTTGGAGAGGGATGCCTGGTCAAAAGAAAGTGTACGAATGATAGAAACCAGCTTGACACAGCTGAAGAGAGTAGGAATAAGTGTCGTTTCCCACAGACGGCGCCAAATGTTGATGCACAAAATCAGCGAAGACTTTGGTACAACAGAAAGTGTCAGGTTTTATGACCTTCGCTTGGTTGCTTCGGTCACTAGTGAGGATAAGTACGTAAATGAATAGAGACAGAGAAGCAAACACAGGATGTACGTGGTTCACCCAGATTGGCTACGTCCACGGAGTAGAGGAGTTCTTATTAGTAGTGAAGGGCTTACACAAGTACAAAGGATCAAGCTCTCAATTTAGTGAGTTCTTGTGAATGATTTAACACAAATGGCATTAGGCAATATTGTGGGGGAATGACCCCTATTTATAGAAAAACTTGTAGCTTTGTCACATTGACATGTGTCATGTTATGATTGGTTCTTGATGTTGACACGTGCTGCGCTCTGATTGGCTTCTAATCTTGACACGTGTCGAGTAGTGATTGGCCTCCTGGTCGGAGGGGAACTCTTCTGGGTCCTTGACAGTATAGCGTTGGCCGGTGCTCGGTAGTTTCGGGATTGGTCAAGTATGGTACAAACAGCTTCACCTAAGTAAGTTAGGCTACTGCTCATATTGTCAATTGGTTTTATGGTGGAACCTCAACTTTCTTCATAGTATCAGAGCAGGTTATCCCACGTGTGAAGCCAAATGGCCACACGCGCTGCACGTCACCCTGTTGTGTTGTCCACGTGTTAGACTTGAAAATTCGCCACACGTGAGGAGGCGCGTTGAGAATGAGTCCCACATTGATGGGATGAAGAACTTTGCATGGACTTATAAGTAGGTTAGGCTACTCCTCATATTGTCAATTGGTTTTATAGTGGACCTTAACTTTTTTTCAGAATGAAATAGCCCTTCTACTTCATGAATTGGCATTTGGTGGAATGGAATGCAGATATGAGGCTTACAAAATTTCCCTGTTGTACAAAACCGACAACACGAGGAACCACGATCGCCAGTCTGAAGGAGAAGGGGTGGCGACGTTGAGATAAGAGAGAGCCTTCATGTTCTATGAACTTTGTTCGAAGTCAAAGATTGTGGAAGGCAATTGTGGCTGCCATGGAAGGCGGTGCGAAGCAAAATGTGGTGTCGTTTAATTTGAAGTTGCCATGTGGTTTTATAAAACTTTAAAACACTTCCATTTTTTAATCAAATTTATATCCCACTTAAGACTTAATTTCTTGCATGACTCGAGGAATCCATATTTCATACAACCCCCTTCGTTTACATACATTGTCTTCCCCACCTACCATACTACTTCATTAATATTTGGGTAAATTACAGTTTACCACCTCAGGTTTGGAGTCGATTGCAACTTCATACAACATCTTTAAAACATTTCACTTTCATACCTCAATTACTATTATATTTCAATATAATGCATTTGTTACATTTTCCATCCATTGATCCATTAAGAGCTGACGTGGCTGCCACATTTGTGTCACATGGCTGCCAAATTTGTGCCACATGGCAAAAATAATAATTTTTTATTCATTTCAAATATTATAATAATTTACCCAATTAAAAAATAAATAAACTGAAAACCCAGAAACCCTTCTTCCCTTGACCCACCTCCCTCTCCTCCATTCTCTTCCGGTGCGCTGTCCAACAACGTCTCCCCCTGCGGCAACCGGTACTAACATGATAGCCAGGACCACATTCCGCCTTACGAACGGGTGGCGGTGCTCCAAATTGGCGAGAATTGAGGGGATAAGTAGCTCGATGATCTCGAACTCATTCAAGCGGCAGAGAAACCGGAGGTTGTTGCAGAGGTTCTGGCAGATGAGGATCATCTCCGATAGGACCTTCCCCTTGGAGTTAGTCTTGTCAATGATCTCGAGGTAGAGGAGGAGGAGCTTCTGGACAGTGTGGTCCTCTGAGGGGAGAGCGTAGTGGATGATGGTGATGAAGATGTGAGGGATGGTGTCGCCGTTGAGGAAAAGCATGATGGCCTGGGATAAAGAGGAGGGTGATGATCTCGGCGGATCCGAAACGAGGAAAGTGGGATCTGAATTGGAGACATGTGGAGGATGAGGAGATTTGGGCATTTGTTTGGATGAGATGGGGTGGGTTTTTGGATGGGACGAGAGGTGAAGAGAATGGAGGTGAGGGAGATGGGGTGGGGGGGGGGGGGATTGCGGGGAAGGTGGGGGTGGGGTGGGATGGGGTGTTTGGGTTGCAGGGAATGGGGAGGGCTTGGGGGAAGAAGGGTTTCTGGGTTTTTAGTTTTTATTTTTTATTTTTTAATTGGGTAAATTATTATAATATTTTTTATGAAAAAAAAATTATTATTTTTGCCACGTGCCATAAATGTGGCAGCCACGTTAACTCTTAACAGATTAATGGATGGAAAATGTAACAAATGTATTATATTGAAATAAAATAGTAGTTGAGGTATGAAAATGAAATGTTTTAAAGATGTTGTATGAGATTGCAATAGACCTCAAACCTGAGGTGGTAAAGTGTACTTTACCCTTAACATTTTTATCCCAACCAAGGTCTAAAATGTCGATATTATTGGCGATTCGTTTTTGTGAGAGAGCGATATTTTGACACTTATCTACCTAATTATCGTCAAAATATCGTGATATTATCGATAATATCGCTCCACCTTCCTAACAGGCCTAAGGCCCGAGGGTTATGGGAAACGGCCTAAAAGGCTTGCGCTCGTCAGGAACCAACAGGGAAGAACAGAGAAGAACGCCGGAGCTTCTACAGCTCCAGTCGACTGCAAACTACCACCCTAGACCCCGATCTAGGTACCAAACGAAAGCATAAGGCGAGAGGAGTGCGTTTATACCTTCTGTTTGTCGTGAAACGACCTGTGGTGGTCGAAAAACCTCTCGACACCCACGGCCTCGCCGAAGATGGGTGTGCCTATTCCCGAGCCGATTTCGTCCCAAAAACCTAACCGGAGAAATTCAAGAAACTGATCGAAGGGTTCCTGCGTTCGTCGAGTTGTAGAGACGAGAATGAGAGGGAGAAATACGAGGTTGCTGATGACGATGTGTGTCTTCCTCGAGCAGGTACGATGGTGTGCGTGTGTGTATGTGGGTCTTGGTGAAGAGAGAAAGGAGAGACATGAGAGTTTCGAGAGAGAGAGATAGAGAATGTAAAAAAGAAGAAGAAGAAAGAAGGGGTTACAAAACGAGAAGAATAAGGATTGTTGGGGTGCTGCCACATGGCAGTTTGAGAGATAAGAGAATCTTAAGTGTAGATCCGGATTGGGTAAAGGAAATTAGGACTAAATTGATAGATTCCATAAATATTTGGGGAAATACGGGCAATTTGAGAGAAAAGAGAATCTTAAGTTTATGACTAACTATGCACATGGGTAAACTATCATTTAACCCTTAAACTATTGCTGATAACTAATTCATTATATATAAATGATTATGGTGTGTTTAAACATTTTTCATTAATTACTACATATTTTCTACACTCACAATGTTTGCCAGCTCACTATATAATCAACTTAAATAAGTTAAATCCATAATGCAATGCATTTCCTTCCAATTTTTTTGTGATAAACTAATAAATAATTGACTAAATAAACATCATGCAAAGTTTCAATAAAAATTTCTAAGTTTTTCTTACAATTTCTGTCGTTTTTATTTAATTTTTATCGATATCGATAATATCCCGATATTTCCATCGAAATTTTCGTATTTTTGGACTACCGATATTTCCGATATCATCGATATTTTATACATTGATCCCAACTCATGGTTTTTAAGAAAAAACCCAACTCATGTTTTGTTATTCCTCGTTTTTTTAGCAATTATTTTATGTGTACTAAATCCTTTGAGAGATTCAATGTATCCAGAACACCAAAACGCATTTTTTATATACTTTTTATGAATTAAGATTTATCCTTGATTAATGATGACTGTCCTTGTTAATCTTACTTGTAGTTCCCTTTTGAGTTAATTTAAGGCTCCATGACCCTGACCTTTCATGTTAACAAATAAAAAAAGAAGAAGAAAAAACAAGTGTGACGAGATCAATTTAAGAATCTTTTAAAGAGAAGGGGGAGAGAGAGAGCAGCCACTTCTCATTTTTCAAAGGGAAAATTTTATTTGAACCTATATTTTGTATCTCAACACCCAACTTACTTTTTATGCCCACATTGTATTTGATTTATCTATCATTATCTCTTTACACCCAATGTTATTTCTGAAACCGTTCTTATTTATCAAAACTCAACTCAATCAAACTTCTTTTTACACCAAACTCAATCTACTTAAATATAAAAAATAAAACCCCAATCAGTCCATCATCTCCATAGAGCAAAGCCCTTTGTCTCTCTCTTTAAAAAATCCTTCCATCTCCCATGGTTGTCATTTTGCACCCCCATCTACTCCTCCGTAGTCATCCAAACCTCTTCCTTTTCATTTTCTTCATCATTTAACATCTTTAAATTTCTAGAGCACTAATTAGCTTAATAATTGGTTTGTGTTCAATCGATTGGTTCAATTTTTATGTATTGATTCCTTTTTCTTTTCAACTAAATGAGCTTCTGGTTAGTGTTTAATGAGTTTTGTATATTTCAATTAAATGAGAATCTTCTAGACTCTATATTCCTATTTGTGGTAGAAAAATGGGTATGTCCATGATAACTTTTGGTAGATCAATGAATATTTTTAACCGTGGATATTTTTTTTTTTTTTTTGTCGAAACCGTGGATATTTATTAGATACAAAAGTTGTGGACAACAATTCACATTACATTGAATTGTGGCTAAAAAGTATATCGTCTTTGTACGTTTTAAAGGCGAACTCATAGCTAAGCAGTTTTTATTGTGGAGCAAAACTTCGAGAATTGATCTAACCTGGATGTGTAATTGAGTTTATGCATTTTAATAATTAAACTGATAAATATTTCAACTACATATGGATTTAATATCGTAGTATCTTTTAGCCTCTATATGCCACACTAGTTGCGGACAAAAATTCACAATACATAGAATTGTGGTAAAAAAAAGTATATCGCATTTGCATGTTTTATAGGTGAACTCATAGGTAAGTAGTTTTTATTGTTGACCAAAACTTTGGGAATTGATCTAACTTGAATGTATAATTGAGTTTATGCATTTTAATGATTAAATTCATAAATATCTCTATCGCATATGAATTTAATATCGTAGTGTCTTTTAGCCTCTACATTGGTATATGTGGCAAAAAATGGGTACCTCCATGAGAAACTTTTGTAGATCGATGAATATTTTCATTCTGAATATTTATTAGATACTAGAAATTATAAGTCTATTTGCGAAAGTCTAAGTCAATGCCACGTAGAATATTTGTTAAGATATATTTAGGGAACTGTTATTAGCACTCCAAAAATCTCATTCTACACTTTGTACAAGTGTATTTTTCTTTCTAATTATAGAAAGTTAGGAGTGCCAAATTCGATTTTTGGAGTGTTATAGCAATTTTCTATATTTATATACATTTTATTTTAGTTTGGAAATCGATTTCCTTTTTTTTCTTTATTTATCAAGTTGGGAGTATCACTGACTGTGACCCTGTGCAACTAGTTGTTGATTTGTTTTGAATAATCAACATTATTTCTTACAATATGTTGGGCGTATGAATAACAGAAAGAAAACGGTCATAATACAAGCTAAATAAGAGTAGTACTAATTAGTAAACTACTTGTGCATGATGTTTGCTTATAACCAAGTGGCATGAAGGGACAAATGTGTATGTTTCATGCATGACTTGAAATAGTATTAGTAAAGTCACACAAGCCAATCAACTTGTTGGCAAGTGACCCTTTACCATAGTGGTGAAAAAGTGTTGTGCTTTTGCATGACAGCGTGAGTTCGAATTTTGTTGGTAATTGATCTAACATCTAACTTACTAATGCTATCACTCAACTCAAAAATATATATATATATATATTCGAAATGTATGTAGTGGATAAACACAATCTCAAAATTTAATTAAACTCACATAACAATGATAAATAAAGGCATTATCAAAACTTAAGGGTGGTGAGCAATCCCATTAAAATAGAACTTAATATATACATGTTAAAAACAAAAACAAATTGATGCAAAGTCTCCCGACGACTAATATTATTCCAAGTCATGCATGAAACATACACATTTGTCCCTTCATGCTCCTTAGTTATTAGCAAACATCATGCATTTACTAATACTATTCCAAATCATGCATGAAACCTACATATTTGTCACTTCATATAAGCAAACATCATGCATTTACTAATACTATTCCAGTCATGCATGAAACCTACACATTTTTACCTTCATGCCACTTGGTTATAAGCAAACATCATGCACAAGCTGTTTACTAATTAGTATTACTACTATTCAACTTGTATCATGACTATTTTCTTTCTGTAATTCATACGTCCAATACATTGTAAGAAATAATATTGATTATTCAAAACGAATCAACAACTAGTTGCACAGGGTCACAATCAGTGATACTCCCATCTTGATAAAGAAAGAAAAAAAAAGGAAGTCGACTTCCAAACTAAAATAAAATGTATATAAATATATAAAATTGTTATTAGCACTCCAAACTTTCTATAGTTAGAAAGGAAAAATACACTTGTGCAGAGTGTAGAATGAGATTTTTGGAGTGCTAATAACAGTTTCCTAAATACGTCTTAACAAATATTGTACATGACATTGACTTAGACTTTCACAAATAGACTTATAATTTCTGGTATCTAATAAATATCCAAATTGAAAATATTCATCGATCTACAAAATTTTCTCATGGAGGTACCCATTTTTTTGCCACATATACCAATACAGAGGCTAAAAGACAATACGATATTAAATTCATATGTGGTCAAGATATTTATGAATTTAATCATTAAAATGCATAAACTCAATTATACATTCAAAATTTCCCGAAGTTTTGGTCAACAATAAACTGCTTACCTATGAGTTCACCTATAAAACGTGTAAAGACGATATACTTTTTAACCACAATTCTATGTATTGTGAATTTTTGTTCGCAACTTTTGTGGCATATAGAGGCTAAAAGATACTACGATATTAAATCCATATATGGTCGAAATATTTATCAGTTTAATTATTAAAATGCATAAACTCAATTACTCATCCAGGTTAGGTCAATTCTCGAAGTTTTGCTCCACAATAAAACTGCTTAGCTATGAGTTCGCCTATAAAATGTGCAAAGACGATATACTTTTTAGCCACAGTTCAATGTAATGTGAATTGTTGTCCGCAACTTTTGTATCTAATAAATATCCACGGTTTAAAATATTCATTGATCTATCAAAATTTATCATGGACGTACCCATTTTTCTACCACAAATAGGAATATAGAGGCTAGAAGATTCTCATTTAATTGAAACATACTAAACTCATTAAACACTCTAACCAGAAGCTCATACCGATTATTAAGCTAATTAGTGATCTAGAAATTTAGAGATGTCAAATGATGAAGAAAAGGAAGAGGAAGAGGTTTGGATGACTACGGAGGAGTAGATGATGACAACCATGGGAGATGGAATGATTTTTTAAAGAGAGAGAGAAGGGGATTTGCTCCATGGAGATGATGGACTGGTTATAGTTTTATTTTGTATTTTTAAGTAGATTGAGTTGGGTGTAAAAAGAAGTTTGATTGAGTTGAGTTTTGATAAGTAAGGACGGTTTCGTAAATAATGTTGGGTGTAAGTAGATAATGATAGATAAATCAAATACAATGTGGATATAAAAAGAAGCAAAGTGTTAAGATACAAAATCTAAGTTCAAATAAAATTTCCTTTTTCAAAACCGCTCCCAAAAAAAATGATGAATAAGCATCAACAACACTACCCACCACCTTCATTTCCAAAGCAATTCCTCAATGCCCAAATCCACCTCCATAAAATCGTCTCAAGTTTTCTAATCTTTGCTTTCGGTTTAGCACTAGGCGCTTCCCTCAGCATCCACCTCAAAGATTTCCCCTTCCAACTTCATTCAACACAAAACAAATACTCTCATTTGGCAACAAATAATCTAACATTTTCTTCTCCACCACCTCCACAATCTCTCAATATCCCAACAAATAATCTAACATCTTCTCCACCACCACCACAATCTCTCAATATCCCAACAAATCAAACAAAAGCCAATACCTCCGCCGCCAGCCCGGCACCACCAATAGGGTTGAAAGAATACACTAAGTCGCCGAATATTTTGCATGAAATGGACGACGATGAGCTGTTGTGGAGAGCTTCTCTGGTGCCGCGACGGCGGGTTTTGCCATTTAAACGGACTCCGAAAGTTGCATTCATGTTTCTGACGAGAGGGAGCCTGGCAATGGCTCCTCTCTGGGAAATGTTCTTCAAAGGACATGAAGGGTTGTACTCCATTTATGTCCATGCCAATCCGGATTTCAATGACCCCATGCCTGAAAACTCGGTTTTTTATGGCAGGAGGGTTCCGAGTAAGGTCAGTTTTTCATGTTACAATCCTAATTTTTCTTGATTAATTTTCATCAAGCATTTGTGTTACAAGTGTTTTTATCTAAATTAGATAAAAAAAATAGGAATGTATATGATTAACTTGTAGTTGTTCAAAGCAATGATGACTTTGCGTGTATACATATATAGCAAATTGAATTACGCCACACTATATTTAGAAGAGTAATGTTAGAGAGATTAAATTTTGTAAACTAAATGATATGAAAGTGGATGATTGAATTATTACTTCCCAAGCCAACCTTTCTTAGTGTTCTGTCTGGTTAACTGATGGTATAGAGTCGAATGCTTTATGCTAGCTTCATTAAATTTTTTGTGTACGCGATATGTTCTCCTTTTTGTTACAACGATATTCTACCCGGTGTAAAATTGTTAGAGTTAATTCACATAATGGATTATCCATATTTAAATATTAAATTTGGGACCTCTTACTTACAATTGAAGAATAAAAAATCATTAAACTATAGTACTACACATTATTGCTTTAATTTTGATATTCAACTTTTCTCCGCAATCAAATTTGCACAAGAATTTTTTTTTTTTTGGTAAATTATATAATAACCTCTCAGGTTTGAGGTCTATTACAATCTCATACAACATTTTTAAAACATTTCACTTTAATACCTCATATACTATTTTATTTAAAAATAATACCTCCGTTGTATTTTCCATCTATTAGTCTATTAAATGCTGACATGGTTACTACATTTGTGCTGATGTGGTTGCCATGTGGCAATTTTTTTTTAACCTGAATCTTCTCAAAATAAAATAAAAAATTGAAAAACCCACCCTACCTTCCCCACAACCCCTCCCCACCCCCCATTTCCTACAACCCAAACACCACATCCCACCATATCCCCACTTCCCGCAACCTTTCTCCTACCTCATCACCCTTAGCCACCATACCCACAGATTTTCCCTCTCACTACTACTTCCACATGCCTTCAAACCACCACCCGAATCCAACAACGCCAAGAACCGCCACACCTGCTTCGAATCCGTCACGGACTTGACCGTCGTACCACCACACTTAGGAGCCTGGTCTCTAACCCTCATCGTTGCCTAGTACACTACTCTAATCACAAATATTTCACAAGAACAGACAACTGTAATGGAAAACTGGGGGCTGTAAGGTCAGATTCATGGAAAACTATGGTGGGGGGTAGGGTGGGGTGGGTGGGGTCTGCGGCGCCAGGATCCACGCCGCTACGAGCGCGTCTGGATGTGGATAAGAAGAATAGAAGAATTCCAAAACAAAGGGCAGGGTCTGCGACCAGGTGAATCCAAAGCGGCGTAATCGTCGTTGTCGTTGCGGTTTTGGTGGTGAAGGGAGGAGACGAAGGTCGGGGAGGTGAAGAGGGAGGAGAGGGAGGAGAGGGAGAAGGTAGGGGGTTGCGGGGGTGGGGTGGGAGGGGAGGTGAAGAGAGTGGAGGAGAGGAAGTGGTCAGGGGGAATAGGTTTCTGGGTTTTCAGTTTTTTTTTATTTTTTTCTTTTCTTTCTTTCTTTTTAGGGTTAATATTATAATATTTTTAATTTATATAAAAATATTTTTTTGCCATGTGGCAGTCATATTAGCAAAAAATATGGCAACCACGTCAGCATTTAACAGACCAATGGATGAAAAATCTAACAGAGGTATGATTTTGAAATAAAATAGTACGTGAGGTATGAAAGTGAAATGTTTTAAAGATGTTGTATGAGATTGTAATAGACCTCAAACCTGATAGGTTACTATGTAATTTACCCTTTTTTTCTTCTTTTGGATTCTACAGTAAAGCTTTACAACTATTTTAATATGGGTAAATTTTTATTTACTACCCTCAAGTTTCGTGATTTTCAATAATTGGTACATGAAATTTTTTTCGTCTCAAAGTCATAGCTAAAGTGTTAATTTTGGGACAATCTCATACATCCGTTAGTCTGGTTATTAAGTCTCCCGTTAACTGATGATATGGCGCTCATATAAACAATGACTAGAGGACAAGTGTCATTAAGGGTACGTGGAAATTAAAAATTAAAAATAAATAAATAAAAGGATTAAAAATTTAGAAAAATTATATAAAAAAAAACAAGGTAAAAATCAGCCATAGGCATTTGGGTTTTCCCTTTCCTCCACCCTCACGACCCCTCTTTCATCCTCTTCTTTTCGAGTGCCACCAAAGCCAATTTCCCATTTCTCTTTTCCCAAATCGGCACCACCATGGCACCACCGCCTGGGTTCTCTCTCTTTCTTCTCTGTCGTCAACAACGGGGAAGCAGAATCGAACTCCTCCCTCTTTTTGGTCAACGGTAGCAAGAAAAGGGGCAACGTCATCGTACATGGATGCCACTTATGTTGCCATATGCTTATATCCAGAAACCATCCACGCCAGAAACCGTGTGCACAAATCGACCTTGCAACCCAGAAACCATCCTCGCCCATTTCTCATCTATGTTCAGATCCGCCCTCAAATCTTAGAACCCATCCGTCCCTGTTTTGACTCCACTTCGAATCCGACGACTTGTCACCATTGGAATACCTTCTGTTTCCTCAGCAGCTCTCTAAAAATTGAAAGCCAGGGTTTGAAATTTTGGGGGGTTCTGGTGCGATGAAGAAGCTGAACCCATAGCCGAAGAAGGAAGCAGGTCAACCAATCTGGCGCCGATCTTCCTACGAAGCCCCTGAAGGTCATCCAATGGGTTCGACTGGGAAGATCGTAATGGGTACATGGGGCATGGGGCAGAGGGGGTGGAAGATGGTTTTGAGGGCATGGAAGAATTGGTAGAATCAGCCAGTGAAGAAGGAGGATCCTGGATGTGGGAATGAATTTAGGTGTTTTTTCCTTTCATTTTTTTTTATTTTTACCTTGTTTTTTTTTTAAATTTTCTAAATTTTCTAAATTTTAATCCTTTTTTTTTAAGTTTTGTTTTTAAATTTTAATTTTTACGTGGACCCGATATGTGATGCCTAGTCATTGTTCACATGAGCATTACATCATCAATTAACGGGAGACTTAATCGTCGGACTAACGAATGTATGAGACTGTCTAAAAAACTTTAGGTATGACTCGATGAAAAAAAATTCATATACCAAATGTTGAAAATCACGAAACTTGAAAGTAATAAACTGAGATTTATTCTTTTAATTTTTAAAATTTTTATATTCAGATTTTATACTACACACTTAATTACTTCTTTTCATATTAATTAGTTAACCATTTAGGAAACTAATGAAAAAGATTTGAAAATTTTGAGTTTTAACGATAAGGACAAAATAAAGGATAAGTAAATAGTACCATGTTTGATTTTTTAGTATAAAATGTAATTTTTCGTTAAAATGAACAGTATCGCGGATTTTTCGTTAAAACTTCCTAACCATTTTCTACACATCACCTTTTGGAGGACTAGTAAAATCAAATTGATTTTGCTTGGGAGTTGAGGCCATTGTTTGTATATGGAAAAGCCATCAGCCTTGCCTCATAACATGCCTCATACAGTGGAGAACTTCATGCCCATGTTTTATACATTATTGGTCTGTAGTGTTGCATTACTTAAGTATTCATTTTGCATAACAAGGCTTTGAAAGACCAAATCATCATTTGTTTATTTAAGTATGTATATGTGTGATTCTACAATATGACAGGTTTGTCAATAAAAATCGGAAGCAGATCCCCTCGGGACTTAGACCTCCGGAGCCTAAGATCACATAATTCTGACCCTTAAAATTTAATTGTATGGCTAAATTTTTTATTGTCTTTTAAAAGCTACAATAACTTTTGATTGCAAAATCAAATTTAAAAGCCAAAATTATTTGATCCTTAAACTCTGTAGAGGATCTGCTCCCATGAAAATCTACCTTCCCTTTTTTCGGGTAAAGACGACACGATAGTATAAAAAATCTACCTTCTCTTAATTACTTAAGCTTTTCTTGAGAAGTTATTTATATTTTTAAAGGATATTAATATTGATAGTTGACATTCTTTTCAATGCATCATGTTTAAGGAATGATATATATAATATCTAAGTTTCAGAATACATTAAACTTAATAACTTAATCCACTTTATAAGATACACACACACACACACATTATAGAATCTAAGCAGATCTTCATCTTTTAATCCTTAAAATAATTGGAATTACTGATATAGTGTCAAGAAGAACATGGTTAAAACCTGTCTATATGAGTTTTGCCCTGCGATATTTTTTGACAAATTAATTGGGAAATTATTTGGTGGGGGTGATTTATTTTTTTGTTAAAATAATGCTTATACATGAACACTTTCTAGATAACCAAATGTCACACACCACATGTTTTTATAAAGCCTGTTGATATATAAATTTCACATTTCAGAAATATTAATAAATTTGGCATATGGATTGAGTGGTGGATTCAATTTTGTTGCATCATGCATTGCTTGGATTCTACACCTTTTGTAGAGAAAGCCAACCTAGCTAGGCTAACAAGTCCCTCTTAATTAACAAGCATAACATATTAGCATAATATGTGTCATATTTTCTTCTTGGATGGATGAGACATGCTAGGTATCAGACTATCAATAGTTGATGTTGGATATATTAAGTTACCAACATGTTAAGTTATCAGATTGTCAACAGTTGATGAACATGTTAAGTTATTAGACTGTTAACTTTTGAATCGATGATTTATATAACTTTGCAGATTGTATGACAAAACATTTTCTCCAGTGTAATGATTACTACATGCTAACTCAAATGGTTCAATGTGCAGATTGTGACATGGGGTCAACCTAACATGGTGCAAGCAGAGCGTCGCCTATTAGCCAATGCTTTGCTTGACTTCTCCAACCAACGTTTTGTGCTCCTCTCAGAGTCATGCATACCACTCTTTAACTTCAGCATAGTCTACAACTATCTCATGGACTCAAAGCAAACGTTCGTGGACGCCTACGACCTTCCCGGCCCTGTCGGCCGAGACCGGTACAGGCACGAAATGCGGCCTCGTATCATACTTGATCAGTGGCGAAAAGGCTCACAGTGGTTCCAAGTGGACCGTGAGATCGCGACCGGAATGGTTTCGGATGAAAAGTACTTCCCGTTATTCACAAGGTATTGCATACCCCCATGCTACGCTGATGAGCACTACTTGCCCACATACGTAAGCATCAAGTTTTGGAAGAAGAATTCTAACAGGACGTTGACTTGGGTTGACTGGTCGAGGGGTGGCCCCCATCCGTCTAAGTTTATGAGAACAGATGTAACGATCCACTTCTTGAAGAAGCTGAGACATGGAAGCAACTGTGAGTACAACGGGAAGCCAACCAATATTTGCTATTTGTTTGCAAGGAAGTTCATGCTACACTCTTTAGATAGGCTGTTGAGGTTTGCTCCAAAGATCATGAGATTCAACTGATTTTTAGGGTTCAGAGGTTATCTTTTGTTTTTGTCATTTAGCTTTTGTGGGTAGCAAACCACAAAAATAAATAAATAAGGCCAAGCTCTAGAAATTGTTTTCTTACTTGTTTTTTTTTTTGGGGGGGGGGGGGGGGTGGGGGGGTGTAATTTGAGGTGTAAAGGTTAATTTTTCAAGATGATTGTGATATAGCATGATACTAGGAGGTGGTGCCCGAGCGTTGCTGCGGGATATGAAAGTTCGTAGATAATAACAACTAAAAAATTATTAAAAATAAATTGAGCATAATTTGTATGTTGTTCAGTTTTGACTAACGTTATGTTAATTTATACTAATAAATGCATTGAAAAATAAAGAGTAAGTGAAATTGGATACATACCTGGATTGAGAATTTGAATAACGTCTCGGAAAAGATAAGTTTTTTTGCAGCTTAATATAACAAAGATGGAAATTGGTGTCTTATGCAATAAAATATATTTAGTGATAGCATTATATAATCTTTAACACAATCTTACGAAAGCAAAAAGCACTTACAAACACACTCAATTGCTTGAAACCTTGACAGCTGAAAGCCTACTTCAGCAGCTAAAATTATTGGAGGAACCAAGATGCGGCAGAGATTTTTTCAAATTGAAATTAACCTGCAGATGATTGCAAACACAAAAATAATTCATTTTCAAATAAAGATAAAACAAACTTAAAATATTTCCAGGCTACTTTCAATAACAGGAGAATAAAAACAAAGCTTTTATCAACACGACTCTCAAATTTATGCAGATTAGCATAATCCAATTTAAGGGCGATACAGACAGAATTTACAAAATAAAAAAGAAACAAACTGAAAGTCTAATCATGACAGATAACAGTGTAAATGTGTTGACCCTAGAAACTACCAAGCCTACGTGGCGCGCATGCCGAGTAATCTATAAGCTAACTATGTCATTCGGTGAATGCGGGGCGTGCCACCTCGTCGGCCGAGGAGTAAATTTGTTGATGTTGCGTTGGGTGCGCGACTAACTTCTGCGTCTTGCGATTGCGGCCGAGAAAGGAACACGTCTCGACCTCTTGGATTCTCGAGCCTGAAGACAAGGCTACTATTCTTACAAAGTTCACGAATCGAATTCGGCTTTCAATGTGCCGAATGTAATAACTGTAACACCTCACTTTGCCGAGAAGGCTGATGAGATGACCTCGACCAATAAGGATTCAGAAATCCTTCTCGACCGAGACTTGGATAGGTAATCAACCGTCCCCGCCGTAGTGCTATTGATGCCAACGGAAGATGCTGCGAGACCGACTGATTCTACGGTGACAGAGCTATCTATGCCGACTTAAGATATCACCGGTTGCTTTCACAGTGCTGTTGATGCCAACGGAAGATGTGTCAGCGAAAAGAGAAAATAAAAAATCTCAAAGTTGTTGAGAGAGTTTGCGCAGGGCAGTTTTGTGTGTTGAATTTGAGGTCCTTTTTTTCGTTGCCACTGCATCTGTATTTATAGCACTGAAGTACTTGCTCTGCACGGTCAGATGATGTTGCAGAGTTTAATTGCAATTCTAATTCCTGAAGTTAATCCGCATCAGAACCCAGAAACCAGGGCTATCCTTCAAACTGAGCCGTGAGACTTGTTCCAAGACCTTTCAAACTTAACAGTCCATCTAGGCTTATCACATCACATTTCTAGTCCACCTAGGCTTCTCATCTCTTTATCAAAAACCTATTCGTAGCCATGCTTTATCCCATTAAGATTCCCAAGATAACCTACATGCTAGGCTTTGAACAAATAATATTTATCTAAACAACCATCCATTATATATATATATGTATGTATATATATAATATGTATGTGGTCTAGGCCATCAGACATCACGTCCTTCATCAATCCGCTTTATATATATATATATATATATACATATAGTTGGTAGTCTTTCACAGGGCATGGACACTGTAACTCCATCATCAATTTTTATGATCCTATACTCAATCTGACAACACCAACACCACAAGTCATCAATCTCTACTGTCGTGCATGCATAATTAAAAGATAATTCACCATTAAAAGATAATATCATGATTAAAACCACAATGTATCTTTCAATAATAATTATCTCAACTATCCTGTCATCCAACGGTTGAGAGCCATGTTCATCAACGACTTTGATCGTACGAACCGATAGTGTAAAATCGGGCCTAAACATTGCCCCCCCAGTTTCCTTGAGCTTCGGCCTGTAAGCCGAATGATTAAGGAAATTAACTGGTTCAGCCAACAACATCTCGTCGTATTGCCGAAACAAATCTTGTTCCTCGGCATTAAAATCACCTATGTTCTGGCAATATCATAAAACAGGGCCGAGGCTGAGAAGAATTGGGGTCGACCAGGGCTGAAGTCGAGAGTAATTGAGGCCGAGGTCAATAAAAATCTCCAGGCCTACCTATATATACATGTAAACAAGATTGCCTGATGTGATTTGTCAGCCATGCAATCGGCATATAACATATATATATATATATTTGTGCCCAGCTCGGCGATTTCCCCAGTATCTGTTATTGACCAACCCTCTTGGCTAACATATATCGGCAAAAATTTGGCCGAGGAACATCATTGCTGGCCGAGGTCTATTATTGAGTGGTCGAGGATCATTAGCTATATGCTTGGTGATCGAGGAACTCCATCGTTGGCCGAGGTCTTAGAGTGGCCGAAGACCAACATCATTAGCTATATATATATATATATATACAAAATCAAATCTTGGCCTTGGAATAATGTTGTCGGCCATGCAAATTTTATCACATTTTTTTCTTCTGCCTTAATGACTAACCACCTTCATTTGATGACCAAAGCTATGGTCGAAGAGATATATGGTCGAGGGCAAAATCATCTTGCCTTCCACGAACCATATTGGCTGTTGATACGCAAGGAACATAACTCATGATCTCGGCAAGATTTGTCCCACTCGGCTGACTCTAGAAACCAATCTTGCTGGCAAGATTTGTCCCACTCGGCTGATCCTAGAAACTAATCTTGCTGAGTGAAAGGCAAAGCCAACTAATTGAATCTATAAGTTTTGGCTTCTCGGCAGAATGTGTGAAGCCCATAAAAGTCAAAGATTCCACCGAGAGTAATACTTTGCAATACTTTGTAACAACTTCACCGATGTTTATGGCTTCCTTCGACTAAAGAACAACTCACGGTCAAGTAAACACGGTCGAAAATTTTACCGTCCACAAGTCGGCGAACTACAAACATCATGAAAAAAAAACTACCAAGTCGTCGTTGGGCTTGACAATTTACGTAACAACCCAGTCATGCATATCCACCCTACCAAGTCAAGAATTGCAACCAATAGTCTCAAATCCACGCTGGTGTGGTGAATACAAACTATTGTCGGTCGACCAAATTAGCCTTCCAAGAAGTTCCAAAACCCCATCGAAGAAGTTGACCACCAAAGCTCCAAATATGCTCTCATAGCCCATTTCTATACAAACATTTTAACCAAGGATCATGGTTAATCATTCAACTCCACCAAATGGCTTTCCAAGATTCCATGGAATAGCATCCTTAGTTATTTGATGCTTTTGAATTTGTAGGGATGCCAACGTGGGCGACAATCTCCAAGAAATTAATGCTGGAATCAAATATTCTCCACCACGTGAAAGCCTATCACCCAACGAAGGTAGCCATTCTTGTTGGATTGAGCATGCAACAAATAATCTCTGTCGGCAAGGCTTAAAAATGAATCTTATCCAATCTGCCAATATGTTGATGTGCCCCCCTTATTTTCTTATGTATCGGCCTAAAAAGCCGAATGGTTAAGAAATTGTAAAGCAATCAAATCTTATCGCCCCCTATTTTCTTAAGTATCGGCCCAAGCAGCCGAATGGTTAAGAAAATAAGTTATTTATTTAACAAAAGTGGCCTAACTATAAAGTGGAGGAGGCCAACGATGTTTTATTCCGAGCCGAGATCTTTTTACATCAAAATTTTCACTTTGACATTTTCCAAAGCTGAATAAAAGATTATCTCCAAATATTTCTGACTTGGTGAAATATTTTTCATTTTCGGCCGCCGAATGTGTTGAACAATTATTATGCCCCCCGGGCATAATAATTTCGCTAATTTCATCTTTTAACTCAAACAATTTAACCGAATGAGATTTCTCCCTATCGGCTTTATCGCCAATAATCATATCAATTGGCGTGGTTTTTCCGGCTAGGCCTATGTCTCGGCCTTGTTCGTCATTGGAGCACTTTTCTGTCGAATCATTTTCTAAGCCGATTTGTGGCTCAGAAACTTGAATTTTTCCTTCTAGGCCTACTACACTTTCAGTCTCGACCGAAAAAATAGGTGGCCTAGGTTTTTCGTCTTGGCCGACCATATTTTCAGCCTCGACCGAAAAAATAGGTGGCCTTTGTTCTTCGGCCAAATTAACAATTTTCTTAGGCCGAATATTGGTTGTGGTCGGAGCGGAAATTTGCCCCCCGGCCTCTTGCCTTTCAGAAATTCTTCCCAATCTCTCGAGAAGTTGTTTTTGCTTCTTTAATAGAAGATGACACTCTTCCCATGAAGCCTGATCGAGATAGATCATGTGAACTTCGTAGTTTTAGCACTGGGTCCCACTGGGCGTGCCAAAATGTTGACCCTAGAAACTACCAAGCCTACGTGGCGCGCAGGCCGAGTAATCTATAAGCTAACTACGTCCTTCGGTGAATGCGGGGCGTGCCAACTCGTCGGCCGAGGAGTAAATTTGTTGATGTTGCGTTGGGTGCACGACTGACTTCTGCGTCTTGCGATTGCGGCCGAGAAAGGAACACGTCTCGACCTCTTGGATTCTCGAGCCTGAAGACAAGGCTACTATTCTTACAAAGTTCACGAATCGAATTCGGCTTTCAATGTGCCGAATGTAATAACTGTAACACCTCACTTTGCCGAGAAGGCTGATGAGATGACCTCGACCAATAAGGATTCAGAAATCCTTCTCGACCGAGACTTGGATAGGTAATCAACCGTCCCCGCCGTAGTGCTGTTGATGCCAACGGAAGATGCTGCGAGACCGGCTGATTCTACGGTGACAGAGCTATCTATGCCGACTTAAGATATCACCGGTTGCTTTCACAGTGATGTTGATGCTAATGGAAGATGTGTCAGCGAAAAGAGAAAATAAAAAATCTCAAAGTTGTTGAGAGAGTTTGCGCATGGCAGTTTTGTGTGTTGAATTGGAGGTCATTTTTTTCGTTGCCACTGCATCTGTATTTATAGCACTGAAGTACTATTTATCTAAACAAATAATTGGAGGTCCTTTATCCCATTAAGATTCCCAAGATAACCTACATGCTAGGCTTTGAACAAATAATATTTATCTAAACAACCATCCATTATATATATATATATATATAAATATAATATGTATGTGGTCTAGGCCATCAGACATCACGTCCTTCGTCAATCCGCTTTATATATATATATATATATATATATATATATACATATAGTTGGTAGTCTTTCACAGGGCATGGACACTGTAACTCCATCATCAATTTTTATGATCCTGTTGACCCTAGAAACTACCATATGATCCTGTTGACCCTAGAAACTACCAAGCCTACGTGGCGCGTAGGCCGAGTAATCTATAAGCTAACTACGTCCTTCGGTGAATGCGGGGTGTGCCAACTCGTCGGCCGAGCTCGACCGAGGAGTAAATTTGTTGATGTTGCGTTGGGTGCGCTGCTGACTTCTTGATCTTGCGATTGTGGCCGAGGAAGGAACACGTCTCGGCCTTCGGGTTCTAGAGCCTGAAGACAAGGCTGCTAACTTAGCGAAGTTCAATATCCAATTCGGCTTCCAATGTGCCGAATGTAGTAACTCGTAACACCTCACTTCGCCGAGAAGGCTGATGAGATGACCTCGACCAATAAGAATTCAGAAATCCTTCTCAACCGAGACTTGGATAGGTAATCAACCGTCCTTGCCGCAGTGATGTTGATGCCAACGGAAGATGCTGCGAGATCGGCTGATTCTACGGTGACAGAGCTATCTATGCCGACTTAAGATATCACCGGTTGCTTTCACAGTGCTGTTGATGCCAACGGAAGATGTGTCAGCAAAAAAAGAAAATAAAAAAAATCTCAATTGTTGAGAAAGTTTGTGCAGGGCAGTTGTGTGTTGAATTTGAGGTCCCTTGAATATTGTCTGCGACTTTGTATTTATAAGAATGAATTGCCTCACCCTCACACGATTCTTGGAATATTAGGTAGAATAATCATCACTTAATCTTGTTGATTATCCTATACGCACAATTGCATTAGGATAATTGTCCCCTCATCACTCGTTGGCCAACTGGAAGTCATCACATGCATCCTGATAGAATTCTAAATTGCATGGAACCATAGATAATCCTTATCATCTCCTCCACACGTTAGCCAAAGATAGAATCCTAATAGAACTCCTTATTTGCTGCATGCAAAATTAAAAGCCGCCACCTCATCAACCATTGCTAATGATAACCCACGTTTACAGCAAGCTTGTAGGTATTTGGCTAATCCCAAAAGCCATTCTGACCACATCACTATTTCAATTTCATCCTTATCAAATACAAAGCATGTCCAGCAAAACAAAGCAACCTGATTCAAAGCTCACGTCCCCATCACAAATCTACTTGTCTCCATCCCATTTATTTTGCATAAAAACCGAGATAACTTGTTAAGAGATAATTATTATAATTAAAAATAATAATATTATCTCTTAACAATAATATCTTAACTTTTTATCCAACGGTTGAGAACCATGCTTACTCAACGGCATCGACCGCTTAGGCCGATGGTGTAAAATCGGGTCCAAACAGATCCTATACTCAATCTGACAACACCAACACCACAAGTCATCAATCTCTACTGTCGTGCATGCATAATTAAAAGATAATTCACCATTAAAAGATAATATCATGATTAAAACCACAATGTATCTTTCAATAATAATTATCTCAACTATCCTGTCATCCAACGGTTGAGAGCCATGTTCATCAAAGGCTTTGATCGTACAAACCGATAGTGTAAAATCGGGCCTAAACAAAATGTTATTAAAATAACTCGTCATACAGAATAAGCAAGACTATTAAACTGCAATATTAATTGAGCAAATTGAAATAAAATTATAAATGTTATCAAAATCAGATGGAATACAAAGCAGTAAAGATTTATATCCGAGGATAATATTTTAGACATTAAACTATAAAACTACTTAGCCGCTCCTGATAAGAATACAAAAATTAAAAAATTAAAAAATTAAGGTCTAAGAAATACGATGCTGAAATCCATGGAGGCCAGAATAATTCAATTTAAATTAGAAAGGGAGAGGATTGATAAAAGGAAAACGGGAACGAACCAAAATTTAACCATTGCTACAATTTACTGTAAAGTTTAATAGTGGTTGCTTTCAATTCAATCACGAAGAGGTTGAATTTAGCACTGAATGCAGAAGAGAGCACCGAGCATAGAGCCAACGAACTGCACCGAGTATTGAAGTCAGGAAAAAGCTAAGGTTAATGTTAACTAAATTTATTGATTTTTTGTGCATGGGTTAATCTCTCTCCCTCTACCTCCCTCACTTGTCAAACCAAACTAATAACCGATTCTGAACTTATCAAATCTAATAAGTGCAAAAAATTATAATCAAAACCAAATAAAAATCTAAACCCAAGCTCTGATTTCAATATAATCGACAACAAAAAAGCAAATTCAAGTCCAATATAACCAAATACCAAACAAAAGTCCAAATCAGAACTCTAAAATCTTGAAATCGCTCACCTCAAATATACATGGTTCTGAAGGCTGCAAACAAAAGCCCCAAATCCAAAAAACCACAATTTCCTAAAGCCAAAAACAAAACAAAACAAAATTAGACACCATGATGGGGAATCCGAACCTATAAACAAAATCCCCAAAATCACGATACCCGAAATCACAATAACAAAAACACCAAATTTTAACAAAAGAAAATTACCCAGATGCACAACCCGAAGAGCTCACCAAGAAACCCTAGCTCTTCTACGCAAGAAATTCCGTCAAATCAAACTGAATAAACTGAACATGGCTAACTGAATTCAATATAAAAAAAAAAAGGTCGTACCCAGTGCACAAGGCTCCCGCTTTACGCAGGGTCTGGGAGAGGTAAATGTCGGCTAACTGAATTCAATAAAAATAAAAATACAATCAATTTACTGCTAACCATCTTTTTTCACCAATGAAAAAAAAAATCCATATCAGTCATATTGTTTCCTCAATATGATACACAGTTTTTGTCCTGATCTATTAGTCATATTGTCTCCTCCATTTTTAACCTATAACATGTAATCCTCTGGATAACCTTTCTAGCTCTTAAGAGATAATGGTTAAGCTAATCTGCGCCGCAATGAAACTATGAAAGGAAATTTATGTGAACTCATATAGACTACATTTTTTAACTCTCTCTCTCTCTCTCTTCCCAAAAATTAATCATATGATCATCCACATGTGTTTCTGAGATATGTTTAACCGTTTAACTAAAACACACAACAACAACAACAAAGCATTTTCCCAATAAGTGAGGTCGGCTATATGAATCCTAGAACGCCATTGCACTCGGTTCTATGTCACACACAAAATAAAAAATAAAAAATCCTCACCCACACCAAAAAACCGAAACATGCAGAGCAAAACCCAAAAATTAAGGATGACCATCCTTTTTTTTTCTTTTCTTAAGATTGAGGGAAAAAGAGGTTGCACTGGGTGCGATGGCAAGTGCCTTCGCCCATGAGCGGTAGGTCTCGGGTTCGAGACTTGGGAGCAGCCTCTTCATAAATGGGGGTAAGGCTAGCCGACATTCACCTCTCCCAGACCCTGCGTAAAGCGGGAGCCTTGTGCACTGGGTACGACCTTAAGATTGAGGGAAAGATGGATGCATAGACAATCAAAGAACCCAAACAAAAACAAAATTAACGCCAAAGAGATGAATTATATACTTGAGCCAAAAGAGGCACGCAAGCTCAAAGAATAAAACCCTAAAACTGGAAGAAAAAGGTTTCCTGCAACCCAAATACAAAATTAGAGATAACAATCAGACTTAGAGCATGAAAAAACAAAGAAAATGCTGGGCAAAAAGCTGAAGACCCGAACTTGACAACAATCAATTGTAAAATTTTCTTCCTAACCAAACAGAAAATAAACAAACGTATAAACCAACATACCTAGACGCGAGCGATTCCTTCATGGAAAACAGGGGAAAAAAGGGCAAACACCTTGTAAGAGAATTCGATCGGATTCGAAACCAAAAAACAGAGAGAAACGGAAAGAGAAGAAAAGAAGAGGAAAGTGGAAAGTGAAAGAAAATGAGAGGGGCAAAATGGCCAATTCACCATACAACCCCGTTAGAGCATGAAAAAACAAAGAAAATGCTGGGCAAAAAGCTGAAGACCCGAACTTGACAACAATCAATTGTAAAATTTTCTTCCTAACCAAATAGAAAATAAACAAACGTATAAACCAACATACCTAGACGTGAGCGATTCCTTCATGGAAAACAGGGGAAAAAAGGGCAAACACCTTGTAAGAGAATTCGATCGGATTCGAAACCAAAAAACAGAGAGAAACGGAAAGAGAAGAAAAGAAGAGGAAAGTGGAAAGTGAAAGAAAATGAGAGGGGCAAAATGGACAATTCACCATACAACCCCGCTAAAACTGAAAAATCATGAAGAGAATGAGGGACAAAACTAGGTGGGCACTGTTAATGAACGGTACCCGTCCACGGGCTTTTAGAAGAGTATAATTTGTGACATCCTCTTTTTCCTTTTTGTGTATCGTTAAGCAGAACACAACATCTCAAATAGAGAAAGACTTGTGTATACTCTTTAGAACATAACGTTTAAGGACAATAGCACAATGATATGCAGTAAATTTGTGATATAGACATGTATATTATTGTATAAATTTCGTGTCTTACAACAGATATTCAATGCATTCATCATAAATTTCGTGTCTTACAACAGATATTCAATTCATTCATCATATTACACTGGCGTCAAGATGATGTCATGTTACCATTGGACTGGATTGTGCCTACCCAAATCAAGCTGGTTGGCTAGCTTTCTTTGGCCAGCCCGCAAGCCTTGTGGCTGATTTATGGTCCAGTGGCTCCCACAAGCCTTTTGGCCCAACCCTCGGTTGGAGACGAATTTTGTGTCAAAACGGGCTACGTTTTGGCCTATATCCCTATAAATAAATGTGAAAAATAAATTAAAACAAAATCAACCCACATCAAGCCCTAACACATCTACGCCCACCACTTTCCCGTGGCTTCTTCACGATGTCAGTGAATCTTTTGTACGAGGGATTTTGCATGGGCTTATAAGTAAGTTGAGTTACTCCTCATATTGTTAATTGGTTTTATGGTAGAACCTCAACTTTCTTCATAGTATTAGAGTAGGTTGTCTCACGTGTGAAGCCAAATGCCCACACGTGTTGCACGTCACCCTGTTGTGTTGTCCACGTGTTAGGCTTGAAAATTCGCCACACGTGAAGGGGCATGTTGAGCATGAGTCCCACATTGATGAGATGAAGGACCTTGTATGAACTTATAAGTAAGTTGAGCTACTCCTTATATTATCAATTGGTTTTATAGTGGAACCTTAACTTTCTTCAGAATGAAATAGCCCTTCTACTTCATGAATTGGCATTTGGTGGAATGGAATGCAGATATGAGGCTTACAAAATTTCCATGACGTACAAAACCGATGACACGAGGAACCACGATTGCTAGTCTGACGAAGAAGGGGTGGCGAAGGCGTCGAAAAGAAGGCGTTGAGATAAGAGGGAGCCTTCATGTTTTATGAACGTTGTTCGAAGTCAAAGATTGTGGAAGGCAATTGTGGCTGCCATGGAAGGCGGTGCGATGCAAAAGGTGGTGTCGTTTAATTTGAAGTTGCCATGGGGTTTTATAAAACTTTAAAACACTTCCATTTTTTAATCAGATTTATATCCCACTTAAGACTTAATTTCTTACATGACTCGAGGAATCCATATTTCATACAACCCCTTCGTTTACATACATTGTCTTCCCCACCTACTATACAACTTCATTAACATTTGGGTAAATTACACTTTACCACTTTCGGTTTGGGGTCTATTGCACCCTCATACAACATCTTTAAAACATTTCACTTTCATACCTCAAGTACTATTTTATTTCAATATAATGCACCCGTTACATTTTTCATCCATTGATCCATTAAGAGCTGACGTGGCTGCCACATTTGTGTCACATGACTGCCAAATTTATGCCACGTGGCAAAAATAATAATTTTTTATTCATTTAAAATATTATAATAATTTACCCAATTAAAAGAAGAAGAAAAAAAACTGAAAACCCAGAAACCTTTCTTCCCTCGACCCACTTCCCTCTCCTCTATTCTCTTCCGGTGCGCTGTCCAGCAACGTCTCCTTCTGTGGCAACCAGTATGAACATGATAGCCAGGACCGCATTCCGTTGCACAAACGGGTGGCGGTGCTCCAAATTGGCGAGAATTGAGGGGATCAGCGGCTCAATGATCTCGAACTCATTCAAGCGGCAGAGAAACCAGAGGTTGTTGCGGAGGTTCTGGTAGATGAGGTTCATCTCCGATAGGACCTTCCCCTTGGAGTTAGTCTTATAGATGATCTCGAGGTAGAAGAGGAGGAGCTTCTTGATGGTGTGGTTCTCGGAGAGGAGGACGTAGCGGATGATGGTGATGAAGAGGTGAGGGATGGTGTCACCGTTGAGGAGGAGCATGATGGCCGGGGACAAAGAGGTGGAGGATGATCTCGGCGGATCCGAAACGAGGAAAGTCGAATCTGAATCAGAGAAATGTGGGAGAGAATGAGATCTGGGCATTTGTTTGGATGGGATGGGGTGGGTTTTTGGATGGGAGGGGAGGTGAAGAGAGTAGAGGAAATGGAGGTAAGGTGGGGTGCGGGGTTGCGGGGAAGGTAGGCGTGGGGTGGGATGGGGTGTTTGGGTTGCAGGGAAGGGGAGGGCTCGGGGGAAGAAGGGTTTTTGGGTTTCCAGTTTTTTTTTTTAATTGCATAAATTATTATAATATTTTTAATGAATAAAAGAATTATTATTTTTGCCACGTAGCACAAATGTGGCAGTCACGTCAACTCTTAACGGATCAATAGATGAAAAATGTAATGAATGTATTATATTGAAATAAAATAGTACTTAATGTATGAAAATGAAATGCTTTAAAGATGTTGTATGAGGTTGCAACAGACCCCAAACCTGAGGTGGTAAAGTGTAATTTACCCTTAACATTTTTATCCCAAATCATGGTTTTTTAAGAAAAAACGCAACTCATGTTTTGTTGTTCCTCGTTTTGTTGGCAAGTCTTTTATGTGTACTAAATCCTTCGAGAAATTCAATGTATCCAGAACACCAAAACCCAATTTTTATATACTTTTTACGAATTAAGATTTATCCTTGATTGATGATGACGGTCCTTGTTAATCTTCCTTGTAGTTCCCTTTTGAGTTAATTTAAGGCTCTATGACCCTGACCTTTCATGTTAACAAATAAAAAAAAATGAAAATACTAGTGTGACGAGATCAATTTAAGAATCTTTTAAAAAGGGGGCGGGGGGAGAGAGAGAGCAGCCAACTTACTTTTTATGCCTGCATTATATTTGATTTATCTATCATTATCTCTTTACACTCAATGTTATTTCCGAAACCGTCCTTACCTATCAAAACTTGACACACCCCATTCCGAAGGAGGACATGCTGGCCATCACGTGAGTGTGACGTAGCCATTTACACAGTTCGGAAGCTTTAAAGATACAATTACTAAGATGAAACATCCGAGGGTGAGTCTTACTTTTGTGAATTCTGTCTGAACACCGTTGGATTCCTCGTGGCCACCAAAGCTCTGCTAACTTGAACCTGGAGGGGCGCAAAACAAAGTTGAGTGGGTCAATAAAACAAAGTTTTTTTAAAACATTTCATTTAAAACATTTCTAACCCCTCACTGTAAAACCTGTATAATTTCCCAGAAAATAACATAATAGCATATACCTTCAAATATCTCAAATCATCAATCTTTATCAAAACCAGAAAGTATGTCATGCTATAATGTCAAAAACAGAATAGGGATGCATCAATATAACAGGTGAAATAAGGAATCAACCGGAGACCATGCAGTTGGTTCTGTACGGTTATTCTATAGCTCAATATCCAATCCAACCGGAGTCACCATGGTGACATGTACAGCGCTACTCTACACATAAGTCGGAACTACCTGAAGTAGTCTGTACGACAAGAATGGTGTAATAATACGCTCTAGTGCTTCTCTCATCAATCATCTGTGCACATAATCTAAGGTCACCTACCAATCAGAACCACCTCTAGTGGTCTGTACGACTAGCATGTCGGAACCCTCTCATGGTCTGTACGACATGCACCTACTTGGATCCAAGGTGAGCGTGCGGTGCGGTGAATAATATAAGCACTAACACCAGGGGTGCAGGTTATGAACTCTCAACACAATGCACATCATCAATGATTCACATGAATAACATAAAACTCACCTGATACTCACATGTGCGTCCACAGCACCAATTCACATATATATATGCATCAATTATCAATTCATATATCTCATAATATGCATGCATGGCATTTTAAAACATACTTTCATTTAAACTCAATTTCTGGAAAATCGATAGTATATAGGTATAAACAAAAATACTGCCCACTCACCTGGAGTTTGCCCAACAACTCCCTAGCACAACACATCAAGGCATCATGACGATCGGCGCCTAGAACAATAATCAAATCCAACCTCAGAAATCATATCGATATAATATATAACTTATATAAAACACGTCACTACGTAGTTCGATCCGGAAGATCTGCAACTCAGATTTCAAATCCATAACTTCTAGAGGTCCACAATATACTTCTAGGACAACATCCTAAAATTTCATTACCATCCAACGGTCGGATCTCCGTCAATTGTCAAAACCAAGTGACGGTTAACATTCTATTTTATGCACTTACAACTCCAATTCCGAAAGATCCGTAAATCGGATTCCCAATCCGTAAGTTCCTATAATCCTCAAATATTATGTATTACAACATATCAAAGTTTGGTGACGATCCGACGGTTGGATCGTAAATTCACATTTTCACCTAACCACGAATCGAAACGAACTTAGGTTCAATTACTCAATTTACGTCCATCAATTATCAAAACTGAACCTAGAACCTTAAACACATGCTAAGAATGACATTGGCGGGCCATTGGCCACGCGCCGCCGCACGGGCCGCCGCGGGTGGCGGTCGGCCACCCCGGCTCGCCGGAAAATCCAACTATTTCCAAAAATTCTCAAAAAATACAGAATTGAAGATCTCAATGAGTAGAGTAAACTTTATACCTGAGGCCAAGGTCAATTTGGTCTGGAAGAACTCCAATTTCACCGAAATCTGTGCGAACCCTAGAATTGAGTGAGTTCCAATTCGTTCTCAAATCAACTCCGATGCTCCAACTAATGCTTGGGCTTTGTTCTAGGCCTCAATGGGAAGCTATGGGTGGTGGAAATTGGAAGAAATTGCTTCGGGATTGGGTGATTCGAAGCCAAAGCCGTCGCACCCCTCCTTGCGGTTTTCTCCATTTTCAAAGCTAAATCTCTCCAATTTTGAGATGGAATGGGTAGAGGAAGGCTCCTAGAGTCTTTCCCATGAGGTTTCTTGAAGCAATTCGCCGGAAAAACGGGTGAAAATCGTCGGAAAAAATAGAGATGGGTGCGCGGGTAAACGGGTTGGGGAAAACCCGTTTCTGATATTCTCTCCTCCGCTTCTCGCCCTCTCTCCTTTCCTCCTTTTCTCTGTTCCGATTGGCCATCCTCTCTTTCTCTCTTCTCTTGATTCGTCCTCTCCTTCTTCTTTCAGATTGGGCAGTTTTGCCCAATCCCATTTTTTTTCCCTTTTTTCTTTCTTCCTCACTGCCCAATCCTCATTCTTCTTCTTCTTCTTACGCACACACACCCAAAAACCTCTTCTCTCATCCCAGCCATCCATTTAATTCTTCATTAAATCTGGGCCGTCCATTATCATAAAAAAAATTCCAGATTTTACTAAATTATAATTCCTAAAATGCCCAAATTTCAAACGTTAATAAATTCTTTGATATAACTCTAAATCACGCACCGTCTGCGCCCACGCGTCCGTAGCGACGAGTACTACGAGGATATGTCAAGAAAACAAATCTTAGATGGCACGACACAATGATTAACCTCGAATAATGTGCGTGCCTCAAAGAGCATTTTTGTAAAATCCTTTATTAAACTTTAAAACTCTTAAAATCAGGAACGGGCTGTCACAATCTACCCACCTTAAAAAAATTTGTCCTCGAAATTTACACAATCTTTACCATCCATCGATATCCATAAAACAACCTGAAACACCTCTCTTATTTGATATTTTGTCTCCCAAGTAGTTTCTTCTGCTGAATGATTCCACCATAAAACTTTTACCAAGTACACTGTTTAATTTCTCAGGACTTCCTCTTTCTATTCCAAAATAATCATGGGTTCCTCATTATAAGTCACATCCGGATTAATCTCTAAAGGCTGAACCGGAATCATACACGACGAATCTGCTACTTTGTAATGAAGCATCAAAACATGAACTACACTATACACCTTATCCAATCCCGAAGGTACTCAAACTTGAAAGTATTTCACCAATTCCTTCAATAGTCAAAGACGGCCTGATGTACTTAGGATTTAACTTGTCTTCCATTTCGACCCGAACCGCACCTTCTAAGGTGATAATTTAAAAAACATCCAATCTTCTGCATTACACGTCCGGTCAGTGGCATGTTTGTCTGCTAAGCTCTTCAGCCGATCCTGGCTCAGTTCCAAGTTAGACTTAATTACTTGAATATTCCGAGTAGTCTCTTCCACTAACTCCGGGCCTTGAATACCATCCATCCACAATTCTAACAATTTCGAAACACAAGACACAGCTTTCCACGACCTTATGGCGTTGCTTTAGGGAATAAACTGAAAGGACCAACATGCCCAAGAAGTTCAACAGATCCGTAAGCCCAAATCTCTTTTCCATAAGACAGATAAATAATTGTTGCACTTCTGGAAAGGTTACTGCTCTTTCATTGAAGAATACTGCGCTGATTTAGTAAGCCAATCAATTATCACCTCAATTTCATCATAACCATCTCGTGAACGAGGAAACTTGCACACATAATCTATATTAATATTTTCTCATTTCCGCTGTGGAACGGGAAGTAACTACATCAATCTAAAAGACTTCTTTCTTTTCGTTTTAACCTGCTGACAGATGTTACATCTATTTATATATACAAACATTTCTCTTTTCATACCTGACCAATAGTAAAATGATCGAATGGTATAATACATCGTAGTACCTCCAGGATGCATTGTATAAGTTGAACAGTATGCAAATTCCAAAATTGCTTCCTTTAATTTCATAACATTAGGTATAAACACCTTGTTCTCTTGCATAAGCTTGTCATCTGATTCTCTAACTCTGAGGTCTATCTTTTTCCCGTTATTCCTTGCTTTAAATAAATTCTTGAATTTCTTCGTCAAACACTTGAGTCTCGAGTACGACCTACCAAATAGGCCTAACTCGAAAATTAGCAAGTACGTTTTCTTTTCGATCTTCCATTCCTAATTTTACTCCAGTAGATCTCAAATCCATAAGAAAATGAACATGGCAATCGTACCAAGCATTAATTCTCGCTGGGGTCTTCCTACTAAAAGCATTGGCCACAACATTTGCACGATCACCCTGGTCGTGCAATCATAATCACTAAGCAACACAATCCACCTTCGTTGCCTAAGATTAAGATACCTCTAAATAAACAGATATTGGATACTCTTTTGATTCATAAAAATCTTGCACTTTTCTTCCCATAAAGACAATGTCTCCAAATCTTCAAAGCAAAGATGATAGTTGCTAATTCTAAATCATGAGTAGGGTAATTCATCTCATGAGGTTTCAATTGTCGTGAAGTGTAGCAATCACTCTATCATGTTGCATCAACACACATCCTAACCCATTCAAGGATGCATCACTGTAGACCTCATAATTACCTTTATCATCTGGGAGTGCTAAAACAGGTGCATGAGTGAGATAATGCTTCAGTTGCTGAAACTTTATTCACAATTTTCATCCACTCAAACCTAACCTCTTTTCTAGTAGATCCCGTCAATGGCAAAGCAATGACTGAAAAATCCTTTACAAACATCTATAGTAGCCTGCTAGACCAAGAAAACTCAGTACCTCAGTGAAAGTTCGAGGTTGTTTCCAATTCTCCCCAGTTGTCACTCATTGAGGATCTACTTGAATACCTTGTGTAGATATCACATGTCCCAAAAATGCCACTTGATTCGTCCAAAATTGACATTTGCTAAACTTAGCATACAACCGATGTTCCCTCAACCATTGCAACACCAACTCAAAATGACTAGCGTGCTTTACTATCAACTTAAGAGTATACCAGACCTCAACTCTTTCCTTGAAATCACATAAGCACCTCTAAGCTGATCAAACAATCATCAATGCGCGGCAATGGATAACGGTTCTTACTCATTACCCGATTCAATTACCTAATATCCATACATATTCTTAAGGTCCTGTCTTTCTTCCTTATAAACAAAGCTGGGGTTTTCCAAAGTAACGTACTAGGTTGACTGAAACCTTTATCAACCAATTCCTGTGACTAAATTTTCAATTCCTTTAACTATGTAGGAACCAATCTATAGCATAAAGTCTATACTTGGAGACAATTCAATAGTGAACACCACATCTCTGTCTGGTGGCAATCCATGTAAATCATTCCGGAAACACATTAGGAAAATGTCTACCACTCGTACATCATCCACAATACTAGGAGTACGATCCTGCAACACCACATGAGCTAGGTATCCTTGGCAACCTTTTGATAACAATCTCTTTGCTCTCACAACAGAAATAACGGCATGCCTCACTCCATTTTGCTCAATCACAAAATTAACCTCTGATAATCCAAGACAAAGGAAAGTAACTGATTTCCCATACAATACATATTGGCACGATTATAATGCAACCAATATGTGCTTAAAATCACATCGAAATCCACAATGTCTAACGGGATACGATTCACTGGCATAACTACTTCTTCCACCATCACTGGACGCCCTGAATAGTCATAACCGACATAGAATGACCTACCTATTTACTTGCTTAACGAATCCAACAAATAAGTTATGGGTATTACGGTCTGCAGCCCGCAATAACGATAACTCACTGTCGTCTCAATAAGTAAGCAACAATTCTTAAGGGTGCAATATTATCATTTTACTCCTCACAGGGAAAATACATATATACGCCTCGATCGTGCTCATTCACTACTTCCTTTGGCAACATCGTCAATAATAAGAATTATATCGGCCAGAGTCAGCTAGAATGACCTGTACGGCTGAGTTTACAGCTCGACCATCCATGTTAGCACATAAGTCGGAGTCACCTATAATGACCTGTACGACTTATTCATCAATTTTCCAAGTAATATGTCAAGGAAGATTGCTGGGTAACAACTGATACTAGGGACAATTCATACCTCTATGTCTCATCTAACCACATGAACACATTCACAACTTCCCACACTCTCCAAAGTGCCTAATATTGTACCTACGGTACAAAGATACATTTCCTCTACCAGAGTCACCTTGTCTCTGAAATTTGGGATCACTAGTAAATCTATCACTTCGCCTCTGACCAGTGGCACTAAAACCTCAGCTAGGAAAATTAGCTCTAGTTTCACTTCTTTTGAAGCTCTAAGTCTTCCGAGGTCTTTGATATGACGGATCTTTAACTTATCGTCTTTCTTCTGATTCTGATTCTTTTCTTATTCCTCTTTACTTTCATTGATCATGTTCTCAGAGTCCTCAATGCTCAACAACATCTCGTAAACTCCTGGTAAAAAGTACAATGAATAGTGGTCGCCAAAGAACGCCACTTCTTCTTATTATCCAGCCAAAAACAACATAACACCTTGACCGAATTAGCAACAACATCCGAATGGAAACAAGGCAAGTCTGTAAACTCTCTATAATAATATGCCGAAGGAATGAACTTTTCCTTAAACAATTCTTTAAACGACTTCCAAACAGCTGTTCTTCCGATAACATCGGATAACATTCCTATCTCCATCAGAATGCAGATTCAACACTCAGAAACTAGGTAGTCATCTTGACCCACCTGTCGAGAGGAAGATTCCCTTGACTTTGCATAATCCGAAACGTCTTTTCCCAAATGATTAAGCCATCGATCGGCTCCCTTAGGTTCTTCATTTCCCTAAAGTGATTCAAATTTAACTTATAACAAGTCTCAAAAGGTTCCTTTAGATAATAGACTGAATCACAATGGCAATAGTTTCCCCCCAAACTACTATATCAGGGAAATTAGGCTCATCCGAACTACGTGGCTCGCTACGAGGCGGTATAGTTCCTTTAGGAAATTCTCAAGATGTCCAGAATTGCAACCTAGGCTCTGATACCAACTGACACACCCCGTCCCGAATGAGGGCATGCTGGCCGTCACGTGAGTGTGACGTAACCATTTACACAGTTCAGAAGCTTTAAAGATACAATTACTAAGATGAAACACCTGAGGGTGAGTCCTACTTTTGTGAATTCTATCAGAACACCGTTGGATTCCTCGAGGCCACCAAAGCTCTGCTAACTTGAACCTGGAGGGGCACAAAACAAAGTTGAGTGGGCCAGTAAAACAAACTTTTTCGAAAACATTTCATTTAAAACATTTCTAACCCCTCACTGTAAAACCTGTATACTTTCCCAGAAAATAACATAATAGCATATACCTTCAAATATCTCAAATCATCAATCTTTATCAAAACCAGAAAGTATGTCATGCTATAATGTCAAAAACAGAATAGGGATGCATCAATATAACAGGTGAAATAAGGAATCAACCGGAGACCATGCAGTTGGTCCTGTACGGTTATTCTATAGCTCAATATCCAATCCAACCGGAGTCACCACGGTGACCTGTACGGTGCTACTCTGCACATAAGTCGGAACTACCTGAAGTAGTCTGTACGATAAGAATGGTGTAATAATACGTTCTAGTGCTTCTCTCATCAATCATCTGTGCACATAATTTAAGGTCACCTACCAGTCGGAACCAACGCTAATGGTCTGTACGACTAGCATGTCGGAACCCTCTCATGGTCTGTACGACATGCACCTACTTGGATCCAAGGTGAGCGTGCGGTGCGGTGAATAATATAAGCACTAACACCAGGGGTGCAGGTTATGAGCTCTCAACACAATTCACATCATCAATGATTCACATGAATAACATAAAACTCACCTGATACTCACCTATGCGTCCACATCACCAATTCACATATATATATATATGCATCAATTATCAATTCATATATCTCATAATATGCATGCATGGCATTTTAAAACATACTTTCATTTAAACTCAATTTCTGGAAAATCGATAGTATATAGGTATAAACAGAAATACTGCCTACTCACCTGGAGTTTGCCCAACAACTCCCTAGCACAACACATCAAGGCATCATGACGATCGGCGCTTAGAACAATAATCAAATCCAACCTCAGAAATCATATCGATAGAATATATAACTTATATAAAACACGTCACTACGTAGTTCCATCCGGAAGATCTACAACTCAGATTTCAAATCCATAACTTCCAGAGGTCCACAATATACCTCTAGGACAACATCCTAAAATTTCATTACCATCCAACGGTCGGATCTCCGTCAATTGTCAAAACCAAGTGACGGTTAACATTCTATTTTATGAATTTACAACTCCAATTCCGAAAGATCCGTAAATCGTATTTCCGATCCGTAAGTTCCTATAATCCTAAAATATTACGTATTACAACGTATCAAAGTTTGGTGACGATCCGACGGTTGGATCGTAAATTCACATTTTCACCTAACCACGAATCGAAACGAATTTAGGTTCAATTACTCAATTTACGTCCATCAATTATCAAAACTGAACCTAGAACCTTAAACACATGCTTAGAATGATATTGGCGGGCCATTGGCCACGCGCCGCCGCACGAGCCGCCGCGGGTGGCGGTTGGCCGTCCCGGCTCGCCGGAAAATCTAACTATTTCAAAAAATTATCAAAAAATACAGAATTGAAGATCTCAATGATTAGAGTAAACTTTATACTTGAGGCCAAGGCCAATTTGGCCTGGAAGAACTCCAATTTCACCAAAATCCGTGCGGACCCTAGAATTGGGTGAGTTCCAATTCGTTCTCAAATCAACTCCAATGCTCCAACTAATGCTTGGGCTTTGTTCTAGGCCTCAAGAGGAAGCTATGGGTGGTGGTAATTGGAAGAAATTGCTTCGGGATTGGGTGATTCGAAGCCAAAGCCGCCGCACCCCTCCTTGCGGTTTTCTCCATTTTCAAAGCCAAATCTCTCCAATTTTGAGATGGAATGGGTAGAGGAAGGCTCCTAGAGTGTTTCCCATGAGATTTCTTGAAGCAATTCGCCAGAAAAACGGGTGAAAATAGTCGGAAAAATAGAGACGAGTGCACGGGTAAACGGGTTGGGGAAAATCCCGTTTCTGATCTTCTCTCCTCTGCTTCTCGCCCTCTCTCCTTTCCTCCTTTCCTCTGTTCCGCGTGGTCGTCCTCTCCTTCTCTCTTCTCCTGATTCGTCCCCTCCTTCTTCTTTCAGATTGGGCAGTTTTGCCCAATCCCATTTTTTTTTTTCCTTTCCTCTTTCTTCCCCACTGCCCAATCCTCATTCTTCTTCTTCTTCTTACGCACACACACCCACAAACCTTCTTCTCGCATCCCAGCCATCCATTTAATTCTTCATTAAATTTGGGCCGTCCATTATCATAAATTTTTTTTCCAGATTTTACTAAATTATAATTCCTAAAATGCCCAAATTTCAAACGTTAATAAATTATTCGATATAACTCCAAATCACGCACCATCTGTGCCCACGCGTTCGTAGCGACGAGTACTACGAGGATATGTCAAGAAACAAATCTTAGATGGCACGACACAATGATTAACCTCGAATAAAGCGCGTGCCTCAAAGGGCATTTTTGTAAAATCCTTTATTAAACTTTAAAACTCTTAAAATCAGGAACCGGCTGTCACAAAACTTAACTCAATCAAACTTCTTTTTACACCCAGCAATCTACTTAAATATAAAAAATAAAACCCTAACCAGTCCATCATCTCCATGGAGCAAAGCCCCTTCTCTCTCTTTAAAAAAATCATTCCATCTCCCATGGTTGTCATTTTGCACCCCCATCTACTCCTCCGTAGTCATCGAAACCTCTTCCTCTTCCTTTTCTTCATCATTTGACATCTCTAAATTTCTAGAGCACTAATTAGCTTAATAATTGGTATGTGTTTAATCGATTGGTTCAATTTTTACGTATTGATTCATTTTTCTTTTCAATTAAATGAGCTTCTGGTTAGAGTGTTTAATGAGTTTTGTATGTTTCAATTAAATGAGAATCTTCTTGACTCTATATTCCTATCTGTGGTCGAAAAAAGGGTACGTCCATGATAACTTTTGGTAGATCAATGAATATTTTTAACCGTGGATATTTATTTATTTATTTTTTTTGTCGAAACGTGGATATTTATTAGATACAAAAGTTGTGAACAACAATTCACATTACATTGAATTGTGACTAAAAAATATATCGCCTTTGCACGTTTTAAAGGTGAACTCATAGCTAAGCAGTTTTTATTGTGGAGCAAAACTTCGAGAATTGATTTAACCTGGATTTGTAATTGAGTTTATGCATTTTAATGATTAAACAGATAAATATTTCAATTACATATGGATTTAATATCATAGTATATTTTAGCCTCTATATGCCGCAAAAGTTGCGGACAAAAATTCACAATACATAGAATTGTGGTAAAAAAGTATATCGCCTTTGCACATTTTATAGGTGAACTCATTGGTAAGCATTTTTTATTGTTGACCAAAACTTTGGGAATTTATCTAACTTGAATGTAAAATTGAGCTTATGCATTTTAATGATTAAATTCATAAATATCTCTATCGCATATGAATTTAATATCGTAGTGTCTTTTAGCCTCTACATTGGTATTTGTGGCAAAAAAATGGGTACCTCCATGAGAAACTTTTGCAGATCGATGAATATTTTCAATTTGAATATTTATTAGATACCAGAAATTATAAGTCTATTCGTGAAAGTCTAAGGCAATGCCACATACAATATTTGTTAAGACATATTTAGGGAACTGTTATTAGCACTCCAAAAATCTCATTCTACACTTTGCACAAGTATATTTTTCTTTCTAAGTATAGACGCCTAATTAGATTTTTGGAGTGCTAATAACAATTTTGTATATTTATATACATTTTATTTTAGTTTGGAAATCGACTTCTTTTTTTTTTTCTTTATCAAGTTGGGAGTATTACTGACTGTGACCCTGTGCAACTAGTTGTTGATTCGTTTTGAATAATCAACATTATTTCTTACAATGTCTTGGGCGTATGAATAACATAAAGAAAACGGTCATGATACAAGCTGAATAAGAGTAGTACTAATTAGTAAACAACTTGTGAACGATGTTTGCTTATAACCAAGTGGCATGAAGGGACAAATGTGTATGTTTCATGCATCACTTGAAATAGTATTAGTAAAGTCACACAGGCCAATCAACTTGTTGGCAAGTGGCCATTTACCACAATGGTGAAAACGTGTTGTGCTCTTGTATGACGGCGTGGGTTCGAATTCTGTTGGTGACTAATCTAACATCTAACTTACTAATGTTATCGCTTAACTCAAAAAAAAAGAAAAACAATATTCGAAATATATGTAGTGGATAAACACAATCTCAAAATTTAATTAAACTCACATAACAACGATAAATAAAGACATTATCACAACTTAAGGGTGGTGAGCAATCCCATTAAAATAGAACTTAATATATACATGTTAAAAACAAAAACAGATTGATGCAAAATCTCCTGACGACTAATACTATTCCAAGTCATGCATGAAACATACACATTTATCCCTTCATGCCCCTTGGTTATTAGCAAACATCATGCATTTACTAATACTATTCCAAGTCATGCATGAAACCTACACATTTGTCCCTTCATGCCCCTTGGTTATAAGCAAACATCATGCATTTACTAATATTGTTCCAAGTCATGCATGAAACCTACACATTTGTCCCTTCATGTCACTTGGTTATAAGCAAACAACTTAAGGGTGGTGAGCAATCCCATTAAAATAGAACTTAATATATACATGTTAAAAACAAAAACAGATTGATGCAAAATCTCCTGACGACTAATACTATTCCAAGTCATGCATGAAACATACACATTTATCCCTTCATGCCCCTTGGTTATTAGCAAACATCATGCATTTACTAATACTATTCCAAGTCATGCATGAAACCTACACATTTGTCCCTTCATGCCCCTTGGTTATAAGCAAACATCATGCATTTACTAATATTATTCCAAGTCATGCATGAAACCTACACATTTGTCCCTTCATGTCACTTGGTTATAAGCAAACATCATGCACAAGTTGTTTACAAATTAGTAGTACTACTATTCAGCTTGTATCATGACCGTTTTCTTTCTGTTATTCATAGGCCTAAGACATTGTAAGAAATAATGTTGATTATTCAAAACGAATCAACAACTAGTTGCACAAGGTCACAATCAGAGATACTCTCAACTTGATAAGAAAAGAAAAAAAAAGGAAGTCGACTTCCAAACTAAAATAAAATGTATATAAATATACAAAATTGTTATTAGCACTCCAAACTTTCTATAATTAGAAAGAAAAATACACTGTGCAGACTGTAGAATGAGATTTTTGGAGTGATAATAATAGTTCCCTAAATATGTCTTAACAAATATTGTACATGACATTGACTTAGACTTTCGCGAATAGACTTATAATTTGTGGTATCTAATAAATATCCAGATTGAAAATATTCATCGATCTACAAAATTTTCTCATGGAGGTACCCATTTTTTTACCACAGATACCAATATAGAGGCTAAAAGACAATACAATATTAAATTCATATGTGGTCAAGATATTTATGAATTTAATCATTAAAATGCATAAGCTCAATTATACATTCAAGTTAGATCAATTTCTGAAGTTTTGATCAACAATAAAACTGCTTACCTATGAGTTCACCTATAAATTGTGCAAAAACGATATACTTTTTAACCACAATTTTATGTATTGTGCATTTTTGTCCGCAACTTTTGTGGCATATAGAGACTAAAAGATACTACGATATTAAATCCATATATGGTCGAAATATTTATTAGTTTAATCATTAAAATGCATAAACTCAATTACACATCCAGGTTAGATCAATTCTCGAAGTTTTGCTCCACAATAAAACTGCTTAGCTATGAGTTCGCCTATAAAACGTGCAAAGACGATATACTTTTTAGCCACAGTTCAATGTAATGTGAATTGTTGTCTGCAACTTTTATATCTAATAAATATCCACGGTTAAAAATATTCATTAATCTACCAAAATTTATCATGGATGTACCTATTTTTCTACCATAAATAGGAATATAGAGCAGCCACTTCTCATGTTTCTAGGGGAAATTTTATTTGAACCCATATTTTGTATCTCAACACCCAACTTACTTTTTATGCCTACATTATATTTGATTTATCTATCATTATCTCTTTACACCCAATGTTATTTCCGAAATCATCCTTACCTATCAAAACTCAACTCAATCAAACTTCTTTTTACACCCAACAATCTACTTAAATATAAAAAATAAAACCCTAACCAGTCCATCATCTCCATGGAGCAAAGCCCCTTCTCTCTCTTTAAAAAAATTATTCCATCTCCCATGGTTGTCATTTTGCACCCCCATTTACCCCTCCGTAGTCATCCAAACCTCTTCCTCTTCCTTTTCTTTATCATTTGACATCTCTATATTTCTAGAGCACTAATTAGCTTAATAATTGGTATGTGTTTAATCGATTGGTTCAATTTTTACGTATTGATTCATTTTTCTTTTCAATTAAATGAGCTTCTGGTTAGAGTATTTAATGAGTTTTGTATGTTTTAATTAAATGAGAATCTTCTTGACTCTATATTCCTATCCGTGGTCGAAAAATGGGTACGTCCATGATAACTTTTGGTAGATCAATGAATATTTTTAACCGTGGATGTTTATTTTATTTTATTTTTGTCGAAACCGTGGATATTTATTAGATACAAAAGTTGTGAACAACAATTCACATTACATTGAATTGTGGCTAAAAAATATATCGCATTTGCACGTTTTAAAGGTGAACTCATAGCTAAGCAGTTTTTATTGTGGAGCAAAACTTCGAGAATTGATTTAACCTGGATTTGTAATTGAGTTTATGCATTTTAATGATTAAACAGATAAATATTTCAACTACATATGGATTTAATATCATAGTATATTTTAGCCTCTATATGCCACAAAAGTTGCGGACAAAAAATCACAATACATAGAATTGTGGTAAAAAAGCATATCGCCTTTGCACATTTTAGAGGTGAACTCATTGGTAAGCAGTTTTTATTGTTGACCAAAACTTTGGGAATTTATCTAACTTGAATGTAAAATTGAGCTTATGCATTTTAATGATTAAATTCATAAATATCTCTATCGCATATGAATTTAATATCATAGTGTCCTTTAGCCTCTACATTGGTATTTGTGGCAAAAAAAATGGGTACCTCCATGAGAAACTTTTGCAGATCGATGAATATTTTCAATCTGAATATTTATTAGATACCAGAAATTATAAGTCTATTCGCGAAAGTCTAAGTCAATGCCACATACAATATTTGTTAAGACATATTTAGGGAACTGTTATTAGCACTTCAAAAATCTCATTCTACACTTTGCACAAGTATATTTTTCTTTCTAAGTATAGACGCCTAATTAGATTTTTGGAGTGCTAATAACAATTTTGTATATTTATATACATTTTATTTTAGTTTGGAAATCGATTTTTTTTTTTTCTTTCTTTATCAAGTTGGGAGTATCACTGACTGTGACCCTGTGCAACTAGTTGTTGATTCGTTTTGAATAATCAACATTATTTCTTACAATGTCTTGGGCAAATGAATAACAGAAAGAAAACGGTCATGATACAAGCTGAATAAGAGTAGTACTAATTAGTAAACAACTTGTGAACGATGTTTGCTTATAACCAAGTGGCATGAAGGGACAAATGTGTATGTTTCATGCATCACTTGAAATAGTATTAGTAAAGTCACACTGGCCAATCAACTTGTTGGCAAGTGACCCTTACCACAGTGGTGAAAAAATGTTGTGCTCTTGCATGACGGCGTGGGTTCGAATTCTGTTGGGGACTAATTTAACATCTAACTTACTAATGTTATTGCTCAACTCAAAAAAAAAAAAAAAAATTCGAAATATATGTAGTGGATAAACACAATCTCAAAATCTAATTAAACTCACATAACAACGATAAATAAAGACATTATCACAACTTAGGGGTGGTGAGCAATCCCATTAAAATATAACTTACTATACACATGTTAAAAACAAAAACTGCAAAATCTCCCGACGACTAATACTATTCCAAGTCATGCATGAAACATACACATTTATCCCTTCATGCCCCTTGGTTATTAGCAAACATCATGGATTTACTAATACTATTCCAAGTCATGCATGAAACCTACACATTTGTCCCTTCATGCCCCTTGGTTATAAGCAAACATCATGCATTTACTAATACTTTTCCAAGTCATGCATGAAACCTACACATTTGTCCTTTCATGCCCCTTGATTATAAGCAAACATTAGAAGCAAACATCATGCATTTACTAATATTGTTCCAAGTCATGCATGAAACCTGCACATTTGTCGCTTCATGCCACTTGGTTATAAGCAAACATCATGCACAAGTTGTTTACAAATTAGTAGTACTACTATTCAGCTTGTATCATAACCGTTTTCTTTCTGTTATTCATAAGCCCAAGACATTGTAAGAAATAATGTTGATTATGTTATTACAACCCCTTCTTTTACATACACTGTCTTCCCCACCTACTATACAACTTCATTACTATTTTTATCCCAATTCATGGTTTTTTTTAAGAAAAAACCCAACTCATGTTTTGTTGTTCCTCGTTTTTTTAGCAAGTCCTTTATGTGTACTAAATCCTTCGAGAAATTCGATGTATCTTGAACACCAAAACGCATTTTTTATATACTTTTTATGAATTTAAGATTTATACTTGATTAATGATGACAGTCCTTGTTAATCTTATTTCTAGTTTCCTTTTGAGTTAATTTAAGGCTCCATGACCCTGACCTTTCATGTTAACAAACAAAAAAAATGAAAAAACTAGTGTGACGAGGTCAATTTAAGAATCTTTTAAAGAGAGGGGAGAGAGAGAGAGAGCAGCCCATATAATTCTTTGAAGCTTGCAAATTTCATTCATTCCATTTCAAAACCAAGAACACTCCTCATTTTTCGAAACCCTCTCCCAAAAAAATGATGAATAAGCATCAGCAACACGACCCACCACCTTCATTTCCAAAGCACTTCCTCAATGCCCAAATCCACCTCCATAAAATCGTCTCAAGTTTTCTAATCTTTGCCTTCAGTTTAGCACTAGGCGCTTCACTCAGCATCTACCTCAAAGATTTCCCCTTCCAACTTTATTCAACACAAAACAAATACTCTCATTTGTCAACAAATAATCTAACATTTTCTTCTCCACCACCTCCACAATCTCTCAATATCCCAACAAATTATCTAACATCTTCTTCTCCACCACCACCACAATCTCTCAATATCCCAACAAATCAAACAAAAGCCAAAACCTCCGCCGCCAGCAGGGTACCACCAATAGGGTTGATAGAATACACTAAGTCGCCGAATATTTTGCATGAAATGGACGACGATGAGCTGTTGTGGAGAGCTTCTCTGGTGCCGCTACGGCAGGGTTTGCCATTTAAACGGACTCCGAAAGTTGCATTCATGTTTCTCACGAGAGGGAGCCTGGCAATGGCTCCTCTCTGGGAAATGTTCTTCAAGGGACATGAAGGGTTGTACTCCATTTATGTCCATGCCAATCCGGATTTCAATGACACCATGCCTGAAAACTCGGTTTTTTATGGCAGGAGGATTCCGAGTAAGGTCAGTTTATCATGTTACAATCCTAATTTTTCTTGATTAATTTTCATCAAGCATTTGTGTTACAAGTGTTTTAAGATGTCGCACTTGTTGCGATGGCAAGTGCCTTCGCCCATGAGCGGTAGGTCTCGGGTTCGAGACTTGGGAGCAGTCTCTCCATAAATGGGGGTAAGGCTAGTCGCTCCATAAATGGGGGTAAGGCTAGCCGACATTTACCTCTCCCAGACCCTGCTTAAAGCGGGAGCCTTGTGCACTGGGTACGACCTTTTATTTGTGTTACAAGTGTTTTCATCTAATTTACAGAAAAAATTGGGAAAATATATGATTTAACTTTTAGTAGTCCAAAGCAATGATGACTTTGCGTGTATACTATATAGCAAATTGAATTACGCCACACTATATTTGTTAGGAAGACTAAATTTTGTAAACTAAATGATATAAAAGTGGATGATTGGATTATTACTTTCCAAGCCAACATTTCTGGGTGTTCTATCTGGTTAACTGATGGTATAGAGTCAAATGCTTTATGCTAGCTTCTTTAAATTTTTTGTGTACGCGATATGTTCTCCTTTTTGTTACAGCGATATTCTACCCGGTGTAAAATTGTTTGAGTTAATTCACAAAAATGGATTATCCATATTTAAATATTAAATTTGAAACATTTTACTTACAAATAAAGAATGAAAAATCATTAAACTATAGTACTACACATTATTGCTTTAATTTTGATATTCAACTTTTCTCGGCAATCAAATTTGCACAAGATTTTTTTTTCTTCTTTTGGCTTTTACAGTAAAGCTTTACAACTATTTTAATTTGGGTAAATTTTTGTTTATTACCCTCAAGTTTCGTGGTTTTTAACATTTGGTACAAGTGTTAATTTTGAGACAGTCTCATACATCCGTTAATCTGGTTGTTAAGTCTCCCGCTAAATGATGACGTGGCGTCCATATGGATAATGACTGGACGACAAGTGTCATTAAGGAGTCTACATGGAAATTAAAAAATAAAATAAATAAAAGGATTAAAAATTTAGAAAAATAAAAAATAAAAAAAACAAAGTAAAAATCAGCCATAAGGATTTGGGTTTTCCCTTTCCTCCACCCTCACGACCCCTCTTTCTTCCTCTTCTTTTCGAGAACCACCAAAGCCAATTTTCCAATTTTCTTTTCCCAAATCGGCACCACCGCCTGGGTTCTCTCTCTTTCTACTCTGTCGACAACAACAACGGGGAAGCAGAATCGAACTCCTCCCTCGGTTTGGTCAACGGTAGCAAGAAAAGGGGCAACGTCATCGTACATGGATGCCACTTATGTTGCCATATGCTTATATCCAGAAACCATCCATGCCAGAAACCGTGTGCTCAAATCGACCTTGCAACCCAGAAACCATCCACGCCCATTTCTCATCTATGTTCAAATCCGCCCTCAAATCTTAGAACCCATCCGTCCCTGTTTTGACCCCACTTCGAATCCGACGACTTGTCACCATTGGAATACCTTCTGTTTCCTCAGCAGCTCTCTAAAAATTGAAAAAGCCAGGGTTTGAAATTTTGGGGGGTTCTGGTGCGATGAAGAAGCTGAACCCATAGCCGAAGAAGGAAGCAGGTCAACCAATCTGGCGCCGATCTTCCTACGAAGCTCCTGAAGGTCATCCAATGGGTTCGACTATTCGGGGAAGATCGTAATGGGTACATGGGGCAGAGGGGGTGGAAGATGGTTTTGAGGGCATGGAAGAATTGGTAGAATCGGTCAGTGAAGAAAGAGGTTCCTGGATGTGGGAATGAATTTAGGTGTTTTTTCCTTTCATTTTTTCTTTTTTTTTTAATTTTTACCTTTTTTTTATTTTTAAAATTTAAAATTTTCTAAATTTTTAATCCTTTTATTTTAAATTTTAATTTCCACTTGGACCCTTAATAACACGAGATGTCTAGTCATTGTTCACATAAGTGTCACGTTATCAATTAACGGGAGGCTTAACAGCCGGATTAACAGATGTATTAGACTACCTTTAAAACTGTATGACTTTGGGACGAAAAAATTTTTATGTACCAAATGTTGAAAACCACGAATCTTAAAGGTAATAAACTGAGATTTATCCTTTTAATTTTTAAAATTTTTATATTAAGATTTTATACCACGCACTTAATTACTTCTTTTCATATTAATTAGTTAGCCATTTTCTAGACACCACCTTTTGGAGAACTAGTAAAATCAAACCGATTTTGCTTGAGAGTCGAGGGCATTGTTTGTATATGGAAAAGCCATCAGCGGTGCCGCATAACATGCCTTGGAGAACTTCATGCCCATGTTTTATACATTATTGGTCTGTACTGTGGTGTTGTTGCATTACTTAAATATTCATATTGCATAACAAGGCTTTGGAAGACCAAATCATCATTTGTTTATTTAAGTATGTATATGTGTGATTCTACAATATGACAGGTTTGTCAATAAAAATCGGAAGCAGATCCTCTCGGGACTTACACCTCCGGAGCCTAGGATCACATAATTCTGATCCTTAAAATTTGATTGTACGGTTAAAAATTTTATTATTTTTTAAAAGCTACAATAACTTTTGATCGCATAATCAAATTTAAAGGCCAAAATTATTTGATCTTTAAACTCTGTAGAGGATCTGCTCCCATGAAAATCTACCTTCCCCTTTTTTGGGTAAAGACGATTCGATGTTATAAAAAATCTACCTTCCCTTAATTACTTAAGGCTAAATAGCCAAAATAGTCCCTGAGATTTGCATAACTCATCACTTTGGTCCCTAACATTTCAAATCAATAAAAGTGGTCCCTGAGATTGTCCATCATCCATCATTTTGGTCATTCTGTTAAAAACTCCACTAAGTGTTCCAGAGCTCTTGGTCGGAAAATAGCCTCAAAGTTCACTGGTTCGAGGGAAAACTGGAAAAGTCGCCGGAAATTGGGTAAACTTTAAACGTTCATAACTTCTTCAATACTCAACGAAATCAAGCAATTCAAAAACGAAAATCAACTTCTCGACGAGACGAAGAGAATGATACATTTTTCGACGGCTAACTCGCCGTGGTTTGGCCGAAAAACTGCTTAAAAGTAGCCGTGGACAGCCACATCATATTCTAGAGAAAGCCAACCTAGCTAGGCTAACTAGTCCCTCTTAATTAACAAGGTTATGTGTCATATTTTCTTCCTAGATGGATGAGACATGCTAGGTTCTCAAACTATCAATACTTGATGTTGGACATGTTAAGTTACCGACATGTTAAGTTATCAGATTATCAGTAGTTGATGAACATGTTAAGTTATTAGATTGTTAACTTTTGAATCGATGATTTATATAACTTTGCGGATTGTATGACAAAACATTTTCTCCAGTGTAATGATTAACTACATGGCAGCTCAAATGGTTCAATGTGCAGATTGTGACATGGGGTCAACCTAACATGGTGCAAGCAGAGCGTCGCCTATTAGCCAGTGCTTTGCTTGACTTCTCCAACCAACGTTTTGTGCTCCTCTCAGAGTCATGCATACCACTCTTTAACTTCGGCATAGTCTACAATTATCTCATGGACTCAAAGCAAACGTTCGTGGAGGCCTACGACCTTCCCGGCCATGTCGGCCGAGACCGGTACAGGCACGAAATGAGGCCTCGTATCATACTTGATCAGTGGCGAAAAGGCTCACAGTGGTTCCAAGTGGACCGTGAGATCGCGACCGGAATGGTTTCGGATGAAAAGTACTTCCCGTTATTCACAAGGTATTGCACACGCCTATGCTGCGCTGAGGAGCACTGCTTGCCCACTTACGTAAGCATCAAGTTTTGGAAGAAGAATTCTAACAGGACGTTGACTTGGGTTGACTGGTCGAGGGGCGGGGCCCATCCGTCTAAGTTTATGAGAACAGATGTAACGATCGACTTCTTGAAGAAGCTGAGACATGGAAGCAACTGTGAGTACAATGGGAAGCCAACCAATATATGCTATTTGTTTGCAAGGAAGTTCATGCCACACTCTTTAGATAGGCTGTTGACGTTTGCTCCAAAGATCATGAGATTCAACTGATTTTTAGGTTTTAGAGGTTTTCTTTTGTTTTTGTCATTAGCTTTTGTGGGTAGCAAACCACAAAAATAAATAAAAAATGGCCAAGCTCTAGAAATTGTTTTCTTTACTTGTTGGGGGTAATTTGAGGTGTATAAGGTTAATTTTTCAAGATGATTGTGATATAGCATGACACGCCCCAGCCTTGATATTCCCCAAATATCAGGACCGATACGTGCTGGCCGACATCCAAGGGTGACGAAAGCCATTAATTGATACAAAAGCTAAGAATAAGAAATAAATAAGGGTTAGAAATTTGAAATATAATGAGTTAACAATTTAGAAACGTGCTCAGAGCATACAACTAAACATAATCACTAAAAAGAATTAAGATAAAATTTAATGAATAAAGGAGTGAGTCCTACATTCAAGAGGATCCGAAGATGCTGCTGCGGAAGTGTCTTGACGCCGGGATTAAGTGCCTTGATTCTAAGTCCTGAATGGGGGCGCAAAACAAAAGTGAGTGGACCAAGTTTATATATAATAATAAGAGTAAACTGTCGGTTTACCCCTTGAACTTTCATCTCACTCTCGATTTCCCCCTGAACTTTTCTATTGGAAAATTAAGGACTCAAACTAATTTTTTTAGCCAATTTGCCCCCTACCGTTAGTTTTTCATATATTCCATCCATATTTCCGTTAAGTGAGACCATGTGCACAACATGTGAGGGAGTTAAGTCATTTCACTCTTAAAAATGATTAAAAAACTGAAAAAAAAAAAAAACAAAACAAAACTTTCCCTCTATTTTTTCCCGCTAATTCCTATCATCGATTTTATTTTTCCCTCTCATTCCTATACATGAGAAATGACATATGGTGTTATTGTCTACAATTTTTATTTTCTCTAACAAATTAATAATTTGACAAATGCTAATGGTGCTATTGTCTCCAAAGCAGTGCATTAATATAAGAAACCCTAGCCTTTTTTATGGACATGTTTCTTATATTAATGTACTGCTTTGAAGACAATAACACCATGAGCATTTGTCAAATTATTAATTTGTTAGAGAAAATAAAAATGGTAGTACATGATTCAAGAAAAAGATTAACTTAGCTACTTATGAAGACAATAACACCATATGTCATTTCTCATGCATAGGAATGAGAGGGAAAAATAAAATTGAGGATAGGAATTAGCGGGAAAAAAATAGAGGGAAATTTTTTATTATTATTTATTTTCAGTTTTTAATCATTTTTAAGTGTGAAATGACTTAACTATCCTCACATGTTGTGCACATGGTCTCACTTAACGGAAATATAGATGGAATATATGAAAAACTAACGGTAGGGGGCAAATTGGCTAAAAAAATTAGTTTGAGTCCTTAATTTTCCAATAGAAAAGTTCAGGGGGGAAATCGAAAATGAGGTGAAAGTTCAGGGGGTAAACTGACAGTTTACCCTAATAATAATAAAACAGTTATCAATGTACTAACCCCCAAAGTTTATATAATGAAAACTACTAGCATAATAAGTGATGGATTTAATAAAAATCCTAGCATGCCAAAATATCTCAAAAGCCATAACGCGGAAAACATCATATAAATCATCGTGTAAAACATCTCGTAGATCGTCTCGTAAACGCGGTGTGCTACTAGTAAGATCACCGAATAAATATAACTCCCGGCCCAATGCCTGCACCTAAGTCTCTGCGCCCGTAGCCAGAGATAACTACCCACCCGGCCCAATGCCTCTTCATGTCCCTCAGCCCGTAGCTAGGGATTATTTCTCCCGGCCTAAATGCCAACACCAGAACCTCGCCCCAGGCGGCATAGTGTCTACTAGGTACGCACAAAATGTTACGCCTCTCGTAAATACCACTTCATAGCGTAGGTTACCGATCATCGTCTACACTATAAAGAGGGGTTCAAAATCATGTTCTAGCATCCTATCGTCATTTATCAGATAGTCTACCAGTTCATGGTTTTAATAGAAAATACGATATATTAAAATATAGCTCAATATAGGCTAATAAATAATTCCTCACCAAAACATGAGACGATAATCAATATATTAAATCATCAGGCTTCACATAAATCAAATCATAAATTCGTAGGCATGTTAATCATTTATGCAATTAAATTATCAAATCATGTAATTTTAGAAGCGGTCCACTCACAGTACTTAGTTGTCAAAAGCTGCGCCACTAGCGAAGACGGAAACGTCACGATAATTGCCCCTAAGCACATTAAAGAGTCCAATAAATAAAACTATATAATAGCAATTGAATTTGGGAAAACGGACATTGGAAACGGATTCATAATGTCGAATTACCCTAAGAAGGATCCTGGATGAAAATCCGAAAAGTCAACCCTAAAGTCAACGTTGACCGGGGGTCAACGGTCAAATTAGGTCTAACGGGTTTTAGGCTTGAAATCCGGATTAGGGTTTAGAGTTTTAAAGGATTTTAGGAACCTAGGGTTTTGGGTTAAAATGATTTTAGGGTGAGAATTGAGGATTGGGCTTTAGCCCAAACACACACATACTACAAATACACACACACACGGCATGCATGTGCATGCATAAACACATACACATACACACCTAACACACACACCCACGGGCACAAAATCACAAGGCCTTAAGGCCTTAATAAAAATAAATAAAGAAAAACAGGGCTTTAAGCCCTTTCATTTAAATCCGGCCCAAGGCCCTTTGGGCTGCTAAAAATAAATAATTCAATAAAACAAAAACGGGCTGGGCTATGGTGTTTAGTACACGGGCCCAAGGCCTTTAGGTTTTAAAAACACATAACTAAAAATAAAAAGGATGTGGGCTGGGGTACTGGGTTGGTCCAAAACGGGCTAAGGCCCGTTGGGTTTTCTAAAGGGCCTGAGAGGCCTGGTTTTGCCGAAGAAGAAAGTCGGAGATTCGGCCGGAAAACCACCCAACTTTAAACGGCCATAACTTTGTCACTACTCAACGAAATCAAGCAAGACAAAAACGAAGGTTGTAGCCCTTGAAGAGAAGAAGAGAATGATGCCTCGAAAGCCTCGGAGGTCGCCGGAAACTGGGTAAGATTCAAATGAGTATAACTTCTTCAATACTCAACGAAATTGGGTGAAACAAAAAGGAAAGTTGTAGTACTCGACGAGAGGAAGAGATTGATACCTTGCACGCCGGCCAACTCGCCGTGGTTTGGCCGGAAATGGCCTCGAAAGAGGCGGTCTGCATCGGAGCTGTCCGGGTTTTGCTGTCTTCGCAGCAACTAAGAGAGAGAACGAACTGATGATGATGATGATGACGCCGTTGACGTCGGAGAGGGTGGTGTTGAAATCGTGATTTGATGATTTTAGGATATGGGTTATGGGTGTGTGGTTTTGGTTCACGGGGAGAAGGAGAGAATGCTGAGAAAGAGCACGGGAGAGATGGAGAAAAGAAGAGAGAGAGAGAGAGACCGGGAAAACACACACACAAAAATAAAATAAAACAAGGTGGGCCCCACGGGCTCACCAATTAAGGACTAAACAAATTTTAAAATATAAAAATGGGGGTTGGGGTGTTTCATAGCATGATACTAGGAGGTGGTGCCGGAGCGTTGCTGCGGGATAAGAAAGTTCGTAGGTAATATCAACTAAAAAATTATTAAAAATAAATTGAGCATAATTTGTATGTTGTTTAGTTTTGACTAACGTTATGTTAATTTATACTAATAAATGCATTGAAAAATAAAGAGTACGTGAAATTGGATACATACCTGGATTGAGAATTTGAATAACGTCTCAGAAAAGATAAGTTTTTCTGCAGTTTGGTGTCTTATGCAATAAAATATATTTAGTGATAGCATCATATAATCTTTAACACAATCTTACGAAAGCAAAAAGCACTTACAAACACACTGAATTGCTTGAAACCTTGACAGCTGAAAGCTACTTCAGCAGCTAAAATTATTGTAGGAACCAAGATGCGGCAGAGATTTTTTCAACATAACCAAATACCAAACAAAACTCCAAATCAGAACTCTAAAATCTTGAAATCGCTCACCTCAAATACACATGGCTCTGAAGGCTGCAAACAAAAGCCCCAAATCCAAAAAAACCACGATTTCCTAAAGCCAAAAACAAAACAAAATTAGACACCATGATGGGGAATCCGAACCTACAAACAAAATCCCCAAAATCACGATACCCAAAATCACAATAACAAAAGCCCCAAATTTTAACAAAAGAAAATTACCCAGATGCACAACCTGAATAGCTCACCAAGAAACCCTAGCTCTTCTGCGCAAGAAATTCCTTCAAATCAAACTGAATAAACTGAACATGGCTACCTGAATTCAATAAAAAGAAAAATACAATCAATTTACTGCTAACCATCTTTTTTCACCAGTTAAAAAAAAAATCCAAATCAGTCATATTGTTTCCTCAATATGATACACAATTTTTGTCCTGATCTATTAGTCATATTGTCTCCTCAATTTTTAACCTATAACATGTAATCCTCTGGATAACCTTTCTAGCTCTTAAGAGATTATGGTTAAGCTAATCAGAGAATAAAACCCTAAAACTGGAAGAAAAAGGTTTCCTGCAACCAAAATACAAAATTAGAGATAACAATCGGACTTAGAGCATGAAAAAACAAAGAAAATGCTGGGCAAAAAGCTCAATTATAAAATTTTCTTCCTAACCAAACAGAAAATAAACAAACGTATAAATCAACATACCTAGACGCGAGCGATTCCTTCGTGGAAAACAGGGGAAAAAAGGGCAAACACCTTGTAAGAGAATTCGATCGGATTCGAAACCAAAAAACAGGGGGGAACGGAAAGAGAAGAAAAGAAGAGGAAAGTGGAAAGTGAAAGAAAATGAGAGAGGGGCAAAATGGCCAATTCATCATACAACCCCGCTAAAACTGAAAAATCATGAAGAGAATGAGGGACAAAACCGGGTGGGGCACTGTTAATGAACGGTACCCGTCCACGGGCTTTTAGAAGAGTATAATTTGTGACATCCTCTTTTTCCTTTTTGTGTATCGTTAAGCAGAACATCATATCTCAAATAGAGAAAGACTTGCGTACATTCTTTAAAACATAACGTTTTAAGGACAATAACATCATGATATGCGGTAAATTGATTCTGTAAAATTGTGTAACTGAAAGCGCAAATGACAGATGAAAAAGTCAATAATGCCCTTACCTTTTTGTAATCGAGTAGGGTAGAAATAAATTTTTTTTTTAACAAACAATATTATCTACACTAAGGGGGTGGGAGAGTGGGCTAAGTCTTACAATGGATAAGTAATAATATAATTCAAAGGCAAGAATCGGACCCAAGACATTTTATTTATCATTATTCACGAATGAACTCCAAAAATTTCTGTAGAGTTGGGGCAAATTATCAACCGGTCCGTTTGCATTTGAGGACACATTTATTTATTCCAAATACAAGTGATAGTATTATGTTAGTTTAGTGGGAAAATGTTTGAACTTCAGATGCAGTGGGTTGACGGTATACTTGTTATATACCATGGCTCGACCCGGATTTTGTTCAAAATTTTGACACCTTGCCAGGCCCAAGTCTGTATGTGAATGGAGGTTGGGTTGCTTAAGCTGGGCCATTTCATAAATAAGTAGAAGAAACCAAAATTATGTAGTGGGAGGTTCCAAGTAATTTTGAATCGTAAAGAAGGAAAAATATTGCATATTCAGTCAAACGCAGAAAAAATATTGCATGGTCAGTCAAACGCAGTACTTAAAGTGAGGAATTACTTGGTTCTTTCAGCAAACTTTCCTTGAAATATTCTTGGCTTGGATGTATAAGAATACATTTTCCACGGCAGGCAAATCAGAATTTGAAATTCATGTGAAATCATTAAGTTTAACATGTAACAGCTGATAGTTTTTGTGCACTTGACGGTTGTATGTTAGCTCTTGTGGTTGTCGTTTAGGGGTTTCCTCTTATTTGTCTATTTGTGTAATTCACTTCAGATCAATTTATTAGTCGTTGAAGCTATGCACCTAATGACACCCTTGTAATGGTTCGTATTGATTAATAAAATACACTATTGTTTCCTGTAAAAAAAACATGTAAACAACACATATTGAGTGACGTAAGAACACGCGAACTATTAGTCTCAACACGTAAATTAACATACTCTAATATTAAAATAAATTAACAATATAACAAAAATTAACTTAATTTTGTTATAAACACATGCAAGATCACTTAATTTTTCGACGTCGATTTACTTTCAACATCCAAAAGATCTGAAATTTTGCCCACCCAACTAAACAGTGACAAAGCTCCGTGGCAAAAGGAGCAATACGTGTCTCTGTCCTTTCTTGTACTATTTCACTTTTTGTCTTACCATGGAGCATTTGTTGTTATAAGTTTATGGTATAGTTGTTAATTAGTCAAAACGTCACACAATTTAGAGGCCCTACATGAAAATGAATTAGATCCTTCTGAGAAATGTAGCTATTGACTAATAGTAACATCGATGTACTTACAGTACACGGCAAATAAATTAATTTTAAATTTGCGATATAAACATGTATATTATCGTATAAATTTCGTGTTTTACAACAGATATTCAATGCATTCATCATATTACTCGATTGATTAACAGTTTGAGATCACTTCTATTATAAATATGTAAAGAAATAAAATATGATAGAAATAGTAATCATAAATAGATTTATGACCAGTTTTTTTCTAATATTAACTTGATATATATTGTTAGTCATTTTTATGAGGATCGAAGTTTTTAAGGTTTGTAATTGAATAATTCTCTGATTACTTAATTAAGATTTTTAATCGTAGAGATTTTCTAACACATAGATCTGATAGTTGATATGGTTTGATGTTGAACCCCTTCCACGACGGTATATGCATCTCAACCGTTAAGACTTTTGACTTTGTGATGGGTAGGACCAGATGAACAAGACCAAGACCAAATAAGGACATACAGCAACGCAGCAGTAGTGGTAGGGTTTAATATGAAGCAAATTATTGATAAAATTATAGAAGTTGACGTCAAAAAGTCGAGCGTAATGTGTGGCTAAACCTAGGTCGTTTCTCTCCTGCCTAGCTGCTTCCCTTGCCGTTCCCAGAAACTTCACTTTTTATATTAGTATACCAACCCATCAATTTTTCCTCATTCTTTATGTATATATTTATATAAAGCTAGCCATGGCTGCATGTGACAATCCCTAAACCCTTAATATTCACCGATCGCCTTCATCACTCTCTCTCTCTCTCTCTCTCTCTCTCTCTCTCTCTCTCTCTCTCTCGTATCTCTCTCCTGTGTGATTCTTTGGAGTTGTATATTTTGAGAAAATGGCCGCCAAAAGGTTTTCTAATGATGCAGAATCCGACCAAGATCGGCCAGATGACAACCGGAAAAGACCTAGACCTTCTTTTGCTTCGTAGGTCTACTAATCTTAGTTAACAACTAATTATGCACTAATCTTTATCTTTGATTTCCCATGAACTGCATGATTTTTTAGTAATTTTTTTCTTTGTTTTCTTTTTTACGAATCTAGAAATCGAAGAAAACGTTTTCTGATCTTAAAATGTTTGAATTGTTCTTGATTCTTGACAGTGTGATCGGAGAAGTGGTTTTGGTGAACTCGATGCAAAACCTTTTCTCATCCCTGGAGCCTCTGCTTAGGAGAGTGGTACGTAAACCCTAGCTATATTTTCTCTTGAGAATCTTGCACAATCATATATATAATATATGTAGCGAGATTTTAACTTTTTTTAAGGGCTAGTTCACAGTACTAGTACCCTTTAATCGAAACGATCCAAGTTATATTGATATTTTCTAAATTAAAGCCATGTCTAATTTGATTTGGATTTGTTTTCAGGTGAGTGAAGAGGTTGACCACGTTCTAAGACGGTTCTCACTGCACTCATTGGCAAGGCAACCATCGCTGAGAATCCAAACCCTAGAACAATCCAGCTTACAACTTGTCTTTGCTAAGAGCCTCTCACTCCCAATCTTCACTGCAAGCAAGATATCCGATGAAGACAACAACCCAATTCAAATCTTGGTTGTGGATAAAAGTAGTGGAGCTAATCAAATGGTGCCAATCAATCTTCCCAATCCAATCAAAGTCGAAATTGTTGTTCTCGACGGGGACTTCCCGAAGGGAGACCGCGACAATTGGACGAGCGAAGAATTTGATAACAACGTCTTGAGGGAGAGAACTGGCAAGAGGCCATTGCTTACTGGTGATGTAAATGTGACGGCGAGAGACGGGTTTGCGACGGTTGGGGAGATCGAGTTTACGGATAATTCGAGCTGGATTAGGAGCAGAAAGTTTAGGCTTGGAGCAAGAGTAACTCCAGGCACAGGTTATCAAGGTGCAAGGATCCGTGAGGCCATGACCGATGCTTTCGTTGTTAAAGATCATCGCGGAGAATGTAAGTATTATATGCATGATCTTCATACTTTCTTTATCTCATAAACTTTTTCTACGTTTTTGGATGATCATGACCATCATTTCTATTACTTATTAACTATTATCGTTATTGTGAACCTTTCATCTTTTTGTAAAACAAATTCATATACATATATAGTTTCTACCCTTTTATGTACATGAATGTATTTGTCAGTTAGGTCTCTTTTTAGAGGAGAAAATCCATTGTGCCACCGCATTCATTGTGTGACCTAATTAGTTGATGAGTGTTGTAAAAATAAAAGATCATCCATTTTAGGGCATATTCTTATTTTATAGAGATACTCATCTTTAAGTGGAGGCAACCATGACAAGCACAAAGCATTAACATTCACTTGTCACATGCTTTCATCTTATAAATATTTGCTTAGTCTCGTGGAATTAGGAGGGAAAGATCATGTTCACACTGAGTGACAACACCTTGGCAATATATAAATTGCCATTTGCATAATCTAATACAACATTTCCCTTTCATGCATCACGTCAAAACAAAACAAGTGAATTGTTTGAGTCAACAAACATCCCTGGGTTTGGGTATTCATTAGTTTTAGAAGAATTATTTTCATGATCTGCCTATGGCTCCAATTAAATCAAATATATGTTCAAGTCAAGTCAATATCCAAGTATATTAAACAAAAGAGATTTACTTTGATACTTGATTTTGTCTTTTTACTAATGTTTGTAATTCTTGAAATGCAAAATAGAACAAAAGTTTATGGCTTAAAAAAAGAAAACTAGAAGTTGATGAATCAATTTTGTACATTATACATAGAAGTTTTTTATGTGACTGTCACATTGTTAGATAGTGTTATCAATTCACTCGTATCATAGAAAATAACTAAGTTCGAATATTGCTGTGAAGTGTACAAAAAGCATCATCCACCAATGTTGGAAGATGAAGTTTGGCGCCTGGAGAAGATTGGGAAGGATGGAGCTTTTCACAAGAAGCTAGCCTCAGAGAACATTCACACAGTACAAGACTTCTTGAAGTTGTTTGTTGTTGACCGGTCAAAACTAAGAAGGGTACGTATAAAATATCTTCATACATACAAGTAATTTATAATCTTCATGCTTATGCTAACTAACTGGCAAATTAATATCAATTCTTTTTTTTTCCTTTCAAAATGTTGTTTTTAAACCAGATTTTAGGAGTTGGAATGTCTGAAAAAATGTGGGCAGTGACAGTAAAGCACGCCAAAACCTGTGTGATGGGTAACAAAATATTCATATTTCGCGGTCCTCATTTCTCAATTTCCTTAAATCCTATCTGTCAAGTGTTGAGGGCTGTGGTTGATGGCCAAAATTTCCCCACTCAAAATCTCAACAATATCAATAGGGTATGAGTTAATTCATATAATCAATCACTTGCTATTGTCATTTTTTAAATAGAGAAAGAGCTGTCTTTTGAGGAACTCCTCCTAAAATACATTGTGGCATATTTACAGAACGTCGTGTTTATTTGAATTGTTCATATTATAAATCACTATATAAAGATCTTCTCTACAAAAATATCATTTACTAAGATAATTTAGTTATCAAACTGTATAAAAACAAATAGATGGATTTGGTAAAAGCATTGCAAACCATCTATCTATTTGCTACAATTGATTGACTACAATATCTTAAGTTTTGCAGAGGTGATCTTTACATAATGATTTATAATATAAATGGTTCCGATCACAAGCACAACATTTTTTGAATAGGCCACGAAGTATTTGCAGAGGAACTCCTCCTTAACCTTAAACCTAACTATTGTTCTTCAATTTTCTCTTGGAATTTGCAGACCTACATTGAGAATCTGGTGAGGGAAGCCTATGCAAACTGGAATTCCTTGGAAGTTGTTGATGCACCGTTGAATGAGACTGCTTTATTGACACAAGGTATACTATAATCTTAAGAATCCCTCATTCCTAATAAGGAGGAAGTCCGCATTCCCTCTTAACGTTCCCTTTTAACATGACATCATTTCTTCAGACAAACATTATAATTGGAACTGTCCATTCTCTCTACCATTATCATCATCATCTAAAGATCATTTCTGAAAAAAAATTGATTTTATTTGGAGGCGATTTGACCATCTGTATGTATTGAACAAATCAACAGTTAGAGTAACAAGTAGTCATCCTCGTGTCAATTTTTTTAATGCATATAGATGACTAAATGATCTCCAAATCAAATGAATGTTTTAAAAGATAATCTTAAAAAAAAATAAACGATTCCGATTATGACATTTGATTCACATGGTCTTCGGAAATTCCTTTTGCTGCTACCGTACTCCAGTTTGTTAGCATTATATATGTGTTTTGAACTTGGACGTGTTTACATTAACAGGTGATCATATAGAGGAGCAATATCCTCACCATCATCATCAGGCAATGGTCATGAGAGCATTCGATCAACAAAATGGACATTTAGGCGCAGCTGATCATCATCATCATAAATCTATCAATGTCGGTTACCTACCAAGCACAAGCAGCATCAACTTTGAGTGTACTGCCGCTACCAATAGTACCAGTGATAATATTTGGCAGATAAATTCATCTCCATATCTATTCAGTCCACTGGTGGAAAATATCAAGTGTAGCATATCCGACTCATCATCAGATGGTGATCTAACATCTCAAGGCCTTTGATTAGCTATCAAATGGGAGTTCATGATGGGCTGACTAGTTTACCTGCATTTACTTTAGATTAATATTAATGTATATGTAAATAGTACAATAACAAAGTCTTATTCCATTAAGTAAGGTCGGCTGTATGAATTCTACAACGTCACTGCGCTCTCTCTATATGTAAATAGTAAATACCTATGAATGTATTATCAAAAAATTAATAATATCATGAAAAGGTATGTGTGTCATTAGATTGTGCAGATGGAGCCCATTGCAGTCATCAGCAAATTAGAAGTGTCTCCGCACATTTTGTTGGCTTTCTTTCTTGATCTTCAGCTTTTCTACCCAGACAAAAATAGAGGAAACAAAAACAAAGGAATCACACTGAATAGCCACCTGTGTTTGGTAAAAATACAAGTGAATCCTTAAAAACACTTGAAGTGCTTCTTACTATAAACACAGTTTCCAAAATGCACTTCAAGCACTTTGGGAACCTAAAGGTGTTTTTAACAAAAACGTTTTTAATCATTTTAAAAACATTTTCAATCATACACACACACACACAAAAGGTTAAATACAATTAATGGTGAAACCATTCAATATAAGTTGTATCTGATTTGATCAAGTCTGAGACTTCTACATTCTTCAAAGGGTGGTGCTATCTACACACCCATTTTTACCTCTCACACCCACTCTCAATTTCTGACCGCCGAATCGAATGAATTGAAAAATATCAATGGACAAAAATTAACAAGAGCGTGTGAGAAGTAAAAATGGGGGTGTGAATAGCACTACCCTCTTCAAAAATAAGGATGAAAGTTTGCCTATAACGAATAAAACAATCACCTCGTTAAAAGGATTAGCTAGTTGAAACAAAAGAGATAAACCATGTAGCCTAAAAACATGGACCCTTAGCATACATAAATCTCTGTCAGCTCTCACATAATATACACATCTCATTCAACAAATCACAAGTTCAGTAGATGAATACAAAATGACAGCCACCACTTACGGCGGAGAACGAATAAGTTTACCGCTGCCATTTGGTGTCGTAGACACGCTAGTCAAGTTCAATGCCACGGAATCTGGTGAAGGTGGCAGCGGATCACTCTTTAACGGCACAATATCGTCGGCCAAAATATCAATCTCCTCTGCTTTTTGTATGTTAAAATCGTCGCTCTGTATCCACTTCAGTTCATTAAGCACCTCAACCATAGAAGGTCTCACGTCCTTGTCAGTCTGCAGGCAGCGAAATGCTAGTTCCGCCACAGCAATGATCATTTTTCGTGTTCTGGAGTCCGATTCAAACCCTAAGTATGGGTCTACAAGCTCATGTAATGTATGGTTTTTAATCTTGTTGATCGCCATGGTAGACAAATTGATCTCGTGTCGATGCCTCGTGATGTCAACAGCCGGCATGGATGATATGAGCTCAATCAGTACCACACCAAAGCTATAGACATCACTCTTACTCGTAAGCTGGTAGCATTGGTTATACTCGGGATCAACATAACCCGGAGTCCCTTGTGGAGCAGTTGAGATGTGCGTGACATTCATTGGGAAGAGGCGAGATAGTCCAAAATCTGCTACCTTAACACCGAAGTTGTTGTCAAGAAGAATATTCGTAGTTTTCACGTCACGGTGGATAATGTCAGATGCATGAAGATATGACAGTGCGCTTGCGGTTTCAATGGCAATGTTTATTCGAGTAAGCCATGGAAGTGCGCCAGGTTTTGCTCTTCCTCCGTGAAGATGTTCAGCAAGAGTTCCGTTAGGAATGTACTCGTACACAAGGAGGAGTTCACGGCTTTGTCGAGAGGTGCAACCATAGAGCAACACAAGATTTTGGTGGCGCAGGCGAGCTAAAATCTCGATTTCATTCATGAACTGCTCAACTCTCTTCCAATTGTTTTCATATAGACGCTTGACTGCAACCGCTCTCCCATCGTGCACATTTCCTATATACGAAATTTATAAAATTAAGAACTGGAAGGGTTCATAAAACGGTTAAGAAAATGTGTGATCTTACCATGATAAACTGTGCCAAAGCCTCCATCGCCAAGTTCTTTCGCAGAATCAAAATAATTAGTCGCTTCTTCAAGTTCCTTATAGCTGAAAATATGTACTCCAAGGTAGGTACTTCCCTTCTCCATATCGTCATCCATAGAATAGGTACTCGAAAGGATGCCTCGAGTTACGAAGGACGATGAATCATATGGTTTTCTGTTTCGGCGTTGGTATACAAAGAAAATAATACACATTATAGCAACGGTAGCAGCAGCTGTGCAAACACCTGATAAGAGGTTGCAATGTTGATAATTAGATACTGATTAGTGAATATAATCTAATTGAGAAATGTGATAGAACATTAAGGATTGAAGAAACAAAGGGGTTTGCTGATATATTACCTACAATAACCTTCCTCTTCCAGTTCCAAGGATTGTCTGCAAAAGAAATCAAACAAGCAGAATTCTTAGAATATAGTTATGATACAAACTTAAACCTCAAACATGCATATTCTCACCGCTCTATATACGCTAATTAACGCGAACTAGCATGGCTATCTACAAACACAAATACTATACAGAAGAAATCTCTAATGTGCGCAGGTTTTCTGAAAAACTCAAGCATTACTAAAAGGGAAAAAGTTTGCTACAGAAGTACCATCATCACAGGTTTTGACATGAGGTCGATCACTACAAAAACACACGAATTCATTGTTATCGAATCCACAGCGCCCGCCACTCCTCTGGCAATTGCTGCAGTTCTGCGCAGTCCAATTCAAAATGAACCCCATCTTCAAGATTTCGGTGTAGTTCATTTGCATCAATGCGTCGACATTAACAGCATCATCGAAAGGCAAATGAACTGAAGACTGGCACGAGTCTAACGAATAGCTCATGCGCTCAACTACCTCCATGTGAAAAATAGCAAAAGAGTGATGGCTGCCGTTGCTAGCACAGTCAATGGGATATGGAAGCATGTATTCCAAAGGTTCTTCAGGGCAACCATAAAAGAAGGAAAAATTGACGTGATTGGAACTATACTTGAAAGGCGTTCGTTCGAGGCTGAAGTTGTGGAGAGGGAGTGGACATTTCTCATCATAGACCGCAGCAGCGTTGGCCAGCACAAACGAATGGTTTGAGTAAAAGATTTCTTTAACGATGTACTCATCGCCAGAAATACTCAGTACCGGAAATCTTCCGTTGCAGGTGATCTTGAAGCTAGGGTAACCACAGAAGGAGTCTTGGTTGCCAGAAAGCCAAAAAGGGTAGCTTATATTCGGGCCACGTCCGCACTTTTGAGGCTCGCAGCGCTCGAAGCTTCGGTCTATGGAGAAAGCTCGGTTGGCGAAGGTTGTGAAGATGATGGTGACAACAATGATATGGAGGAGATTCATGATCAAGAAACAGAAAGAAAAACAGAGAAGGAATAGCAAAATGGACCCGAAGGGAAGCTTTTAAAATAGATTTTGGATTCGTTTAAAACTGCTGTTGGAAGAGCTAAAGCATTTTCTGACAATTAAATATGCTTGCTTGAACAAGGTTATTATTTCATTTCAAAGGAATAACACCGTCCAGAAATGATTTACAGCTTTTTGGTGGAAAGTTTGCCAAGAAGGACCACACGAGACGATAGAATCATACAAAATAAGACTTTGATTTTGAAGTTTTGTGGTAGTTTGGTAGCAAATGCTGGAAAACCCAAATCAAACAAAATAATTTAAGGAAAACTAATGAAAAAGGTTTGAAAACTTTGAGTTTTAACGATAAAGACAAAATAAATGGTAAAATGAATAGTACTATGATTGACTTTTAAGTGTAAAAATATTATTTTTCTTTAAAGTGAACAACATCAAGAGGTTTCGTTAAATTTCCCAATAATTTATGGCAATATTTTATTTTCCTCTACGTTCTTGGTCATTTGGACACCCTTCGAGAAACTGGTATACTTTGATGATATTTAGTGAAGCATATACATTATTTTGGCAATAATGTTGACTTTTGATTTTTGAACAAGGAATGAGATTCAGAAAAATCAATGCTAAATGCCCTAAAAGGAAATACCTACACTTAGAACCAAATTCAATGAAAATTCAAAGTGACTGAACAAAGACCGAAAATAAATTGAAATATACTGAAAACCGAAGTGTTCTCGAAAGTTAACAAAAAAAAAAGATATATGCCCAGCTCTGAAATGGGGTATAGCCTCCCCTCCTCCTAAACTTTTGGATTGCAAACGAAAATACCAAATGTTTTTGTTTAGGAAAGGATCGTTACCTACTCGAACCGACCAAAAAATAGGGTAGAAATTTTCAATTTTGAGGTAGGCAATAAAATGAGTGATGCAGCACTACATATGTTTCGGTGGATTTGCTTGAAAATTGAGATTTGTGGTTGGTTGAACCGAAAGTGTAGAAAGTAGTAGGGAATTTTGAGCTCTTTTCTTCTTTCTGTGTGACACTTTCGGCCAAGACACAAGGAATGGGATCAAGAGGGGGTGGGAGAGGCTAGATTTCATGGGATGGATCATTGTGAGCTTTTCTGTAAATTGTATACGGGCGTGTGGGTGTGCAAAGTCTAAAATATTCTTAAATCCAGTTGCATGTGTAACACAAGCACAAGAAAAAAAAATGTAGAAATAACCGGACGTAAGAATTTCTCCAAATTCAACCCTAATTACAATGTGCTCGGTTAGACTTTATGGCAATCTTGCTTCACTACACCTAATCTGATCTCAATCGGAAGGTGGAGAAATTGTCCGTGGAAAGAATCACAAGATCAATTGTTGCGTGAAGTGTGAAGTATTTAAAATCTTATAGAATTCCTTGCTAACCTCGTTGACCTTTGAATGGTCAATTCCTACGTGGCATGTGTTTTCACATACGACTGGTAACAAACCTTCTGGTTTGTCCACGAGTTTTCGATGGCGATGACTAGTCAAAGAAGCATCACTTCTGGTGTCTACCGTCCAACTCAGGGAGGTTTATATGCCTTTGGAATTTAGATAAAATAGGAAGCCCAAACTAACCAAGCATTCCCCAATTATGTCTTATAATCTGAAACCTAATTACACCATGGATAATTTATTCAGTCATTGCCAACAGAGTTGAATGTTTGATGTTGTCTAATTTTGACTAATTAACGGAAACTCCGAAATAAAAAAATAAAAAATCCCCTTCTTTCACCTGGATTCATCCTTAATTGTTATACATATTATCTATACTAGAGGGGTGAAGGAGGGGCTAAGTCTTACATGTGTTATCAATAATGTAGTTCAAACTCGTTTTTGGCAATAATAAAACCTAAGACCTATCACTTACCATTAGATTGTAACACTAAGTAGCATCTCTAGTCTTATATTAAACCAAGAAAATTGATCTTAAGTAATTAACAGATAGATTAAGGAATAGGAGCATATGCGTACCATCAACATCTGGGCACGTCTGATCATGAGGTCCGTCCCCACAAAAGCATAGAAAAGAATCATAACTCGTGTTCGATCCACAGGTTCCATTGGATATTAAACATCGCGTACACAGCTCCCACTCCGCATCGTACGCCACCTGAAACCCCTGTTTCAAAACATCTTTGAGCACACCCGTCGTCACATTCTCCAGCGGCATAGCATCCACACCCTCCCACATAATCGGAACTCGAATATTCGTATGGCACGAGGCCCAATTTTTCAGACGAATCCTCGACAAAGAGTCGTCGACATAGTATGATATATTGTGGTCCGTACCCTCTACCTTGCAAGTGAAGTTATTGAGTACTGACTCGCTCTGCGGTGGGCAGCCGTAGAACAGCGACAGGTTCCGAACAGCTGGGACGTAGGAAAAACGATCGTAGTCCAACGTGGTGTTGACAATGTTGGTAATACAGGGGGTGTCCCAGAGATCTGAGCGAGCGATTGTCATGGTGTAAAACTGTCCGCTAAAGTTCAACACAAGAAAATCCTGGTCTTTAATTTTCATGACAGGGTATTGATCTCCTCGGCAGGTGAGCTCGTAGTCTTCGCGGCCGCAGTGTTGGGGGCGGCTGCCGGTGGCCCAGAAGGGGTAGGAGATGTTTTTGAGGAGGCCGCAGTCGTAGTAGCTGCGGCACTCGGTGTATCGGTGATCATCCTCTCCGAAAGCGGGGGTGGGGAGTAATATTACTGTGATCAAAATGTGGAAGATGATGAGGAAGGAGATGGGTAGTTTTAGGAGAAAATGGGTAGGCATAGTAATTTGTTGAAGCTCAAAGGGACATGGAGTATAATATATTTTGATGGCTGAAAAGGGAGATTGGGAAGCTAGTGGGATGAAATTATATACGGAAGAAATTCAAAGGGGAAGAATATTATTATCTGATTTGACGATCGGAAGGGGAAGTGGGTGGGGTTTTACGTGAGAGATGGATAAGACGATGGCTTGGTATATTGAATTGACTTTTCTGTGTGTTTTTGCCCAAGAAAATTCCAGTGAACGCAAGAACGGGATATACGTAAACAATTGAACGGGATGCACTTGATATTTACGGTAGATAATAAGTCAATATAAAAACGTATCAATTTGTTTCGTTAATAGAAAGGCGTCTTGACCTGTTTTCATTATAGTTAATGTTAGGGTGACTAAATTTATAAATAAAATTGCATAAAATAAATGACATGTAAGTTGATAATTGAAATATTACTTAAAGTGTTGATAAATATGCTCAATCATATTAGTGAAACATTATTTAGCTTACAAATTTAATTTTTCTAACATTATCATTTCACTATATTATCAATATTATTGACAAAAATATCGACATTATTGATACTTGACCAAATTCGTGTACATCCTCCCCAAAAGATTAGAATAATAGCTTTAGGGGATGTGTACTAACAAAATGGGTAATTACACTTTACTACCTTAGGTTTGAGGTTTATTGCAATCTTATACAACATCTTCAAAACATTTCACTTTCATACCTCACGTACTATTTTATTTCAATATAATACATCTGTTACATTTTTCATTCATTAATTCATTAAAAGCTGACGTGGCTGCCACATTTGTGTCACATGGTTGCCAAATTTGTGTCACGTGGCAAAAATAATAATTTTGTATACATTAAAAATATTATAATATTTACCCTAAAAAAAATAAATAAAAAAAAAACCACCCAGAAATCGTTCCCCACCCATCACCCCCTCCCTCTCATCCATCATCACTCACCCCCAAAAATCTCACCCCGAGCCCATCCCCTTCTCCCATCACCCCTTCCAAAAATCCATATTCTTCAATCTCCACAAGCATATTCAACACGACGTCGTCAGTTCTGGCCGTCGTGCCGTTTCCAAGCGGAAAAGAAAAGGAGAGATTCTAATCGACTTTGAGGCCGAGTTCGACCGCCAATGAATCTGACGAGTCGCATTGGTTGCGGGCGAGCTCTGGTTTCCATGGCGTCCGGTTTCAGAGGGGAGGTGAAGAGAGTGGAGGAGAGGGAGGTGGGTCGGGGGAATGGGTTTTCAGGTTTTTTGGGTTGGGTGGGGTGGGATGGGGTGTTTGGGTTGCAGGGATGGAAGGGCTCAGGGAAGAAGGGTTTTTATTATTATTTTTTAAATTGGGTAAATTATTATAATATTTTAAATGCATAAAAAAATAAAAATTTGTCACGTGGCACAACTTTGGCAGTCACATCATCACAAATGTGGATCTCATATTTGACACATCATCACTTAACGGTTTACTTAACAGATGTATGAAATTGAAATAAAATGATAAGTAAATGTATGAAATTGAAATGTTTTAAAGATGTTGTAAGGAATTGAAATCGATTCCAAATTTGAGGGGGTAAAATAACAAAATTTATGCACGAGGCTAACTGCCCCCTCCGTAGTGATCTTATACCCTTTTAATGATTAAATATATGATTATTAGGTAAGTGATGATAATTATTTTAATGTGCAATTCACTCATTATTTGATTTCGAAACCCTGTAAAAAGAATAAAAATAAGAGAAATGCTAAGGATCTCTTAAAGTGAGATACTATATGAATTTTTTCCACGATAAATTTTTCATAGTTTCTCAGAACACAAGTATGACAATTTTTCATAGTTTCTCAGAACACAAGTATGACATCACGTGTCATTATATAAGTGGACGATATATTTTTCATTATTTATTGGAATAAAGGTGATACACCACATGTCATTTACATAAGTGGTGGGAAATTTCATTTTTTAAGTTGTTAATTTTTTAACAAAACTATCTCGCTACTTGTATAGTGACACATGATGTACCACTTCGTATTCCGAGCACACTAAAAAATCTCTCATCCGCCAACTCACAATTTAATATTAATTTATGTGCCAACATTATAAAACTTTCACCACTTATATAGTGACACATGGTGTACAGTCCCACATTCCGGGTACACTGAAAAATCTCTCTTCTGCCACCTCATAAATTATTGTTAATTTTTGTGCTATTATTATAAAATATTATATCAAAAAGTAAAAAGGACAAAGAGTCCATAAAGTCTCACTTAAAAAAAAAAAACTCTCTTTAACATTTCTCTACAAATAATACTCATACCTTGCATATTAATTCACAATAAATAACACAGCCTTGTTTATTGAACGATTAAATAACATAGACTTTTATTGAACGATTAAATAACATAGCCTTTGTTTATTAATATATGAAAGAAAGACCTAGGGGAGAAGATGCATAAAAAAATAAGGAACTCTTTGTCTGCTCTGCTGGATGCTAGTGGTACATTTTTATGCCTATAAACTTTTGGTAGTGTTATCTACAAACTTGTTTTTACTTTTCACATACTTTTATTATTATTTTTTTATTCTCTTCAATTTATTCGATCTAATTGTAAAAATTTGAGAAAGATGTACTAAAAATAAAATAGGATGTGTTGATATGTCACCGTCCTATAATTTTGGTGAATGACAAAGGAGGGCCTGCTCCATTGATAGGGATGGCAGCGCAATTTGGGCATAATTTATTTCAGGAGTTTACAAATGGCAAAGGATGTTTAGCGAACTCAATTATTATTAGGAGAAGGAAAAAATGTAGCTTTTTTTAATTGTGAATTATTTGAAGGAAACTTTGGATGCGGTCTTTAACTATTAATGTTTTTTTACTGAAATCTTGGTGGTTTTTAGTTTTTGATCAAAGTCCCTGACATTAATTTAATAATGTATTTCTATGTAGGTTATTATATTTTTAAATTAAAAATAAAATTTGTAGTTATTTACATTAATGATATTTTATAAAAACCCATATTTTATGGGATTAAAAATACTAAGGATGAATTATACTCTCCAATATAGTGTGTGTGTGTGTACACACATGGGTACTATAAGATCCCACATTAACCAACGGAGAGGGGGTGATGTGCCTTATATGTATAATGTACATGCTCCCCTCTTTATAGCATGATGCCTTTTTGGGAACTCACTGGCTTCGGATTCCATCGGAACTCCGAAGTTAAGCGAGTTCGGGCAAGAGCAATCCTAGGATGAGTGACCCACTGGGAAGTTCTCGTCTGAGTTCCTAGAAACAAATCTGTGAATGAATGGTAAGCCCAAACCGAACAATATCGTACTACGGCGGAGCTAGTCTGAGATGTGACATAATGGTATTAGAGCCATTCTGTCATTCAGTGCAATTATGCCGACGAGGACGTCGTGCCTCTAAAGGGGGTGGATTGTAAGATCTCACATCGACCAACGGAGATGGGGTGATGTGCCTTATATGTACATGCTCCACTCCCTATAGCACGAGACCTTTTGGGAACTCACTGGCTTCGGATTCCATCAGAATTTTGAAGTTAAGCGAGTTCGGGCGAGAACAATTCTAGGATGGGTGACCTACTGGAAAGTTCTCATTTGAGTTCCCAGAAACAAATCAGTGAGGGAATAGTAAGCTTAAAGCAGACAATATCGTGCTATACGGCGGAGCTGATCTAGGATGTGACAGGTACGATCCTCAAAACTAACCAAAAAATTATTGTACCAAAGCATTAATACATTTTTCAAAAGCACAAAAAAAAAAAAGATTAGCCTTAATAACATTTTTAAATTTCTTCTATTAAACTTGACATGAATACATTTTCAAATCAATGAAATAGAATGTACCCATATAAGTTTAAAAAAATGGATTAGAGAAAATATAGAATGAAATTTTATATAAAAAAATGGGTACATTTTTAACAAATTGTTAAATTTAAGAATGGATACATACAAGATTAAAAATTTAATGGGTACAAACTTATTCTAATTTTATTTTTTTATTTGAAAAATGTTTGAATTGAAAATTAATTAGGAGTTTAATAAGGGTGTGAGTAATAAAACTCTAAATCAATTACTAATTTATATATATATATATATATATAAATTATGTAATTTACATGTAATTCAATAATATATTAATACTAAGAACTTTGATTAAAATCTAAAAGCTGATAAGATCTTAATCAATAAAACTAGGGACCAAAAACAAATTTTTCTTTATTTGAATCACATATTATTTTCTTGTACATCTGGAGGACTGAGATACGACGAGGTCAAGAGTCAGATTGATAGCATGCGTTACATTTTGTTCAAAAGTCCAATTAAACCCAATAAATTTCAACACCCAACTCAAGAGAGAGAAAACAAAGCATTGTCAAATCTTGAGATGACAAAGCAAATTAATACATGTTAGTTGTCTGAATATATTTTATAATAATCTTGATATTGCTAGTTCAAATATATAATATCTCTCCACCATAATATACTTGTATGTTAACTTAGTGACCTGTATAGTGAAAAGTGAGTAACAACTAATAAGAAGATTAGCAGCTATTTTGGTTGATATTATCAGGGGCGGATCCAACTTGGGACAAGGTGGATCAACTGACATTTTGTTCAAAAGTCCAATTAAACCCAATAAATTTCGTTACATTTTGTTCAGACTCCTAAGCTCTGAAATTTTCCATAGAAGAGTTGGGTGTTGCCCATCGAAAATCTAAGATGTCCTTAAAAGCTATCCTCCAACTACCTAACGAATTGACTCTGACACTGAGCAGGGTAGCTGCTAGCCTCATGCCTTTGTATGACTTGCTATGGGCATCTTTCGATAGGTTCACTTGGCATATGCTGGCATGCTCGCTCAAAAGCTAGTAACATTAGTCGACATGCTCGTTTGAAAACTGTTGGCATCTGTCGATTAGCGTCCAATATGACTTGGCAAATGATCTTAGCCTACGAAGGCTCGATGAAGTGTCAATTTACATGTTATTCGGTCCAAAAAAATTTGTGTGCCACACACTATCCTTATTGACCCACCAATAATGTTTCTTGGATCCGTCATTGACTATTATTGGGTTACCAATGTGTTATCAATGAAAAAAAAAATGACAAAAGCCAAAATATAGCTCTTTTGGACATTTTGTCACCTTTTTCTCATTAGTAACATCATCGTTACTCCACCAACAACAACCAAATAACTATTAATCTTCGTAGTTGCTACTTGTTTTTTTGTTGTATTTTTAAATAATCTACAAGGTAGATATATATTTTGTTAAGTTTTCTGCCTCTAATAATTAAGTTGACTAATTAAAAGACATTAACGAACTTAGAATTGTATCCCTCCCACGTTTTGGAGAAATTTTTCGGGGTGATAGGAACCCCACATCACCATGGACAGCTGGAATGCCCCTTTCATGGTGATGTGGGGTTTCCCGTCATCCTAAAAAAAAATTATCCTCTACATCGTCTTCTTCATTGGAACAAAGAGGCTCTTCCTCCTTCAGCAGACTGTCACATCCCCGCCCGGGGTGGACCACTTCCCAGGCCCACTCCACCACCGTAGCACGATATTGTCCGCTTTGGGCCCCGACCACGCCCTCACGGTTTTGTTTCTGGGAACTCACGAGCAACTTCCCAGTGGGTCACCCATCATAGGATTGCTCTCGTGCGCTACTTGCTTAACTTCAGAGTTCTTACGGAACCCAAAGCCAGTGAGCTCCCAAAAGGTCTCGTGTTAGGTAGGGATGAGAATATACATTTTAAGGATCACTCCCCTGGGCGATGTGGGATGTTACAATCCACCCCCCTTAGGGGCCCGACGTCCTCGTCGGCACACTTCCGGCCAGGGATTGGCTCTGATACCAATCTGACACGCCCCGATCCCAATGTCCTCGTGACATCAGGATGATCACAAGCTGGCCGACACCCAAAGGGTGACGAAAGCCATTTAAATTAAGTACAAGCTCATAAATAAGCTAAACAGGCAGCAGGGCTAGCCACATAATACTAAAATTCAACTTTTAATTAATAAAATTAGGATCATAACATCAGTTCAGAGCATACGTCTATTACAGAGTACAAACAGAATTCAAGATAGAGGTGTGCTATATTACAATAGATATCGAAGCAGAGGAAATATAGTACTGGATCATTGGTAGGGAAAGACCTCGTAGCTTATATCGTAATCCTCGTTTGTAGGTCCTGAAGGGGGGGGCAAAACAAACATGAGTGGACCAATTTGATATAAATATAATAAAACAGTTATCAACATATTAACCCCCAAACATATATATATACATGTTATGTGGTTTTGTACTTACCTAGTGGTCCTTTCTGCTACGGGACGTAGGGATAGATTCCGGTCCGTCCCGGGCGACGATTTGGTGTTGGCATAGGGCCCGGAGGGTGTTTCCTCTTGCATTTAAGACCAGGGACGGGGAGCTGGCAAAGGGGCATGTAGTGTATTTTCCTCTGACTATCTGCTCAGAGACGGGGAGCTGGCATGGGGCCTGGGGGTTATCGAACAATTCACTAGTGATTATTATATATACAAGTTATGATTTGAGACACTGCACATCATGCTAGGTTTCGGAAAACCTATGTTTTACATTATATATATATATATGTTTTCATAAAACATGGGGGTTAGTATGTTGATAACTGTTTTATTATATTTATATCAAATTGGTCCACTCATGTTTGTTTTGCGCTCCCTTCAGGACCTACGAACGAGGATTATGATATAAGCTACGAGGCATTTCCCTACCAGTGATCCAGTGCTATATTTCCTCTGCTTCGATATCTATTGTAATATAGCACACCTCTATCTTGAATTATGTTTGTACTCTGTAATAGACGTATGCTCTGAACTGATGTTATGATCCTAATTTTATTAATTAGAAGTTGAATTTTAGTATTATGTGGCTAGCCCTGCTGCTTGTTTAGCTTATTTATGAGCTTTTACTTAATTTAAATGACTTTCGTCACCCTTTGGGTGTCGGCTAACACGTGATCATCCCGATGTCACGAGGACATCGGGATTGGGGCGTGTCACAGACTTCATTTCCAATCGAACCAAAAGGGCGGTAGCACAGTAAACCAGAATCCTGACCTTATTTTCTAGCGAGAGGAGGGGCGGCCGCCCCATTTTTATGCCTTAATAGCTTCGCCACTGCATGGCACCATATCTTAAACACCCAATGGGAGGCACGATATGAGGGTTAAAAAATGAGATCCAAATCTAGTGGGCAGTAATCTAGAGGGAGGGTGCCTAAGGTCGCTAAGGCATGTTTGGCCAACAACATCGATGTCATTGTCAACTAGATGGACGGTAGAATCAATGTAGTTTATTTGTTTGACATAGTATGAGTTGGTTTGTAGGGTGCGGATAGGCTCATCGGCGGCAGAGCATTTGAGGCCTAAACCAGGGTAACCACGGTACTGATCGGCGGAGGTGGCTTTGACATGCCAAAACGGATAGCGACAGGCAACGTCGTTGCCACAATCATATGTGGGGCAAATATTGGTTGAGGATGAAGAACTAGTGGTGTTGTGTGTGTGTGTGTGTGTGTAGCTTAATCTTGGACCAATTTAGTTGTAAGGGAACATTGTATGTGAAAAAAAAATTATATGCACATTTTGTGCCTCATCTTTCACACTGTAAGCAAATCACGATTTAACACATGTAGAAAGAACTTACTAAAAATACATAATGTTCAAGGAGTTTTGTTAGACTCCAAGGTTTGATCATAATTCAAGAAAATTGTGGTCCACCACCGTTTGATCTTAGTTTAACAGTGGAGGAAAAAGTACAATAACAAAAGTTAAATAACCACCTACCATTGAATTACGATTGTACGGTCGGTAATCATAATTTTCTTAAATCTTAGAGTCTAAAAAACCATGTATGTATGCAGACATGTGAAACTGTGATTGCATGAATCACTCATTTCAAAGAAAAAACTCAAATATTTTATGCATGATAGGGATTTTGCTACACATGTGAACGGGCTAAAAACTCCTATAATACTTGCAAGAATTACAAGGTTGTTGTAGTATAAACGGATCTCGCATGGTTGTTCTCCACATGGATTATTAAATAATTCGAAACAAATCAAATTCCAATCAATTATTGTAAAGTAAAAATTGAGATGAGTGATTTCATAAACTATTTAAATTAAAAACGAATTTAATTAATAAAAGTAAACTAATCTGCAATATTAAAGATGAAAGAAAAGGAACCAGTTTTGGAAAATCAAATTAAGAAAGCACTAGGGTTCCATCATCACCTAGCAATCCTATGAACTTTTTGTTGGAGTTTGAATGAAATTTCAACTCAAATATGGGGTATTGTTGGAAATTTGAGTAGAAATTTCTTTGTCCCACATTGGTCATTCCCAAAAGATTTTATCACTTTAGAAGGCTTTGTCCTTTAGAGAAAGTGATTGGAGTAATAGGACTGGAGACTAAAATTGGGCTCACCCTTGGGGTTGGACTTTGGGGTGTACTAATTAATTGGTAATTAATATATAATTAATTATAATTAATATATAATTAATTATAATTAACATATATTTAATTGTCAAAAGATGGGTCTTGGGCCTTGGGGCTCTAATAATTAAATTATTTAATTAATTATTTTTCGGATTTACTTAATTATTTTTAATTAAATTCAAATTTAATTAATTTTTTTATTTTTTATGAAAAAACTCATATTTTCAGATGAAGTCTGAGAGTTCTTTCTGAACACAGAGCAAAGCACCCATCTGAAGAGATGTCTCCCAACAATCACACCTCATTCTCATACCTGTTGCAAACAGGCATCCATTTGCTATATATACATCCATCTGCATGGCATTTAGAAGACAGAAAATAAACAACTTCATCCTCTACATTCCTAAACCTTCTTATTGAGAGAACCACACTAAATTCACCAGAAGTTAAATTTTCCGGTGCTGGAATTTTAATTTGATCATTGAATCCTGGTGAAGCAGACGTCCGTAGAACTACAAGCACATAGTAGGGACGAAATTTCTGTTTCAAGGACATTGCGGTACGCAAGCCTCGATCTTCAAGTTGTCTGTTTTTATAATTCGTATTCTATTTTATATTCTATTAATTCCTACTGCATTTATTATTTATTAGCATATATAAATTATCACAGATTGTTGACATATATCCAACACTTTTACCAATTACTTATGATCTACACATGCCACTTTGAAGGTTAGATTTTCCTAATTCATATTCTACTTGGAACCTCCAACATAGAACATATATCTAACATGCAACCTGTCCGGACGTTTGGATCAAATCTAAACATGAAATACTCATTATGCTTTATGAAAACCCTTTGAAAAATCATACAACCCTTAAGACGTAGTGTTCATCCTAAGTGAAATTACAATTATTAATCACAAGAAGCCATCGTCAATTTCAGAGAACATTCCGACCAAAATTGCATCAAATTACTTTTCTAAAGATCCTAATGGTGATCATGCATTAAGACAATTAAATAGTTTGAATCCCAGTGATTAATAATTCAAATTGTGTATGCAATCAATCATAAGCAATTAAATAAAAATCACATATTCATGCTAAGGCTCAAGGTTTCGCCCTAGCAAAAAAAAATTAGTTAGGCATATTCATAATTGAAATCATATAAAATATTATTAAGAAAAAGATTGAAAACACCTTAAAGTAGAAAATCTCCAAGAACCCTAGAAATTGTCTCTATCTCCAAAGTTGCATAAAAAAAAGGGAACTTTAACGAAAAGCACCCGGTACTGTTCACTTTAACGAAAAACCATATTTTTACACTAAAAAGTCAATCCTGGTACTATTCACTTTACCCTTTATTTTGTCCTTATCATTAAAACTCAAAGTTTTCAAGCCCTTTTCATTAGTTTTCCTTAAAAAAAAGCGTAGAAAAAAACTAAGAACGGCAAAGCAATATATTTGCTAAGCCATCCACAAACCCTAAAACATAGGTCTCTTATTCCAATTAGGAAACTAAGAAAAATAATAAAATATCTTAGAAAATAAAACCCTAATTAAACTAGGGGAATCAGCCAAGTACTTGTCCAGTCCCGTTTTAGCCTTAGATCTCCTCCAAATCCGGCCCAAGATAGCTTGCTTTAAAGATTAGGCCGTTCCGAATACATCTCCAGAAGGCTACGAAACCATCCGAGGTCATCTTGAGCTCCAAAAACGTAATTTAAGCCCAGAAACATCATTTTCCAGCACTGCGCACTGCTTCTTTATTCCATCGCCAGAAAATAACTGCTTGGTAGAAAAATCCCAAATTTTGATACAATCACGCCAAGAGACACACGAACGTCCTCCAATTTGAATCACTCCAAATCCATCTGTTTGATCATGCTTTGCTCCAGAGGAAGTCGAAAGTCGTATATTGAAAATACAATTTAAAGTTCAAAATTCTTTCAAAATATTAACCAAAATGTACTAAAAATAGGATAAAATATATAATATAAAATCTACTCATCACGACTTTTCTTATGCATGTTGAGGATCTTGGACCCAAACATATAAGAGTTGAAGTTCTTGGAACTCTCATTCCTTACCGAGGAGAAATAGCTAAGAAATACAAGTGAGTCAGCTGAAAGACTATACGATCGAAGACTTCTAGAACACATTTTTGGAGACAAGAGAACCATTTATGTAAGCATGAGTTGCATTAAATATGAAATCATCTCTTTGATAATAATTTATGTGCCAATCTTTCTCTTAATTTATAGTAAATTAGTAGGTTCTTAGGAAAGTAGACGTGAAGTGGTTACTTGATAGTTACAAAATAAGTCAGGCCATGCCCATAGATTTTAATAGAGAATAGTCCCCATAGATTTTGATTGAGAATGGTTTGTTGGCGATAAGGAAACTGTTGAAAGTTACAAAATAATCCATGATTATTTGGTCAAGCGATACTCAATTTTTTTCTTATCTATAATCTTTCAAATGTTCTCATATGTCAATTGCCGTCCTGATATTGAAAAGACAAAATATGTGCATATTCTCATAGGCAGATGTTGGCAAGCATCAAACATTTACACAGAGGTGGTTTTCTTAATATATTTTCTTCGATAGTATCCAAGTTTTTTGCCTTGTTAGCCAACTTATGCTTCTGTTTTATCAAGAAACTATTTCATTGTGAATAACTACCGAAAACTAATTTTATAATTTATACTATGATCATAAAACCTATGATATTTAGTTTTTATACACATTTGATGATCAAAAAACCTTTTTTCTTCTTTTTTTTACTTGCAATTTTGTCATCTCTTCACAAACAATGACATCTTCTCTAGGTTCCCAGACACAAGCATCGGCAGCAGACCTAGAACCTGTGAGATTTGTCCATACAGTTTCCGAGGCCCGCCGTTTGCTTCCCTCAGCGAGTCGTTGGAACTCCATAGAAATTGACTATAACCTAGTACCTCAGTCTTCCATAGCCAATGATTCAATCCCTTCTCCGTACTCCAAGTCTTACGAATTCAATCTCGTTATCACCGATAAAAACTACCTCAAACGTTGTCTTTATATATCTGCATCCACTATTTTTGTTGTCCTAGCTCTAATTTTACTGGTAGCACTTTTGCCTAATGCTCTTCAAAAGCATCATCGCCACCCTTCTAAGAATCTTACGCGTGCATTGAACCAAGCTCTGACGTTCTTTGACGCGCAAATATGTAACATGTTTCTACCATCATGCATTTGATTAGAAAGAATTACATGGAACCTCTTCTTTTTTATCTAACTTGCTGAAAATTTTCTTATCTGATCAGCTGGGGTTTACCCTAATAATAGTCCGGTAAAATTTCGCGCCAGTTCAGGATTGCATGATGGGAATTTGAGCAGTAAACCGGTGAATCTTCGGGGTGGTTTCTATGATTCTGGCAGCAACATAAAGTTCAGCTTCCCTACAGCTTATACCGTAACCCTGTTGAGTTGGACTGTGATCGAATACCACGAAAAGTATGCTGATATTGGTGAGCTTGATCATGTCAAGGACATAATAAAATGGGGCAGTGATTATTTGCTCAAACTTTTTGTTCCTCCAAACACAACTTCAGAGTTCATATTGTATTCTCAGGCAAGCCTTCTGAAAAATTTAAGTCCCGTTTTGATGACCATTTCATTTTCAGTTTTCATTGTTTTGTGCGATGGCAAGTGCCTTCGCCCATGAGCAGTAGGTCTCGGGTTCGAGACTTGGGAACAGCCTCTCTATAAATAGGGGTAAGGCTAGCCGACATTCACCTCTCCCAGACCCTGCGTAAAGCGGGAGCCTTGTGCACTGGGTACGACCTTTTTTATTGTTTTGCAACAGAATCCTGTTTCTCGAACACGATAATGAACTATTAGGGACAATGTTCTCCTTTTCCTTTTTTCCAATTTAGGTTGGAAGTGGAAACATTGATGCCAAGGTTCCTAATGACATAAACTGCTGGCAAAGGCCTGAAGACATGCATTACGACAGACCTGTTTCGATCTGCGACAGCACTGCTTCTGATTTAGCAGGGGAAATTATTGCAGCATTGTCCGCCGCTTCATTAGTGTTTAAAGAAGACAATGCATACTCAGGAGAACTAGTCACTGCAGCTGAGAAGCTATACGAGAGTGCAGTTACTAAACTAGAGCCTGCTAGGCAAGGAGCATACACCAAGGTTGATGCTTGTGGAGGAGAATCTAGGAATTTCTACAACTCTTCTGGTTTCCAAGATGAACTGGTCTGGGGAGGAACATGGTTATTTTTTGCTACCGGCGATAATTCATATCTAGATTATGCCACAAAAGAATTGAAGTATGCAGTTGCTAACGAAACGAGTGCTGATAAAGGGATTTTCTACTGGAACAACAAGCTCACTGCCAATGCGGTAATTTACTGCAACATTTGCTCTCGAATTTATGAATTTGAATAAATTTTGTGCTCTCCCAGTTCTGGATTTAGAATAACTGGTTGGGACGTTACATCTTTGTAGGTCTTGCTAACACGTCTCCGATATTTTCGTGATCTTGGATTCCCGTATGAATCTTCTTTGGACGCATCATCAGACATTACTGACACCCTCATGTGTTCTTATTTTTCTTCTCAGAAAACAACACCAGGTATATATATATATATTTATATATATATCTGAGCATATTACAATCCATGCAGCCATTGTTGCATTTATGAGTAGTTCAATGCCTCAAAATTCCTTAAAATGCAGGTGGATTGCTCCTCCAAAGGCCTACTTATGGCGCGCGGGCACCTCTCGAATATGCTGCAACAGCATCTTTTCTTAGTAAATTGTACAGCGACTACCTTGACCTTCTGCGTAGTTCCGGTGGGAGTTGCATTAATTTTGGCTTTTCCATCGATATGTTGCGCAATTTCTCAATAACTCAGGCAAGTGTTACATATTATACGTTGAAGTATCGAATCTACAAGCGCACTCTTCCATCTGCATAATAACACGAGTCTTATCTTTTTATTCAGGTCAATTACATTCTAGGAGATAATCCAATGAAGATGAGCTACATGGTTGGCTTCGGAGATAAGTTTCCAACCCAAGTGCACCACAGAAGCGCATCGATCCCTTGGGACGGTCATCAGTACTCTTGTGAAGATGGAGAGAAATGGAAAAACTCCAAGGACCCAAATCCGAATTTGCTTTTGGGAGCCATGGTAGCAGGGCCCGACGAATTGGACAAGTTCGTAGATGAAAGGGACAAGCAGGAGTTCACTGAGCCTAGCATAGCAAGCAATGCTGGTTTAGTTGCGGCACTCATTGCACTTCATGATCCTCCTCGCCATCGTTCTTCGAAGGCCAATGGCACGCATTTGGGGATAGACCAGACGGGTATTTTTGGTAAGATCCGGCATTAGTTGCCGGTGGATTTGGCTGTTGAGTTAGCATGTAGGTTGTGCAGTTTTAAGAACATAATATCTAGTAATTCCCTGGACTTCTTAATTACTTCGATGTTTCTCTAAGCTCTAGCATTGAACAAGAAAACAAAGTCGAGGATTTTGGGAAAAACTGGTGAAATTTAATGGATAGTAAATCTTTTACAATTGAACATACTTGCAATTTACACTCATAAAAAGGGAAGGAAATGGTATAGAATATCAAAGTTCACAAACGTGAGTTAGGTCGGTTGAGCAGGGTAAGGTGCCCCACCCATCCGAATACAAATCCTCATTCCGTAAAACCCATCCCGTAAATTAAAGTAGTTTAGAATATCGCCTTATCAAAACAAAGAAAAATTGAGATACGATATTGAATATTCAAGTGGAATGCTCGTGTCCGGAGATGGACTCATTCGACTTGGATTGCGATGCTGCTACAGTCTCAGTAGTTGGGTTGCTGCTATCCTTTACATTGTCGAGCTTCGCCTCAAATTCCTCGAGCCATGCGTCCAATCTATCCGCCAAACCTTCTCTCGGGACATTCCGCCGCACAATTCGGGCCAAAAGAAAGAGGAGACGGAAGCACCCTGCAGCAAAAGCAACCGTGGACAAATACTCAATCAGTCATTTAAACAAACAGCTGGTGAACTAACTCGCAGAAAACAAAAAATATAGGTAGCTTCACTCACAAGCAACAAGATACAGCAATGTCCAAGCGATATACAACACACCAACCAACAGACACAAAGGCTTCAGGATCGAGTGCGTGATTCCGTAAATCGTCATCTTCCTCAACCGGCCGCCGGAAAAAATGGCAACCATCAGAGCCCCTGCAAATACCGCAAGTGCTAGTAGCTTGAAATCCATGGCGGCGGTGATGCCAAAGAAACTGAACCTCCGCTGCCCAGCCTGCCCCTGCCCGCCACAACCCAATTCACAGTACCCAAAAGCAACGATATTTTTTTGCAAGGATATTTATGAAGGGTTAATTTCAGATTTTCGCCCTAAGTTTTTGGAGTTTTTTCACTTTGGTCTTTCAAATACTTTCCCCCTCAAGGTTTTTTTTTTTTTTTTTTTTTTTTTCACTCTGGAGTTTTTTTTTAAGGAAGATGTTACTACTCTAATCTACATTGATAAGTGGAGGGATGAGGGTACCCTTGGATTAAACAAGAAGACATGTTTGTCAAGAGCAATCCACCACTTACGTTAGTTTCCAATATTTGAAAAATGTGTTAAATAACAATAAAAATGACTTTGCTTCTGAAGCTAAAATTCACAAAAGTATTTGGAGGCACGTTTCAACTTAGCTTAGGTTTTTGAATGGTCGACATTCTGTTGACTATGCAAGAAAGACAGTTTTTTTTTGGACATTGAACCGTCACAACTTTTATTCATAAAAAAAACTGAAAGTTACATATGTGACATGAGATGGAACTCATGAAAGTAGTTACGTGCCAGTAGATGGAGGGTATTTTGATCAAAGTAGATGACTTACTGAAATGTCGTCCAAAAAACAATCATATCATTATGACAATTTTTGTAACGAAAATTATTCTCTATCTGTTTTAAGAGTCTAGGATTGGGGACAAAAAAGAAGTTGAGGGACCAAATCGAAAATCTCATAGATTTTTTTTTGTTGTTTGTGGCGAGGCCCATTACCCAAGGCCCAAGCGGAGGAGTTTTCTTTGGGTTCACGTCACGTCTGTCTTTCCAAGTACCCTTAAACCCTCATCAGAGAGGACAAGATCGTCATTTGATTCGGCAGCATCAATGGAGTCGGAAGCTTTTGATGCAGCTGAAACTGTGACCAGCGTGGTTCTTCTGAAGCTGCTACTGGTGCTGTTTCCGGGGGCTCTGCTGCTCGCGATTTCTTTCGACAGCTCCTCGGAGGAGGTACTGATGCTCCGATTCGTGATCCAGGCGGTGAGATTGGTACTCCAAATCATGATCAAAATGGCGATGTACAGAATCAAATCGGTGATCGAAAACGTCCTGTTTGTAATCTTCATCGTCATCTTACATCCTCTAGCTCTGTGCTGCCGTGTGATGCGAAACGCCGTCGCATTGCTGGGTATCGTAGCTTGTGAGTCAAGCAAACCATTTCGTTTTTATGTTTACCAGCTGTTTGTTTAAATGCTCGTTTAATTTATTGACTGTTTTATGGGGCGGTTCCTGCAGGGTCCTGCTGGGTTCTGTATCGTTTGATCGCGCTTGTTGCGGCGTCGGAGCTTGATCGTGATGCATCCCGAGGGCAAGAAGAAGAAGAAGGTGGTGACAGTGATCACATTGTGCCTAGATTGAAGGAGAGCTTGCAGTCATGGCTGATCGAATTCGAGGCGGAGCTTCGGAAGGGGAATTATAGCAACCCGGCTATTGTAGCATCCCGATCTGTTCATATCCTACAGTAGATGATCAATTCTCTCTTCTCTGCAGCAAATAAGTTTTAACTTTGTGAATTTGAAGTCAGAACATGTTCATGTGTATTCCAACCTAATATTTTCCAACGTATGAAGGTTGTAAACCCTACTTCCTACTTCCTCCAATCTTTATTATTTACTTTCTTAATTACTCCAATAATTCTCTTCTAAGGACGTGTGTGCTTGGATCGAGAAGGCCATGAAATAGAATGTTACATTAATGTTTAGCTATAGGATTAGGCTCGGCAATTTCTTAGAGGACCCGTTAACCCGACATGAAATCTCACAAAAATGACGAGTTTCGGATTAACTTGTTAACAAGTCCGATCGTTGTCAGGTAACCCATTAACGTGTCGGGTAGCTATCAGGTCATCCGTTAAAAACTCGATAAGTAGACATTAGACACGTCAATTTCTTGTATGACTCATTAACCTGACAAGAAACGACACGACCGTTTAACGAATCATGTCAATAGTGGGTCACTTGTAACGAACTCGTTATCTTAACAGCTTTGACACAACACGACACGACCCATTAAGATTGTTGATGCACAAAATCAATGAGGACTTTGGTACAACATAAAATGTTAAGTTTGTGACCTTCGCTAGATTGTTTCAGTCACTAGTGTGGATAAGTATGTAAATGGATAGAGACATGGAAGCAAACACAAGATGTACGTGGTTCACCCAGATTGGCTACGTCCACGAAGTAGAGGAGATCTCATTAATTGTGAAGGGTTTACACAAGCACATAGGTTCAAGCTCTCCTTTAGTGAGTACTAGTGAATGATTTAGTACAAATGACATTAGAAAATATTGTGGGAGAATGATCTCCTTTTATAGAAGAGAGTTTCTATCTTTGTTTTGACATTGACACATGTGATTGGCTTCTGATGTTGACACATGTCGCGCTATGATTGGCTTCTGATGTCGACACGTGTCGCGTTGTGATTGGCCTCCTGGTTGGAGGGAAACTCTTCTGAGTTCTTGACGGTATAACGTTGACCGGTGCTCGGTAATTTCTGGATTGGTCAAGTATGGTACAAACAAAGATAATTAGTACGACATGAACACGACAAACATGACCTATTTGGCAGGCCTATATGGGATAAACATATCTACACTAACATCTTGGTGATCTATATTTTGTTCTTCATGTTTGAGTTAACTAATTTGATTGCAACACTAGACTTGACAACCAGGTCATGTATGAGATAACTAATTTGAGTGCTAGCCTATGTAATTAGGCTCCCTCTCAACTACATGCATCAATAATTAACTTTGAGCATTGTGGTTTTTGTTTTGGTGCAGACGACAATGAGGCGGTGGAGGACTTGTGATGTTGAGTTTCAGTCTTACTTCACACTGAATGATCAATGGGAATCGTTTAGAGAGTGGAGTGCATATGGGGCAGGAGTACCGTTGGTCCTTAACAATAGTGATTCTGTTGTTCAAAATTATGTTCCCTATATATCTGGTATCCAGTTATATGTGGAATCTTCTGCGAAGTTAAATGCAAAGTCAAGGTAATAAAAAGTTCTGTTCATGTTTCATACAGTTAGAACGCCATAGTTATGTGAACCGGTAATCGTTATTTGTTACATGTTTGTTTACAATGGTTATTAGTTACATGAAATCTTATTGCAAATGATTATGGGTTCACAATGTTGGTTCGGTTACAGGAACATCAGTATGATGTTCTATGGTGGACATCGCATGACTAGTACTACTGGTTTTCAGGGGATGTAATCATACAATGTATTTGCTGATTGCAATCTTTCTCTTCAATAAACTAGTACTGTCTACGTAGATGTGGAGGTCCCCGTCAAATGGTTTCGGATGGGAATTCCCATCACTTTATACATTCACTTTGTACATACTACATTCATATCAGCAGTGCTTAGTTGATCCATTTGTGTTGTAAAGTTATAGTGCCACTTTGTGATAGATAATGATTAAGTGCTAGGAAAATTATGTCTGGATTATATTCAGTTTCATTTTTATTGAATCTCAACTCTACAAGTTAAAAGGATCCCTGTGGACACAAAATGGAGTAACGGAATGTCAACTCGCGAGTTCCCTGAAGCAGGCTGCAAACAATTGGCTTAGCCTGCTTCAGGTCAATCACCCCGATTTCCTGTTCTTTGCCTCGCATGGCATGCACTGCAGGTGAAATTAATCTTGTTTCACAGATGGAAGTATCTTAGCTTCCACTCCACAAGTTACAGGCCTTGAAATTATCCTCTTTATAGTTAGGTAAACGGAGGATGCTGAAATGTGAACCTTTTTTTTTTAAATGCAAAAAACAGCAGAGAAAGTGGGACGTTCCAAAATTAAGAGATGAAACAAGAAAAAGTATAAAAATAAGAGGGAAACAGTGAAAAGTAAAAAGGCAGGAGAATAAGGTCAAAGAAGACCAATAATTAGTGATGAAAATGTTAGTGGTGTATGATAGCCCACTGTAGATGTCATATACATATATGAGGTGGATGAGGTGGATTCGTAGCACTATTTTTTTAACAGAACATCGTATATATTTTAACAATTCGAGCTATCTATCTTAGGTTATAGGAATATTATGCATATTTTTCACTGGTTGGAATGAAATGAGATGAATGTTTAAAGGGAGATTATATTCAACACCTCACATTACTTTTTCAACTTTTTTATTTTTTTAATATTTTTCTATCAAGTATTAGTGGTTTGTAGAAAATATTAAAAAAAATTAAAATGTGTGGAAGAATTAATTTAAGGAATGTGAATATAATCTCTCCTATTTAAAATTTTGTATCGTTTCAAATATATTTACTTGCTATTAGATAATATTTAGGAAGAGGTTATCGGGTTGATGACTTTTTAGAGTATAAGTAACAAGCAAAAAATCCTTCGTTGGGTGTTGAGAAATTCGACATTCAAATACCTTTGCGTCATATTTGGTGCTTAATATTAGATTAGATTTCATAACTCACCAAATTCAAAATTTGAAAGTTGACTTTCCTTTCTTATTTCAACTTATCAAAATGGTCAGATTGGTTTGAACGGACCTTCAAATTGTTCGACTGGGCTTTTGCCCACTTTTGAGTAACTTTTCACATATTATGAGGTCATCTTCAACTAATTCGGTCAAAGGATCATAAAACAAAAAATAATTTGGAATGACACAAAAATCGTCTCCAACCGAGGGCTAGGTCAAAGAGCTTGTGGGCCACACCAGGCCCAAACCCCCAAATTAGGCCAGTGAGTTGGCCATTTCTAGCCAGCCCTTTAGCGCCAGAATGTCAAGCTTGACATTTTGCCAGCCCTCCAGTTCAACCTATTTGAATGCCAAAGGCTACCTAGCGTCATCATGACGCCAACTAGCTAACGTCATGCTTCAGTCAGGTTACCGTTAGAATTTGAATATTTTTTTGGTCAAATTTAAAAAAAATCTTGTTTTTTCCCTATAAATACCTACAACATTGAAAGCTGAAGATAAGAAGTGTCACGTAGATAAGAATTATATCTAAAATTTGCACAACAATTACATGTCGACACGTGGCACTCGAAATCTAATCCAAAAAAATATTAAGATTACATAAAGATAAGAAATCTGGAGAGTTACTCACTTTAGCGACACGTATCACTCGAAATTATATCCGAAAAATTATTGAGATTACATAAAGATAAGAAATCTGGAGAGTTACTCACGTTAGCGACATGCATTACTCAAAATTCTATCCAAAAAATTATTTAGATTATATAAAGATAAGAAATATAGAGGCTTATTCATTTGGCAACAAGTGGCACTCAAAATATGTCCGAAAACCTTATTTTAATATAGTAGTTTAATTTAATTAACCATATTAATTTAATTAAAATAATAAATTATTTTTGGCCTATGACCCTTTAGCCCATTCGCTTGGAGATGATTTTTTGTCAAATGACTATGTTTGGTCTATGGCCCTTTGGCCCCCTCTGTTGGAGATGGTATAAAATATGGCCTAGCATTATTCATTAAAATATAATTTCTTGCAGGGCTATAAGGCTAAAGATAGTCTTTTGGCCTTCATTCGGTTGGAGATGGCTTGAGCCATCTATCTATCTTTCAAAAGATAAGAATTTAGGAAAACTAATTAAAAGAGCCTGAAAACTTTGAGTTTTAACGATAAGGACAAAATAAAAGGTAAAGTGAATTGTTTGTATCATACTTGACCAATCCCGAAACTACTAAGCACCGGTCAATGTTATACCGTCAAAGATCCACAAGAGTTTCCCTCCAACCAGGAGGCCAATCACAACGCGACACGTGTCGACATCAGAGGCCAATCATAGCGCGATACGTGTCAACATCAGAGACCAATTACAGCACGACATGTGTCAAAGTTAGAACAAAGCTAGAGACTCTCTTCTATAAAAGGAGATCATTCTCTCACAATATTTCTTAATGTCATTTGTACTAAATCATTCACTAGAACTCACTAAATAAGAGTTTGAACATATGTACTTGTGTAAACCCTTCACAATTAATGAGAACTCCTCTATTTCGTAGACGTAGCCAATCTAGATGAACCACGTACATCTTGTGTTTGCTTCCCTATTTCTGTCCATTTACATACATATACATACTAGTGACCGGAGTAATCTAGCGAAGATCACAAACTTAACACTTTCTGTTGTACCAAAGTCCTCACTGATTTTGTGCATCAACAAGAATAGTACCAGGATTGACTTTTTAGTGTAAAAATGTGGTTTTTTGTTAAAGTGAACAGTACGAGGATCTTTTCGTTAAAGTTTCCTAAGAATTTTTATGGCATGAATATACTACTATGGTATCGTTCTCATACAGATGATCTCGTACACGATGAGAAATTAACAAATACCTTTTTTTTAGAGTAATGCTAGGTAAACTAAATTTGTAAACTAAGTAATGCGTCATCAATAAGAAATAAATACGTTAATCAACACTTAAATAATAATTCAATAGTCATCTTCTATGTTATTTAGTTTACAAAATTTAATTTCGTTAACTTTATCCTTATTGTTAGAGGAAAATGTTATTGTCACTCCAAAAATCTCATTCTACACTTCTCATAAGTTTATTTTTCTTTTCAAATATAAAAAATTTAGAATATAAAATGAGATTTTTGAAATACCAATAACAATCCCAGCAACAAAACGATATTATCACGTGACATACGACTCATTCTCTCAAAGGCCAAAATCAAATTTGTATGAAGCGCCAGGCTGGACCAATAATTGAAAGTTGTAGACTTTCTTTCTTTTTGCCCTTTCGTGAATAGGGGAATTAATTAAATAATAAACAAATAAAATAATAACCGTTACGACTTGAAACTCGGTCCCCGCTTTACACGACGCGGCCGATTTAACTCGTGAAAACGAAAACGCATCGACAGATCGGCGTGTAACTGTAAAATCCTCAATTAAATAAAGCCAAAAAAATAAAAAAGGAAAACTAGCCGTTGGGAGCCCTAGATTCAAAATTGAATAATAAAGGTCAGAGAAAGAAGGAGGCAATAACTTTTCATCACCATTTCTCTCAATCTCTTCGTCTTCCTTCTCCAACACTCGACTTTGACTTCGAAGCTATTCTCCTCGGACTCAAAGGCGCTCCTTTCGTCTCTCAATCCTCTTGTGCGCCGAAGAATTCCGGAAGTTTTCGGGTCGATTTCGGTTTTCTATTTCTGTGAGTTTCCGTTTCTTAAACTAATGTTTACTGATTTTCACTTTCCATATATGCAGATTATGATGCTTATTGGAAATTCGATGTACCCAATCTTTAATTGGAAACAAATTGATTCTTAACATGATTACTAACTAGGGAAGTTTTCATTTTTTTTTCCTTTTTTTTTTTGTAAAAATGTTCGAATTTCCCCTTCCCCAACTGTTGAAGTTGAATTCATCTTAGAAACACGAACAAGTTGGATGATTTTTCAATTTTCTGATGAAAAATCTTTTTGGATTGGGAGCTAATCGGTTTTCGGAATATTTGTTGCAGTGAATTTCTCTAGGTTAAATTGTGTGTTAGTTGGAAGATTATCCTGTTAGATTCAGCTGCTTATCATAAGCTTAGATTTAAAGTTTGTAGATTTCAGGGGTAAATGTTTGAACTAGTGAGGGTTTCAGATCTGAGATTGTACTAAATTCTGAGGTTTTCGTTTAGTTCAATTGCTTTCTGTAATCCATGATTGGTTTTAACAGAGAGGGCTTTCCTGGGAAAGGCCCAAGATTTGGTGTTGGTGTTCTTCAAGCTCGTTTGATCTGCTAGATTCGAGAAACAATGACTGTCAAAACTCCTGGAACACCGGCTTCAAAAGTAGACAGGACACCAGCATCAACACCGGCTTCAAAAATAGACAGGACACCAGTCTCAACTCCGGGCGGGCCAAGAGCTAAGGAGGAGAAGATTGTTGTCACGGTGCGATTAAGGCCTCTAAACAAAAGAGAGCAACTAGCAAAAGACCAAGTTGCGTGGGACTGCCTCGATGACAACACGATTGTTTATAAGCCCCCACCTCAAGAACGCTCAGTTCAACCGGCCCCATTCACATTTGGTATGGGAAAACCTCTGCCTATGTGTCTTCTTTGTAGTTTTCTCAGCTGTGATGGTTCACATTAAATAATTGGTTCATTGGTTTCTTCTGTTTGCAGATAAAGTTTTCGGTCCTACTTCCTTAACGGAAGCAGTATACGAGGAAGGAGTGAAAAATGTCGCCTTGTCTTCTTTGATGGGCATCAATGGTAGTGGCTTATCCTTAGACTCATGTCCCTTATTTTTCGATCCTCATCTCGCTTTTCAACAATTGATTTATTTTCTTTGGCACTGCAGCAACTATATTCGCTTATGGGCAAACGAGCAGTGGGAAGACATACACAATGAGAGGGATAACAGAGAAAGCCGTCATTGATATCTACAATCATATAATCAATGTAAGTTTAATCATCACAAACTAATAACAATTATGAAAGTTATAGTGAAGATTGTTGCTTTGAAACTAATGTACTCGGATTGTTTGGTTGCAGACTCCGGAGAGAGACTTTACAATAAAAATCTCTGGACTTGAAATATACAACGAGAATGTGAGGGACCTGCTAAATTCTGAATCAGGTCGTAGTTTGAAGCTTCTAGATGATCCAGAGGTAGTGGCAATAAGCCTTAGCCTATACTCGTTACCGTCACTTGTTCTTTGACATTCACTCATGTTCTGTATTTTCCTAATGTAGAAAGGTACCGTGGTTGAGAAGCTGGTGGAGGAAACTGCAAGCAATGATCAGCATTTGAGACATTTAATCAGCATTTGTGAAGCCCAAAGACAAGTTGGTGAAACTGCTTTAAATGATAACAGCTCCCGGTCTCATCAGATAATAAGACTGGTCAGTTCATCATACATCTTTGATGCTAGTTAGTGATGGTTTTTCCCTTTCCCTCACAACCGAGACATTGTAAATAACATTTTCTCTCCTTACAGACAATTGAAAGTACACTCCGTGAGAATTCAGATTGCGTGAGATCTTTCGTGGCAAGCCTGGTAAGAAAGGAATAAAATACCTTTTCTGAAAATCCTTGCTTCAATTTTACGTCAGGGTTAACAAGTGTGAATGCCAATGATGTGCAGAACTTTGTCGATCTGGCTGGAAGCGAAAGAGCTTCACAATCACTTGCAGATGGTGCTAGGCTCAGGGAAGGTTGCCACATCAACCTTAGCTTGATGACACTCACAACTGTCATTAGAAAGCTCAGGTCAGAATCTATATTTGCATACATTTTTATCTTGAAGGATTAGTCAGTTTTCTTTCTTACCTATGTGAACTGGTTTGATTTGCAGCAGTGGGAAAAGAAGTGGTCATATACCCTATCGAGACTCAAAGCTCACTCGCATATTGCAGCATTCTCTAGGTGGGAATGCACGCACAGCCATCATATGCACCTTGAGTCCGGCATTGAGCCATTTTGAACAATCTCGCAATACGCTCTTCTTTGCCACCAGGGCAAAGGAAGTAACAAATAACGCTCGTGTGAATATGGTATTGTTAATTTTCTTGTAACATATTTCAGTTTGCACCTGTACATAATTACACATAATTACAATAGACATTTTAGTTACCTTACTTGTGTATATAATCATTTTGCTAGGTTGTTTCGGACAAACAGCTAGTGAAACATTTGCAGAAGGAAGTAGCGAGGCTGGAAGCAGAGCTGCGCACCCCTGACCCATTAAGGGAAAAAGAATTGAAAATTCAGCAGGTACACTGACATACTTGTCTTGCTAGATTTCATTTCATGTGCTTGGAAATGTATATATAAAATGTTTGAAATTGTTTGGCCATCACTAGATGGAAATGGAGATTGAAGAATTGAGACGCCAAAGAGATCGTGCTCAGTCTCAGGTGCTTGAATTACAGCAAAAACTTCAGGAGGATCCACAGGTCTATTTCCAATTCTCTCTCTCTCTCTCTCTCTCTCTCTCTCTCTCTCTCTCTCTCTCTCTCTCTAAATTTGTATTCATTTTACTCATATATTGTTATTATATATCAACTTCAGGGTTCAAACCCTTCTGGAATACCCCATCCCTCTGTGAAGAAATGTCTCTCATACACCGGTGTTCTATCAACAAAACCCGACAAAAAGGATATAGGCCCTGGTGATAGAGCAAGAAATTTGAGGCAGTCTATGAGGCAATCATCAACTGCTCCTTTCACACTAATGCATGAAATCCGCAAACTTGAACACCTGCAAGAACAGCTTGGGGAAGAAGCAAATCGAGCTCTGGAAGTATTACAAAAGGAGGTGGCTTGTCATAGGCTAGGCAACCAAGATGCAGCTGAAACAATTGCCAATCTGCAAGCGGAAATAAGAGAAATGCGTTCTGTCAGATCAGTGCCAAAAGAAGTTGAACTTGGAACTGTAGTTGCTACTAACAAGAGTGTAAGTGCTAATCTCAAGGAAGAGATTACGAGACTTCATTCACAGGGCAGCACGATTGAAAATCTTGAGGAACAGCTAGAAAGTGTTCAGAAGTCAATAGATAAATTGGTGATGTCTCTTCCTAGCAATTATCAAGAGTGTAATATTGAGGCATCCTCCAAGCCTAAGAAGGAGTCCAAAAAGAAGAAGTGTCTACCTTTGGCCTCAAGTAACATTGCCAACCGACAAAATTTCATCAGATCACCTTGCTCACCTCTATCAGCTTCTCGGCAAATTGCAGAATCTGAAACTGAAAATAGGGCTCCTGAGAATGATGATATTGTGTCCGGTGAGATTCAACCAGAGTCTGAGAAGGGTACTCCGACAAAGAATGAAGAATGTGGAGATGTCTCATCAAAGGAAAGCACTCCAACAGGTTATCGGCGTTCTAGTTCAGTAAACATGAAGAAAATGCAGAAGATGTTCCAAAATGCAGCAGAAGAGAACGTAAGAAACATTAGAACATATGTAACGGAACTGAAAGAGCGGGTGGCCAAACTGCAGTACCAAAAGCAGCTACTAGTTTGCCAGGTATGAAAATGCATTTTTTTCTACTATCTAACAGAACTTACATGCGCGTTCTATATTCTATTTATCCTTGTGAAGAAATCTCATTTCGTTTTAATTGGTTACACCTCAGGTTCTGGAGCTGGAAGCAAATGAAGCTGCCGGGTACAATTTAGAGAATGACGAGGACACATGTGAGACTGAGGAGCCCCAAGTCTCGTGGCAAATAACTTTCAAGGAACAAAGACAGCAGATCATTGAGTTATGGGATTTGTGCTTTGTCTCCATCATTCATAGGACACAATTTTATTTGTTGTTTAAAGGTGACCCAGCTGATCAAATCTACATGGAAGTGGAGCTTAGACGGTTGACATGGCTGCAACAGCATCTCGCAGAACTTGGGGATGCTAGCCCTGCTCATGTGGGAGACGAACCCAGAGTTTCGTTGTCATCAAGGTTCCTTTTCTTCTCTTTTCAAGTAACTAGTTGAAATCATTCCTTTTAGTTAAATATTCCTAATAAACTTCCGATATGCAGCATGAGAGCGCTAAAGCGCGAAAGAGAGTTCCTTGCGAAGAGGTTGTCTTCACGCTTGACAGCAGAGGAGAGAGATGCATTGTACATGAAATGGGATGTCCCGCTTGAAGGAAAGCACAGGAAGCTGCAGTTTGTGAACAAGCTTTGGCAAGATCCCCATGATCCCAGGCACATCCAGGAGAGTGCTGAAGTAGTTGCAAAGCTTGTTGGCTTCTGCGAAAGTGGAAACCTGTCGAGAGAGATGTTTGAGCTCAATTTTGTGCTCCCATCTGATAGGAGGCCATGGATGATGGGCTGGAACCAGATTTCCAACCTTCTCAATTTGTGAGAAAGTACATTTTTGTTGCAAGTAATTTACATTCTTTGAAATAATGTATATGTAAATGATTTTTCAAGCTTTCATTGTCTGTGTTGTCAAGTGTGACGATTGAGCACAATGCACACTTTGCATGGTGTTTGATTCATTTCCAATGGTTTCAAATCTAATTGAATTAATTTCACTAGAAATTGGCTTCTCTTAAAATTTGTTAGAAGTGCTTTCTGACAACCAAAAACGCTTCTAACTGCATTTGGCAGAAAAAATTAGAAGTTCTTACGCACATTCTGGAGAAGCAACCAAAAGTGCCTCTAACTTGGAAGCGTTGCTTCTTAATGAAAGTTCTTTTAGTAGAAGTGCTTATGAGCAAAAGTCGTTCGTACAGAAGCAATCTAAGCTCGTATCCAATACCAATTCTCATCATATATATAAGTAGCACTTTACAATCACTACTATTGATAAAACCACACACCGAAAGTACATCATAGATATAGATACATAAAATAGAACACACCAAATTAATTAAGCATAAGTTAACTCCTTCTAATCTTCATTAAACATGGAATAAATGAGCAAGAAGCATCACATATCCATGTCGAACATAGAAATATAACATACATATATATATAGGGCTCAAGGTGTGAGGCTGCATGATGCATCATAGATTCTAGCACTTAGGGAAGGGAGTGCCACAGGTGCTGGCAACTTTCCTCGCATTTGGGGTGTTGACAAGCTTCTTGAGGTTAGGGTTCTTGAGGTACTGGCAGAGGCAGGGCTTCTGTTCCTTGATCTTGCTGCAGCATAATGTCGACGGTGGAGTTGAAGAGGTGATTGCTCCGGCGCAGGGGCTAAGTTGAATGGCGTTGCATGTTACAGCCGTTGACACCGGCGCTGTGGCCAGCAGCAGCACCAACACAGTGCACAATGCAATTGCAATGTAGGAAGAATATGATGCCTTCATCCTCACTCGACTCGACTCTAACAAGAATGTCTAAATTATTAACTTTGGTTGAGTGGTGCATTTGGCTTAGGCTCCGCTCTCTATTTATACAAGAGATAGTATGCTTAAATAATTACCACCGGTTTACTTTTTAACCTTTTTTTTTTTTACTTCAAAAGTTCAGTTACAGTACGGGTGGGACGAGGAATTTATATAAAATATATAACATGTGTAAATTGATAACGATATATGACTAGTGATCGAGACATAAAAAAATTTAGTTGGTCAATTAAGTGATATGTTAGGTTTTTCAAGTCGAAAAATCTCTCTAGGGTAGTATTTTCATTTCACTCATTGTGTGATATTTGTTAATTATAGTTAATTTCATATTTAGAAAACTCATATTTGCTTTTCAAGAAGCCCTTCGTGCTAGCTAGCTAGCTAAAACCTCTTCCTTTCTTTTATTTCTTATGAGCTGATTTATTTGGAGTCAGTCAAATTCAAGACTTGTTGGTCTTTAATCAGGATTTGGATCCTCTACGAGACAACTGGTCGGGATCTTCTTGATCAGTGTTTGTGGATCGTTAGATTTTTATTCAACGGTTATAACTATTATAACTTTTAGAGGACATTCATGTTTGTAGCTGTTGAATAAAAATTCAACGGTCCACGAACACTAATCAGAAGAATCCCGACCAGTTACCTCGAAGATAATCCTAATCCAAATCCCTTCAATCATATCACAAAGCAAGTGATGTTTGGAAAGAGAAAAAGGCGTGCGTAATTTTTATTTATTTTTTAATAAAGACCATCTATATCCTCAATGATTGCCAATTCTGTAGTGAACTTAAAATTTTGATGAGCGTAAGAAAGTGGATCTCAAACTTAACCTACAATCAACAAGCATGCCCACACTTCAGAAAAAAAAATTCAGTGTGTCGGATCCGAAATACCAAATGTCATAATACAAGTAATTGGATACTTGAAAAATAATATTTCGATCATTTATAATATAACACTTGATGTATCAGATCGTGTCTGCGGCACATTGAAAAATTTCTCCACACTTTAAAGATCAAACCACTATGCAACTTTCGGTGATGCCGATTTGTGAAAAATTTGGCAAGTTTTAATCAAACATTGTAGCCACCCCACATGCTTTAATCATTAATTTGACCATGCACTTGGAATTTTGCGTAATCATGCTTATAATCACTAATCATCATCACCATCCTTGATATCCGTAATGCAAATTCTATAATTCATTTTTGAGCTCCTACAATCTGTGTGCATATTACTCATTGCAGTTGTTTTCTTTATTCGTGGCAGTTTTTCTCTAATACGGTTAACTGCTTTTACATTTATCAGTCTTCCCGATCGCCGGACCAATGCATACTGCCGGCATCGCAACAATTGGATAACCACAAATGCATTTAACAGCATCATGCATGTTTGCTTTGTATATTAATCCAATAAATTGGTGGTTAAAATGATTAGTTACATTGCACTTCAAATTTCACTCAGACGTGACAAAAATGAGTAGATGACTAGACTAGGGGCTGGTTTGTGCTTTGAAAAAAAACTGTTTCTGCTGTGATGTGAGAATAAACTCATTTTTGGTGCTTCACGTTTTCAGTTTTTTTTCACCAAGAACTGTGAAAATAAGATGTTTTTAAGTGTTTATCAAACATCTTTTTGAGCTTAGCTTTTTTTAGTACCCACTTTTTATAAAAGCACCTCAGTACCAAACCAGTAATAACACTTTCGGATGTAAGCGATTTTTAGGATGTAGACATTGTTAAGAGGATCAATCTCATATCGGAAAATGAGGGGTCTTGCTTATGCTTATAAGTAAATTGAATTATTCGTCATACTGCCAATTGAATTTCTCATGGTATCAGAGTAAGTTATCCCGTTTGTGAAACCTAACAGCCACATGTTATTCACGTCACCCGATTTGTGTTATCTACGTAAGAGAATGTGTTAAAGATATCAATCCCGCATACGTGTAAAAAAAAGTTGTAAAATGGGAAAGCGTTTGCTCTTTTGCCTTTGTAGGCGCTTGTTGTCTCTGTGTCTCTTTGAACTTTCATTTCATCTGAAATTTCCATCACAAGCTATCTCCAATTCCTTCTCTCTTGGTGAAAGACAAAGAAAATCCCTTAAATTTGTGAAAGAAAGCATCTCAATAGGGAGTTTTGATTCTGTGTGTGGCCGGCCGCATAAACGCTGTCGGCATGGCGATTCATAGAGGGACCGGGTGGTTCCGGAACCACCCAAGGTTTGGGAAATACGCCTAGGAGGTCTTTCGAGGATCCTTCAAATGTTTCGGCAGGAGGACCTTTCTATTCCTAGGGCTATACTGTTTAAGTAGTTTTATTTATGTTGTTAAACGCCATACAGTTACAAGTTTATAGTCTAAGCAATTTCATTAAAAAAGGGTGAATGAGTTGAAGGCTTGCAACACACTCCTTGTGAGGAAGACAACCCATATAAAACTCTCTATTCATTTGAATGTCGTTGCTTTTTCATACTAATTTTTAATGGAACGGTACAATTTTTTTAGGAAACGACTATAAAAAATTATTAATGGACTCATAAATTGAGGAAACATATTTTTTTTAGTATGTAAAAAAGACTCTTACGGTTTAAATGATGTAACTTGTAATATTATTATCGGACATTTTACATTGGAACCCTTGGACCTTAAAATTCTGAATCCATCATTGTTTATCAGACATCAAAATTTCTCTTGTCCTAGGTTATTATAGTAGGAAAGGGATCCTCTCTAGATCCCTTCCACCTAATCCACCAAGTTCAGAGATCCGGACCATTGAAATTTGATCCAACGGCTAAAGTTATTGTAACTTTTAAAGTGGACTCCTGTTTGTAGCTATTTAATCAAATTTCAATGGCCCAGATTCCCAAACTTGGTGAATTAGGAGGAAAGGATCCAGAGAGAATCCCTTTCGATTAAAGTATATGGGCATGCATGCCGATTGCCAAATAATACTAAAATCCCACCATTTTAAGTACATTGTGGGTTGCAGAGTGGTGGTAATTATCAAAGTTGTTGATGAAGAAAGCTCATGAAATCGGCGTGAAAGATGAATGATTAGGAGAGTAGTGGGCTAGCGTGGGGCATTCAAGGTCAAATTATGATGAGTGCTTGGGGATATGATTGTATATGGGACATTGAAATCATGGTTAATTAACTTGTTTAATTGTCATGCTCAACTGAGAAGTGAGTGATATATTTTTCCTACTTTGGTGAAGATCTGTCCTTTGATACTTGATAGATAGTGTCACAACAATGATAAGCTCACAATCATAAGCATTGACTGATTTAGAATTCCAACATTGGTGGGTCTCAATATTAAAGATTTAAGTTTTTATACATAGAAACAGAGTGCGTAGAGCGTAAAAAAAAAAAAAAAATATTATTCACTGAGGTATTTCGTCAAATATTGGTAGGCTTATTGTTGTCAGTCAAATCATATTGTGCATATGTCAAGAGATGCAACATGTTGAGTGCTACTGAAATATGTCTAGCAGACGTTGCATCAAACACTTGGTGAACACAATAATGACTCATACCAAACATTTAAAGAGTCCTCAGAAGACCTTCACATGTATATTTTTCAAACTCTGAATAATCCTGAGATCACCTTGATTCCAATGTACATCCCTCTTGATCACAAGTAATTCCACAAACATAAAGCTCGTTTTTATAAATTTACTCGAAGAAACACTGTAAACTCTAATAAACCTGCATCTAACCACAAACGGGGAAAATTTTCGAGGAATCTAATATGGCAGAGAACTTATTTTTGTCAAAGTCTTCATAATCAAGTTATTAGTATATTACTAATCACGTTAATATTATTTTAATTTAACTACATGCATAGTTTGAACGATGTTGAGTTTTACGGTACAAAAAGCTATTCAATATATGTTGTAATTTATTACGTCAAATTTTCGACATGGTTCGAATTCTTCAACAAAATTCAAAAAGTTAAATGTATTTTCTGGTTTAAACTTCTGAACTGTGCTTGCATGGACTTGACTTTTGTCGGCCGAAGCACGTGTCATCATACCAACCTAAGCATATATGCTTAATGCCATAAGAACCAAATAAATTGTTTTCGAGCAAAAGGTTATATCTCGCTGTTCGGAGCCGAGCAATTTAGACCGTTCAAGAGAAAGAAAGAGATCTTGATCATTAGTTTTGTAAGGTAGGTTAGTGGTATGGACTAATGGAAGCCGTGAGATTTGAAATGAGTAGTCCAGATTACTCAGTCCGTCGGATCAGACTACAAAATCCGAAGAGGATCTCGATTCCCTGTAGGAACTAATCTACAACCAGTTGCATGGTAAAATCTCTTGTAAGTGGGAATTGTAATTAGGGAAGCATCATTATCCGTTGAAGTGTTCTTTCAATGATTAATTTTCTTGTTCCGCAGAAGCCTCTGGTTCCTCTAAACAAACAGCCTACTTACACAGATTAATCAGCTAAGCAATTATTTACGGTGCGTTTGCAATGCCGAATGCTGTTGTGGTCTATGAATTCAAATGTTTCATCTGAAAAAATACGACAGCATTTGAAAAAGCTCCATCCTGGGGAGCTTTTTTTCCGCCATCAGATGCTGCTCGGAGTTTAAAATGTTGAATTGCAAGCTTCGTCTGTGCAGATAAATCGACATGGTTAGAGTGACCAAGGATAACAATGAACTCCTCGTTAGTTGCATTCGCGATAACATTTCTCCGACTGAGAGTTGGGAACAGAATCAGAATGCAAAGATTTTGCGACTTACCAAGCAATATTGTCCCAGTGCAGAAATCCACCATGGCCTCTAGCATTTCTGAACTTATAAACCGCACCCGAAACTAGCCACAAAACGGAACAACATAACCAATTGCTCGATGTTAAGCATAAATTACGGATGGCAAAATGTCTTGAAAGTTACAGAGAAATGGCAATACCTTCGTAACCCTCCAGAACCGGATCTTCTGATAGCAGCAAGGGCGTGTCTAGGTCAACAAACCTGTACAGAATACAAACACTTACTGATGGATTTGGAAATAGAAAGCGAAAGAATCTGGGGAAACCAACAAAACCAGCAGGAAATGCAAACGATTTATCTTTTATGGAAAGGATAATGATACTTACTTAAAGCACCCCATGCCAGCAGCAAGATGGCCAGCAAAACCCATGGCCAGTCTAGTCTCAACCATACCACCGATCATCAAATTCAATCCCGCTGCCTTTGCTACCTCGATGATTTCAAGGGCTCGAACAACCCCAACTTTAGCAAGTTTAATGTTAATCACATCGGCAAGATTTTCTTCCACTATTTTCTTAACATCATCTAAACTTCGACAGCTCTCATCAGCTGCAACTGATACTCCATATTTGTCTTTCGCAACGTGGTAAACATTTCCGAGGCCTTTCCAATCATCTCTATGGACCGGTTGTTCGAAGAGAAGAGGACTCACTCCCACCTCTGAAAGTTATAAAAAAAAAACAAGAAAATATTTCAGAAACTCATTTATAGGTTTTCACCATGAGTCTTTTTTTTTTTTTTTTACTTTTCTAAGGGAAATCAATATGCTGTTTGCAGACACACAGGCTAAAAATGGTATCTTTGCCTTCTCTCTGCATCATTTACCATGTAATTTATCAAGAACTTGGATAGCTTCGTTGGAGTTATATCCTTCGTTAGCATCCAAGATAAAATAGCAATCGGGGTGAACAGCACGTATGGCTCGAAGGACTTCTATGTCTGAATTCAAATTCTTTCCCACCTTAAGCTTTAAAGTTTTAAACCCTTCTTCACGGTACTTTGAAGCCAATGTAGCAGCTTCTGCTGCAGAAACAATCGGAATCTGCGCATATAAAGTTCAGTCTACTTTTCACTGTATAAAGCAAAATTTTAACTGCCAGAGTTACTTGAACAAGAGCTTAACTGTTATATCAGTAGTTATGGTGTTTGAAGCTCCACCAAACAGTCTCCACAAAGGGACACCGATACTCATACAAACTGCATCAATTAACGCCATCTCAACTCCTGCCCTAACCTTCAATTGCAATTCAGCGAAATAAGATTTCGGAAACCCTTAATAATGCTATTACATAAAGACATCAAATTGCTAAACAAGTGCTGCTGATTTTCATCAATAATTGCATATGGTTCGCGTGATCAGGATCAAAAAGCCAATCAAAATGCTGACTTGAGCAAACCAAGTTTACACTAGTCCCACCCCAACTCAGCTGCCTAAATGTTACACAGTTGGGGTGCAAAATGTAAACTTTCCTGGAACATCACTCTAACAACTACTCCTATTGCCTCCATTATTTTCCCCTACATTTTCTCAGCAAACAAACAAAAGATAAGATCTTTATACCCAAATTCCAACTACATTCAACACAAAAATTGTTCAAATCACAAAACAACCAAACCCAATCAAAATACAATACTCAAACACCAAAACCAACAAATAAACCATTTAATCTACAACTACTTGTTTCCACTTCTCTTTTTTCCTACATTTTCTCAGTAAACAAAAAAAAGATAAGACTTCTACATCCCAGTACCTACTAAATTAAAAGCAAAGTTGTTCAATTGTCAAACACCAAAACTAACAAATAAACATATAAAAAAGTGTAAACTTTCCCTACAAGGTCATCAAACTGCTAAACAAATTCTGCTGGTTTTGAACAAAAACTGCATAAGATTCACTTGTTCAGGATCGAAAAGCCAATCAAAATGCTGACTTAAGCAAAACAAATTTTGTACAAAGCCAATAAAAAGGTAGTTCTTAAAGCAAAGAAAAAACTTGCTCACACCAGTCACACTCAACTCAGCTAAGTCTGAACTTTCCCGGGAAAATCATTCACTCTAACAACTACTCCCACTTCCTCTATCCTTTTTTCCTACACTTTCTCAGCAAACAAACAAAAGATAAGACCTTTCCACTCAGAGTCCTACAAAGTTATCCAATTCCAGCTAAATTTAACTGCAAAGTTATCCCATATCACAGTGAAAAGTAAAAAGTAAAAACCCAATCATGTAAGTGTAAAAAGTAATCTTTCCACTCATATACTCACAGAAGCAAACTCATGTCCAGGAAGAATCCCACCAATCTCCCCCAAAACCGAACCCAACGTCATCGCCGGACTTCGAAGCAAGAACTCGCAAGCTTCCTTAGCCTTAACCATGGCAGTATGCTGATCCTCTGCAGTCACAAAGGGCAAAATCGGAGTTTCACCCCACCCCACGCACCCGTTACTCAACTCAACCCGGACCGCCACATTCTCCACCCTCTCCAGCCGCGAAGTCGCAATCGTGAACGGCGCAGTCAGCGGCACGTTCAGAGGCCGATTCTCTGCTCTCTGCACGTTCACCGTGAACGTCTCGAGCAGACTGCTGAACCCAAAACTGGTAGGGGTGGCCAGAGCCATTTTTGGGGTGAATTTTGAAAAGGGTTTTGGTTTTCTGGGGTTTCGAGTGGAATGAGGAGCAGAGCAGAGGAGCAGAGAGCTGAACGGTGAGTGAAGAGAAAACCCAATTGAGCCCATTTGATTGGGATTCGTGGTGTTTGCTCTTTAGCTACGGATTTTCCTGGTTCTGACTTCTTTAGAACTCTGATTGGTTTGTGAGGAAGATCTGCATATCTGCACATGTTGTTCTTGTTGCACAGACCTCTAGCAGAGCAGAGTACGACTGGTGGCAATTTTTTAATTCAAATTTCGATGTTTTATTAATTTTTTTACGTCCGATTATTAATTATTTAAGCCAATCATCGTCCTTATGTCTTTCTGTGCTGACGAAAGTGGTGGATGCATGTGTGTTTCCCCGGTTTTTTTTTCCCCAGTAAACTTGTCTGGTATAAATTTTTTGGAATATGAGATACAGTGTATTATTTTGTTTTAAATTTTTTATTTAAAATTATAAATATCAAAATCTAACTATTAAAACGCAGAGTTTATTTTCTTTAACAAAAAGTTTAGGGTGAGGAGGTTTAGCCTATTTTTTAATTTATACATCCTATCGAAGAATAATCGCTGGCAACGGGACTCGAATGCCCTTGTGTATTTATCACAAAAATCATTGATTCCATTTGTATTTGGTACGAGAACCTGGTTGGATACCTGGATCCCCAAATATCCAACTCCAATAACTTAATTTGAACAAAAAAGAAAAAAAAAACTCCAATAACTCGGGTTGAGGAAGCTGTTAGTTTTTGACTTGACCGATCTATTATTTAAGTCTCTAAAGATGCGTTTGTTGCACCGGATAATTTCAAACTGAACTAGCTTCAGGAACTAAGCTGGACTGACTGATAATAGATTAAGTTGAACTAACTTAATGAAGCGTTTGATGCAGTGTCGAACTAAGAAACATGATAATAAAAATTAATGAAATTGCAAATTAACAATTGAAGCATCAAATTCAACTGCACAATACCCACAATTAAATTAAATGATAAAATTACAGCAACAAATACCCATCTTGAATTTTTTTCATAATTCACCAAAACAGAGTATAAAGAACAAAACCTAGATTCTGCAATGTTAAGAAATGACTTGGGGAAGAAAACTGAAGGCTTTTTTTGGGGAAATTGGAAAAAATCCAAATGAAAATTCATAGTTGAGAAACAGAAAAGGTTATTATCTCATACTTTTTTTGGGTTTATTTATTCACCTTATACTCCACACCACGAGCTCCATGAATGCCTCTATCTTTTTTTCCCTTTTTCTGTTAACCTTTTGTCTCAATTTATTTCCATAGTTGACTTGACTATTTAAATTTAATCAGCAACTCAAATGTCCCAAAATTGTTAAAAATTCAAACCTCATCACCCGATAAATTCGGAGGCAACAGGTTTTGATTCCTTCTTCACAGCCTCACCAATTTTTTAAAATGGGGCTTCACCATAGATGACTTTGAGCATGGAAAGCTGAACCAAGGGAAATCACAAAATACCTAGAAGGGGAAATCAAATTCATACAACAACATCATAAAATACCCAGAAGGAGAAATTATTGAAGAACAAGAAAATTTCACAGCATAAAACGCACCCAGATATCATAACAACCCAGAAGGGGAAATTGAAGGGGAAATCAGAAGGGAGATTGAAGGGGAAACGTGCGATTAGGACGAGCTGAAGGGGTAATCGAAGTAGTTAAGCAGGACGTGGGGAGCGAGCAGGACGAGGATAGCGAGCAGGAAGAAGCAAGCGAGCACGAAGAGGATGATGATCTTAGCTAGTCCTCTTGTATTTGAGGGGCTGCTAAGACCTTCTAATGAAGGAATTAGTCGACGCGAGTCCCACTTAATACCATTAAACTTAGTCCTTGCTGCAGACAAACACGAGATAAAGAAACTAGTCCTGTCCAGTCCAGTGAAGGGTAGTGAAGCCAATCAAACGCACCCTAAATGATTCTGGCATTACAAAAACGTGTTGCAAGTAGTGTTTCAATCTTTTCTTTTCTAGGTAAAAGAGCCATGTACTTGAAAATTTGTTCGAAAAAACAACTCCAAATAATTCTTTAACTTATTAAAAACTATCAATTTCGTCTCTAACATAAGATTCGAACTTATTCTATTCAATTTCTCGTTAATTAAATTACGTAACACACTTTAGAAAGTAATATCATCATTTTTTCACCTATAAGCTCTTAATATTGCACACATATAGCAAATCTAATTGTCTTTTCAAAATTAACTCTATACACTGCTTTTTCGGAAGAAAAAAAAAGTTGTTAATGAGTTTAACAACTTATTTATATATAAAAAAAATTGTTTAGCAGCTTAGTTTTCACCTAAGTAATGATCCAGTACTAACTTAGTGAAGCGTTTGATGCAGTGTCGAACTAAGAAACATGATAATAAAAATTAGTGAAATTGCAAATTAACAATTGAAGCATCAAATTCAACTGCACAATACCCACAATTAAATTAAATGATAAAATTAGTGAAATGGCAAGTGCCTTCGTCCATGAGCGGTAGGTCTCGGGTTCGAAACTTGGGAGCAGCCTCTCCATAAATAGGGGTAAGGCTAGCCGACATTCACCTCTCCCAGACCCTGCGTAAAGCGGGAGCCTTGTGCACTGGGTACGACCAAAACAGAGTATAAAGAACAAAACCTAGATTCTGCAATGTTAAGAAATGACTTGGGGAAGAAAATTGAAGGCTTTTTTTGGGGAAATTGAAAAAAATCCAAATGAAAATTCATAGTTGAGAAACAGAAAAGGTTATTATCTCATACTTTTTTTGGGTTTATTTATTCACCTTATACTCCACACCACGAGCTCCATGAATGCCTCTATCTTTTTTTCCCTTTTTCTGTTAACCTTTTGTCTCAATTTATTTCCATAGTTGACTTGACTGTTTAAATTTAATCAGCAACTCAAATGTCCCAAAATTGTTAAAAATTCAAACCTCATCACCCGATAAATTCGGAGGCAGCAGGTTTTGATTCCTTCTTCGCAGCCTCACCAATTTTTTTAAATTGGGGCTTCACCATAGATGACTTTGAGCATGGAAAGCTGAACCAAGGGAAATCACAAAATACCTAGAAGGGGAAATCAAATTCATACAACAACATCATAAAATACCCAGAAGGAGAAATTATTGAAGAACAAGAAAATTTCACGGCATAAAACGCACCCAGATATCATAACAACCCAGAAGGGGAAATTGAAGGGGAAATCAAAAGGGAGATTGAAGGGGAAACGTGCGATTAGGACGAGCTGAAGGGGAAATCGAAGTAGTTAAGCAGGACATGGGGAGCGAGCAGGATGAGGATAGCGAGCAGGAAGAAGCGAGCGAGCACGAAGAGGATGACGATCTTAGCTAGTCCTCTCGTATTTGAGGGGCCACTAAGACCTTCTAATGAAGGAATTAGTCGACGCGAGTCCCACTTAATACCATTAAACTTAGTCCTTGCTGCAGACAAACACGGGATAAAGAAACTAGTCTAGTCCAGTCCAGTGAAGGGTAGTGAAGCCAAACAAACCCACCCTAAATGATTCTGGCATTACAAAAACTTGTTGCAAGTAGTGTTTCAATCTTTTCTTTTCTAGGTAAAAGAGCCATGTACTTGAAAATTTGTTCGAAAAAACAACTCTAAATAATTCTTTAACTTATTAAAAACTATCAATTTCGTCTCTAACATAAGATTCGAACTTATTCTATTCAATTTCTCGTTAATTAAATTACGTAACACACTTTAGAAAGTAATATCATCATTTTTCACTTATAAGCTTTTAATATTGCACACATATAGCAAATCTAATTGTCTTTTCAAAATTAACTCTATACACTGCTTTTTCGGAAGAAAAAAATAGCTGTTAATGAGTTTAACAACTTATTTATATATAAAAAAAATTGTTTAGCAGCTTAGTTTTCACCTAAGTAATGATACAGTACTAAATCGACATAATACTCTAGTCGATCCAATATTCCTCTCCTCAAGTGTGTCCTTTCGATGTGCCCAAAGGTTACTTTGTGGTTGTGGATTAGAAATGTTATTAAAAAAAAAATCTTAGAAGTGTTAATTAACTTTATTAACAGAAAAGACTAATCAATTAATTGGTGTCTAAGTATGAAGTTGACATCCCTGGCAACGGCGCCAAATTCTTGATAGGATTTTTTACCACCTGCAAAAGTAAGGATACAAATATTTGCAAGAGTACAAGGCTATTGTAGTATAGCAGCTCAAGCAAGATCGTTTTTCACGAGAATTGAATAAATAATTTGTGCTAAACCCAAATCTTAATTAATTATTTGAAAACAAAGTTTGGAAAATGGTGATTTTATGAACTAAAATATTAAAAACAAATTTAATTAAAAATAATTAAATAAATTGGGAAAGTAAAGAAAACAAAAGAAAATAGTTTGAAAATCTATTTAAGCACTAGGGTTCCGCAGTCACCTTAACAATCCTATGTAGTTCTTCCAATTACTTATAAATTACCCATGCATATTTTGAAGATTAGGTTTTTCTAAAGTATGCCCTACTTGGAACCTCCAAAGTAGAACGTATATCTAACATGCAACTTGTTCATGGTGTCCAGATCAAATGTGAACATGCAAAACTCATTAAGTTTTGTGAAAACCTCTTGAAAAAGCATATAACCCTTAAGACATGTCGTTCATCTTAAGAAGTTACACATATTACCCACAAGAAGCCTTAGTCAATTTCAGGGACAGTTCTCCGCCAAAATTACATTAAATTACTTTTCTAAATATCTTAATGATGGCCAATCATCAAGACAATTAGATGGTTTCAAACACAATGATTAATAACTCAAAACCTGCATGCAGAATATCGTAAGTAAATTGAAAAGAAACTACATATTCTTACTAAGCCTCATGACATCATCCTAGCAAACGGAATTAGTTACGCATGATAAAAAAAAACAAAATATTATTAAGAACATGGATATAAAACACCTTATAGGTAAACAGTCTGAAATTCTCCAAAATAGTGTGTGCGTTCTCTCGTCTCTCCCTTTCTAAAAACCCTAATGGCTAAAAAGCCTTATTTATACTAGTACAAAATAAAATCCTTACTAGACAAGGTCTTCTAAAAACTAGGAAACATAATAACTTTGAAACTAGGAAACATAATCCTAATCAAATATGGGAAATCTGCCCAACCAAAATCAGCCATGTTTCTGGATCAGGGCTCCAAAACAGGGCCAAAACCGCTACAATTAAAGCTTGAGATGTCCCAAACATAATTGTATAAGGCCTCAGACTCAAAAGACATCATTTTGGATGCCAAAAAGCCCAAATAAGTCCAAAGCGTCAGTTTGACAGCATTGCGAAGAAGTCGAATGACACACTAACATACTCCAATTGTAATCACTTCAAGTTGAAAGACAAGTTGAAAGACACACGAACATCCTCCCATTGTAATCACTTCAAAATTCGTCAATTTGATCACTTTTTACTCAAGAAGTCGAATGCCCTACATTAAAAATATAAGTCAAAGTAGCAAATTACTCACAAAATAACTAATAAATTAATACTAAGATTATGATAAAATATATAATATATTATCGACTCAGTAGGTTAAAGTTGCCCAAAGAACAAAATATGAATGAATGATTAATTTATGGGGCTGATCGACAAAGTTGTAGAGCTTTGGCTTTTCCTGCTTTGCCAATAGTGCTCTCTCTCGCAAAAAATAAAAAATAAAAACACTAGAAACTACATTTTCAGTTTCTAATTATTGTTGAGCCAACTTGATTAATACAAAAGTGTATCGAGTTAATTGGTATGTTCGTCTATTTTATTAAGTACAATTCTCCCTTACAACAAATTAAGTTAGTTTAGAATAACACTTAGTAACAGTTTGATGAAAACGTTTGCTGGAGGCATCGATTAGGAGAACTAATCATCCAAGACAAGATCAGTACTATTCTTTTCCAATTGTATCTAGCGGGCATGCAAAGCAACCTTGAAAAATATTTGAGCTAATTCCCCAAGCCATTCCTTACTTTATACAAGCTTGCTTGGCCACCAAGCTTAGAACCCCTCACATAAATCACGATCATATTTAAGTTGGTGATGATGAACATGTATCATCAATTAACAACACTCATACAAATAATTAAGATTAATCAACTCAGAAGGTATGCATAGAAAGCCGGGATTAGTGTACTCGTCCGATTCTGATGACAATGGTGAAATCCGCAGTGCAAAGTTATTCGGACGTGAAAGGCCGATTCATCATGTTCTTGGAGGCGGAAAAGGTATGTAACGTTCATTTAAACTGGCATGCATGCTAAAACCCTAATTGGTGATTTGCTAATTACCCTTAGTCATATGGGGATGAATCGAACCGGAAAGATAATAGATTAGTAATTAATCGCATTAATCTTGCAGTTGCGGATGTGTTGTTGTGGAGGAACCGAAATGTATCAGCTGCGCTTTTGATTGCCATGACGGTAATCTGGTTTCTTTTCGAGGTTGCCGAGTACAATTTCATGACGCTCTTCTGTCACATCTCGATTTCCACATTGATGGTAATCTTCATATGGCGTACGGCTGCAGAAATATTCGGATTGTAACGTTCTTGATCTCATTCGCTAACTCACTGTTATGATATCAGCTTTAGCTTTATTTAAATTGATTAATTAACAAATTAATCTACGCAGTCGGCCGCCTATGATACCACAAATGATATTACATGAAAACACATTCAAACAAGTAGCTTCCACTGTCCATAAAAGATTAAACCACTTCATATCAAGGGTCCTTGACAGTGCAAGTGGAGGAGACTTCCCATTCTTCTTCTTGGTATATTCGAATTTTTTCGACTAAGTAGCAATCAATTACCGCTTTTGATTAATGAATAAACTTTGTACTAATTAACAGAGTTGACCACTCATTCTCTCTACATTTTCAGACAATCATCTGTCTCTATATTTTGTCTCTGATCGGAACCTATTTCAGCTCTCTGAATCTTCTTTACTTGGGTAAGAAGTTTTATCATCTTGTTCTATATAATATATGTGTGTGTGTGTGTGTGTGTGTGTGTGTATACATATATGTAAAGGAAGGGTTAACTGATTGGCGCTCTCTTTTGCTTGCTTGCAAATGAAGGGTTCATCTGCTTGGAAACGCTACCATTCCTCTACGAGCGATTTGAGGAAGACGTTGATCGTTTAGCCGGAAAAATCAGCAGAGAGATAAAGAGATCGTACAGAAAATTTGTTTCTCAGTTTCTCAACCAAATTCCTAGAGGTCCAGTGAAAGACAAGAAAATCAGATGAAACTTTCCATGGACTATTTATACCATGGAACACATGTATCACTCACCGTGTGAAGATTTGTGTAAATAAAACACATTTTATATATATATATATATGACTGTATAATATATGTATGTGTGTGTGTGTGTATATCAGTATATCACTACATGGATTCCATTTGATTAGTTGATCACTTTAGCCTTCGTGAAATGGTTCCCACCTCCCATTTTCTTGGCTGAAACGGAAAACATTTCCCGATCAAGTAAATATATATCGAATTTCGTACGAAAAAGATCAAATTGAGCCGTCCTAGTTTGTACACTATTGACACATGCATGCACGATGCAGCAGAAGCAAAGGCCACCTGGATATATACAGTGCTGCTTCCTCAAGCTCTCTAATATCTGCTCCACTAATAATTGTAATATTTTTAAGTTAATGGATCATATTTGCATTCTCAAACATGACTGCTGACTAGATATGACACCACAGTGTAAATGTAGTAATTAAGTGGGGTTCTCTAAGATGGATCTCAAGATAAAGCAAATCATTTCAGTTTAAATCCTTATTGGGATACCATTGTTTCTAGGCTCTAACTAGAGATTAGATTTGGACTAGTTTTAGCCTTCCCAAATAAAAATCTCAAAAAGGGTATATATCTTGTCTTAAATTATTGTACATTATTGGAAGATGATGGCCAATGGCCATTTAGTGATGATGATCCCTATGGAAGTGCTGAGTGCAGATCGAATAAAGTGGAAATTCTACGATGCACCAGTGTATGAGATGAATTAATATTGTATTAGATATTTAGTAGAATTTGTGAGCTTTGTTTAAAATATTTAATCTAGCAGTTCATCAAAAACTCATTGGTGTACTGTAGAAGGTCAGAGTGTAGAAAACACATGAGCTAATGCATTACTATATTTACAGTGAATGATAAGCTTTGATTCAAACATTTTAATCTAGTCGTTCATACAAATAGGGCATCACATACACTGGTGTACGAATGTATGTTATGCATTAGTATTACAATGGATGGTTGGGTTTGTATGTTTGATTAAAACACTTCAATCTACCTGTTCATAAAAGCATTGTATCATATATACAGCGGTGTATTGTACAAGTCTAGAGAACAGAAAAAATACAACAACGATTTGGCTGTCACTATCTCTGATGACAATTCAACTTCCATACATATATATGATCGATATCATGACAAGGCAAAGTGGGATGTGAATGCAATTCCAACAACCCACCATCATAATTTGTAGTGTCAAACTCTGATTTCTGCTGTTTTTGCCTGCCAACGCTACTACAGAAAACACCCCAATTAGGATAATCATGTACAAAAAGTTCAAAAGTAAACACGCACACACACAGATCCCACTAAGAACAAATCATTCTATTTGGAATATTGACTTTAGAACAATATATTATTATTAATTCAAGAAGCCTATATATAAAGAGAGGGATGTTTTTGCTAGGGCATTTTCCTTCAACAACTTGTAACACGCACAAACACAAGAGATAAAAAAGACTAGATGGTGAGAGTATGGGGAGAGATAGGTACAACTGATGGTGGTGGTGCTAACTGGTTAGTGTTGTGGGCAGCTTTTCTCAGCCTTTGCATCTTCTCCACCGTGGTTTTTTCGTGTGCAGGTGGTGTAGCCAAAGAGAAAACCACAGCAACCGATACAGAGTACTGCGGCGGCGGTGGATGCGCTGCCGGCTGTGGCGCAGCATGTGGTGCATGAAATATCCATCTCTTTACAATATCTAATCACTAAAGTGCGAGAGGTTTGCAACTTCCAAAATTAATTTAGAGAAAATATATTAGATTTAACTTCTTAGTCAAGTTTTGTATCAATTGACAGTGTAACGCATTTCAACAATTGCAGAAGTGATCAATTTCGTTGCTATTTGCATCAGTCTTTCCTTATGATCTTGAATGCCGTAGACTATTAATTATATGCACATTTTAATGGGGAATTCGGTTTGATGGTTGGGAAATATTGAAGTCGCGAGAGATTGCAACTATAAGGCATATCTTTGAAGATAAAATTTGGTTTTAGTTTGAAGGGTTCGATTGAAAAGACTTAATTTTGGTTTGGGTATTGCGTGCTTGTTTAGGATTGCTTCTTGAAGGGTTAAAAACACTTTTTAATATTCAAAAGTGTTTTTAACTCTCGTTTTTCTAGACTTAGAAGTGTTTTTTAAACAAGTATTTGTCATATGCTATTTCGAAAAGTACTTGAATTTTAATAAGAAAAGTGAACAAACACCACTTTTAACTTCTTATACACCTCTTATTAATCATGTTATTTCTATTTGATTTATTTAATTCGATGACTTAAGGGTATGAGAAACTTAAAAATAAGTATTGGAATCATTGAGGGATTTGAGTAAAGTAAAATATAAGAAGTGTTGATATTTGTTAACCATGTCAAGATGGCCGAGTTGGTCTAAGGCGCCAGTTTCAGGTACTGGTCCGAAAGGGCATGGGTTCGAATCCCATTCTTGACAAAACTTTTTTATTTATTTTATTTTATTTTTTTTCAATCTTCGTTTCAATTTATTCATAAACAATTCGAATTTCCTTTCAACTTATTCATTGATTTGAAACATCATATGTTCGACATCCCAATGAAAACCAGAAGACCAACAAGAAAATGGAAGTGTAAATTACTGATATAAACTTAAATTAACGTTTTGTATGCTGCACTGTGGACTTTTTGAGTTGCCATGGAGTTTTACAGCATGTAGTACCACTCTGTGACTTACCAGGCATAATATCCAAATCAATGTCCGAAAACGAAGAATAAGATGTGTGCACTCTCTTCCCAGCTGATCCACAATCGCAGTGCCTTACGTGCTGCGCCACGTGCGATCCAACCTTGCACGGTACCTTGATGCAACGCCAGACAACGGTTAAAGGGCAAGAAATGCACAGCAAGCAGGCACTGCAGAGAAACTCCATGGCTTTTCTCCCCATTTCGCCTTTCGTCCATGAGAAGAAGTGTAACTAGAAACAGAACGAGAATTCGAAGGCCTTCCAGCGTCCATCTTGCTTCGTTTGGCATCTAAGGATTCGTTTAACCTGGCTTTCTGTTTGCTGTTACTCCTTTTCTAAGGTTACATCGACTTGCTGTTCGGGGTCGACTTGTTTATCTTCCTTTTTCCTCTTTTCTGTTTTACTTTCTGTACAAGCTTTTCACTTTTTATCATCTTCGTAGAGCACTTGCAATATGCTGCGGCCGCCGTCCGGGGTGCTAGAGTCGGCAAGGACCAACTGCCTTGGAATATCGAAAGGCAAAGCAAAAGGGGGAACTGCGCGCCGTTGCAAGGACCGGCAGGGAGGGGAGGGAAAAGAAAGGCAGAAACCTTCTCAACCCTACGATGGTTCAGGTTTCTTCAACTTTTCCCAGTTTTTAACGCCGGATGATGTTATTCATAAAGTAGCAGAATCGTATTTCAAACCTATCGTTATGCATCGACGAAGAAATAGGAAAGACTCGGATTCCAAATTGAGGAGAATCTATTTTCCTGGTGGAAGCAAAGTTATTAAGCAACTCAACGGTAGTACATTAAGCTAACAGCGAAAGATCTTGCCGAACCAGAAAGATGTTTAAAACATTGCACATAAACTTCAAAATAACACTGATCTTAAGTTATACATCCCTGTGAACTTTTCAAGGACTAGAAAGTAAAGCAAATGACTGCCAACATTAGCAACTAGCAAAATGTATCTATCCGTGCACTAAATATCCATTTGGGGGTATAGACTATTGCAAAATAATAACCTTGGAGCGGGGGTCAACCAATTAAAACGCTGAATGTCGAGATAATGTCATCCCAGACCAGGAAACTTATTTGAGCTGCTAGAATTCAAAATCTCAAGCAGGTACTGCACTCTTTCCTTGCAATCTCATGGTCTTGTTGTGCAGCCTCTCCATGAATGCGGGATTTGCTCTTAATCTCTCCTTGACATACGAAACTCGAGCATCCTCAGCCAGTTTGTTAGCCTTCCCAGCTTCCTCAATGAGGGAGAGAAGTGTCCTAAGGCAATCCTTTCTATTTTCTTCTCGGTGTTCAAACCTTCACATGAAATTACGGAAATGCTAGTTCAGTTCAAGTAATAAAATACACAATTAAGAATACCATGTTGGAACTTTGAAGTGATAGAATACAAGCAGTGCACTCTAAACAACAATCAACCACTCTAAGAACTCCCAATTAATAATGAAAATGATAAAGAGAAAGAGGGATGCAGTTTCTGGTTGACTTACCTCTCACTAGTAATTGTAAGCTCATCTTTCCCGGGATTGTACCGCTTTCCAACCAAGTCTCTGAGCCGACGGAATTGATGCTTTGAAAGCCCGAGTTCTTTCACTGTAACAGACAGTTTCACTTTTCTATTCTTGGGATGCCAGGAATCACCACCAGGAGCAAAGACTACCCGTGTTTGCCACCTAAGGATTGGCCCTTCGCCTGGTGGGTCAGCCAGATCCTTCTTGTCAGACACATCCTCATCAAATTGTGGGGGGCCGTCGGCTTCCATCTTCTGCAAATATTCCATGACAATCTCATCCTCAAACTCCTTGAACAACTCATAAGCTTCTTCAGGTTGAAGCTCCCCTCCTTCACACTTATCCCCCAAGTCATTGAACTTCTCTTCTACCTTCCTTTTCATGTCATCTGGAGAAGACAAATTATATCAAACATTATTTAAAAACAAAACCAAAAAGAAAAAAAAAAGCAAGTTTGAATCAAATCATGCAACTTTGGTGACATTTAAACACTGTCGTACGATATTCATCTCTGTGATAAGCAAAGAAAATGCTTGACATCTAACAATTGGATGCACAGAAAATTACCCTTGAGCAAGGTCTAGCCATGTTTGGAATAATGATGCTAAGAAAACAACTATTGCAATCATGTCGAAACAGATTAAACAAATGTTAAATATGAAAAATTTGAGGGCAGATGCCGAAATGTCATAAAGCTTAACACAAAAACATCCAGCAACAGTAATTGTATACCTGGCAGGAGTTTATCCCAGCTAAGCATATCCTCGAGAATCGCCTCACACTCCTTTGTATCCTTCATAATCCCGTGCTTAATTGCATCCTCAACAATATCATCCCACTTCTTGGCATCCATGTTGAAGTACTCATCTTTTGACATCCTATTCATTACTATATCCTTTGCGTTATACAAGTCATCAATCTCTTCATCCGTGTCGTACAATTCCTCAAAATCCGATTCAAACTCTTGGTCCTTAACATCATCCAATGGCTGCATTTGCAATTCATCAATCAGCTCATCATCTGTTTCCTCGTGCTTCCCAGCCAATCTCCTCTGCAGAATCGCTTCGAGTATCTCCGGGAGCGCCTCCTCATCACCCTTAAAATATTTATCTATCCGCTCCTTCAGCTCTATAAAAACCACAAACGAAAACTTCAAATCAACATCGTTCTTAGCTTTATAAATTTAGAAGGCAAAAGAATATAAGTTACAAATGTCACTTAAATTCAATAAATTTGTCCCTCCCTGGCACTAAATACTGAACCCAATAAGCCAAAACATTCAAATAATCCAATTTCCATCAAATTATTCACACTTTCATCTTATCAAATGAAAAAATTACAGACCCAGAACCCCAAAAATCCACAAGATCAAAACTTTAATCTTTGGTAATAAAAAACTTGAAAAAATAAGAGTTGGGTCACCTTTGTTATTGACGTTCTTGACTTCGACGGAGGCATCTTTCTTTTTGGTTGGGATCAAGCTCGAATCAGCAGCCGGATTGGGGCCTTCGGCGGAGGAGTCGCCGTCCGAGGAGAAGAACCGGCTGAGCAGGGACCGAGTCGAACGGGCGAGTGGGACGAGTGAGGGGGTAGGATTTGGGTTGAATGTTTGAGGAGAGAGAAGGCGATTGCGAGTGCAGAGAGAGAGATTACTCAGCAGAGTTCGTCTCATGGTTCTTTCTCTCTCTAGGGTTTATCAAAAGTTGGAATTTTTGGTTTCCTGTAAAATGCTTTGCTTTCTTTCCATAATTTTCCGAGTTTCTGCTGCTGAATATTTTTTTCCCTTTTTGCCCAACTGAAAAATGTAATCTAAAAGTAATAAATACAAAAACCCCTTTGTGTAAGACGGGTAGATGAGTCATTTTATATGGAAATCTACTTATTTTAGCAATTTTAATCCAAGGTTGGTTAGATTTTGTAACTCATCACAACGGCCAAATTATTTTTCAGGTTCCCTAATTGTTGGAAAGAGATCCTTTTTAGGATCCCTTCCTCCTAATCCATCAAATCAGAGAATCCGTATTGTTGAAATTTGATTCAACGGTTGAAGTTATTATAACTTTTAAAATGGGCCCCTGTTTATAGTCATTGAATCAAATTTTAACAGCACAGATTCTCTAATTTAGTGGATTAGGAGGAAGGGATCCAACCCTAATTGTTTTTCTTTATCACGCCCTAGTTTTGGACTAACAATTAACATAAAGATTACGAATCGATAAATTACTGGTGGAATCAGACTCTATACTCACAATTTATTTAGTGCTACAATCTACGAGCAACAATCATCATTTGGGTTCCTTGTGTTGCTTTCAAAATTTTGGCAATGAGATATTCAGCGTGTTTATAGAGGAAAGAATTTTGGGATGAATAATTATAGGCAATTTTTACTTTGATAAATTTTTTTTTTTTTCAATTAGTTTTGTACGTGAGGATTAATTTGAAATGTCCCGGTTTAAATTTATTCTTAAATTAATCAAATTGCGATTGTTATTTGCCAAAATATCAGAGAATAGCAAAACAATTGAGACATAAAAATTTCCCAGAAAACCCAAACTTTATATTTCTCAGAAAATCTGAATTCCTGCACCATTGGAAGCCTCTTTCGTTTGTGACAGTGACTCGGTCGAGTAGAAGCCGAGTCTGGGCCGAGTCGAAGCAGCGAGTGGAGGGCCGAGTTGGGCTTTAGAGACGGACATTTCTAAGCAGGGATACTGATAAAATGGAAGAAGAAGAAGACAGAGTTATGTGGGCCTCTCGGCGTATTTGGACCACCAGGCCCAAATGAGTTACAGGCTTTGAGTGGGAGAGTTGGACAGAATATTGGCTGAGTAATGTTATTCATATTATATTTTTATACCACATTTCTATACCACCTTCTTAGGTGGCATATGATGTTGACAGCTACATCATTTGAAAATTTTGCAAAACCCAAGGAAAGAAATAAGAAAGATTCCTCATATACTACAATCATCATTTAATTAACTAGTTTTTCTTAATTAGTAGTTTATTAAATAATAAACTAAATTTAAAAATTTGATTAATTCAAATGATGTGACTGTCCACATCAAATGTCACCTAAGGTGGTATGAAAATGTGGTACAAAAACATGGTATGAATAGCATTACTCATATTCTTCTTTTCTTTTTCTTTTTTCTTATTTGATAAGGGAACTGATTTTTGAACTTTTTTTTTCTTTCGCATGTTTTGTATTTCTGCTATGAATTATGCTTTAATTAATCAAATTTAGAGGCTAAAAATAAACATAAGTGTACTTAACAGAAAAAAGTGTCCATAAAAACGCAAAAAGTTTTTTTTTTTTTTTTTGCCAAATCTAGTTGTAACATTTCACATCAACGAATGAAGAGGAGGTGATGTGCCTTATACGTACATGCACACCTCCATATAGCACGAGACCTTTTGGGAACTCACTGGCTTCGGATTTCATCAAAACTCTGAAGTTAAGCGAGTTTGGGCGAGAGTAATCCTAGGATTGGTGACCCACTAGGAAGTTGCTCGTGAGTTCTCATAAACAAAACCGTGAGGGAATAGTAAGCACAAAGTGGACAATATCGTGCTACGGCGAAATCAAGACTGGGATGTGACAGAATGGTATCAGAGCCAGTCTACCTTATGGTGTGAGTGTGTTGACGAGGACGTTGGGCCCCTAAGGGGGGTGGATTGTAACATCCCACATCGACCAACGAAGAGGGGGTGATATGCCTTATATGTACATGCCTACCACCATATAGCACGAAGCCTTTTGGGAACTCACTGGCTTCAGATTCCATCGGAACTCCGAAGTTAAGCGAGTTCGGGCAAGAGTAATCCTAGAACAGGTGACCCATTGGGAAGTTGCTTGTGAGTTTCCAGAAACAAAACCCTGAGATAATGGTAAGTCCAAAACAGACAATATATTGTGCTACGGATGAGTTGAGACTGGGATGTGACATAGTAGCACGGATGTATAACTAAACAAAATTTAGGGAATTGACAGATTAAAGAGTTCGTGTCAATTATATGTTTTATTGATACAGCTTCTTATCTATGCAGTTTCGTTTTTTCCATTGTTAAAAGAAATCCGAGTTTAAATCTAATTCCGTTATTGACCAAAATTCTCAATTGTTTTGTTATAAAATAATCCATAAAAAATTATTTTAACAAAAATCACAAATCTATGATTAATATCTATTTTTTTTTTTTGTCTCATTGAAATTTAAATATGTGTATTGGATGTGGCATGAGTCACACAGACTCACTATCTTATTTTCAATTCAAATGACATCATTGCATGTTGTTAAATATCTTAGTTGAAAGGGTGTTGCTTTTTTAGTCATGTGTCTCGGATTCAAAATTTATTTCCACTAAATTATTATAATAGTTTGAAATGCTTATCTTCTCTTTAATAATGTCATCATGTTCTTTTTAAAATATCTCTATCTATGATATTGTTTTTTTTAATGAATGAATGATGTGGCATGATACTTGGAAATTCTTTAGAAATTAAGAATAAAAATTGAGATCTTAATCTATATCTTAACAACTTTAGTTTTATACCCCTAATTTCAAACGTAATTTTGCTTGTTTGTTTTATTCTTGTGATTAATCATTCAGTTAAGTGATTTAGATAGTTAACATATTTTTTTCTATTAATTAAAAACCCCTAAGTACATAAACCAATTGTTTAACGCGTTGCTTGTAGCTGAGTGTTTTGACCTCGAAAAATGCTTTTTCAAAAACTATTTTTGAAAACAACGCGGGGTTGAAAATGAGCACGGCCATTGGCCACACAGACAGATCACAAAAGCTGATTTGTGCTTTATCTTAAAAGCAGATTACAGCTTTTGACAATTGACTTTTCTTTGTTTCTACTCCTGTCTTGTGCTTTACGCTTACTCATATAAATTAAGTTGCTGCTGAGAAAAGCAGAGTGTTTTTTTTTTTTTTCCATCAGAAGGATAATATAATAGTTAGATGGGAAATGTGAACATGACTATCTTAAAAAAGAACTTTTGGTAAATTCTACGCTGTTTCATATTCTTAGCATAATGTTTTATAACGCTGTTATTGAAATTGACGTTAAATTGTGAGGTAACAAAGAATATATAAAAAGTTATATCTTTGAAAAAGTCCTTTTAACAGTCCTCATAGTTTGATACCTTTTTTTACAGCATAAAACAAAACTTAGTCCTAGTGGTCCAATCCTAATATATTAACCATGAGACTAACTAATCCTAAATTTAGACATTAAAAAAATGCTTAATCATGTGTTTACAATTTGTTCAACTCTACATGATCGACTCCTGAAACTACCAAGTACTTACTAGCTACTGAAGAATATTGTGGAAGCACCATATATGCTAAAGAATCCTGCCGACGCGTATGAGTCAACTCGATCTCCTTCTCGTGTTGCGTGTTTAACTGGCTAGAACAACAAAGCATCATTTTCTTTGCATTCGAGTTAAAATCTTATTTTGTAAATAAAATATCGTCTTTTAAAAACTAAAGCAAATTAATGTATAATCATGACTAAATATAAAGACAGAATAATAATTTTTTTCCATCATTAGAAGAGATAATGAAATCAAAACCTTTTAACCCGCAAATTGTGGTGAAAAGCTCAAGAAATGGCGTACCTCGTTCTTTTTTTTTTGCCACGATTTTGTCTGTTTGGAGTTGGACCCATGAGAATCTTCGACAACAATTTTCATTGAATTAGGCAATGACTTTCTGCTTTTTAACATGTCAGCAACACAGGTGATTACACGATATGTTATTATACAGATAGAAAAAAGTTTATGTTTCTCTCTACTTGTATAATGATATATAATGTATCCATCTGTATTCCTAGCACATTAAAAAATGTCTCTAATATAAGATGCAAGCTATTGAGCCTTTGTTTATTCGAGCGATGTTATAATTTAATCTAACATGGTCATTCTTTGTAATTCGAGTCCAAACCAAAACGTCACGAATTTTTGCAAAAAGAAGAAAAGCGAAATATACGACGATGTTGAGTTGATGGTGGAGAAGGATTCAAGCAAGCCACCCGGCGGTGTTATACATAGTGAGTTTAGATCTGGCTCAAATTTTACATCCATGAAATAAGGTGCATGAAGTCTTTATTATAATTAGAAATCGTTACATAAAAAATAATTCAAAATTAAATAAACAAAACACTGCTCTATCAAACTTGATTTCGTCAAAGTTTGCAATGTCTTTATAAAACGAAATAGAGGAACTTCTTTTCTCAAATGGCACTCAACTAGCGGAGTCACGGGGTGGGCTTCCAAAGATGCCTTGGAAATTCTCAAAATAAATAAATAAAATAAAAAAGTTGGTTTTTTTCTAATAATTGCCTTAAATTGTGATTATTAAAATTAATATGCAAAACTTGCTTAGGGATCCCTCCACATTCTTTATAGACAAAACCATATTGTCCCCTATGGGGGTTAGAGAAGCCATCAGCCATGTGGACATTGGAATGAACAAACAAATCAAAACTATATAACATTTAGGGTTTTTAATTATCACAACTGTTTCCTGAAATTGGATCGTTCAATAAAAAATGTCTATGAAGAAAATTCATGAATTTAGTCTTTGAAATTGAGATCTGCAAATCATTTTGATCATTCCGTTATAATTCCTCAAACCTTGTAATTAGTGTGGTCTCTTTTCCGACCTGCACTATTTTATGGGCTAAAAAGAACTATGCATTAACATCATTCGTGGCAACCAATTCAACGTTGAGAAGGTTTTTCTTCTACTTCTTCAAGCATAGCTCTCAAATGGGTCTGCAACCAAACCATCAAAAGCCCCATTGAAGAATTTGACTTTTAGTGTTCTTCAGATTCTTTAATGGAGCAATAAACGCACTTGAGAGTTGAGAATGTTCTACTTCTACATTAGATAGTTTTTTCTTAAGAAAAATTGGATGTTTGTAATTTTTCTCATGGAAGAGCCAATTTAAGGAAACATATTTACATACAACCCTTCGAGACTCAGATGCCATCGTAACATCTTGAGCAAAATAATCGTCACTTAAAAATACATATACCTTATCCTATATTGCTTGGTTCATCATGGTTATCATAACAATTTTTTAATCACATTTTCAAATGAAAACATATAATATAAATAGTGAATAAGAAGAATTACACTTCAATGAGAGAAAACTTAGTCAATCTCGTAAAAGGTTATGCCAGCCAGAACTCAGATTACGGCTGGCAAAACAACCTACTACTTTCCTCCGCTTAGAGCAATTGAATGAACACGAGCTAAGAAAACTCAATTACTAGATAGCAAGGTAAAACCTAAAAATGGAACAAGAAAACAAGTTGAAGAGAAGAGAAAACAGAAAATTGAGGAGATTGCAGGGGTGAGTTTGGCAATGTGGGGGTTGCGTTTATCATGTGATACAGAGCTTTTTGGTCAATTATCATGTGATATACGTACATAGCAGAAATAGACATTTGAGTCAATTCTCTCATTTATGGCACATAGACATTCAACAAATAATGGGGCTGAGTGGGTAGGGAGGATGTATGCAATGAACTCGGCTAGTGTCGGAAGACCTTTCATGCAACGGAAAAATTATCGTGATACTATGTGAATATGACATTGCGCATGATATTGCGTGATTGAAATAGAATACTATCACACTGTTGGAGGCTGAAATTTGAAAACATCCATTCAACTTCAGGCTTCAGTCAAAGTTAGGTCCTCTCTTGTCATTATAATGTATGATATTACGTGATTGAAATAAAATACCGTCATAATATTTGACACTGAAAATTGAAAGCAACCCTTCAACTTCGGGCTTCAGTCAAAGTTAGGTTCTCCCTCACATGATTGAGATTACAACTATTTGGCCTAAACTAACGCGAGTAGGAATCTTTTCCCTTCAATTTTCCTCCTCTCCAGTCTCTTCTTATTTGAAGAATCACGATTAAGCCACGTCGATATCTTATGTTGCTTTCTTTATAGAGAGAAAAAAAGAATGAGAGGAGAGAAGATGGGAAGGGAATTTGGAGGGGAAAAATCCTACTTCAAACTAACGCGAGAATAAGAAAACTCATGTAAAATAAAAATGCTAAGATGACAATGTTACACACTATCACGTAATTAATTCGAAACACCGATGCATTGACGTAATGAAATGAAAGATATGTAAAACCTTGTACAAAAATGATGAATTTTGACCTTGTGATTTCCCGGGGGGACCATTAGAAATGGTGACCACAGTAACACACGGATCCGAACATACGAAGACTACATTTTTCTGTTGTATATATACTGGTCCTGTTTCCGTCTCCAAGCCTCAAACCACCGCACAAAGAGACACAGAGAAAAACATTAAAGTTAAAAAACCAGTTAAGTAAGCACCAACTGGCTTTTTTGAGAAGCAGCTGGCTTAAAAAGCAAAAAAGAAAAGAAAGCACAAAAGAAAAGAAAGCAAAAGTAGAAAATTTTACTCAGATTCCAGAGCCTCCTTTCAGACCTTTGTCTGCAGTGTTTGATGGCATATGCCCTCAAAATCCAACGTCAAGACAAAGCATAGCCCCCACCTTACCAACCCACGAAAGGAAAGCTCCCAGAAATAGTATTAAGCACTTTTGGATCGTAAAAATGCTGTTTAAACAAGTGTTGTTTTAAAAATGGATTTTTTATTAATCCCTCATATTTTGTTAATTACATCTCACATAATAATTCAATATTAAATTGCTCATAAAATGACTATTTAAGTCCTAAAATGTTCTAAAAATTAAAAAGAAGATTCTAAATACACTCTAAGATCTTTCTTTGAGTTATGCTTAAAATTTATTTCTACACTCTTACATAAGCAATATGACAATTTTTCCAGAAAAGAATGAACAGGTTTTTCCGTAAAAGTTTGAAAACTCAACATGAAACTCCATCACTTCAATATTATATACATACAACTACAAGACTTAAACCCTTTTGCCCTCGAGTTAGTTTGGGTGATACTTATGTCATTTTGTCTTTGCTTTAATGAAAACTTATTTCGACTAAAAGAAAGATTGAAGAATTATATAGGTTACTAATATGAAAATTGAAAAGAAAACTAGAGGAAACAAGTTTGAAAAGACGAATATGCAGGTTTGATGTGGGGTGTGTATGTGAGGAGTTTAGGGTGTGAGGATAGCTTGGGAAATAATGTAGGGTTTATTAAGATATTTTTTAATTTAAAATATAAATATAGGGTGTTTTTAGTAATCAACAAAATATGAGACACCAATAAAACAACCCCTTAAAAATTACATGTTAGTAAAAACGTTATCTAAATAAATATTTTATATGCTTATAGTCAAAATACTTTCGAGTATTCTGACAAAAAAAAAAAACACTTCTAACAAAAGCATTTTAGAGTATAAATACTTTTTACAAAAGCAGTCAAAATACTTAAATCTCAACAAATAAAAATAAAAAACAGCTAATGAAAGTAAAATCATATTGTATACTATATTTTTCTATATTGTCTCCACTACAATCCACAACCCCATTATTCTTTCTCCCAAAACCAAACCAAAGTTTCCTCCTTTTCTCTCTATCTCTCTCCTCACTCTCTCTCTCTCTAGGCAACCATGCCTATTCTCACAGAGAGCTCAACAGCAGGAGCAGAGCACATGAAATGGAGAAGACCCAGAACCCAATTCACCCAACCCATTTCAGAAACGGATCCAGCCACCTCACTCCTCCAATCCACCCGCTGTAAACCCACCATCTCCTCCCTTCTCCTCTCCAGCTTCACCACCACCACAACTACCGACAACAACGAAGCCTTACCTTCAAGCCTTACGATGAAGAAAAAGACAAACTTTCCCTCGTCGACGTTCCGAGGCCTGGGCTGCGCCGCATCCGCCTCGCAGCAAGTCTCGGTGCCGGAGGTGATTCGGAACTCCGCTGATTGGAAGGGAAAGAAGGTGAAGAAGAAAAAGCAGAAGAAGAGCGCCGCCGCCAAGGGCAGCGCAAGCAATGAGAAGAATGAATACAGGGATGTCGGTGATGGTGGGCCCACCTTCGGTATAAATTCTGCAACATGTATGGATTTTCAGGATGTCTGGTGCGGCCCCGGAATTGGGTTCTCGGCGGAAACTGCCGGCTCGGTGGATTGCGTGGTGGCGAGGAGGAATGGCTCCGGCAGAGGCAGGATTGCTGCGGACAATAATAAGATGAGCAGCCACAGGGAGGTAAAAACAAAAAGGTTTTTACTTTTGCTGTTAATGTGGTCATTTAATGCTTTTAATTTATACAATTTCTATGGGATAAGATTTTCTTTCTTTTTTTTCTCTCTCATTTCCTTCCGAAGGTTAAGCTTAAAACACGTTAATATTTTATATTAATTTTTTATAAAAAGACAAAATTTTCATTAATATCTTATATTAATTTTTTATAAGATAACAAAATACCCGTCAATATCTTATATTAATTTTGTATAAAGAGATAAAATAGAGAAGTTGAGAAGAGAAGATAGAAAGGGATAGAAAAAAAAGGTGGGAAAATCCTAGTCCATTTCTATGTGCACAAGCCGTATAGTTTGGTATATTATGTGTCATAATACGATTGGTTGGTTGAATGTATTTTTTTTATTAACTTTTCAACCGATTATATTATTATATTTAACATACCGTGTTGTGTTTCGGGCACACCGAAATCTGTCTTTCATGAATTGGGATTGCTAGTTTTTTTCCATTTTTTAATTGGGGATTGCTAGTTTTTTCCGTTTTTTAATTGGAGTGGTATCGTAATCCAATCAAAACTATGAGGGGATTTGAACTTGGGTATTTTGTTACTGGTCAATATTTTAAACTGCTCTAACTTACTTAAGGGAAGGAGAGGGAGGGGGATTTGTTTGGGTCTGAAGGCACGGACATACTGCCTTAGTCAACTAACTTGACCTCAACTAATAGCTTTTAAGGCTATTATGATGGTCTCTGATTATACATTAGGATTTTATTTAAGGAAAACTAACGAAAAATCATTTTTAAAGGTAAAGTGAATGGTACAAGAGAAATGTATAAATGTGGTTTTTCGTTAAAAATGAACAGTATCGATAGGGTTTTGTTAAAACTCCATTTTATTTAAAGCTGATTTTCTGTAAATTTTGAGCTTCACAGGATTATTATCTCATTAATTTTCCTCAATTTTTTTGGGTAAAGCTAGGACCTTTTGATCTGTTTGGTTTTCTCATTTTTCTTGGGCACTTAAGAGTTGCCTTGAATTTACAATTTGATTAGGATCCGGCCCAATTTATAATCCCACACTAAACGGGATATATAATTATGATTAGACAGTGTTAATCTTCTCAGCTTTCGTATTAGGGTAGGACTTTTCTTTGTTTTTCTCTAGATACTGAAGTTAATCTTAATACCAACTTAATTTTCTGCTTGTATTATATGTTCATTCTTGTTTCATATCTAATTTGTTTGGTTGATTAATCTTGTTGGCAGCGTCCTTGTTTAGCAAGGCGAAACGTGAGCCCGGAAACCCTCTCGTTTCTGGATTCCGAACCGGATTTTGTCTCGAGCCGCCGTGAAACGGAGGTGTTTGGAAGTAGGTGTTTTCGGCATGTCCGGCATCCATCCCCCGAAGACCTTGCAGAGGTATATTTTTTATTTTTTATGAGCTTTTGGTTTACTCTTTCTTTTGTTCAATATGTCTCACCTGGTTTGGTGCTAAAATTTGGTTTGGCAAGCAATGTAATCAACTTGCAGCTTTGATGGCGGAATCATATTCGATTCACCGATGTAGTATTGCTGCATATCTTGATTTTTATTAGTCTTAATAAGGAATTTTTGTAAAGAACAGATTAACATTCGATATGTTTCACGGTTTGATGATTGCAGATTATGCTGTTTCAAAGTAGTCTTATGATGGGTGGAAGACTAGATAGATTTCGTGACTGGAGACTCGATGTCGATAGCATGTCATATGAGGTTACTCTTCGCAATCGAAATCTCTTGTCTCTTTTTTCTCGAAACCTGATTGCGTTTTTGGTTACATAAATTTTGTAACGTGTGCATTTCTTCAATTTTTGCGGATAACAGCAACTGCTTGAGTTGGGTGAGAGAATTGGTTACGTGAGTACTGGATTAAAAGAAGATGAGATTAACCGCTGCCTTCGGAAGATTAAGCTTCCAATGTCAAGTGACGCGTCGCCACATTCATCTGGGAAAGGAGATAGCAAATGCATCATTTGTCAGGTGAGTTTGTAAAACCCTAGCGATCATTTCTGAGAAATTTTTATATCCTTTTTTTCGGTTTTTTCATTTTCTTAATCCGTAATTACTCAACGCTTGTATAGGAGGAGTACGAAGCAGATGACGAGATGGGCAAGCTGCCCTGCGGACACAACTTCCACCTACAATGTATAAAACAGTGGCTTGCACAGAAGAATACTTGCCCATTTTGCAAGGTCGAAGCATTATCTAGATGCTAGTGCCGGTGAACTCTCCGTATCCCTGTTCAGTGGTGGCGTTTTTTGGTCGCTGTTATTCCCGTCGTGTATAGATTTCGTCTCCTTCGATACACGGGCAAGTATTCATTCTTTGGTTTGAATTTGGAGTTTCAGTGTTATGAAATTGAACAGTGGTCATTACAATCTCAAAATATAGTTACACTCTGTTAATGTGGCTTTTCCTGCCTTATATGACTTCATCGATTGCTTGAGTTTTCAAATGATGTTGCTGTTGAGTGAACACTTCTGTTTATCCGATTTGTCGGGTCGGATCGAACGGAATATTTGACGGCGTAAAGCATTTCCCAGAAGAATGATAATCTGGGCATTGGTTATGTACAATAAGAATGGGAAGCTTCCTTTCATGTTTGACGGGGAAGTTCGTGCTTTCTTCTTCTTAGCAATGTGCTAAGTATTTCATTAGTCCAATATTAGTTTAACGGCCTGTTTGGATTGTCTATGGATGAGTTGAAGTGCTTTTTCATAACTAAAAGTGCTTCTAACTACGTCTGCTTAGAAAATTGAAAAGCATTTGTTGGTTGTGCCAGCTTCTTCAATAGAGAGAGAAATTTGAGGTGAAAAAATCTCATTTACAAGTTATACATTTTTCCAGGTCTTTTGGCGAATGTGGAAAACTTTAGGGCCTGTTTGGTATCCTATTTGAAAATTTTATCATTTCTCAAAACATTTCTTAAGAACATTTCTTGAAAACAATTTTCCTTAAGACTCAAAAATGTGATTGGTTTGGGATTTAAAATTTTTAAATCTTACGACTTAAACTAGACAAAGAGATCTAAAAAGTGGGGTCGCAAGAGAGGGAGAAAGAGGAGAGGGAAAAAGAAAGTAAGAGATGATTGAAGGAAAGAAAGAAGGGAGAGGATCGAACGAGATAGAGAGAAAGATGAGTGAGAAAAAGAACCAAGAGAATGAAGATAGCAGATTGGAGGAGAGACGAAAAAGGTAAAAAAAAAAGAGGAAAAAGAAAGAAGAAAAGAGAGAGATGTAGATTTGGAGTGGGAAGGGAGAAGGGAAAGAAAAGAAATGAATAAGTTTAATTTTAAAAACTCCAAAAACTCACTTTTTATGTTTTTAGAGAATAGACTATATTTTTTAGTTAGTTTTGAGTTCAATTTTTGAAAATAATCCTACCAAACAAGTTTTTAAAGCCTAAAACTTAAAAATTATTTTTGAGTTTAAAAAGTTAGATTCAAGTAGATACCAAATAGGGCCTTATATTCTTTCGTTGGAGAGTTATTTTGTCCAAGAAAAACTGTTAAATGCCAATCAATTTCAAGACATTTTGTGCCTGTTACGACCCGTCCCTAGTTTTAGGATATTTTAATTACAAAAGTGGGAAATGATCAAATGCTCCTCCTTGGGTGGGTGTTGACTTTCATTTGCATTTTCTTGTAGTAGTTGCCGATTCCCTCCCTTTTTTCGACACATGCGTTATTAGGGGAGAGATAAATCTAACTCGAGACCTAAGTGCAAGGGTGAATGCTCTTAACGAGCTCAGATATAAATTCCCTTGTAGTTCCCGCTCTTTATTAAAACAAAAAATGATTACATATACAAAATTTGCTTTATTAAAATTATAGAGAGAGAAGGCACTCCAAGGGATTACTCTTTTCTAATCAGACATGAAAATGGAGTGCCTAACAATGTTAAGGAACAACTTGGCAAATCATTTAGGTAAAAGCTAAAGCTGAAGGTGAAAACAAACGCTAGGAACTCAGCCTACTTACTGCATTCGTCGACAATTTCACGGCCTCGAGTTCTATATACGAAACAATCAAAGCTTCCGCGTATAACAAACTAACTCGTTTTTCGTCGACCGCAATAATTTGAAACGGAGGAACCAGCTTTCAAGTTCTTACCTACTTCTCCCTTGTTGTTGATAAGTTGACTAGAGAAAGAACATGCTGTACAATCTCTACAGATGCATTCGAGTTTGCAGCTTTCAGAGCCCTCTCGGACAACTCTGCCATTTTACTCTCGTCCGCTGTAAAAAAGAAATAATGGTAAATACGGATATTTTTCATTACAATCGGTGAAATACATACACAGTTCAAATAACTTCATCTCCCATTACAAAATGAAATACAGAAACCGCAGGTGCGTAACAAGATTTTATATACTATGAAACATCCCACAACTCCATTACGATTTTACTGTAAGTGTTTCAAAGATCTGAAGTGTTTCAAAAACATGTCCACATGTGAGGGATCCTAATTATTTTCACGGACTCTAAGTTGTCGTTTCTAGCAGCACGACCAATGAAAACATTACTTATTCACTGATTCCCACACCCAGAAGAAACTACTACACTAGGCGAGAAAATAAACATACCTAACATCTCTTCAATTGTACTTCCAAGAGTCGTTGAATCAAGTTCATCTTCTGTTATAACCCTTGTACCTGCTAAGTCTGCCATTAAAGAAGCATTTTTGAATTGATGACCTTCTGCAACATTCGGTGATGGTATCTACAAATCAAAAAAGCGATTATCAATTTTTCCCCTTAAGCAATACAATTGACGTAATTATGGATATTAAGAACAAGATCAAAACCGATAAAAAGGAAAAATCAATGACTGTTAATTTGATCTTATATCATGAAGGTCAGACAATCCAGCAATAAAGGACATCCGACTCCAATGTTTTATTAGAGAACTTGAAAAAAGTACCAGAATGGAAGGCTTCCCAGTTGCCAAAATCTCATAGCAAGTCATTGCACCAGCTCTAGAAACAATAAGGTCCGCCGCTGCATATGCCAATTCCATCGAATGCAGGAACCTTCATTATTCAGAGATACATCAGCTTCAAGTTTTCAACAAAAATACGGAGACATACATCACGACCAAAGGTGGAAGATAAACTAAGTCCACTACCGCTCTCGAAGTTTAACCCTCTCGGGATGAAGAGAAAGTAATTAGCAGGATTCTTAAATATGAATGTCACATAAAGGAAGCAATCTTAGCAATAACATTATCTTAGTTCGTTACGAAACCCTGGTAGGAAATTCTTTTCCAATCTTTTGAAATGCAGAATCTGCCATTACAAGTTTCAACTTTTAAGCATAGCAGAAGCACTTACGGAGTCAAAAGCAAACGGCGATGATTCTTCACAAGGCTCTCCATCTCATTGTGAGCCTCCACACCTGTTTGCCATATGATAAACAAGTCCTCATTCTCCAGCAGCATCTGATAATACAAATTCAGCAGAGCAATGTTAATAGCATTTGCCCCCAAAGACCCGCCAAGAACCAAAAGAACCTTAGCCTTCTCCAACTCCTCAACTCCGCCGGCCTTGGGGAAAAACCGCCCCCTGGCCGCGGCTTTAGGCACTTGCTTCTTCAAAGACAGCCTCAACGGATTCCCACAAACCACACACTTAGTCCTACCACTCGGGAAGCTATCAATGGTGCAATTGAAAACTACAAACACAATATCTGCAAAAAATGAGAGAACCCAATTGGCGATTCCCGGAACGCGGTTCTGTTCTTGGATCACAAGCTTGGCGCCAATCAGCTTCGCCGCCAAGCCTGTAGAGAAGGAGACGTACCCGCCGGTGCTGATGACGATATGGGGGTCGAATTCGCGCAACTTTGAGTAGCTGTGGACGAAGGACCTGATCAAATTGTAGGGGAGGAGGAGGTTCTGGGGGGAGAATATTGGGCGGTGCAATATGGCGGTAGGCACGGTGTCGAAGTCGTAGCAGGCGGAGGGTACTGCGGTGCTTTCCATGCTGTTGGGTGCGCCTAAAAATAGGATTTTGGTGGAGGGCTTTGTGAGTTGGAGCTCATCGGCTATGGCGACGGCCGGGTATATGTGGCCCGCGGTGCCGCCTGCGGCGAAGACCACGCGGAGGTTGTCGACGGCGGCGTTTTGGGTTGCGAGACCCTGGTCATTTGATTGCTTTACGGTGAGGCATAAGGTGATCTTCAGCTTCAAGGTCCTGCAATGGAAAAACAGAGTTGTTAGTTAGTGTGAGAGAGAGAGAGAGAGAGAGAGAGAGAGAGAGAGAGAGAGAGAGAGAGTTTAGCAACCTGGGTTTTGTTAAGGAAGTGGTGGGGAGTGGGAAAGTTGGGAGCTTGGGAGGGAGAGAGAGGTGGCGGAAGGCGGCGGCGGCGGCCATTAAAGGTGAGGTCTTTGGAGGTTTGGGGAACGCATTGGTGAAGGAGGAGGAGTTGCAGAGAGGTTCAGAGTTGTGTGGGTATTTGGTCCTCCGGCTGGCCGTATTCAAAGCAAATGGGGGGAGGGGGGGGGGGGGGCGACCGTTCGAAGTTGGAGCAGCTCATCATGAGGTCGAGTGAAAACAAGCCAGCCACCGACCTTTATTTGTGTTTAAACTTTTGAACAGTCACCCACCATTCTCTCGCGCAAACTTTCTGTTCTCATAAAAGTATGAGACTTTTTTTATAGAGAAGAGACGTAACCTGAATCAGACTAAAATATTTTAAATTTACACTTACATATACCTCTCATATGTTATATTATTAGACCAAGTGCTAACTGTGACGTTACAAAATGCATGTGTTTTATTGAAGTCGAACCATATAGAATAAAAGTCCATGTTCATTACATGACTCATGTGACCATCCACAAAACGTGCAAAATGAAAAAAAAGAAAAAGGATTGAGGTCGTCACCTTTCCACATTATTAGCTAGTGACCTTACATATGGGCTGGTTTAGTATTACTGTACTTTTTTAAAAAAAACTTGCTTCTATTGTGTTGTGAAAATTAACAGCTATAAAAAAAAAACAGTAAAGTGTTTGGTAAATTTTTTTTGGTAAAAGTGCTTTTAACAAAAAAAAAAACTGCTTAAGTATTTGGTAAACTTTTATAAAAAACCGCTGTGACGATGTTAAATGACGAAAAAGGGTATGATGTTAGATGTTATACTTTTTTTATTTATAATGTAACTCTTTCTAGAAGCATCCAATTTTCTCTCTGCCCCTCTTCCCTTTTCCACATCTTCCAGACCCTTCTCCACACCTCCAACCACCCCCCCATTGTAGCACCCTTGAGACCAAGATGATCTCCCCAAATTTGATAATTTATTTTCTAAATTTGGCCAGGCTCGATTATGTAATTGCAACAAAAGCATATACAGATTTGATGATAATAAGGTTTGGAGTGTGAGGGTTCAGTGACTCAGAGTTGACGAAGCTTAAAAAATACGAAAAGGTGTGAGGGTTCATCGACACTAAGGGCTACGACTTCATCACCCCATAAGACGGAAGCAAGTATTCACCAGTCATCGATCAGATCCGACAGCTTCCACACCGTCACTGAAGGTGAGTCCATAGCAGTAGTTTTGAATTTGGCAATGGTTGTGGATTCGAGAGAAAATACAGGAGGTGGGTTGAGTTCTTGAAGGCTGAAAATTAATGACCAGTGGATTCAGAGAGGTGGTCATGGTGTTAGTATGGGGTAGGTGTGGTGGCTGGGGTGGTCAGGGTTGGTGGGTGGGTGGTGTTTAGCATAGAGAAATGGAGGACATTACAGAGATGGAGGACAAAGATGGCCTTTTGGTAAAAAAGGTAGGGGTATTATTGGCCTTTAGAAAATTTCATTAAAACTTCACTGTAGCTCCGCATGCTTCATTTTGAAGCAGTTTTATGCGGTTTTTGAAAGGGACTTGGATTGTCTGCCCTCCCCATCCCATGCCCTTCCCATCCCCTTCTATTTTCTGTGATCACGGCTAAATCATGTCAACATTTTATATTGATTTTTTATAGAAATAATAAGACAAAAAGTAATAGGAATATAAAATATTGATGTGACTTAATCGTGATCACATAAATAGGAGGGGATGGGGAGGGCAGACAATCCAAGTCCTTTTGAAAGCAGGATCAGAGCAACTTCCTGATTTTTGCTTTTTATCACCGAACTTCAAGAAAAAACAGCTTTATTTTTCAGTTACCAAACGCTTAAAGGATCCAAATTTTTTTAAAAAGCTGCTTTTTAATTAAGCACCGTAAAGCCAAACTAGGGCATAATGTTAGGATCGTGGCTCTAGCTAATGATTTTTCTTTGGTGCTTCATAGCACTGATAAGTGCAAAGACTTGTAGAACAATAAAATTGTGTTTGTGCTTGAAGCGGTAGTTTGTGCACTTCGAGTGCAGGATTTGCACTTGAAGCGGTGATGATGTACTAGTCCGGAGGAAACCACCCGAAGTTTAGCAATTTCAGATACTTTACACTATTAAAATAGTAAAACTTACATTATTGAAAGAGTATCCGAGATGACAAGGGTTTTTTATATTTACATAGTATCTGAAATGTAGGATTCTGATATTTACATTATGGAATTTTAGCTAAAATGGTTTTTGAGATTGGCTTAACTTCTCGTTCTGGTCCCTGAGATTTGAAATAGATAGAAGTGGTCCCTAAGTTTGTCTACTGTCAATTATTTTGATCATTCCGTGAAAAAAATCTATGTTAAATAAGGATCAAAATGACAAAAATTCCTTAATTTAATAAACAATGCACCAAAATGATTTGACAAAAATTTGAAGGTATTTTTATCATTTTGTCATTATTTAACGAAATTTTTTCACGGAATGATAAAAAAAATGATTGACGGGAAGCAAACTCAGAGATCAATTATATCGATTTCAAATCTCAAAGATTAAAATGATGAGTTATGCTAATATAAAAAACCATCTTATCTAAAAATCCTTACAAAATCAAAGTAAACCCCAGTCATTCAAGATACTTTACACTACTGAAATAGTACTTTAACTTCAGTTAGTTTGTACTAAACTATATGGACATTGTCTGAGCTAGCACTGCATCTGACTTTTCAGAAAATATAGTAAAAAAGGTCAAGAATCTGAATCTTAGTGCAGTTAATAGATGCCCCTATATAATATTTCAAGTTTTATGTTCTTTATAATTTACCAACGCCACCAACTTGCATGCGTCAGTCCTGTACATGTATGCATGCATGCGCGGCGCCCATGCCGGGGACCATGTGGCTTTATATATATATCTACATGTTCTGCATACATTAGCAGCTGTCTATTTAGTTGAATTAAAATGAAGCCCCAAAGTGATCATCTTTTTTGCCAATTGTCTGGAGAGGGACTTACATACATTTCAAGCGGTTCATACTAGCGAAACACAATGACATGATATTGTACTATTGATGTGCGACGCTACAGTAGCATCTGAGGGGTGTACGTAAGTCTTTCCTCAATTGCCATGCTAGCCCGACTGTTTCGTGCTAATGATACAATGCTATGTTGTATTCTTGACCTGAGACGTCACAGTCGTGTTCGATGGGTGTATGTAAGTCCGTCCCATTTGAGGAGAGAAGCCCCTTTTACAAGTAGTCACGGACATGAATCTCATTATTCATACAACATAGGGCAGCAGTTCTAATATATAACCCCTAAAACTAAGACAGAAGAAGAAAATCTATTCCCTTTATTATATCATATTCTATGCATACGAGCAAAGTCTATGATAATATAGCCATCAATTAAAGGAAAAAAGAGCAACTCAAATATGAAATTAAGGTAATTCATGCCTAATGACTTATGGTTGTGTGGTTCTGATCTGCTGAGTATGCCGGTAGCTGCTGTTTCGAATCTTCTGACAGTGCCACTGCTGCGGCCGCTGCTGCAGGAGTCATAGACTGGTATTGAGGAGGCAATGGGGCGGCCTGATGCTGTGTGTAGAACACTTGTTCATGTTGAGGATTGGCGTATTCGTAAGCGTAGTTAGTGGTTGCAGGCGGAGGCATGGCAGCGGACTGAGAAGGATGGTGATGCATTTGAGAGAACCCCAGGTATTGCTGCTGGTATTGGTTAGAAGGAAGTTGGACTAATGTTGGAGTTTGTGGCACAGCCGTTTTGTAAACACTTGCAGACATTTCAGGCGAAGCCGCCTTTGTGGGATACACTGGTGGGATATTACTGTCCTTGTAAACGGCAGAGCCAGCATTGGGGGATGTTAAGCGGCTTGAGGCAACCACGGTTGTGTCAGACATGTTAGGTTGCAAAGGGATGTTGTACGATTGTTGTGACTGCGCAACAGGCATCAAATAGACTGGATACTGCTGGTGATCGATTTGGTGATGAGGTTGTTGCTGTGACGGCGGTGCATACATTGTGTAGTAAGATTGTATTGGCACTTGGCCTCCGGCAGGATGGTGCATGTAATGTGTGCTGGCATGGACATATTGTTGTTGTTGTTGCTGCTGCTGCTGTTGTAGTTGTTGTTGCTGCTGCTGCTGCTGCAGTTGTTGTTGTTGTTGCTGCTGCTGCTGCTGATCTGATTGTTGAGGAATAGCATACCCGGAATCCTGAACTTGCTGAACTTGGTTTTGAGATCCCGGATCGGAAGCATCACTGGGTGTATTCGGGCTAGCAGGACCTCTGATGTTGTCCCTGTTTGCAGCTTGAATCTGCTCTCGATAGTACATTGGTTTGGAGAGAGAGTTTGCGGATGCAATGCTACCATCACTGGACAATGTGGATAAACAGTATAACCCAATTTACACAAACTATTATCTCCAAACTCCAAAAGCAAAAATTAGAAAACTGCAAGCCGCTTGTAGCTCAGTTATCCCGATTTCCCCGAGTTCCCTAGTTCTATTTCCCTCTTCCCAATATCGCTTGTATAAAATAAAATCACTCATCGAGCTCTACACCTAAATATATAGAGGCACGTCTCTTCATAGTTCATACTTATGGCATTTACTTTGAAATCGAAACTATCGTCCATTTTTTTTTATAAACGATATTCTAAACTATTCTCAAAGTCAGCTGAAAAGTGCGGGCACACAGGCCTAACCCACATTTGCAAAATTATCATCTTTACGGAAAGCAAATATTTGACACACAGAGAAAGCACATACCTTGCAACTGAATCCGGTGAAGGCAAACTATAACCTCCTCCTCCGCCGCCAGCCTTATTAACTTGCAGAGGCTGCACCGGCAATGGCAGAGGAGGCTTACGAAATCCGACCGGTATACTCTGATCTGGTGATCTCTCATCATCGACCCTGTTCATATTTTCTCCAGAAACGCCAGAAACATTCATCATCTGAGCACCAGGTGGCGGCAAAGCACCCGAATTCGACGCCTTTGGCGGCGGAGCAGCAACAGCAGCAGCATAACTAGTAGTCATCTGAGAAAACTGCTCCTCGATCCCAACAGTCCTCTGACCACCATGCATCAACCTATCACCAGTTTCGTCCATTCGAACCCGGATCGGAGGCAAATTCGACAAGCAAGTCGATGAGGAAGACAACCCGAAAGAGGAAGTACTGTCCTCGGCAAAGGTGGACTCTTGATTGATCGAATGACCATCATGTCCGACCACATTATTAACATTTTTCATCAAACCATTGTTGTTGTCCTGTTTGTTGTTGCCTCCGAAGAAGTCGCCTTGCGCCTCCAAATCATTGCAAGAATTCTCACTCCCCGCCAGCAAGTAATCCATGGTGGCGGAATCCGACAGGTTCCTCGGAAAACCCGACCCGTTCAGCGCGTCGACGAACCAAGACTCGGACTTTGCGTCGTCGAGCAGAGCACCCATCGAGGCGGCGGTTTCCGGCTTCGCGAAGAAGAGAAACAATCGGAGGCGGGAAGGCTTGAGGGGGGAGGCGGAGGAGGTGCGGTCGTATTCTTCGAACATGTTGTCGAGATCTTCGTCGGTGGTGACGGAGATGAGGGAGTCGAGATCTTCGGTGGGGAGCTGGTACTTGAGGGAGAAGGGGCGGCCGTTGAGGAGGGTTCGGGAGAGGCGGGAGCAGAGGTCAGAGAGAGAGGAGTGGCGCTCGGCAACGAACATGCGGGTTTCTCCGCCGATGTAGCAGAGGGACTTGTCGTGCGGGCGGGGAATGATGTGACCACCGTAGCTGCACATGAGGCGGAGCTTGGCGCCGGGGACTTGAGGGAGGGGGTCGTCCCAGGTGTCAGCATTGCGGGAGCGTGGGGAGGAGTCGACGGAGTCGGGGTAGTTGAGTTGCATGCTGGTGGCTGCCGGAATTGCGGTGGTGGTGATTGTGGTGGGGAGAGGCGGGAGTGGCGGTGGATCCATTTGGTGGTGGCTGTGGGAAATGAAAGGTGGTGAGGCTTCGTGCTTCTTGAGGTATGTTAAGTATTTGTCTATTTCACCTTTGAGTTTCTTTAGGAGAGGATATTATACTCTGATATAAGAGGAGGGAGACATGATCACGAACACATTATTTTCATAAATGAGCATGAATGATTAATTTGTGAGAGAAAGATTTGAACTCGAATGCAACAGATATACACATTATTCTTAGTATCTAAGCAAATTAAAATAAATATGACTCTAATTTATCGGAAGAGATGTTTAAATTTTGACAAACACATTATCTTGATAAACTGATATAAACCACTAACGTACATAAAAATTTAAACATGAATGTAAAAAGACGAAGACACTATTCTCTCACACTGGTCCAACTCACGTTACTTAATTACCTTTGAGTATTAATTCAATGAAATGCTTGCACTTTCAAGTTTGATTAATATGCATCGAACAATGAACAGATGACAGGTCACCTCCCTTTGGACTGATTTGTCCACTATGTTCTGCTTCTAACAAAAGAGATCTCAAAGACAAAAGAAGAGCCTTTAATTATGTATCAACAATGGGATTAAACTAAGCAGATGGGTTTTATCTCTGCAATACAAGTAATTAGTAAATTTAGTAGATAACAAATCAAAAGTTAATCAAAGTTTAAGTAAGCAAATGAAGGTCTAGTTTGGTCAAACTCAAATTAAATCAGGTCAAATCTGAAGAAAAAACAAGAAAATGAAATATATTGCTGCTATGCCTGCGTGGAGAGAGTTGAAATTTCGACGTGTAGCCCATGCACTGAAGCACATGAACTTTACAGAGAAACGGACCAAGCACATGCACATTCATCGGAACTTGTGCATGATTTATTCTAAGTTGGATTTTAGAAACACGGCTTGGTAAGGAAGTATCGGAATACAAGTAATTTTTACTGTGACGTTTGATGTATCAAATTGTGTTTTCATCAAATCTCTTGCATACTGGATTTATAATTGAACTTAATGAAAGCAAAACCCCTTTCTTTCGCTTTAAAATGATTTGCCCCTTTTGCTTCTCCTTCAGATACGAGAAGGCTGTATCGCAATATCAGAACACGAGAGAGCAAATATAGGAGAACAATGTGGTGTGGAGTGTGGACAATATTAAATCTCAATGTATGAATATATATGTACGTATCATAGGAGAGAAGCTTATAGCAAAGATGATACAATGATGGTGCATCAAATTGATAACGCATTGTTTATGAATGTTAATTTTCTTATATAACGTCATATAAAAGAAATAAAGACAAAATCAAAGCAAAGATCATTTGTTATCGACCTCTCTTAACATGATTAACTTAAGATATCAATTACATAATATCATCGATGTATGAAAGTTTTTTCGCTTCTTACAAGTCACTTGATTCACTTTGACTAGTACTAGTAGCCCTTTTCTTTATATTGTAATATTTCTCTTTTGCATGCTAATGTGTGAAGATTTGTTTGCAGTGGTGTGTCCATTGTCCAATGTCTTTATTAAGCATCCATGTGTTGGATACTTGGATTACAGAAATCAGAGGCCTTTCCAGCGTGCAATTACTGTCAAAACTTCTATATTATAATGTTTTAAGCAAATCTAGTACAAGGATGTGAGCTGAGTTTTCCTAAATATATAATATATCTTATTTTGGTTGACATCTTCATGGTACCTGAAATAATTGATTATACAAGCTGGACATGAGTTGTGTAGCAAAGCGGGTGAGAACTATAGAGGACTTGATAAACTCGATGGTTTTGGAATTTGATTAATCTCAAACATTTCCCAAGGAAAAAATTAATAAAATTATATTCATTTAAAAGAAATTCTCTATGTCCAACCTATATATACAAGGAATTTTGCTAGAGAGATGTACTGTTGGACAAATCAATATATATATGAACAATCATGTGGTAATATCCAACAAAAAAATCACGTTGTAATAAAAGTCACAAAATTCGAATCTCAAATGTGACTTAGGCTAGTTGATTAGGATTGTGTATCTCATTTTGCATTTAGGTTCGAATTAGTGTCCCATGATTTAAAATACCAGTATTTAATATCATCTGCTATAATTTTTATTTGTAAACAAAATTTCTTCAACAATACGTTTGCCACATTTTCTTAACGCATTTTTAAAGAATAATTTGTAGATTATTCAACAACAGCAAAAAGGAAAATAAAATTTATAGCAAATGAAATAAAATGGAGAAGGATGAGGACTGAAGTTATCATTCATGAGGACTGAAGTTATCATTCCAACAAAGTATTAGGATACCTAATTTACTTTCTATTTTTGCCAGAGTACAACATAGTTAGTTATGTTCCCCATCTATTTATGTATGATGTTTGTGCGTGAGTGCATGTTTTACCTCACAATTGGGCTAACTTAACTTACCTTTAGGATTCTGTGTTGGACCATTAATCCTAGGTTAACCTATACCTTTTTAATTTCAAAGGTTCTAAGGCACACACACCACGGGGCCCCTCTCTCGCCCTTTCTTTCTGTTTGAATCGCGCCATTGATGAGGGAGCCCGAGGCTTGGGGAGCTTTTCTTCTTATCAACGGTAATCTGTTTCTATCTCTCTATGTCCAATGTATATTGGACAATGTTTATTAGGAAAATATGATACGTCTTATGAAAACTAGGGTTCATGCATGTCTTCAAGAATTGGGTTGTTTAATTTTCTAATATATATGTGTGTGTGTGTGTGTACACAAACTAGGGTTTGTGAAAAAGAAGGCTTCATGTTCTTTGATTAATAAGAATTTTAACTGGCAGTTTGAATTGTAATCAGATAATTTCCATGAAACCCTAGATTGAGCATCAAATTTCTGCCAAAAATGGATTGGCATTTCATATGTCATTGATGGTTGTCACGCTAACAAGCTCGAAAATCATTGCTTTTGAGCATTCTTAGTGCTCGTTTGGTGCCAAGGATTGATTGGACAACTTTCTAGATTCTAGATTCTAGATTTCATCTGATTCTTCATCAAATGTGTCATTTTCAGGGTACGTATCTTTGGGAGAAAGAAAACGGTGAAGCTAATGACTTTTGATTCTTCAATTGTACCTGTTCTTCAATTCAAATTGGTGTAACTATACACTCCTTTCCGAAAGACCATTTCGAATTGGTTTCACACTCCAGTTGGAAAGAAGATGCCCGAGATGCAGATAATTTCTCACACATTAAGATCTCATGGAGTCAAAGTGGCTAAAGTGCACAAGTATGACTGGTTAATTCTTGTACTTCTCGCGGCGGTTGATCTATCTTTGAATTTTATAGAGCCTTTTCATCGTTTCGTTGGCGAAGAAATGATGACTGATCTCAAATACCCTTTTCAGAAAGACACCATTCCTTTCTGGGCTGTTCCAGTATGTATCAGTTTCTCACCATCTAATATCTTTCTACCTTACAGAGAATACTGAATACTTTACTATATCTTCACTTTCTGTGTCTAGATTTACGCGGTACTCTTGCCTCTCTCCATCTTTCTCGTGTACTACATTTGCAGAAAGGATGTTTATGATTTGCACCATGCCATATTGGGTACTGCCTGTGTCCTTATAGGCTTCCTGTATACTATATTTTTCCTTGGAAATGATTACCGCACACCCCTTTTCTTTCTGTTGGTTGATAATTACTTTCCAACTTATAGGTCTTTTCTATTCTGTTCTCATAACTCTTGTAATAACGGATGCAATCAAGGATGCTGTTGGCCGCCCGCGTCCAAACTTCTTCTGGCGGTGCTTCCCTAATGGAATAGGTGTAGGTGACAATTTTCTTTTTCTTTCGCTAACGATTGTTGTAAGCGTAAGGGCTTGTCCCTGCATTATGCTGAACTGCTTTTCAATCACGTCACAGGTATATGATCCAAACACTAACAATGCTATCTGCACTGGAGAGAAAAAGATTATAAAGGAAGGACATAAAAGCTTTCCTAGCGGGCATACTTCAGGTATCATATCATCAATCTCTCTTTCTGTGCGTTGTGCATTTTTAACGCTATGCAGTTGGAAAAGAAAGTGCCTAATTCGGTTGCGATTGTCAATTGTGCAGTTTCATTTGCAGGTCTTGGTTTTCTTGCATGGTATTTATCGGGGAAGATCAAAGTGTTTGACCGTAGAGGCCATTCCGCAAAGCTCTGCATTGTATTTCTTCCGTTACTCTGTGCTGCTCTCGTGGGAATCTCTCGTGTGGATGACTACTGGCATCATTGGCAGGACGTCTTTGCTGGAGGTCTTATAGGTTTGCTACTAAATGCAATGATACAATTTTCAGTTCCTTCCACTATAAAACATAATGTAGAAAGTTAACAGATGATAATCCATCTTTTGGGACGTTCGATTTGTTTGAGCGCAGGAATTGTCATAGCTTCGATTTGTTACTTGCAATCCTTCCCTCTCCCAAACCAGCGGGATGGTGTGTCTTCTATCTTCTGTTAATATGTTCATGTTTCATCAACTGGTAGAATGCTGACCTAATTTTCATGTCTACATATTTAATCTTTTATTTTTGAATTTGCAGGGTGGGCACCTCATGCGTATTTCCTCATGCTGGATGCGGAGAGGAATGTTGACGAGTCCTTATCTCCAGCCACGAGGGTTAACTCTCTTCGTATGCGAAGAACAGATATCGAGAGTCCAGGCTCAAGTCCATAAGATTCAAGTCCGCCAGTCCATCAGTTACTGGAAGAAGGATAAGATACTGAGTTGAGTTTGTATGTCAAAAGAAATTGTATAGAAGGTATATATTATACATTTTGTATACGTGACGCAGTACTTCATTTGATGACTCCATATCGTATCTGTAAGCTCCTAAGTTCCTGACATCATCATTATTCAATGAAATGCCTTTCTTTCCAAGTTTGATCAAAAGTCGAGAATCTGAACTTTCTAAGGAGTTGTTTGTGAATTGATTTATAAGAAGCACTTATATGATAATCATTTTTATTAGATACACATTGAAATTTTTATCAAACATCTAGTTGCTTCCTGAAAAACCAATTGAAAGAGCTTTCTGAATAAACACTTAGCAAGTGGTTCTCTAAAAAAACATTTTTATGATTCAGAAAAATATTGAGTTTTTCTGTTAAACATAGTAAGAAACACTTTTACTTGAGAGAGAAAACACAATGAACCTTTTCAAAAGCAATCCCAAACATCCTCTAAGTCTTGGTGCTTTTGTTCTAAATATTGCAATGTGTTTTTCTTTTCATATAAATCTGTGTCCTTATTTCTTTTGGTGAATAAATATGTTGGTATTTATTTTGACATGTGACGTTCTGGACAATGAGCCTATGAGAAAAAAATTAAAAGGAAAAAAAAATCAAAGTCAAAGAAAACAAATAAAAAAAGTGATATTAAATGGAACAGTTGGATGTTAATTGGTGATTGCTGGCAACACCAAAGTCTAGCTCCATTTGCATAATTTCAGTTGCTGCACTGCGTGCTCTCATAAATTCCTTCAATAATCTAAGTCCCTTACCTTATTTGTCTGTGACATAAATACCTGCATTTCATCTTTATCTTCATCACATACCATATATATGTACATGACTATCTATTGCCTTGCTATATAGCTCTCTCTCTCTCTCTCTCTCTCTCTCTCTCTCTCTCTCTCTCTCTCTCTATCTGAAAAAAAATGCAGATATTTACCGCATGCTGCGGAAACATGAAGAGGTACAGGAGGAGAAGGCGTTACCGCAGACTAAGAAATGCAGTTACTAATGAGCAAAACGATATGGTTTCAATGGGGAAACGCCTTAAGTTTGGGAAAATTCGAGTGACCCCGAAGGTGCGAATGAAGGTCAAATAATCGATAACGCTCTTGAAAAAGTTTAGAAATGCTTACGTGGAAATGATGCTTTGTTTTGCTGGTCGTGTTATGCAGTTGAATAATGGTGATGATCACTTGTATCCGAAGACTAATGCTTCGCAGTTTTTAGCTCGAAAGTAATTGTTTATAAAGTTGTTACAGTCAAAGCTGAAGAACAATTTGTATCCTTTTGTATGTGTACGGAAAATAACTCCTTCTGATTGAAAAAGTTTCTCGATCTCTATGACTCCGTCTTCCTTGTGATATTGTGAAAGGCGAAAAGGAGAACAGCGAGGAGTGCATGATGAATATTTTAAATTTACTAGCGTGCTTCTATAATTTGGGAGAGAAGTTTAAAATATTGAGTTCTTTTTATTTTATTTTTATGGATACACAATGAACAATATTGCAAGATATAATGCTTTTTTTGTTTTTGATAAGATTATGTTTAATTTCTTTAATAAGGTATATAGGATAAGCTAAAAATTCGAGCAACCAAAGACGATGCATTGTTTTGATTTTGTGTGCATAACAGAACACATGTGTAAGGTTTTATCATAAAAAATATCAGTATAACATTAGTAGTGGAAATTTTACTTTGTTTAACATCTAAACTACAAGGAAATAGATTCAAATTTAAGTGCCCATTATTGACGAGTACACTGCCATAACTGCTAAACCAATTTATTACTTGTGGCTATAATCAAACCAAATCTTCCAACACACAGCTGGATGTTGATTGGTAAGGATACAATTCAAAGCAATTAATTGGAAAACCCAACTCACATCACACGTTGTGCATGGCTAGCTGCTGAATTTAATTTCTCGAATTACTTACTTTGCCTAACATCATGGGCATTCACAATTCCTGCACGACTACTGCTACCCACTTTGGTTTCTTCACCAAGTTTTTTTAAGATGGAATACGAATTACACAACTTAATACTTACTCATCTTTTAATTAATTATTTTGGTCTATTTCTGATCCAATCACACCTACTTTTTTAGTTATGACTTACGAGCCATTCAACTCCATTTTATTTGTTTTACAGATCTATCTTCCCTTTGCGTTATATCCCAATCCATCTCTCACACCCTCCGGCATAGAGAGACGGACTTTGAGGAAGCTAGCATGGAGTGCTACAGCTACCGAAGGAGGAGATCTTCGTCTAGTTCGAGAGGATGCCCTTACAGTAGAATAGACAATTTCGTAACGGATGATGACGAGGAAGAGGAAAATGAGAAGATTGCAGCAGTGTTGGGACAGAGACAGAGCAGTGATCTCAACTTCGAGAACGCAAAGAGGAGAGGGATACCATTACCAAAACTGCAACGAGCGATAATGTCGTCAATCGTGCTTCTGAAAAGGTATAGAGATGCTTATGTGGGAGTAATGCATAGCCTTGCTGAACATGTTGCGCAGTTGAACAATGGAAATTCCTACTTTTTTAAGAAGCTTCCAAATGTTCCATAGTTCTCAGCTCCGAAGTCGTTAAAAGTTCTCCTTCATCAAAATAATTAAGGACAACTTTTAATTTGTGGTACGTTACTTTGGATTAGTGCTGTTGTATTAGGTGATATCTTTCTGTATTTGGTTATATTATGAGAGTTGAAAATATATGTGCTTGTGTATATCAAGAACTGAAATTTATGGAAACTATGGATTTGATGATGTTTTACATATATTACTTACATATTTATTTTCCTGTTAAAAATCTGGCACCCCAAACCCTAAGAAATGATAATTCTGAAATTCTAATTAGCACTCCAATGAATCCAATATTATATTTGATTTTCTTCAGTAAGTTTTCTGAAAATTACTGACTAATTCTACATATATATTTGGCCCGATGATTTTCAAAGAAACATATTCTCTAAATTCTTGTCCTTGTATACATTTGTATACAGGTAAATATATAATTTCCCACTTGTATTTAACCTTGTGAGCAGAAATGCAGGACCAAATTCTGAGATTCCTCAAGACTGACTAGCTAGTCAATGTTTGGGAAGCAGAATTTGTCATTTTATCAAAATCAGTTTTATTTTAAAATCAACTTGCTTTTATCAATGAACGCTTGTGACTTGTGAGTAGTGATAAAATTGACCGCACATACCTCTGCATATATAATATCTAAAACCATGGAAAGAGGAAGTAAGAGAATATTTGGAGTAGGAGAAGCAAATGGGTGACTCTAGTTCTTGTAGTTCTTCTTGTTGTAGCTACCATGTTCACTCTGCAGCAAGGTTTGCTCACAGCAGCAGGTATATATATATATACACACACACACACACACATATACATATAAAAGATATGGTCTACTGTATTCACTCTTAATACATAAATTTGATTTATTTTTTAATGAAATGTTGCATGCAGATCACCATGATCTGAATATAGCTAGGGAACTGAGAGAAAGGCGGTCACCACCTCCTTTGCGTCCAAAATAATCACCACTTGCAAACCAACAGCCGGGCATGAGAGTACCTGCTCCCGATCCTCCTGTTGAACAACCGCCTCCGGCTGGTCCTCCTCCTCCTCCCCAGCTTCCAATCCTAAACAACAATAATCTGGCCTGAACTTCTTCACAACATTATCTGCTAATTGCTATGCTTCAAGCGCCAAATGCAGCTATTATGTAGTGATTAAGCTTAGTTGCTTTGTTCATTAAAGATTAATAGATATGCTTAATTTACAACAATTAAGAAGTTGAGAATTTGCACTTTTTTTTATTTCCCTTTGCAAGTTGGAATAAAGGGGTAAGACTGCCACGTATTGTAGGTTTTCTGTTTTATTTGCTTTTATTAGAAAATGCAGTTTCCTTGCTGATTTTCTTGTCACGGATCAGCTAACCAAGTGCCTTCTTCTTCTTCTTCAGATTTCTTATTCCCTTTACTTATCAGTGTTTTCAAAGATTGCTTTTATACGTAACGTAAGTATACTGTTAAGGATAGTAGAGGACCATCATATCACGGTGATTACCTTAGTTGTTAAGTGTTGGTAGATAGGGTTGTTATGTAAAAGTGATGACTAGGCAATAGACATATGTCTATATCCTTTTGTACAGTGTACAAGTAACAGGATCAACCCACTCATCACTCGACAGGGTGCAAGGGACGGGTCATACCATTGCATCTATATATATATATGTAAGGAAGAACATTCGAAGCATTGTCAGATTTCGGAGGCCTAGAAGAGAACTATTTATTGAGAGAGTGAGTTCCAACATTGTTTGCACTTATAAGCAATTGGGCTAACTCTTACTATATTACCAATTTGTTTTATGGTGGAATCTCAACTTCTTAGCATATTGTGTTACGACCTAGCTCGACATCTTCTACCATGCATAGAGAGAACTAACAGAAATGGAATACTCAATATTCATTAACTGTTTTCCTTCTGGTACAGGCTTGCTATTTATAGTGAGTTTCCACTAACCTTCTAACTAACTAACCATCTTTCCACAACAATTCCCAACTAATTTTGCAATCTGTCATAGTCTCCTAACAATACCCCCCTCCCCCTCGAAACCGAGCTTACAAATCACAAACTCAACAATACAAACAACACAGATTGAACTAACTTGCAACAACAGAAATCTGGTACTCAATACAGAAAGCGGTTGGGCTGATTTTCTTGTCACAGATCAGCCAACCAAGTGCCTTCTTCTTCTTCTTCTTGTTCTTCTTCAGATTTCTTATTCCTTTTACTCATTAGTGTTTTCAAAGATTGCTTTTATACGTAACGTACGTGTACTGTGAAGGATAATAGAGGACCATCATATCACAGTGTACTCAATACACTATTAGTATCTACCTTAGTTGTTAAGTATTGGTAGATAGGGTTGTTATGTAATAGTGATGACTAGGCAATAGATAGTTATTTATATGTCTATATCCTTTTGTACAATGTACAAGTAACAAGGTCAACCCACTCATCACTCGACAGGGTGCAAGGGAAGTGCTCCACTTCACTCAATTTATGTTGTCCACGTGAAAATTCGTCACACGTGATGCGTGTTGAGAATATGAATCTCACATCGAAGAAATAAGAACACGTGCTTATAAGCAATTGGACTAACTCTATTAAAAAACATTAATCAGGTGGACAAGAATAGTAATCCAACACGAGTACTCCATTTTTGTTATAGAAATAGAGGATTACATAAGTAATCTCAAGATGTATTAAAATTCTATTATTACATCTCGAATCAAGTAACTAAGACTATAAAGTTCGCAACAAAAAAGTGCTCACAAAAGGTGACCACAAAGAAACATATTCAGAATTGATACTTATGACTCATTTGAGATTATTTTACATAGAATGTACTTTTTACTCACAAGTGTTTTTACTTAAAGTAGTTTTATAAGACAAACATTCTATAAAAAATCCCAGAGTTATATATATATAAAAAAAAAATTACTCAAAGTCTATTTCTCTAGAAAACGCTTCTATAACTCATAGCGCTTCTATATTAAAATATCAAACTTAAGTTTAAAAAAGCGTTTGTGAATTTTTTTTGAGAAATCCGCTGAACAAGTCACTCAGCCCACAAAACATAAATTCGGACTAGTCCCCCTTTAAGAAAATCCCACACCGCAGCAGCCCAGCCCACATCCCTTCACTCTGCACTCTCTGTGTTCGTCATTCTTTCTTTTTCCCAGTCGTCTTCCTCCTCCTGCGCCTGTATCCTAATAAATCTTCTTCATCTTCTTATCAGATGAATCGGTTTTTCCATGACCAGGTAATTTTCTTTGCATTTGGAAATTGTTTCGTGATTCAGCCGACATTTATTCCACTGCATTCCATTTTTCTTGTGCTTGAATTTGATATTAATATTGCTTCTTAAACTTTCATATTTCCTGGATTTAGGTTGATTAATCTTTTTTTTTATTTAGTATTAGCATGCCCCCATTACCAATTTACTAAAGGTCATATCTTTGCTTAAATTTGAGATATTTATCAACAGATGGGGAGCTGGTTGCCCAGAAACATGTTCAATTCATTCTCTCAGTCGAAAAGGTCTGTCTTTTAATCCACAGTCAATCAAAATTTTGTTTGTTTGTTTTTTTTTTTTGCGTATATATACGTGTGTAACTCCGCCTATGTCTTACATGGCCGGTCCCAAGCCCGGATAAAGGAGGAGGGGGAGGGCGTCAGGTAGTCGACAGCCGGCACTCCATGATCACGTCGAATCCTTATGAAAATGAATCCAGAACAAAATCGCGCTAAAGCTAGGGCGTCACCCGTAAGTGGCGCGCTGTGTGGCCTGAGCACAGTGATAAGTGAGCAAGGGTCGCTGTATCTCCATCGGCACCCGGATGCAGTGTTAAATGAGCAAGGGGGCCATAGAAACTTCTTTTCGAACGACTCCACCCAAAGTTGTTTGGGAGCATATGCTCCTATCAACTTTACCCGGGACACACAAAAGAAGTACTTTGATCCTATTAGACGGGGGAGGGTGAAGAAGCTAGGACAGAAGGGTAGAGTTCAAGAGAGCAAAATGCGTTTAGGAACGTGGAATATAGGAACCTTAACGGGAAAATCTATGGAAGTAGTGGAAGTTATGGTGAGGAGAAGGACCCCCCCCCAACCCCCCACCCCCCCCCCCCCCCCCGACCCACCTCACCCCCCCCAATGCCCACTCTCCACCCCCCCCCCACAACCGGCCCCCCCCCCCCCCGCCCCCCCCTGCCCCAACCCCCCTGGGGGGGCCCCCCCCCCCCCAGCCTCCTCCGAGAGAGAAAGCTAGGAAGATAAGGAAACCTATCAACAGGGAAAATCTATGGAAGTAGTGGAAGTTATGGTGAGGAGAAGGCTAATTATGTGCCTACAAGAAACTAAGTGGGTTGGTAGTAAGGCAAAGGATCTAGAAAACTCAGGGTTTAAACTTTGGATTCGGGCACATAGCAAACGAGAAACGGTGTTGGCATCATCGTGGACAAGACCTTGGTACCAAGATGTTGTAGATGTCAAGAGGGTAGGAGATAGAATCATGGCAATCAAGATTGTAATAGGACAAGAACTTATCAATGTGATTAGTGCGTACGCACCTCAAGTAGGGTTGGATACGAGTTCGAAGGAGAAATTTTGGGAAGATCTTGGAGACTTGGTGCAAGGAATTGCTCAGACGGAGAAGTTATTTATAGGAGGAGATTTAAATGGACACGTGGGCAGGGAGACAGGCAACTATGGAGGTTTTCATGGTGGCCATGGTTTTGGGGAGAGAAACGAGGATGGGGAAGCTATCTTGGATTTTGCAATGGCATATGATCTCTTCTTAGCCAACACCTTCTTTAAGAAGAGAGAAGAACATGTGATCACTTACAAGAGTGGGTCGTCAAAAACACAAATAGATTTTCTTCTAATGAGGAAAGGGGATCGTATAACTTGTAAGGATTGCAAAGTTATACCAGGAGAGAGCGTGGCTAATCAACATCGCTTGTTGGTGATGGATGTACATATCAAAAGAGTAAGACAAAAGAACAAGACTTGGAAGTGCCCAAGGACTAGATGGTGGAATCTAAAAGAAGAAAAACAAGCCATTTTCAAAGAGAAGGTAATCACCCAATGTGTGTGGGATAGAGAGGGGGAAGCTAGCCAAATGTGGGATTCCATGGCTAGTTGTATCCGAAAAGTAGCAAAAGAGGTATTAGGAGAGTCCAAGGGCTTTGCCCCACACCAAAAGGAATCTTGGTGGTGGAATGAGGAGGTACAAACAAAGGTGAAGGCTAAGAAGGAATGTTGTAAAGCCTTATACAAGGAGAGGACTGATGAAAATGGTGAAAGGTATAGAAAAGCGAAGCAAGAGGCGAAGAAAGCTGTCAGAGAAGCTAAGTTAGCGGCTTACGATGATATGTATAAACGACTAGATACCAAAGAAGGAGAGTTGGATATCTATAAACTATCTAGAGCAAGGGAAAAGAAGACAAGGGACCTAAACCAAGTGAGGTGCATCAAGGATGAGGATGGAAAGGTTCTTGCTACAGAGAACGCGGTTAAAGACAGATGGAGAGGTTATTTTCATAATCTTTTCAATGAAGGACATGAAATGAGTGCTTCTTTAGGGGAGTTGAGTAACTCAGAAGAGTGTAGAAACTACTCTTTTTATCGTCGAATCCGGAAGGAAGAAGTGGTTGTAGCTTTGAAGAAGATGAAGCATAAAAAAGCAATAGGCCCAGACGATATACCAATCGAAGTGTGGAAACTTTTGGGAGAGACAGGTATAACATGGCTCACTGACCTTTTCAATAGGATTTTGAAAACGAAGAAGATGCCAAATGAGTGGCGAATGAGCACTTTGGTGCCTATCTACAAGAATAAGGGCGACGTACAAAATTGCATGAACTATAGGGGTATTAAGCTAATGAGTCATACAATGAAGCTCTGGGAGAGAGTCATTGAGCATAGATTGAGGCAAGAGACACGGGTTTCGGACAACCAATTCGGGTTCATGCCAGGGCGCTCAACCATGGAGGCAATCTATCTCTTGCGAAGATTGATGGAAAGATATAGAGATGGGAAAAAGGATTTACACATGGTCTTTATAGATTTGGAAAAAGCGTATGATAGGGTCCCAAGAGACATTCTTTGGAGGATTTTAGAGAAGAAAGGAGTACGAGTAGCATATATCCAAGCTATAAAGGATATGTATGAAGGAGCAAAGACTGCCGTAAGAACTCATGAAGGACAAACCGAAAGCTTTCCCATAACTGTAGGATTACATCAAGGCTCATCCTTAAGTCCTTACCTTTTTGCGTTGGTAATGGATGAGTTAACACGACATATTCAAGATGATATTCCTTGGTGTATGCTTTTCGCAGACGATATAGTGTTGATAGATGAAACTCAGGAAGGGGTAAATGCAAAGCTTAACCTTTGGAGAGAAGTGTTGGAATCTAAAGGTCTTCGCCTAAGCCGATCAAAGACAGAATATATGGAGTGCAAGTTCAGTGCAAATGGAGGCCAAAACGAGTTAGGGGTGAGGATCGGAGATCAAGAAATACCAAAGAGCGACCGTTTTCGTTACCTAGGATCTATCTTGCAAAAGAACGGAGAATTAGATGGAGATCTCAACCATAGAATACAAGCTGGATGGATGAAGTGGAAGAGTGCATCCGGCGTGTTGTGTGACCGCCGTATGCCACTGAAGCTCAAGGGAAAATTTTATAGGACGGCAATAAGGCCGGCGATGCTGTATGGCACAGAATGTTGGGCGGTGAAACATCAACACGTACACAAAATGGGTGTAGCGGAGATGAGGATGCTTCGTTGGATGTGTGGGCACACGAGAAATGATAAGATTAGGAATGAGGATATCCGGGGTAAAGTAGGAGTAGCCGAAATTGAAGGAAAGATGAGAGAAAATCGGTTACGGTGGTTTGGACATGTGCAAAGAAGGCCTACTGACGTTCCGATTAGAAGATGCGACTATGGGACAGAGGTTCAGGGCCGAAGGGGTAGAGGAAGACCTAGGAAAACTTTGGAAGAGACTCTAAGAAAAGACTTAGAGTACTTGGATCTAACGAAGGACATGACACAGGATCGAGCACAATGGCGTTCTAAGATTCATATAGCCGATCCCACTCAGTGACTTGGATTTTCCAAGTCTCCAACCGAGAAGTTTTCCTCACTCGGGAAATTAAGGGAACACTACCCCAACCTACATGCTCCACTCAGAAAGCTTCAACATACAAGCTTTAACAAAAGAAAATTCAAAGAACTTAGCGAAGAAGGCTTTGGTGTATTTAACACAATACGTTGAAATGAAGGAAAGCTTATTTATTGATATCCCCGATAAGCTACAAATATGTACATATACATGAGTCAAAATAAGCACACAAGAGGGAGCCTTCACAAAGGTTGCTTAGGAGAAGTCTCAGCAGTCGGTAGAGCCCCAGAAAGAGAAGGCACCGGAGGGGGATCATTTGGAGCCTCAGTACTGGACAGAACCCTAGAAGGAGGAGGCATCAGAGGTTGATCATTTGGAGCTTCATTACGCGGTACAGCCCCAGAAGACGAAGGCAATAAATGCCTTTGGAACAAACCCACAAATCTCTGATGATCAAGTAAAACCTGACCATCAGTTTCCTTCATCTGGTCAAGCTTCCTCTTCATGTTTGTAGCATAGTCATGTGCAAGCCGGTGCAACTGTTTATTCTCATGCTTGAGCCCTCTAATCTCCTGTTTGAGACTCATCACTTCAGCCGCCAATGATTCAACTTGGCGGGTTCGAGCAAATAGGCGTTGGGCCATATTAGACACAGAACCTGCACACTGAACACTGAGAGCCAGCGAATCCTTAACAGCTAACTCATCAGACCGTTTGGAAAGTAGTCTGTTATCTTTGGGAGTGAGAAGGTTCCTGGCCACCACCGCAGCGGTCATATCATTCTTCATCACGGAATCCCCAACGGTAAGAGGACCAGTAGGGGAGACGAAGGATGGGCGCCATATGTTGTCTGGAGAAGGCGGGGCTGCCTCTTCAACAAGGTTCAAGTCAAAACGACGGTCGGAGGGGCCAGACATTTTCAAAGGTGTTGAAGAGAGAAGAGGTCGGACAAATCAAGATCTTAGAAGTGCAAGAATGAAGCTTCTACTGGTGGAGATTCAAGTGTGCTTTGGAACTTAATGCCAGCCCCTATAAAAATCTGCACTCGACGAAGCTTCAGAAATCGAAGAGGCGCCTGCTCAGAAATCGAAGAGGCGTTTGCTTTCTCAAAAGCTGGGCTGCTTAGAGATCACGAGGGTTGATCTCAGAAATCGAAGAGGCGTTTGCTTTCTCAAAAGTTGGGCTGCTCAAAGACCACGAAGGCCGATCTCAAAAATCGAAGAGGCGCTCGCTTTCTCAAAAGCTGGGCTCCCCAGAGACCACGAGGGCCGATATCAGAAATCGAAGAGGCACCTACTTTTCCAGCCTTTTCCAGCCTTGTCAGCACCTGTCACACGCACACTCAGTTTTGCGGAAATTATGGGCATTCTGTCAAAGACTTCTGGGGAAGTAGAAAACATATGAATCTTACTGTTCAATCACCCACTTCCCACACGCAACAATAGCTCATGGGTACCACAGATAACTTTGCCAAAGTTCTCTGCCAAAGTTGAGCACGTGAAGCTTGCAGCTCCCACTACATCGCTCTGACCAAGAAGGGTAAAAGAATAGCAAAGAAACAGCACTAACAAAGTTTAGACCCATAAATTTTGAAGGTCTAACTACCATATTATTACCCACAAGGGTAAAGGAACAGTACCACTGCTGGATAATTGGAAAGTCCCTGTGTGTCAACCTATGTGCTTCGTGGCAAGGTAGACTAGCAAACATGCCCAACCTTTACTCACATTCGAGAAAACACTCCCAATAAGATTGCTTGCTCCAAAATCGAAGAGGCACCGTCCTAGACTCCCAACATGATTACTTTCTCAAAAATCGAAGAGACACTGCTCCCCGAATCTCGAGAGCCAGACCCCCAGCATGATTGCTTTTTCAAAAATCGATGAGGCATCGTTCTCCGAATCAATCGAAGAGGCGCTCGCTTTCTCAAAAGCTGGGCTGCTCAGAGACCACGAGGGCCGATCTCAGAAATCGAAGAGGCACCTACTTTTCTAGCCTTGTCAGCACCTGTCACACGCACACTCAGCTTTGCAGAAATTATGGGCATTCTGTCGAAGACTTCTGGTGAAGTAGAAAGCACATGAATCTTACTGTTCAATCACCCACTTCCCACACGCAACAATAGCTCATGGGTACCACAAATCACTTTGCCAAAGTTCTCTGCCAAAGTTGAGCACGTGAAGCTTGCAGCTCCCACTACATCGCTCTGACCAAGAAAGGTAAAAGAATAGCAAAGAAACAGCACTAACAAAAGTTTAGACACATAAATTTTGAAGGTCTAGCTACCATATTATTACCCACAACTGTAAAGGAACAGTACCACTGCTGGATAATTGGAAAGTCCCTGTGTGTCAACCTCTGTGCTTCGTGGCAAGGTAGACTAGCAAACATGCCCAACCTTTACTCACATTCGAGAAAACACTCCCAATAAGATTGCTTGCTCCAAAATCGAAGAGGCACCGTCCTCCGAATCTCGAGAGCCAGACTCCCAACATGACTACTTTCTCAAAATCGAAGAGAGGGTAAAGGAACAGTACCATTGCTGGATAATTGGAAAGTCCCTGTGTGTCAACCTTTGTGCTTCGTGGCAAGGTAGACTAGCAAACATGCCCAACCTTTACTCACATTCGAGACAACACTCCCAACAAGATTGCTTGCTCCAAAATCGAAGAGGCACCGCCCTCCGAATCTCGAGAGCCAGACTCCCAACATGATTACTTCCTCAAAAATCGAAGAGACACTGCTCTCCGAATCTCGAGAGTCATACCCCCAGCATGATTGCTTTCTCAAAAATCGAAGAGGCATCGTTCTCCGAATCTCGAGAGCCAGATACCACAGACCACTTTTTCAAAGTGCTCTGACAGAGTTAAAACATGTGAAACTGGCAGCTCCCACTACCGTGCTATGACCAAGCAGGGTAAAGGAATAGCATTACTACTTGTTGTTAGGGAGACTCCTATATATGTCGACCTCCATCCCCAACGGACAGGCAGACCTGCAAAAATGCTCAACCCTTCATCATATCTGAGAGGGCACTCCCAACGAAGCTTTTCGAAATATTCAGCTTTCTTTCCCCCCGATAATACCTCTGCAAACAAGCTATACTAGAGCAAGAATATCTCATATCATCAGGGTTAAAAGCAAGAGTATCCCATATCATGCTTTTTCCCTGTCTTTTCTTTTGGCCTTGTTTTTACCTGCAAGACAAGGAGAAAGAGAGCAATCAGTCAGCACTTGGAATCAAGCTTCCAGCCAGGAACTGACTGCCTGGAACCCCTTACCTGATTACTTACCTGGCATTGCTCTCGAGTACTCATCTTCAACATCTTATGTTTCCAGGGAAGATTCCGCATCTGCTTGAGGAACAGATAGGGCAAGTGCGAAGGATACAAGGAAGCATGTGGAGACAAGCGTAACAGCACACGTGCCGATACATTCATTACTCTGTCAAAAGCAAAAGTATCCCATATCAGCAGGGTGGAACGTACTCTAGATTTGATGGACTTGTTTTGACCCTCAAATTCTTCAGTCGGCCTTATACTCTGGAGAAAACCAGAAAACCCTCCAGCTCAGTTCAAGAATAAGCCTGTGGAAAGTTACTTCTTCAAAAGCAACAGTATCTCATATCATCTCTTCTCATTTTTCTTCTCTTTATCCTTCATGCTGCTGCAAGATGGGGAGAAGGTGAACAATCAGTCGGAGCTCTGATTGCTTACCTTGTCTGTCACCTCTTTCAGCAGACCCCCTAGCTCGGCGACTTGGGGGACTCCTACTACATGGTTTGTATCGCGCTTGACCAAGCCTGAAACTACAAGTAAGCTTCAAGTGAAATTGATACATTACCTTGTGCATCTCCACCAGTTAAAGATACCACCCCTGGATGGAGGAAGAGTACTTCCAGAGAAGATGCCACATCTACCTATGAGACAGATAAGGCAAGTCAAGACGACACCACACTCCGATACTTAGAAGTTTCGTGATTACGAGATCATTCTCCCACAATATTTCCTAATGTCATTTGTACTAAATCATTCACTTGTACTCACTAAATGAGAGCTTCAACCTATGTACTTGTGTAAACCCTTCACAATTAATGAGAACTCTTCTATTCCGTGGACGTAGCCAATCTGGGTGAACCACGTACATCTTGTGTTTGCTTTCCTATCTCTATCCATTTATATACTTATCCACACTAATGACCGGAGCAATCTAGCGAAGATCACAAAAAGCGATCGTTTTCGCTACCTAGGATCTATCTTGCAAGAGAACGGAGAATTAGATGGAGATCTCAACCATAGAATACGAGCTGGATGGAAAGAGTACATCCGGCGTGTTGTGTGACCGTCGTAGGCCACTGAAGCTCAAGGGAAAATTTTATAGGACGGCAATAAGGCTAGCGATGTTGTATGGCACAGAATGTTGGGTGGTGAAGCATCAACACGTACACAAAATGGGTGTAGCGGAGATGAGGATGCTTCGTGGGATGTGTGGGCACACGAGAAAGGATAAGATTGGGAATGAGGATATCCGAGGTAAAGTAGGAGTAGCCGAAATTGTAGGAAAGATGAGAGAAAATCGGCTCCGGTGATTTTGAACATGTGCAAAGAAGGCCGACTGACGCTCCGGTTCGAAGATGTGACTACGGGACAGAGGTTCAGGGCCGAAGGGGTAGAGGAAGACCTAGGACAACTTTGGAAGAGACTCTAAGAAAAGACTTAGAGTACTTGGATCTAACGGAGGACATGACACAAAACCGAGCGCAATGGCGTTCTAGGATTCATATAGCCGACCCCACTTAGTGGGAAAAGGCTTTGTTGTTGTTGTTGTTGTTTGTATATATACGTGTGTCTATGTATGTATATATGTTTGAATATATATGTATGTGTATGTGTACGTATAATAGTGACATGGTGATAATGTATTCAGAAGGAGGACTCTTTGGAGGCTGTGGCAATGGAGCATCCAAGAATGAATGGGGAATGTTGGTGTTTAACAACTCTTGATCTCCTCGGAAAGCTTCAGGCGGTCGATGTTGATGAGGTTGTTTCGTGGGTTCTCCATTGCCAGCATGACTCAAGTTGTTACATTATATAGAATTCTTAGCTCAAAAGCACTAACTAGTTACTGGTGTTTTGTTCTTCATTGGTTGTTTATTGATTTAGAGTTTGAGAGAAAATGATGACACGATACAGCTTCATATATGCAGGTGGGTTCGAAGGTAACATTGGGCACGAGCCACATGTACAATACACCTTAAGTGCCGTGCAGGTTTTGGCCTTATTTAACAAGATTGATGTTCTGGATGCTGACAAGGTTGCAAGTTGTATCCTTGTAGCACATCTATTTGTAAAATTCCAAATAAATCTTCATTTCCCTAAATGTATGCATTTTTAACTTGAATGGTGTACTAAACAATTGGTAATTTCTGTTAGAGCGGTTGCTTGTAGCTCAATTTATAGTAGTTTGACATTTATTGATTAGACAAACAAATTAAATTAGAGAGAAATTAGCCAATTTTGTGAACTTAATATTCTTCTCAGATGTTGCTACACTGCAAAATGAAGATGGATCATTTTCTGGGGACGGGTAGGGTGAAATTGATACAATGTAGTCATTTCCAATTTCCTGTGTGTTTTTGCACCTCATATTGTTGAAGTTACCATCTGTTTATTTGAAACTTGATTTAGTAACAAATTGTTTCCATTTCTTGAAACGAAAGAGAAAGTAAACAGTTATAATTTATTTCAGGTTTTCTTATATTGCTATATCGTGTCTCTCATTACTACATCGTTTGGATAAAATCAGTGTGGAGAAGGCCGTGAACTATAGTGTAACTTGTAAAAATCATGTTGGTGGATTTGGATGCGCACCTGGTGGGAAGTCTCATGCAGGTCAAAGTATGTTACTTACCATATAGTATCCGTATGAAGCCTTAGTTTCTGATTTGTTGTTTCCTTTTTTCACTCTTCAATGGAAATAGTAGTCATCCTTGCATTGCATCTCTTCTGAATGGAACTGATCTTCACTGTAACTTACGGGGTCCTGAGAAGGCAATGCCAGAATAACTGATCTTTGATGAAATATCAGTCAAACTCCCATGTCTAAGGAAATATTCTTAATCTTGCTTAAATGATCCACATTTGATCCGGGAATGGCATATTTATTCAGTTATACTATCTGGATGACAAAATTAGACTCATTTAAACTTTGTTCTGCCCGTGCCGACTGCAGTTTTCTGTTGTGTGGGTGCTCTTGCTATTATGGGGTCTCTTCATCGTATTGATAAGACCTTCTTGGGTGGTGGTTATGTCAGCAGCAAGTTAATTCTGGAGACATTCTTAACAAAGCAAAAGTTAAACCTGGCGGCCTTAATGGCCGTCCAGAAAAAATTCGTGATGTTGGGTTTTTTTTGTTTTGTTTTTTTTTTAAATTGAAACAATTTTGCTTCAGTTAGCATTCTTGTACACTTCCTTACTGCATTTACACTTTGTTTCAGATCTGGTACTCATGGTGGGTTCTTTCTAGTTTGGTCATCATTGACAGAGTTCATTGGATTGGTAAGGAAAAGCTTGTCAAGTTCGTTTTAGACTGCCAGGTTAGGTTACCCTAACAAGCTATATGTACATTTGGGTTATCCCTGTTATCTTATTTCCAGAATGCAATGCTATTCGTGCAACTACCGATTTATCTGAGATGTTGTGGCTAATATCATTGAATATTGCAGGACATTGAAAATGGAGGAATTTCTGACAGACCAGATGACACTGTTGATGTCTACCATACATACTTTGCTGTAGCTGGTATATAAGCTTTGGCGTTACCTTTGTTTGTTTTCCTCATTTCTTCGCCTAATTATTTGTCATCTTTTAAGCTCTAACCTTTCTGGACGTTATAGTTGATGGGTGGTTGGAGCTTCAGAGTTTCCAACTTCATCCAAAAGAGTTGCTAGGATCTGCTTATGACTGGGATAAAATTTCAAATGATTACATGAGATGATTTATGTTCTTCGTGGAGTCTCATTCTTCCACGGTATTGATTAATTAAGGTTGATGCAGGATTTTCCCTTCTTCAATATCCCGGGGTGAAAGCCATAGATCCAGCTTATGCTTTACCAGTTGATGTTGTGAATAGGATTACCTTGGGCAAATAAAGGTTTGTTCTTGCTGCAATTGAATACCTTTTTGCTCTCTTATAATGTCACAATTGCTAGTCCCTATTGTGTTTAGTTTGATGGCTCAATTCAGCTACTTTAAAAAACAATGTACCGCGTTTTACATAATTCAGCTACTTTATGTTTTGCAATACCCCCAGAAACTAGACTTCGATCCCACTTTCTTCCCCGAAACTCAAATTTCACCACTTTACACCTTGGAACTTAATTTTTGTTCCACTTTGCCATTTTCCGTCAAAATACCACTCTCGTCTTTTCTCAAAACCTTTATATACCCGAGCACGAGCCTGCCTTTTTTTCTACTTAAAAGACCCTACTCTCTCTCTCTCTCTTAGAAAGAAACAGGATACCGTGTTGGAAGTTTAGATAGACGGGCCTGGAGGGACACCGATACTGTTTCCAACTTGGTACTTACCACCTGCCCAATCCGTCAGGTGTGAGGTTTTATCACAAAAGACCTTGGTATTAGTTAGAGTGGGGTAATCATATTTAAACTCATTACTTTTTCTCTCCCCCACTGATGTGGGTTAGCCAACGTTTTGTTCTGAAAATAATTCGTGTTGCACTGTGTCTCTTAATTCACAGACTAGTGGTGCTTGACGAAAATGCTGAAAAAGATCCAAGGTAAATTAACTCTTAATCAAGTTTCGCTTTAATTAATTTACCAAACCATTGTTTTTCTTTATCGGCACGAACAGTGGTGCTGATATTAATCTGACTGAGATTGAAATGTTAGTTTGTGTTTGGATGGTTCATTAGGAGCATCATATAATGTTAGTATGTGTTACTTTTTAAATTTTGTTTGCAATCTTTTCATTTGATTATTAACCATTTACCTTTTTTTGCAGGTGCCTTCTACTCTTGTAATTTGGAGCTTGAAGCTGTTGAAATGTTAATGATTTATGTATATAATTGTAGGGCACAACCGTATACTCTTGTGTACTTGTTCAGTAATATGACTCAATTAACTACTTAATCAGCAGAGATTGAGGATTAATAAAGTTTTGATTTTTGATTGACGCAGTATTTTGTGCGCGTAGACGAGAATCCCAAATTTTGTACATATACTTTTCTTATTTCTTAATCCCTAATTTTGTGCATGTACAAGAAGTTTACTCATGCTCCAAGCAACAGATCGATATAGACCTTCCCATTGGGTTAACAAAACCGTAAGGGCGTGGTCGGGGCTCAAAGCGGACAATATCGTGTTACGGCGGAGTTGAGCCAGGGATGTGGTTAGGCCTCTAAGGGGGTGGATTGTAAGATCCCATATTGCCCAGGGGTGAGAATCCTGTAAGCCTTATATCTATATTCTCATCTCTACCTAGCACAAGGCCTTTTGGGAGCTCATTGGCTTCGAGTTCCATCGGAACTTCAAAGTTAAGCGAGTTCAAGCGAGAGCATTCCCAGCGAAGTTAAGCGAGTTTCCGCGAGAGCATTCCCAGGATGGGTGACCCACTGGGAAGTTCTGCTTGCGTGAGTTTTCAGAAACAAAACCGTGAGGACGTGGTCGGGGTCCAAAGTGGACAATATTGTGTTACGACGAAGTCAAGTCCGGGATGTGGTGGTGTCCGGATTGGGATGTGACATTCTCAATCCTCGGAAGAAGTGAATAACGATGGCTTGCCACCTGTTGTTCTCTTTTTAAAAAAATAAATTACACCTAAGAATAATTTGTTTGATTGCTAATATGAATAGTTACATTGTGGCCTAATGCTCTCATCGCGAAGAGTTTGCGTCCCAAAGTCCTTTTTGGGCCCAGCAGTAAGCATGCAACCTCCTCCCTTTTAAAGAACAGTAAGCATGCAGCCTCCTCTCTTTAAAGAGGTTTAGGGCTTACGGTTTTAGGATTTAGGGTTTATGCACCCTCTTTGAACTATTTTACTTTCACATTCTCACAACGCTTTTTGTGATAAATATCCTCTCAATTGTGAAAGCAACCAAAAACAATGTCAACAGCATTTCACAGTTCACATGATCATTCATGTTAGCTCCCCCATATCATAAGCTCAAACAACTCCACCAATCCATGGTTGCCGCCAGGACGAATATAATCAGTGACCCCTCCCTTGATCTGTACTTTGGCGTCCAACCAGACAGCCTGGCCCCCGATAAGTACAAAAAACTCGATCAGCTACTGCCACTGGCATGGTCCCACAATCCCCTCACCACCCTCAAGCTCATTTGTAACCTACGAGACGATTCCAACGCTCGTGGAAAATCCGATGAAAAAGCGTTTTACAGGGCGGCGCTATGGCTCCGCAAGAACCACCCCCGGGCTCTGAAACGCAATGTCGCCTCTATTGCCCGCGGCGAGTATACCAAGTCGGTCGGAACTGTGGATGACCTCGCCCAGATTCTCTACTGCATTACAAGGACCTTGAGAGGTACGAGCGTGACTTGGATTATCGCTTCTTACACTACCGGGTTACGGATCTCTTCGCAGACTATTTAAAAGTCCAATATTCAAAACTTGAAGAAGCAGGAGCCTGTTCGTTACTACGATTGTTTACCTCCTAATATGGGCTCCTCCGTGGACGGCACCACTCGACTGTGCGAAAGCATTGCAAAGACGGTTTTTCCGCGAGAATCATACCCAGACTACCAAGGCCTCGAGGAGGCCCGTTACTCGTCCGTCGTCCGAGATCGTCTCAGGAAGGAGGTCTTGGTTCCCTTGAATAAGTACTTAGCGTATGAAGAACCTCCGCATCACCAGCCAAAGGGTTGTGATAATAAAAAGCATTTGGAGGAGGTGAATGCAAACCCGAAGAATATTGAGGCCGCTACTTTGCTTCCACATGAGATTGTAGAATATGCAAATGATGGGGAGGTCGGGATGGGGAGGTCGGGAAAGCGGCTGAGCTTCAGTGGAAGACAATGGTGGAAGATATCTACTCAAAGCACGGCAAGTTCAAAAACTGCGTGGTTGTTTGCGACGTCTCGCCTTTCGTGGCCAAGCTCTACAGTGGTGTGTTTCGTGGCCTTGACAGTGTTGGTGTCTCAACTGAGTGAAGAGCCATGGAATGGAAAGGCAATGATCTTAAGTCAAAGTGTGAGTTTGTGAGGAGGATGGATTGCGGCCGGGAAGTTGATTTTCACAAGGTGTTTGATTTATTTCTCCAAGTGGCGGTAAATGAAAATTTGAGGCCAGATCAGATGATCAAGAAGGTGTTTGTGTTGACCGACTAGTAGTACTTCTAGTTTTGGGAGTCTGATTACGAGGCTATACAAAACAAGTACAAGGAGAAAGGGTACGGTGATGCAGTGCCACAGATTGTGTTTTGGGAGCTCGAAGCATGGGTGGCCACCACGATTAGTCTTTGTAAGGGACGACCCTATTGTGATTAATTAGCTTTGACCATCTACAACTAGAATAATAAAACCGTTGTCTGTTCTCTATCTTCTTTTTTTTTTGCTCTCTCTCTATCATTTTGTTGAATGTATTTACTTAGTTAAAATAACTATATATTTAGATTCATATATTGGATATATCCTAAGATAATTTTATTTTGGACAATTGATAAGATAATCTACACGAAATTCATCTAAATTATGAGAATGGGGATTCGAACTAAGGACATATGTTGCATAGACGAATGCTCTCAACCAACTGATCAGTTCATCCATCTTAAGATAATTGGATGTACAAGTCACTTGCATATATCCTAAGAAATATTGACTCACTCAGCTGCTATTTGAAAAATTGTTACACCAAGTCAAAAGGATATCCTCCAAAATCCAAATCCCTCCACTTCCACCTTTGGCTCCTAAGAATCCTCACAAACCCCTATTTTCCTCAGTAACAAACTTCATCGATCACTCTTTTTAAGTCGATTTGGTGCTCTAACTTGCTCATACACATTACTATTTTATTCTTCCAATTACGCAAGCTAGAGAACAATATTCCAAACTACACATACGTACTCGATGGACTCCTCCAAAGTATTTCTCTTATTTTTTCTTATTTCTAGCATCCAAGTCTTTTTTGTAACTTGTACTCAGTTTGAAGTTGAAGACAAGAGCAATGGATGGGAGGTACCCAAATCAAAAACTGACCAAGATATGTACAACAAATGGGCCTCCAAGAAAAGGTTCAAGGTTGATGACACTATCTGTGAGTACTTTCCCAAAAGAATTTTATTGTCTTAGCAATTTTATTGTGTCGTAGCTACAGACATTAGTTGCACAAGATGAAGTAGGTTTTCGGCCTCTCAGTAGTGGCTAGCTAACCGGTTCGTAAAAGGCATATATCCCTACGTAATTAATAATTGTGCAACTAATATCAATGATTATTCTCAATTTTTTTTTTGTGTGCAGTGTCTTATATACCGTTGTATTGTGTAATATATATTTTGGGTTGTAATTTTCTTGTGGATCACTCTTATATATCCAGACTTCAGTTACAAGAAAAACACGGACTCAGTGTTGGTAGTGACCAAGGAAGATTACAAAAATTGCAATTCGGATCAACCGATTTACTTCTCAAACGATGGTTACAGCGTGGTGATACTGGACCGACCCGGTTTGTTCTATTTCATCAGTGGGGTTGCTGGACGTTGTGAGAAAGGCCAGAAGATGATCATCAAAGTCATGGAACCAGTTGCTGTAGGTGCACCTAACCAATCTCCAAAAGACCACAGTGCAACTGACTCACCACCACAGCAGAACGCCTCCAAAAACCATAAGGCCAATGGTGCATTTGCAGTCTCTGCTGCCGTCTCTTCCACATCTATTATCTTATGCATCATAATATCACTCCTTGGGCTCTTTTTCTTCTAAACTAACGCAATTATAAATTCTTATGTATTTTTTTTGTTTATTAATCTTCAAATCTTGTTGAAATCTGATACCAAAATTGTGTGGTAGCTAGCTAAGTCCTAGGGGAACTGGATTCTCTCATGAGCTCATGATGGGGATCCTCATGAGCAGCCCATCCGGGCAGTTCAAACTTGATCCAACAACTGCAATTATTATAACTTTTAGAGAGATCTCATGTTTGGAGCCGTTTGATCAAATTTCAACGGCCCGAATGAGTTGCTTAAGAGGATCCTCATCTTGAGCTCAGGAGAGGATCCAGTTCCAGTCCTAGGGAGGCCCATATTTTGTTATTGCCAAATCAAAGACGTATGCTAGTCCATCACTTTTCATTCACATGATACAACGGGATCAAACTTCTACAAGAGCATAACCTTACATGAATTGTGCTAAGGAAATATGTTGTTTGCCCATTTCTTAACAATTCTTGTTTTATTTCTTTTACTTTTCAGAATGTATTGTATAAAAAAGAACAAAAGAAAAAAAGAAAAAACTCTTGAGTATGTTTGAGTAATATTTGAAAGGTTTAATTTCAAACGAGATCAATTTAAAATTGATTTTGGTTTTTGTTATTATTTTTATGTGCATTTTTTCCATCTATTATCCCGGCACCCTTTCTTTGTTCTCATTTGTTGATTCTTTGTTAATTTTGTTTTATTTCAATTTACAATGAAAATTAAAAATGAAATAGTTATCAAAGATGCAAAATATTATGAAAAATAATTATAAACTTTTGCATCTTTTGATAGCATAGCCTGCTTCAAACGCTACCTCTAAGGCAATACATAACATATATACTCGCATAAAGATTCAACATTATGCAAGAATATATGGTCAAAAGATAAGAGAGAATAATAATAATTGAAGCATGATTCTAAAATGTTCGAGAGGCAGAACATGCAGAGCCTCTCATTTGGCAAATCAAAATCTCCCATCACCATAGCCTCCAGTCCAAAAGGGGAAAACTCAAATATTCCAAAAAATAATTCAATTCTCCAAATATGGCAGGTCCTAGTTTTCTTTTTTTTTTTTCTTATTCGCAAATACAGTTTGTTAACACAGAAAAAATGCAGGATTCCAAAGGCTTGTCAAAATTTTTAGGGTTACTATCATCCTAGGGCCAGAAAGAGACCTAATTGGAGCTTAGATAATGGGGTGTCGACACGTGTATATGGAGACTATTGTTTTTTGGGTAAATTTGCTGAATTGGGCACCGCCCCATATGTGGGTGTCGACCTTTAATTGGTTCTCTGATAAAGACGAGGGGGATAAGGATTGTGTGTTGAGGGATGCTTTGAATTCTCCTTTCCTCTCCATGCTTCTTGGCAAGTTGCAAAAATGACATTTTATCCCTAACGTGAGGGATGCTTTGAAATCACCTTCCTCTCCATGCTTCTTGGCAAGTTGCAAAAATGACACATTATCCCTAACGCGAAGGCTAATCCCACACATTCACATTTTCTCTCTATTTACTGAGATGTAAAAAAGCTAATCTTCGTAATCATACACATGGCAAGGCAAGTGATTTCCGCGCATTCTTTTTTTTTTTACATCTTCTCTTGATTCTAACTATAAATATTATTTTTTATTATTCATTTGGTGGGTAAAGAAAATGTATAGGAGAAAAAAAGGGTGAGCAAAAACTATTTTCTAAAAGAAAAAAAATAAAGACTTCAAAGATGGACATAATATATATCACTTAAATTAATCCAAAAATTTAATAACTCTACCCGGAGGAAATTAAACATCATGTAGTAATTGATAAAAGTTAAAGTAGCTAGGGTTATGAAATCTTACGATGGGCGTGGAGCTAAGCACACTCCCCAATCAATACGAGGTACGTATGTGGAAGTGGACTATAGTATTGCATGGCATTAGGGTTTTATACACACGAACATACATACATACATACATACATACATATTTATATTCGTGTCTGTGTGTGTATATATATTTGAGCAAATGGAAAACTGAATACTTCTTGAGAGATGATTTTACACATTTTTTTATGTATGTGTTCTATTTGTTTTAGGCCTTTAAATCGAATAAAGCAAAAGAGAAAAATGGTATGCATAAATCAATTTCCTACTTATTTTCTTATACTTTTTAACAAAATAGAGACTTTATATTATATGTTTTGTCAGGTTAGAGGCTAACTATAACTACTAATTTAGGCAAATTAATGAGATATTAGAAGAACAAAAAAGGTGGGGTTTGAATATTAGCTCAAGTGACATGAGGTGGGATGGAATGAGCACTTTCATGAAACTTTTGTGGATGTGTATATATGTTTGTATTATTGTCTAGGTATATTATATTTTGGACCAGTGGTCCTGCGTCTGCATGACCATACAGTATTTGAGCTCTTTTATTGATATAATGTGTCTGCTATTAGTTAGAAAAGTAAATTGCTTATAAAAGTTGAAAGAATTAGCTAACACATGGATGCCTGGTATTTGGCCTTGCGGCACTATTGGCCCATAAGGTTGAATAAATTTTGAAATGACAAAATCCTTTTAAAGCCAAATTTTGTGTTAAAACCGAAGAATTTAATGGACAAATTTCAGTTAAATCTCCAAACTATTTCATTAATAAAACAAATCATTATAATTTGAGACGGGAGATCACATTTGGTCGATCAATTAGGACTAGTGCATGCAGTTGCACCTAGTATTACATATGAAATTGTGTAATGTCTATTTGGTATTTTCCTTGAGCATAGTTACTACGGAGGCAAGAGGCTTAACAAATGCCTCAACGAGACAGAGGCACGATAACAGAAACTAGCCAAAGTAGTGTGCGGTCTTCATCTTGCCAATGTGAGAAAAGATTCTTATTAGATTCCCACTGCTTAGCACAAATACGCTTTCTTATGATGATTGGGATACACGAATATATTTTTTACCATGTATTTGCATGTTATAACCATATGATCTTTTGTATATTTTCATAAATACTGCACGGAACTATCTAGATTGTGAATATTTCACATCTCTTACAATATTGCTCATCATTTATCGAGGTGATGGTGACAATGGACTCATGCACCTCTACACTTCTCTAGATGGTTATCTTGTGGTTGGGATCGATCCAAATAAAAGTGGATAGTTTTAAAGGTTCCTGTCATAAGATTAAGAATAAATTAGCATTAGATAGTTTTAATTTATTTGAATTTTCCTCTTGGAATCAAGTCAAATTCAAGCATGTCGATCACTTTGGCTCTAGCTGCTATACTGTATAATTGACTTTGCATGCTACTTTGCAAAGGTTGATTTGTCCAATACAACTCTGTAGATGTTTCTATTTCAACCACTCGAATGTTTCACTTACCTTGACTTATGAATATATCTATTATAAGGATCCAAGTGAAGAAAACAGGTATCTAAGTGAAGAGAAGATCAAGGGTCAAACTAAATGACACTTGTCAATAGATAAAATAGCTATCCAAGTGAAGAGAAGATCAAGGGTCAAACTAAATGACACTTGTCAATAGATTAAAGAAATGAGTTGTTAGAAGTAGTAAAAAGTTGTTAGACCTATGGCTGAGATAAGGAGGTGGAAGATTAGCAGCTAAGGAAAGTGAGAATATATAAACTGAAATTGTAATCATAACAAAATATAAAGGAATAAAAAAATTTCTCTCTCTCTTTCGATCTCTCTCTATTTTCTTCCTCCACATTCTGTGTAGTTTCTCAAGAACATATTCATTGAAGCTTTCTTAATATTCACATGGTATTAGAGCCCAGAACGTGATCTGGTGCTTCTGCACCTCGATTAACAGTGTTCATTTCTTCTTCTAATCCTCTAATTTGCAAAGCTACTGTGTGATTCTACAACTTGGGCTTTCTCTACTCTCCAAGATCCTCAAGAGTCCGTTTTTCTTTGTCTACCCTCTATGTGTTTGATAAAAAGCGTCTGTGAAAATTTCGACAATGGTGACTGCTGATCAATTGAAGATTGTTCAATCTCCTATCACAAGTCTTGTTTCCACGGTTTCTACTTCGGTTACAGTAAAGCTTAATGACTCCAATTATCTCACTTGGAGTTTCCAAATCAAGTTACTTTTCGAGAGTCATGGTATCATGGGGTTTGCTGACGGATCAAGAAAGTGTCCTCCAAGATTTGATGATGATTCTGACATTGAAGGAGTTGAGAAAGATGATTACTTGGTTTGGAAGATGCACGATCATGCACTTATGCAACTGATGATTGCAACGTTGTCTACTACAGCAATGCCATGTGTAATTGGAAGTCAAAGCTCTCATGAGATGTGGGTGAATCTCACTGAAATATTTTCTACAGTTACCAAAGCCACAATCTTTCAGATGAAAACTGAGCTTCAAAACATCAAGAAAGGGTCTGAATCTATCTCTGTTTATCTGCAAAAGATCAAAGATGCACGGGATCATCTTGCAGCTGCAGGTGTCATATTTGAAGATGATGATATCATAATTCTGGCTTTGAAAGGACTTCCTGCAGAATTCAACACTTTTCGCTGTGTCATAAAGGGCAGAGAATATGGTATATCTCTCAAAGATTTCAGGTCACAATTGATTGCAAAAGAAGCTATAATTGGTCAGTTCTTTGACTCCTCATCCTCTTTGCCATTTGGGACTGCAATGGTTACTGGTACTCAGTCAAGCAAAGGGAAAACATTGGTTCTTGATCAAGAATCATGACAATCTAATGAAGTTGGTTTTACTTCTGGAGTCTCTAGCCTACAATTTCCCAATCATGGAGGAATGTCAAATGTTCCAGGATATACCAACTCTTATCAGGGGTTTTTTATCATTATGGTGGTTACAAAGGGAATAATTTTCATGGCAAAGGATGAGGCAAATCGTTTAACTATGGTCCAAGATCTTACAATCCTCCACCAAATAGTAGTCCTGGAATTCTTGGTGCACCAAAACCCTATCAATATCTGTGCAGAGCATCCTTCTGAAATCCTTATCTGTCAAATCTGTAACAAGAAAGGACATGTTGCTACTGACTGTTTTCAAAGATACACTTCTAATTCTAGTGTCAATGTCCTAACTCAATGCCAAATTTGCTGGAAATTTGGACATTCAGCTCTGCAGTACTATCACAGAGGCAACTTTGCATATCAAGACAAATCTCCTGCACCAAATCTGACAGCTATGCATGCTCATTCTCAGCCTTCTGCGACTGAGCAACAATTCTGGATTGCAGACACTGGTGCCACTTCTCATATGACCTATGAGTTAACCAATCTGGAATTAGTTACTCCATATCAAGGGAATGACACTATAACTACAACAAGTGGTACAAGTTTGCATATTTCTCATATTGGCACATCAAAGTTATCTGTTTCCAATACCACACTTGCCTTGAAGAATGTTCTCCATGTTCCAAAAATTTCACAACACTTATTATCCATCTATCAATTGTGCAAGGATACTAGGTGTAGATTTATTTGTGATTATACTTTCTTCTGGGTTCATGACAAATCTACAGGAACAATAATACTCAAGGGGCTGTGTAGAGAGGGCTACTATCCCATTCCTTTCAACATACCTGAGAAGCTGCCACCTGCATTATATCGTAAGCATACATGCTGCCTAGCAAAACATGTTAATACATATTTATGGCATAAAAGACTAGGACATACATCAAATGTGATTACCTTTGCAATTCTACATCAGAATAAAATTCCTGCATCACTTGATACATGTCACTCCATTTGTACACCTTGCTTAGAAGGAAAATTTACAAAGCTACAATTCAATTTTCCTGTCACTAAATCTGTACAACCTCTAGAGGTCTTACACGGTGATGTATGGGAACCTGCCCCCTTGTTATCTCATGAAAGATTTAGGTACTATGTAACCTTCATAGATGAATGTACCATATATACATGAGTTTTCCCTTTAAATAATAAATCAGAGGGTTTTACAACATTTGTGCAATTTTATGCTTATCTATGCTCAATTCTCTGCAAAACCAAAAGTTTTACAAAGTGATAGTGTGGGTGAGTATGTCAGCACAAAGTTTCAGCATTTTTTATCACACCAAGACATGTTACATCAAAGATCTTGTCCTTACACCCCAGAACAAAACGGGTTAGCAGAAAGAAAACATAGGCATGTTGTAGAAACTGCCATTACCTTACTTCAAACTGCACATTTACCATCTAAATTCTGGTTTCATGCATGTACTACAGCAATATAGTTGATTAACAGAATGCCATCAACTATTTTAAAAATGAAATCCCCTTTTCAATTGTTATTTCATAAAATTCCAGATATTAGTCATTTGAAAGTCTTTGGTTGTGCATGTTTTCCCCTAGTTACCCCATACAATAACTCCAAACTGCAACCAAAAACGAAAACTTGTGTCTTTCTGGGATATGCAGATCACTATAAAGGGTTCATTTGTCTAGACATGGTTACTCAAATAACTTACATATCTAGACATGTCTTGTTTCATGAAACCATTTTTCCATACTTTCATGCAGCATCAGTACATTCTTTACCAGTGTCAACACCTGCAAATTCACATGAGCATTCTCTAAATCCTACACCAGCATCCATATCATTACAAAATTAAGTTGTGTCCTCTGCATCTCATACCTCTTCATCATCATCTACAACCACATATTCATTGAACTTGCATCCATCTAGTGCTTCAGATTCTTTGACTGCATCCAGAGCCTCAGAATCTTTGGATACACCTGCATCTAATGCCTCAGAGTTTATTCCTTCCCTTACATAGATCTTAAATGTTAATTTTGACTCTCTTACATAGTATCCCATTCCTATGGATCCTGATTTTCAACAAGAGAACCTGCAAGTTGTGATAAATATGCCTATGAACATTCACCCTATGCAAACAAGGTCCAAAAATGGTATATTCAAAAGAAAGTCTCTCTTTGCCTCTATAAGCTCCTCACATGCATCCATCACAGAACCAAAATCCTTCAAGGTAGCTTCCAATGTATTGGAATGGCAAGAGGTTATGAAAGAAGAAATTAGTGCTTTGCATACACAGAAGACTTGGTCTCTGGTTCCGTTACCACCTGCCAAGAACTTAGTTGGCTGTAAATGGGTATATATGATTAAAAGGGATGCAAATGGTTGTATTGCCCGATATAAGGCACGACTTGTTGCAAAAGGATATAACCAGGAAGAAGGAATTGACTACGGCCAAACTTTTAGTCCTGTGGTAAAACATACCACTATAAGGTTGATTCTTGCATTAGCTGCACAATTCAATTGGCCTCTCAGGCAAATGGATGTAAAAAATGCCTTTTTACATGGCATTCTTCAAGAGGAGGTGTATATGGAACAACCTTCAGGATTTCAAAGTGCAGAACATCCTCTTCATTACATTTGCAAATTACAAAAGTCTCTATACGATCTTAAACAGGCCTCAGAGTCTGGAATGATAGGTTTACAAATTTTTTACCTGGCTTAGGATTCAAAGTTTCCCAAGCTGATCCCTCTTTGTTTGTTCAACATTCATCCAAAGGCACTGTAGTCTTACTGCTATATGTTGATGATGTGATACTTACTGGTAGTAGTTCTGAGTTAATTTCAAGTGTGATTAAAGGCCTCACAGAAGAATTCGATATCAAAGACTTGGGCCAATTGAATTATTTCTTGGGGTTACATATCAATTATACACCAGGAGGGCTATTTGTCTCATAAATAAATTATATTATTGAGTTGGTTGCCATAGTTGACTTGAAGGATTGTAAACCGTGTGCTACACCTTGTTTACCATATCATCGATTACTTAAGAATGATGGCAAACCATATCATAATCCTGAGTAGTACAGAAACATTGTTGGTGCCCTTCAGTATCTCACCTTCACCAGACTAGATATAGCATTCTTAGTGAATCAAGCCTGTCAGTTTATGCACAACCCTATGGAATCTCATGTTATTGTAATTAAATGAATCATACGATATCTCAAAGGAACCTTAAGCATTGGTATTCAGTTCTAGCCATGACCAATACATTTACAATCCTATAGTGATGCAAATTGGGCCGGGGATCCCAATGATTGTAGGTCTACTTCAGGTTTTGTTATATTTCTTGGTTCAAATCCAATTTCTTGGTCATCCAAGAAGCAGCACACAATTTCTAGGTCTTCCACAGAGGCTAAGTATAGAGCCTTAGCCATTACAGCTGCAGAGTTGACTTGGATTCAACAGTTGTTGTGTGATTTACATGTTCATATTCAAATTCCACCATTGATCTATTGTGATAACATCTCAACAATTGCCCTTTCAACTAATCCAGTATTTCATGCCAAGTCTAAACACATTGAGATCGACTATTATTTTGTAAGGGAACGGGTCATTCGAGGAGATCTTCTGGTTCAACATGTCTCCTCTACTGAACAATCAGCCGACATACTTACAAAAGGGTTGTTAGCCCCTTTATTTCAACAACACTATGGCAATCTCATGCTCAGTTCCCTTGAGCATCCGATTGAGGGGGGATATAAGGATCCAAGTGAAGAAAACAGCTATCCAAGTGAAGAGAAGATCAAGGGTCAAACTAAATGACACTTGTCAATAGATTAAAGAGATGAGCTGTTAAAAGTAGTTAAAAGTTGTTAGAACTATGGCTGAGATAAGGAGGTGGAAGGTTAGCAGCTAAGAAAAGTGAGAATATATAACTGAAATTGTAATCATAACAAAATATAAAGGAATAAAAAAATCTCTCTCTCTTTCGATCTCTCTCTCTCTTCTTCCTCCATATTCTGTGTAGTTTCTCAAGAACATATTCATTGAAGCTTTCTTAATATTCACATATATTACTAGTGTGTGTGTATATATATATATACATACACATATGAGAAATGATTTATGCATATTTTTTCATTTATTGTACACTCCTATTTGTTTATGTCTCTTGATTTTTCTTTTATTCAAACTAAAGGTCAAAAATACATAAAGATATGGTTGGAGAAAAAAACGAGCATGTGAAAATTACTTCCCATAACATGTAGAGTAAACTGCTGATTTGCCCCCTGAACTATCACCCAACTTTCGATTCCCCCCCTGAACTTTTTAATTGGAAAATTAAGGACTTAAACCGATTTGCCCCCTGCTGTTAATTTTTCATTCATTCCATCCAAATTTCTGTTAAATGGAAGCATGTGCACAACATGTATGGGTAGTTCAGTCGCTTCATTCTTTAAAATAATTGAAAACCTTAGATTTCTATAATATAAACCTATGCAAATATGTGTGATTCTATAACTTTTGTGTCTAAATGTATAGTGAAGTAACGTTTTTGTTCACAAATGAGAGTTACGTGGTTTGTACATGATAAGAGTTAACGTTAATTTGGATGAAATCTATTAAAAACTAACGGTAGGGGGAAATCGGCCAAAAAAATTAGTTTAAGTCCTTAATTTTCCAATTAAAAAGTTCAGGGGAGAAATCGAAAGTTGGGTGATAGTTCAAGGGGTAAATTGGCAGTTTACTCTAACATGTATTATTCATTAATCAGAACCAAGATGTGAAAGATAACAACTAGAGTTAGCATGCATGGAAGAGTCACGATCATGACAACAGCCATATGGGTTGTGACTTAACCATGATCTTCAAAGGATTATGGCAAATCCTTAATGCACATGGGAGCGTATCAAATAAATCTCCATGCATATATGCTGTTAGGATATATCAGTAGTACAAAGAGATATATATAGATCCTCTATATTTCTGACTCATTCAACCCTACCCAGTACCCGGTAACAAGACTATCCTTCCAAATATATATATATATTTGCAGTATATTCTTCGTTCCTTCAATATTAATGCAGTGGGTTGGTTAAGACATCCGGTCACTATCACTGGCTAAAATGGTAATAATCTACATAGCCAGGGATATGCATGGTTTAGCCGTGTGGGGTTTGAAGTTACAAATATTGAACAATACTGCTGGTTGTCCTTTTGAGAAGATTTTATCTCGTGAGAAACGGTTGCAAGTATACAGTAGATGAGTGACAGTGAAACTGTCATTAATTATAGATGTACTATGAGAGAATTTTATGTGTACTTAAACTCATTACTAGCACCCTATCCTCTTGGCTTGTACGATTTCTTTCTTATTAATGGATATTGTACTCATTTAAAAAAAAAATAAAAAAATAAAAAAAAACTTATCACGTGTTGCCACTTGGTATTATGATCTAGTTGTATTGTAAGTGTGAGATCTTAGGTTCGATTATCGCCAAAAATGAATTTAAACCACATTATTATTACTAGTCCATTATGAGGCTTATCTCACTTCCCCACGGTTTAGTTATATGTTACACTTTCAGGATATATAAACAAAAAATAAATATACGTCCTATAAATCAAAGAGAATAATAACTTTGCATGGTGGTGTTTATTTTCTTTTCTGCCACAAAGAGAAATTTTATTATCCTTTGCAAGGTATTTTTAATTTTTTTTAATACAATAATATATTACACTAAGGTATGAGATCTATAAATTGATATCGACTAATCTTTCACAAATTTCAAATCTAAAATTTTTTAATTTACAAATAAAAAAATATTATTAAATCGTGATACTAATTTGCAAATAACAATATCTTAGACCTATTGGAAAAATCACTCGTAGTACTATAGTAACCGTGTGACTGAGTTGAGAAACCCAGGAGTACTTGCATCTACCTTTTACCATTCTTTTTTCAGTGGGCGGGTGCTACTTTTTCTCCTATAAATAAGGACCATTGGTGGAGGTCTCTTAAAGTATCTGCTATAGCTGCAACTCTCCAATCTCTAATCATATTATAGTATTAAATTTAGGGTAAGGACTAGGGAACTGGGAGAGAGAAAGAGCAGGGAGTGGTGATACGTTGTTGACAGAAGATAGAGAGCACAGATGGATGACTTGCAATGGACTATGCATCTCACTCCTTTGTGCTCTCTATGCTTCTGTCATCACCTAGCTATATCCAGCTTCCCTGCCCCTCCCCCACACCCCTGCACCTCCCATATTAATCTAATTCATAAAATGATTATTTGATTGATTACTAATTAATCGATTATATATGCTTCCTTTGCTTGCATATATATATGCTTCCTTTGCTTGCATATATATTGTTTTAACTTTGTAATTTCATATTTAGTCTCGAGTGATTTGGGTATATTCATAAATTTACTGATTTCTCATTTTTGGATCTGACTTGTATATATAATTGGATTTCCCTTTTTTCTCCTTTGTAGGATCTTATGTTTTGCCGACCCCACTTAGTGGGAAAAGGCTTTGTTGTTGTTGTTGTAGGATCTTATGTTTTACAGGTTTGATTGAAGTAGTAGTAGTACTGGAAAAGCAGATCTATCAGAGCCGCAGGAGTACTTTGCAATCATAGGTTCTTATAAATATTATAAATAATATGTGTCTGTATTTTATGGGGTTTGTTCATGCGTAAGTTTGTTTATTTAGTTTTCAATTGTAGATGTGTAGTTCATGATCACAACAACATTTTCACATTATCTTGGTTGAAAATTTTCAGCGGCTAGCTAGGTCTGAAAACTACATATGGGATCCAATGAAAATTTTCAATGGCTAGCTAGGTTTTCTTTCACCTCTTTTCTTTTCTTAATTTCACATATATTATTTTGTTTTCTCCAAGAAGATCATGTATGACGACATTCTGATGCTATACGTACGTATGCCAGCCGCCTAGAGATATTTGAATCAAGCGTTTATTATATATATAAGAGGAGAAGGGTTTTACTTATTGCTCTGAGGGAGGGGAGTTTAAATTTTGCAATCTGCATATGGATTTTGTAGATAATTCAAGGAGATTGACTAACTAAAAGAACCACTGCAATAGCTTTAGCTTGAGCTGTTTGAAAAGGGGCGCAATGAACTGTTGGACTGAGTGAGTTAAGTAAGGTGTAGTATGGCTATATGTTAGACCAGAGAGAGGGAAATCATTGTTTCTTAGTGCAAATATGTGAAGAGTGAGCAGCTTGTTCTTACTTTCATCTTTCATTTCTGGGAATTGATATGGAGTACTTGGAGGAAGACTTTGAAGGAGACTCTAGGAAAAGACATAGAGTACTTGGAGAGCTAATAGAAGACTTGGCCCACAACTGAGCTCAATAGCGTTCTAGGATTCATACTACCGACCACACTGAGTGGACAAGGCTTTGTTATTGTTGTATTTCTGGGATTTGATATCTTTATAGAGCTTGCTTGCTGTAAAAAAGATGGAGATCTGTAAGAAAGTCAGCAGATTCCTTTCATATATACTGGGCATAATATGCATTTTGTCATTGTGGTACTCCGTCACTGAATTCATTTTGCATACTGTATGCTACAGCAGCTTTGCGTTTAGCTCATATTAATTTTCTGAGTTAATGTCGATCCTTTGTTAATTAGGTATTCATTTATTAGTAGCTGATTCCAAGTTGAACATATCC